>NC_082601.1:16335000-16960000 GCF_030936135.1 Gavia stellata | reverse complement strand
ATTAGTGGAGAAGGGTATGGCAGAAAAGCAGATATCTGGTATGTTAAAAAAAACTTCTGTACTGAAAGGTGTCATGTCAGAATGAGCTCTTTTTCAGCAGAGTGTAAGTGTTCATTATGTGAAGTTGGAGTGTTTCATTCTGGGGTTTAAACTGAAGAAGGTGGCAGGTGTGAGCACTGACAGTCCTATTTGGAGAGTGTAACACTGAAATTAGGGATTTTTCATTTGGCAGTTCCTCAGCCCATTGATTTAGGGATCATAAGAGAATCCTTTGAACTGACCTTGCATGAAGTTAGGATTACCAGACTGTTTGTAAATCCTCAAGAGGCACTGGGTGAAAGTAACATGTGAAGCTTTGAAGCATCAGCTAAGTCAGTGTCGTATAATGAACCTTATCACTGAAATACCTTTGATGCAAGGCAGCAAATTCAATGCTGGTCCTTTAAAAGATGAGCACATAAGAATGAATTAGCCAGATTTAAATGGGAGGTATCAAAAAATAATTTGGTTTAAGTTGTTATTAAATATTTAAGAATTAAGAGGGAAAGGTACATTTCAAAAATTAATGTTTGTGATACGTTGTGTAATATGACATAGTCTAACATACCTCCAGCCCAATGGACAAATGATTTTAGCGATGAGACTCCTAGCACAGCAGGTGATCTGTGAACACACAGAATAACAAGTAGGCAACAGTAGATATGCAGGAGTAGTAACACTTCGTGTGTTTTAAGAAGGAACCGCATTATATCCAACCAACGGTAATACTTCTAATGTCAGGGAAATTAATTTAGCCTAATTCAGATCACTTAGTAATTATTCTGCTATACTTGAATAATACAACAGCCTTATAGATTTCGGGCAGTTGACTTGTTCAGCTTTCAAGTATTTGTACCAAGGCTAGCATATGTCTTTTGATGGAGAAAATCTTGGTTAAAACTGAGAAAAAATACTGAAGTTTGACTTCTGTCAGTCAATAAATCCTTGTTGTGTAAAGAAACATACCTCTTACCTAATCATGAAACTTCTTGCAAGCATCTTGAAAAACCATAAAACTTCCTGAAAATTGGGGAATTATTCCAGCATATCCATTTTGCAGTATCATTTGCTCGTTATTGGAAGAGGCTGATCTTGCAGGATTTACGGAGCAAAGTTTTCTTGGCCGTATGCATGCCTGTCCGCCTTCCTAAATCCTTTAAACATAAGCTTTGTATACAAAGATTGTTTAGGATCTTAAAATTTTGTTTGGCAATCTAAGTATATTTTTAGTATCCTTAACTAAAAGAGGAAAATAACACTGAAGTATGGTTTTAAACTTTTCAACTGCCATGTTATGTTTGCACAATATTCGCTGGTGATAACTTGTGCGTTTCTAATGAGCTAGCAAAATACACAGTATAGCCAAAGCATTCCTGGTGCTTTGCATTTCCGTTAGGCTTTAATGAGCGAGAAAGCTTTCCAAGTGCATTCAAATTCTGCAGGTGTCTGAAGAGCTGGGGTACAAGGGTTCTGCAGCGCTCGTGGCCTGTATCAGCCTGCTGAGCACTGAAGAGCAGCAGTGCCGTAACACAGTTGGTGTTGCCTAGATAAATACTTAATTATCTCTTCACTGAGATAGCTTTTGGCCCAGTGAAGTAATGCAGTGAAGATGTAGGTAGTGATTTGTGTAACTTTGAGATAAAGCGTATAGCTGTATATGCAATTTTTTTAAACACCTGTTTTCCGCTGAAGTTGCACTGTAGAGTTAAGTGGACACTACTTACTTGTGGTATTTTAGTTGCTCTCTGCTATTTCTTGTTTTCCCAGAAGGGCATGACTCTTGTTGTAACCTGCTGTTTCACTTCTGCCTCTGTTTCAGGAGCGTAGGTTGTACAGTGGTAGAAATGCTCACTGAGAAGCCCCCATGGGCAGAGTTCGAAGCAATGGCTGCCATCTTTAAAATTGCCACTCAGCCAACCAACCCCCAGCTACCACCTCATGTCTCCGACCATGCTCGGGATTTCTTGAAACGGATTTTTATCGAGGCCAAGCTGCGACCATTTGCAGATGAACTGCTAAGACACACGTTTGCACACTATCACTAACAGCCTGCCTCAACTCAGCTTGCATCTACTGCGTTTATTTTCTATTTGACTGCACTTTTATTTTTTATTTTTTATGAAAAAGGAGAAAAAAGACAAGAGAGAGAATATTCTCTTGAATCTTTGTTTCACTTAGATTGTAAACAATCGAAATTTTGTATCTAAAATGAGAATCTTCTCTTCCCCCGCTCCCACCAGGACTAGAACTTTTTTGTTCCTATAATGTACTGATGTGGTTCGTGTAGATAAAGCACTTTAGTACATATTTGTTCCTTATTTAAAGGGGAAAAAAAAAAAAAAGACAAATGCTTGGACAGTCAGGAACTGTGTGACTTTTTCTGACACCGCTGACTGACTCAGGGTGCAGGGAAAAATAGACATGCAGCTAAAGGACAAGAAGGTTACTTCTCTGATTGTTCTTTATATTGTAGGTACTTGTGGCAGAGAGTTCTAAGTTCTTACTATGTTTTAGCATTTTAATAAGCTTCTGGATTTTACAGTTTAAGCTGGAACACATCGTTCTGAGAGTTAATGGTAAAGCTGGAAGAACTTGGAACTCTTTGTACAGCAGCATGTCTAACCGGTACTTCTATGTGACCAAAAGAAAATAACAAAAAAGAACTCAACACTGATGTACTAGTTAGAGGTTTTGGTGTAGAACTATCGTATTATCTTAATAGGAAAATAATTACAGGTAAGCAGATTATGGACCCAGACTCCTAGGAACTACTATACTGCAAAGGGAAAATTTCCGTAATAGACAGTAGTCAGCTGTTGGATGTAAATAGTTAGGAGAATGCCTCCTGCTGTATCTGCCAAAGAGAACCTCTGCTGCATAAGCTTGGAGGGAGACGGTTATCTTAGATAAGAAGAAGTAGTGATGTTAAGAGTCAATTCTCCTCCACAATCCCATGAATGGCTGGTGGGGAAGGGGAGTGACTAATCCTTGTGTAGTATATGAGTGAGTTGATTCAGAACAAGCTATGAGAAATAATGTTTTCAAAACTGTCAAGAGGCGCTAGGATGGAATGTATGTCAACATCAAGTGCCTGAATAATAAAAAATTCTTCCCGTTATGCACTAAAAAAAATGTTTTAGTAACACAGTTCAGTCATCTAGGATGTGTGGAAAATTCCTGAAATAAAGTTAAACATCCTTCAACACCAGGAATAAGCGACTGAGAAGGTTAAGACTCCAGTTATATTTTTAAAAAGATAGCAATGTTGAATCCGCATGAACAAGGAGGCACAGCACAAAAGATTGTATGAAGAGCAGGCCAAAAGCGCAAAGAGAGCCAGCAATTAACTAACATGAGCGTGATTACTCCAGCCTGATATGCCAGATGATTGGTGTTTGTCAGATTTCCAACTGTCATAAAATGTACATTAATCACTTTTTCCATTTCTGAAAGAGCATACTAAAAGAACAAAAGTAAAATTCTGAAATACTGCTTCTCAATCGAGAAGTCCACTTACTGATCAGGTATAGTGAATAAACTGACTTTTCACAACAGAAAAGTCAGACTCTCATATTTTTGTAGAACACAACATAAATAATTTAAAAGGGCATTTGGAAATAAACTGTTGGACTACAGAACTGAAATAATGTATACTGTTTTGGATGATTCATTGCTTGCTTTTGTTGTTTCGTAAAGGCAGAGCGGGCTGATACTGTGAACCTTGTCCGCTCTGACATCTTTAGAGGACTATCAGAATTACGAAGTGCATGGAGATAGAACAATAAGCTTACCCATTCCCCTGGTTGTTCACTCATGAGATTTCCGAATTTATTCTGCTAACTTACAAATTTTGTACCAGAGCATAAGCAGGAGTATGGATCTATCCTAATCACTTTGCCTGTAGTGAAGTAAGAATGATGGGGGGGGGGGCAGGGGGGGGCGGGCAGGCATCTCTCCTAAGACTGAGAGTGGTGGCTTCTTCAGTTTATGTGAGTATTTTACCCAGCTTATAATTTTCTCGGTCAGGGTACACAACTGTGCAAGGTTTTCTGAGCATGGGAAGAACTGGTCAGACCAGGGAAAGTTTAGAAGGCTGAAAGGAAAGTCAGCTTGTACTGACTTTTTTTTTTTGCTTCTCTGTCACTAGATAAAAGCTATGAAAGCAGCTCTTAAGAAGAATTGGTATGTACTCTGCTGTAAAGGACCTTTGCTTTATAAGCAAAATTGACAGCAGGGATGGGAAGTTTAATGTAGAGCCTAATAGTTTGTGCAGGTAATTTAAAGATCATATAATTGAAATAATTGATTTCAAACAGATTAAGAAGGTACCAAAACCAAGGTGAAAATGAATATAAAAATCAGTAGTGGACAGTGATACCTGAAAAGGTAAGGAAATTTTATATTACCAAAAAAGGACATTAAAGGGAAAATGTAACCAGGTTTATCTGTAGCATTCATAACATTTAAATATACTATTCTAAAAAGAAACTGCACTCTCTGAAGCTTGAAAATTTTCAGAATCTAGTTTTCTTATAATGCATCCTTTTTGTGAGACAGTGCTGGCTCATGTATATTTGCAATATCACTTCCTCATTGTGATTTTTTAATTACTGAATAATTGCGTTTGCTGCTTTTGTGCCTTTTCGAAAAAATGGCATTCAGTCATGACAACAGTAAGCATTTTGGAGCCAGGAAAAAAAGAATTTGCAGAATGCATTTTCCTTAATTTCTTTGACACATCAGAAAGCTGCCAGCATAAAGACAGTGCTGCTTAAATGAAGATGACTTTTGCCAGTTCCAGTGATTTTAGTAACATTTTATTAATTTAATGAAGATTAGGCTTGAGCTAGTGTTTTTACCCTATGGACAATTTGTCTACTGACTTAAACAACTTCCAGTAAATTAGCTGGTTATGAACATAAATATTTTGAGCTAGAAATAATTATGAAGCTAAATCAGACTTTTACCAAAAGGTTAGCTAATCTATCCCCTCTTGGGGTAATGTAATAAAACAAGCTGCATTAAATAATGTAGTACTTCTGTATACAATGTCTGTAAAATGCTTACATTGACTACTGGCGTGATAATGAACAAACCCTAGTTCTGGAATTTGAGAGGGCTTATGGAATTGCATGCTTAAAACTCCCTTGGAGGAGGGTTGCAGAGCGAAGATCCCTGCTCACAACTTCTCTTATCTTACTAACAAATACACCAACATTTTAGAATCATGAATTACTCTTAATTGTTGAATCCAGTTACTAGAAAATGCCAATGAAAACAATATTGTTGCAGGGTTGTTTTGCTTTTCTGTAAATGCCACGATGAAGCTATGCTCTCAAAAAATGAGGTTTGAGGTTCACAGTGAGTATGCATATTTTCAAAGGACTTAATTATCTGCTAATGAATTTTATTATTCTATTGTTTGCACATACTAAGTCACAAAAGTCAAGCTGCTTCTGTAGTATGGTTTTAATGGTGTAACTAACAGTCCTGTTAGAGTGCGACTGAACGTTTCAGTCGCCTTAGAGCAAGTTGTTTAATCTGGGTGATAGAAATCTCCATGCAAGGACTTAAAAAGGTGTGGACATAATAACTGCAAAGTTAAACCTACATGGACTTTTTTTCTTGACAGTTTGAATATAGTCTTAAAATTTTAACTTTGTTTGCAATTTGATTTGTAGCTAAACAGTCCTTTCAGTATAACAAAATGAAAAGTTACTTTTTCTTTTAGCTAGTGCCTTTTCATCTGTATGCCTTAATTTTGTTCATATTTGAACACCATATTGAAATATGTCATACAATTCCACGTCAGCAAAGCAGTCTCAGAGTATGGGTTTTTTCAAAGTGCCCAAACCAGAATTCGCCTAACTGCATTGAAAAGTGTACTTTAGTTATCATCTGCTGCAGGCACTTAAATTGAGAATTTTAAAAAGCGATTTTTTTAGAGCACTTCCTGAAGGCTTCCTGTGCTAATACAGGGTTTGTATTTGCATTTTGGAGATTGTACACTGATGCGCATACCAGAAAAAGGACTTCCCTCCACTCACAGAAATACCGTTAGAGATTTAGCTTCCTAGCTCTGGGTACTAGATTCTGGGTTTACTGTAGAGACCGCAGCAGAGTTCTTAATGGACTTGAAATTATAGTCGGTACATTTGTAAATGTGGTACTGTATTAAAAGCTGTTTACTTTCAATACACAGGAATATCATGTGTCTAAGCAAATCAACAGATTTCTCAGTGAAGCTAGCATTGTGCCTATGAAATTCTTTCCTGTGTCTTTTGGATAAATCCTAATCCTGCCGTTGTCTTGACTGAAAGCCTTGTAGCACCTGTAGGTACAGCGCAGTACAGCAAGCCATTCTTTCAGACAACATAGAGCAACGTCTAACTGCAGCTTCAGAGACTTGAGCAAATTGGTCAGACCTACAGTTATTTATAACCAATTTCTTACTTTTTTTAATCTTGAAAGTCTTTGTCACGCATATAGAAAAGCATAATGTGTGTGCTTGAATGTGAGTCCCTATGGTGTTTCTGGAAAAACAGAAGTATCACCGCCAGTATCATTTCTTCTTGTTGGTAACTCGCTCTCTTGTGTTAATGACAAGTCTGCAGTGTGAAATCACATACAATTACCAAAGCTTTTCTATCCCCATGTACATATAGCCAAAAGTGATGTTTCATGGATTAGTATTGTTACTTATAGATACATATATATCCATCAGTAAGCTATTGCTAACTGAGTAAAGCAGGTACTAGTGAAAAGTGATAGACACTGACCATATTTAAGAGATTTGGGTGTTTATAGTTGCTGTTTTAATGTGCAGAATTCATGCCAGCATTAAAATGAAGAGTTGGCTTTTTAAAACTCTTTTTAACTTAATCTTACTGTTGTCATTCTAAAATCAATGCACAAGCTTGGTGACTAAACCTGGTGACTTTTATAGCCGGGTTTGAGCTTTGGGACATTTAAGGAACGCCATGAAGATAAATAGATTTGTGACCTGAACTGCTCTGTGCGCCATAGTAAGAACATTTCAAAGCTGCTGGGAAGCAGTTTGCTTGATGTGACAGCCAAATGTCACCCACAGTTACCTGGGTGTCGATGCTGCCTTCGGGAGGAGCCACAAACGCGCACTGAAAGGGGCAGGCAGAATTGCTGCCAACCTAGGGCTTCTGAATCAAAATCCTTGATCAGGAACGAAGGAGCTCCTTTCTCTTTTTATTCCCCCCACTTGGCTTGCACGGTTTATTTTTCTTTCTAGTTGGCGTAACGTAAATACTGCATAGGTGGTGGCCGCAGATAGCTCCTGAATAACGTGCGAGTTAATGTACAGCTTTATACCAGGGCCCTGTCACTTGAACCCAGGACGCTGCAGCTCCCCGCTTGCTGGAGCAACCCTTGGGTTTTCTCTACCACTATATACCTGTATGTATTTGAGGGGTAGATGGGATGGAGGAAATGAAATTTCTCATCTTTCAAAGCACCGATGCTAGCAGTCATGCTTTTGGCTAGGTCTTAGTTTTCATAAACCTACTTTAAAGGGAGAGGAACTGGATTAAACCACAAAAATTGTATCTCGTGGTTCAGCCCTTAGGTTGAGTCCACTGATGAGGATTGAAGGTCAGGGTCTTCTGTCGAGACATAAGGAAAAGGGTACTCTAACTCCAGAGTGGATATTCCTGGGAAATATTTCAGAGGTTTTTCATGTCTTTTACCCCAAAACTAGACGATCCTTTTCCCCAGAGGTTATATAAAGTGGATTTAAAAACAAGGATTGTGTTTTCTTTTCTGAACAGGCACCAGACTGTCGGTTCCCTAGTGTTTGTTTCTCGTTGATACTGGTATAGAAGGTGGTGTCATCCTAAAATTGGAACGGTTTATTAAAGCATAGTGTCTGTCATCTCAGACCTCGCAGGAGTCGTATAATGGAAGATCACTGTAAATACGTGGAGGAGATTTAGATGAATTGGAGCGTAGGCTTTTAGTTTTCATGAAGCTATGAATAAAAATTTGTAAATTTACTCTTGATCTAATGTACATTTTTATGTAGCCATTAAATTCTCTATTTAATCTATCAGTTTCTCACTGTAAATGTTTTTACTCTCAGTTGAATGCTGGGCACAGTTTGTAATGTATGTACACAAAGGTGTTTTTTTCTATCAACGTTGACTTTTTTGCACATTTTTGGAAATATTTAATTTGTACACTGATTTAATACTCTGACCAATTGTTGATGGGTGTATGAGAATCACGTGTGTGTGCAATGTACTACTGTCTGGATGTATGGTTTTTTTATTACTTTTGAGATGTTGCTACCAGTAACTGCACTGCTGTTGCTGCTTTACATGGAATATCTTGTGTATAAAAAAAAAAAAGATAAAAACAATTAAAAAATTAGCCTACGGTTATCTTGGTTGAGGAACTCAGGAGTTGGGCGTTGCTTACTAGTTCCGTTTGTCTGACAACCTTCCAAACTTAACAACAAACAAAAGCCCCTTGTAATTCTGTGTATGCATTGAATGTGTGTGTGTATATATATCCCAGTAATCTTATTCCACAGTTTCATTTCTACATTTTTATGAACTTGTTTTTTAAGGGTACTATGTTTAGTTAGAATAATTAAATATATAAAAGCTTTGAGAGATGATTTACTAGATAAATATATTTTCAGCTGGCTGATGTTCAAAATATTTTTTTAATTTTTGTTTTTAACCATTCAAAATGTATTTGTATTTCCAAAATCAGACACGAATTGTACTTAGAAATATATTAAAACACTCTGTAGGGACAACAGTGTGATTTCTCTTTTAAGAATTTTGTATTTTAGAGCGATGTGGAATTCGTACCTGAATTTCCAATTGGTGCTTTTTTTTTTTCTTTAAAAGGTACTGTGCCGAAGTCTGTATTTTTAATTATTATTATTGTATGTGAAAACCCATTTCTATGCCTCGGCCCCTTCTCTTTCCCCGCGGGTACGGGGCCGTGCCGAGGTGCGGCCGCCGGCTCTAGCCGAGGCCCCGCTGCCGTGCCCGCCCGCGCCTCCACCCGCGGCGGGGGCGGCCCCGGGAACAGAAAATCGATGGCGCCCGGCGTGGGTTGCCCGGCCCCTGCCTCCTCCCCTCCCGCGCGGCGGAAGTGACGCGCCGGCCGGGCGCTGGTGAGCGGCGGTCCCTGCGCGGCGGCCATGGGCAGGAAGGAGCGGGGTGAGCAGCGCGGGGCGGGGGGCGTCCCGGCGGCGAGGGGCCGGGGGAGAGCGGGGCGGGGGGGTCCGCTCCGGGGTGCCGCGGGCCCGGGTGGCGGCCGTGCCGCCTCGTCACAGCTCCGGCTTTGCTCCCAGATAAGAAGAAGTCCAAGAAGCGCCATTACGATGACGATGAAGATGATGAAGACGAAGCTCCCGGCAAGGAGTCGCAGGAGGCGGTGCCGTCCGCGGCGGGGAAGCAGGTGGAGGACAGCGGCACCAAAGTGGACGAGTACGGGGCGAAGGACTACAGGCAGCAGATGCCCCTGAAGACCGACCACCCCTCGCGTCCCCTCTGGGTGGTACGTGCGGCCGGGCGGCCCCGGAGCCGCCGCGGGGCCTCGCTGCCCCCCGCCGCGGGGGCTCTTTTCCTCGGAGGGCCGGTGAAGGCGCACACGCCTCCCTGTAGAGCTCGCGGTTCCTGTGAACCGCGGTTGTGGCGGGCTGAAATGGGCTGCAGGCCCGGGCGGGTGACCTGGCTGCTGTAAGCCTGTCCCTTACCGGTAGGGTTTGTAGGCGAGACTGACGGCGGCGCGTTTGTGGGGTTTTCCCCCGCAGAGAGGCCGGGAGCGTGCCGCAGACCGTCCAGCAAAGCGTGCTCCGCTCCCCGGAGTCCAGCGGGGACGCCAAGAAAAAGGCTGTGTGCGCGGGTGGAGGGAGCCCGCCCCTGCGCTTGGCCTCGGCAGCTCGGGCAAAGCGAGGTTTGCTCTGGTTCCGGGGGGGTTGCGGGTGCGGTACCCGCAGTGCCCATGCGGGGACGGTCGGGCTGTGAGCAGCCTGAGGCCGCCCCAGATGCTGCCTCCAGCCCCTGTCTGGGAGCCCCTCGGAAAGCCCAGCTGGATTACTCCCATCCCGACAGTCTTGACAGTCTTCTCGCAGGTCCGTTTCTGTCAGGCATCCCTCGCTATGGGCGTGCCGTTGAACAGGCAGGGCAATGGATGGCCTTAAGCCACATGTTTCTGTGAGGGAGGTAAAATAGCTTGTGGAAGTGACCGTGTTGGCTAATGATACAAGTAGGATCTGCTATTGCAGCGACACAGCGACGGGGTTTGTGTGTTGGAATGAAACAGCATTAAGACAGACTGGTCTTATCATCTGTAACTGGTTCCCTTTGTTTTCTCTGCCCTGAAAGGGGCATCAATAAACCCGTCCAAGGCACGGCCAGTCGTACAAGAGTATAGAGAAGAGGTGGTTGCCCTGCCAGCGTTTGCAGGGCCTCTGTTACTGAATGCTGTGACACACAAGTGCTATCTCTCCTCCTCCGTTCATTCTGTGTAAAATGAGTGAGGAGTTTTGTTTTGTTTCAGGGGAATGGGGCTGGAAGCTTACCTCTGCTCAAGCAATTTGCTTAGCATTAAAAAAGAAAAAATACCCTGAGATGTCAGTCTGGGAAAGCTTAATCGATCTGGGTGTGCTTTATTCTTGGTGCCATAGAAGGGACACAGACAAATCAATGTCTGGATGCTTTCAGAAGACAAAAGTTGTATGTTCCCGTGTCTCCTTCCGTGTCTTTTGCCAGTTTTGGTGGTTCTGCATAAAGTTGTCTGTTGTCTTTAAAGTGCTTCAACATCTTGATGGGGAAGAATAGTTACAGTAAAATAATGTTAGAGATATATGCTAAACTTATGTTAGTTTTGTTTGTCGTTGTTTGTTTCTAAAATTACTTTTTCCTTTTTCTTGTAATTTTGTCATTAGGGTTTCAAAAAAAGTGTTCCCTATGATGTGTTACGACCTGAATGCTGGAGTATCTCTATATCGTAGTGGCTGCTTTATAGGAAATTCCTTATTCTGCTTAACTAACACTGTTCTGGCTTCAGCATTTCTTTTTCTTTCTCTAGGCTCCTGATGGCCATATTTTTCTGGAAGCCTTTTCTCCAGTTTACAAATACGCACAGGATTTTTTGGTTGCCATTGCTGAGCCTGTGTGCAGACCAACCCACATTCACGAGTACAAGCTGACTGCTTACTCGCTGTATGCTGCTGTTAGTGTTGGCTTACAAACAAGTGACATCACAGAGTACTTACAAAAACTGAGCAAGACTGGTGTCCCAGATGGAATAATTCAGTTTATCAAGGTAAGGCTATTTTATTGGCATTGGAAATATATCTACTGCTACTAGTGAAAGCCTTTCCGGCTGCCTCTGCTTATTGATTTATTGTTTTTTAATCATTCATTCATTTTACCATCTTATTCTATTCTGTCACTGTTTCAAGAGAACAGAGGTTTTCTCTTAATTTTGTCTTTCTTCTCTAGTATATTATTGCACAAATACTATTTCCACAATATATCCTGGGTGCGGTTTATAGTTTTTTTAAAAAAAAGGTATACCAAAGTGTCTGTGTACACACTTTCAGCCAGTAGGAATTGTATGTGGGGAAAGTTTCTTCAGATTTGTTCTGGAAGACTATGAATGTGGGAAGCAGCCTGGAATAGCCAGGCGCTATAAAACAGAGCTTACCTTATCCTGCAGGTATGTTCTTGCAGCAGATTGGAATTGGGTATAAAAACTGAATATCTGTGACTGATCTCCTACGTGACATGATGTGTGCGTGTTCTAAAAATACCTTTTCAGGTTTGTTCCGTAAGCATGACAACATTGCAAGTAAATGTTTTATGATACTGTGCTTCCCCACGAAGACCTAAACTGCATTGCAGCATTTGGTCCCAAACATAGAATGGCTCTTTTGCGTATTCCTAATGACTGCTCTTGTTTTTTGTAGCTGTGCACTGTCAGCTATGGAAAGGTGAAGCTGGTACTGAAACATAACAGGTAAGTGGCTTCTTCCTTAAGTGTGGGAGAGGAAGTCTTCCAAATGCACAGCTGTGCATAAATGAGTGGTCTCAGTAGCTGCTGAGTCTTGCAGCTCCCAGCTGAGTATAGCATCTATCAATACAAGATTGCTTTCTCAGTTGTTGAAAGTGTTTAATACATTAGTCAATGAATTCAGTTTGGCTGTCCTGAGCTACTAGTGGTTATCAATACGTTTTTTAAAGTAGATTGCAAATTTGATACTCTAGCTTGTTTCTTTATTGCTTGGACTTGCAACATGTCCTTAAGGTTTTCAGATAGTTCTTTCATTCCTTCCTTCCTAATCTACATGAGCCTGGTTAGACAAGTTTTTCTACTGCTGTCCTTCAGTCACGTGTATTCTGATTTGTAATCCATTATTCAGGAAGGGTAAGCAAATCCATTGGCAAGAGGTGTTTGCTTCCTGCTGGGTTGAATCTGATTTGTTTTAAACATAGAAGGTAACATGGGAAGGGACCATGAGAGGTCAGCTAGTTTAGAGCTGACCAATTTTATATAAACCCATGATTCTGCGGTAGGGAGAGACAGCAGAAACCTGAAGCCTATGTCTGCACCTTGCCTGTGTTTTCTCTTTTCTCCTTTCATTTCTTATCTCAGACAGCCCCAGATAAAGCCCGGGACTATAATCTAACGCACCGCTTGTGCTGCTGCTTTTTTGAACCTGCTGCTTTGGATAAAACTAACGCTAGTGTTGCTAGCAGGTTTTTGTCCTCTTCCTAGGTGTTTCTGAGAAAAAGATTTCTCCCATTCCAATTCAGACTTACGTCTCTCTTGGCTCACGTTTTAACTGTGATCTCCAACCAGCGTCATTACTGATGAATCTCCAAGGAGAGAAACAGTTTCAGGATGCGCTAATGTAAATTTTTAGATGGTTTGTGTTTTTGGAGGTTTGGGGTTTTTGCCTTTTGGGCTTTTTTGGTGCTGCGAGCAGGACTTTAAAACACCACACCCAGCGTTTTCACAGACTCACCTCAATTCAGTCTCAAAAAAATAGGCTTGTGTCACAAATACGACACCTATGTGAGAGCTCTCTCTAGGCAGTTCTGCTGGAGTTTTCCCACTCGTGTTATGTTAGAGAACGTTTGAGCAAGATGCATGACTGCAAAGTACATGATGCTTTTGGTATGAGGAATCTTTTAAAAATTTTGATTGCCATAATTTCTTTATTTTTAAATTACCACCCCCAAGATGGGATACTTGAGAGTGCATCTGGGATAGCTCTATATTTAAATATCTATACCACTCTTCCTGTAAGTTACTCAGTTGATGAGTTCATAAAAATGTTTTTCTTTGTTCTTTAATCTTAGGTATTTTGTGGAAAGTACCCACCCTGATGTCATTCAGCAGCTTCTGCAAGACCATGTTATTAGAGACTGTCGCCTGAGAAATGCTGAGGGTGAAGAAACAGAGCTCATTACAGAGACGTTCACAAGTAAATCAGCGGTATGTTTGTGCATGTTTTAATACGATTGAATTAATGTTAGTTAAACTGTTGCTGTTTGGAGTGGTTATTGTTTGTTCATTGTATCAGCAGTTGCTTTCAGTTCTGTCAGCAATGATCTATGCCTCCTTAATAAGCCCAAATTGGGGGGGGATGTGGGAGTGTCTAATGAAACCCTTGGGGAAAATTCCTGTCCATCTATTTCAGATTTCCAAATCCAGTGAAGGTGGCTTTGGTCCGTCAACATCCCAGGGAACAGATGCTCAGAATAAGCCAGATGTCCCAGCTGACTTATTTGAGTTTTATGAACAGATGGACAAAGATGAGGAGGAGGAGGAGGAAACACAGACAGTATCTTTTGAAGTCAAGCAGGTATGAGTGGTTTAGTCTCTGCATTTGTAGCTTTGGGGGATGTGCCCAGGACTTGCAAATAAGCATGAGAACTTAATGTAAAGTACTGTGGCTCTTTGTTTGATAGGGGAGATCAATGGAAGTCATTAACATTTCTTTCCTTTTGCCTTCCAAAAATCTTAGGATCATCTTCTTCAGTACAGAGGGTGGCAGACTGGGTATTGTTCCTTCCCTGCCCACAAGACAATAATTAGTTTTGGGTTGTTGGTTTGGTTGTTTTCTGTTCTTGTTTTGTGATTGATATTTGCAGAAGAAACTCTCGATGGTTCTAATTTCATAGCTTGAGAAGGGTAGCTGGAGGTTGGAGCACAGTCCTGACTTGACCTTCAGAGAGCTTTTGTAAAATTTCTCAAGTTGTTTTTGGACTTGATGATTCTGATGATGTCTTACTGGGGAAAACAGAAATTTTTAAAAAGGTAACTTAGTAGCTATTCTGTTTATTTTTAAAAACCCAAACCAAACCAACAATGTCTTGGTGATTGAATCAACCTGTGATTGTGGTGGAATAACTACATTACCAGGGTATGAAGATTTTCCACATAACAGATGTGCGGCTTTGGTAGGTCTTTCCGTGTAACACACAGAACCTTTTGTGTCTGTTGAGCTTTTTGTTGCGGGACTTCAGGGTGTAGTTTAGTCACTGCTGGATAAACAACACATCTGAGATGAATGCGTCATGTTCTTCCATCTGCGTAAATAGCCCTCTCTAATATCGACTGTTACTTAAAATGGTTGAGGGGAGCGGGGCTGGTCGCGAATAAAGTTTTTGGAATAAACTTTAACCCTTGCAGACTTCATGAGCATAAAAGATAAATGTAACTTCACATGGTACTATATAATCTGGTTGTTTGGAAACAAAAAAAGAAAGAATTAATTCAGACATGGAGAACTTACCAGCTTTGTTTCTTCTTCAGGAGATGATTGAAGAACTTCAGAAGCGTTGTATCCATTTGGAGTACCCCTTGCTGGCAGAATATGATTTCAGAAATGATTCTGTGAATCCTGATATTAATATAGATCTGAAACCTACAGCTGTCCTCAGGCCCTATCAAGAGAAAAGCCTAAGGAAGATGTTTGGAAATGGACGAGCCAGGTCTGGTGTTATTGTCTTACCATGTGGTAAGTTTCTGGGTTGCTATTTAGGGGTTTTGTTCTTTTTTCGCCTCTAGTAAAGTAACTTCCAAATATGACAGCTGCTTAGATTTCAAACAGTGGTAGGGACTGTTCTGGGTACCAGTATGCAGAGTCCTGTTGGTTTTTAGTGGGTGGTGAGGCTGTGGTGAGGGAGAGCCTGGCTGATAGAGCTGTCAGGTATCTGATTAACAGTGCTGTCAGTATCCCTGTAGTGACTGAAGAACTCATTTGCGGTTGTGGTACCTTCACATTATTATTCATGCTTTCACTGTTCCCTCTAAGTCAGCTCTGCTGACCTTCCAGTGAAATGTAAAGCTGTTGGCTGTTGTTCCTTGGTTGGGAATAGGGAGACTGTGGGGAACAGGCAATACAAATTTGGCATAAGCGAAGGAAGAAAAGCATATGCATTTGGCATATGCAAGGAAGAAAAGCGCTTGTGTGCACAAGTTCTGGGCAGGGGAGCTTGAGAAAGAAGTGAGGAATGAGCAGATTGGGACAACCTATGGGAAGCAATGGAAAAGGGAGAGAACAGGATACTGCATGGCAGTACCCTTGGTATTGGGGGTGGAGGAGGCCCATGGGAGATACGGTGAGGGCCTGAGAGAGTGTGTAAGGGATACTGGAGGAAGGATGAAGGAGGAATGGAAAGATTTAAGGACTTGCTACTTGGGAGAATGACCGTAACTGGCGGGGGCAGTAGGATAGATCACCTCTAGGGGAAGCTTTCTGTAGCCACCTGGAATTTAACATGTTTTTGAAATTAAGAAGTCATTAAAATGATTGCTTCTAATTGGCAAAGCCATTGTTCACAATGATTTTCTTGAGAAAATACAGTTTTGTGTCCAGTAGACAATCCAGCTGTTTTTTTGGAGGTTAATACTCCATTTCTTTAAGACTATTATAGTAAAGAAACAACAAAGAATTTGCCCTTACATGATTTCATATCCTCTCACAGTTTTCCTGTTTTCCTTTGCATTCCTGCCCCGCGCCCCCCCCCCGCCCCCCCCCCAAGTGATATCTGAGAGTTGACTAATGAACATCACTCTTCTTCCTCTGCAGGTGCTGGCAAGTCTCTAGTTGGAGTGACAGCTGCGTGTACTGTCCGCAAGCGGTGTCTGGTCCTTGGTAATTCTGCAGTGTCTGTAGAGCAGTGGAAAGCCCAATTCAAGATGTGGTCCACCATCGATGACAGTCAAATATGTCGGTTCACTTCTGATGCCAAAGACAAGCCCATTGGCTGTTCTATTGCTATCAGCACATATTCCATGTTGGGACACACAACGAAAAGATCCTGGGAAGCAGAAAGAGTAATGGAGTGGCTTAAAAGTCAGGAGTGGGGCCTTATGATACTTGATGAAGTACATACTATCCCTGGTAAGGAAACTGTGCAAACCTTTCATGTTGTATACACTCTTAATGTTACTCTGCTCTTTAAGAAGTGGCGGTTTTTTTCCTGTCTTTCTCATGATTAATCTAGCAAGTAAACCTGTGGCTTAGAGTTTTGAGACAAGTAAGCTGCCTTGTTCTACTTTCTTTTTTTCTTTTCTTTTCCCCCCCATACTACAGTTTAGCTGATCGTTGCTTTTCTGAAACCCTTCAAATTAGACACTGTGTTTTCTATAATGGCAGTGTAAAATCAAGTGCCTTCTCCTTCTGTGTAGGTTGGTAAAGTGCTCTAAGATACCTGAATTACATTTGTATAATTTTCCTGTAGACAAATTTGAACAGGAGAAGAATTCATCTGCCTTCTTTTCTTTGAGATATAGTGGCACTGTAGGCTAGCTTTTAATGTCTATTTCTGCTCAAGAAAATGTAAGTATCCAGTCCAGAAATAGCTGTTGTATTTGAAATTACTATGTAGTTGAGATCTATACTATTGGAAAGCGATAATGTAGTATTAAAGTGTCTGTGGAATAATCCTGGCTCAGAATACCACCCAGGATTCTGTTCGGTGCTCTACCTTGTTTCTTACGTTTTCATCTGAATATAATTTGGTGTCTACAGAAATGATGGATTTCAGAAGTAGACCTTGATGATTAACTGCTATTTTATCGAAGTAGCATGTTGCTGCCACCCTTCTTTCACTTTTGTTCTTTCTTGGTTTCATAAAAATTAAGGTATAGAATCTCCTCTGTATCTTCAGATTCTGCAATTACAGGATCTCTGGCAATACTAAAGATGAGTAATTCTGCCATATACTAGAAGTTCTGAACATGGCAGAGTCAACCAAGAGTCCTTGTGTCATAGTTCTTTCTATGAAATACTGTATGACCTAAAACAAGCCATGTAACCTCTGAATATATTAATGTTCTCTCGGGAAATTGGAAATAATACAGATGCCAGAAGGTTTACTGGAATTTTCAGAGTACACTGAAGTTGTAAACTAAAGCTGCAATCAGTGTGAAGTTTTGCTGTAACACAGATTTGTTAGAAGTGTATGTGAAATGAGGTAAAATTTCCTAACGCTGTGCTTGCTGTGTGTTCAGACATTGATGAAGGTGGTTTTTTAAGTTGAAGTATTTGTCTCGTAAATCTATTTAGGAAAGTAAACAGAAAATTTTTCTTGCATTTCTTAGCAAAAATGTTCAGACGCGTGCTCACTATTGTACAAGCCCATTGTAAACTGGGGCTGACTGCTACCCTCGTCAGAGAAGATGATAAAATTGTTGACCTGAACTTCCTGATCGGACCAAAGCTCTATGAAGCCAACTGGATGGAGCTGCAGAACAGTGGCTACATTGCTAAAGTCCAGTGTGCTGAGGTGATGCTCTGCTTTTTGGTACTACTAGTGTTTATTTAGTATGCTTATAACTGTTCTTTTTTTTAACAAAGATGTGTATAAAATTCTAAGTATTTAACTGGGAAAAACAGGTGCCCTTATGACTTTTCATTTACGTTGTAGCTTAGGTAAGGCTGTCACTGGTCAATATGAACATGTGGCAAATCCAGTAGCGACATGTTCTTTGGAGTGACTTCAGTGCTCTTTCGCTTTGCAGGGTTTGTGGTGTTTGAGCTGCCTCCCAGTCAGCATTCAGAAGCGTGAACAGTGGTTGCAGTATTGTAGACCTAGTTCGATGCAGTTGACATTCATGTTGTCTGACTTGATTTCGTATCTTAAGCTCTGTTCTCTGTGGCAGCGTAACATCATGTTGTGATGAGCATAACATCAGGTGGTATGCTGGAAGCTGCGCTTTAGAGAGTTCAACTGGTAGACAGTCTGTAGTCGTTTGAGGAAAATTGTTGTAACTCTTAAAACGAAGGATAGTAGAAAGTTTAAAAAACATAAGAAAACACCTGCTTATTTCAAGCCTGAATACATGAGGGTGAAAATTGAAAAGATAGGACTGGCTCTTACTATTTCTTTCCAGTATAATGATGTGACCTCTGTTCTTCCCAGCATATGGATGAGAGAAAATTCTGGTGTCGGAGAAGTGGAAACCTTTCACACAGGCACATTAGAATGTTAAAGTAACCTTTCTGGGTCAGACTAAAGGTCTAACTTAATATATTGTCTCTGATAATTGTTGAGGAAGATACCTAAGGAAGAGTCTAAAAACAGGGCATACATATCTGTTACTTCTCCTGATACTTCTCCAAGCCCTCCAGCACTTATGAGCTATACATGGTTTCTGTGTAACCATCAGTGGGTTTCTTTTTCATGAACTTATCTGGACTCTCATTGAATGGAAGTAAAGTTTTAGCAGCTACAACGTGCTATGGTAGAGTTTCATAACTTAACTGTCTCCTGGGTTTCTCCTGGGGGTTTTTCGCTTTCTTTTCTGTTTTTTTTTTTTCATTGTTTTTGGGGTTCTTTGTGTTGTTTTTTTGTTGTTGGTTGTTGTTGGGTTTATTTTAAACCTGTCTTGCTAGTTTTGTGCAATTCTTCCTAGCTCTGGTACTGGAATAAAAGATGCAGATGCAGGTCAGCTGTTCCAGTTTGCACAAAGTTCAAAAGTAGAAGTTGTAGAAGGAAAAAAAAACACAACTGTTTTTAATTAACAGAATTCAAGGGAAGAGCATCTAGAAAATAACTAGGTTGAATGGAGAGTAACCAGTCTGCAAATTCAGATTTGACTGTTTATGGACTTTGGTTAATTCTGCCTTGAAAGCATAATTCTTCTCAGTCCCTGAACTGCCCTTTCGACATTGAAAAGTGAAGCATGGGCTACCTTTGTTCTCAATGATGTGCAAACTCTGCAAGTTTATATTCTTTAGGTCAATGTTTTGAAATAACATTCGATGGGACTAGCAAAAGCATAGAATCAAAAAAAGCAATGTTGATGGCTGGTAAATAACAAGTCTAATACATACACAACTGCATTACATATTTGTTTGGATTTTCTTGACATGTTGAGAAGTAGCATCTTTAATCAACTTGCCTTATTCGCCATAGCCAAGAAAGATGTCTGGTTTGCTCTTCAAGTGCAGTTCTTACTAGGTGGCAAGAGGGGGCAGTGCTGCTGTCTGATAAGGCAGGTCATGGTCATTGCCGGTAGTACTCTTTCACTGCTCTAAAAGAGAACAAGCAGCACAGTTAAAAAAGTTAAAAGAAGTTTAAAAAAAGAGAGCAAGCCTGTTTTTTAACTGTATTTTCAGAGGTTTGTAATTTACAAATAATCCCTCTCCCAGCTGCCATACTAAGATTTTGGCTTGGAGTGTGCATCTTGCAAAATGTAAAAATGAAAAGATCATTGGGGTGAGGAGCAGGTTTTAGCCACTTCTAAATTCAGAAGAGAGTGCAAATACAAATCAAAATATGTTCAGTTTGCCATGTAGTCAGAGGCATTGAGCAGTAGATGAATTATTTTAGTACAATCAAATGTTCAGTATTCATATCTCATTCTCGCTTTGACGTATTCTCTTCTAATTTAAGAATTTTAAATCTTTCATATAGATAGCATACAATAACAACAGAGCCTCTTCAATGCACACATTTATTGTTACTGTAGTCAAGGGATGAAAAAAGCCTCATCTAGCATTTAACTCACTGGAAAAAATGTTCTGAAACAAAAAAGTTCTTAACAGTACAGAACAATTCAGGTTGTTGAAATAAACTCCTGTAAATTGTTACACTTGTGAACAGATTTTTATTTTTTTTTTTTTTTTAACTTCCTTAGCTGAACAACAGTTATGAAAGGGGCTTTTCTTTGCAGTATTCTGGTAATTTGTACTCCCAGTGGATATAGGAGAAGAACCCATAGTGTCATTGTATGCTATAGATAGTCTCATTGCATTTGCATAAACTTCTAAACTTCATAATTTCTTCTATTTTCATGCTACAGTAGAAAAAATATCTCAGTAAGCCTAGACTTGTGCAGTACTATGATGTGTATTCACGTAATAAAATAATTGCTTAGGGAAACCTATTGAAAACTTCTAATCAGTTCTAGTGTTTTGAAAGTTGAAGACTCAATGGGTGTTAAAATAAAGGTCAGTCCTTTGTTGGGTATATGAAAAAAGGATTGGTAAATTTGTTCTGTAGTGAAGATGTAAATGTGTCTCTGAGCTTTCAGAATATGGATGAAGATGATTTTTTTTTTTTTAATGGAAAAAAGCTTTGACTGCTGTGACAAGGAGATTACTCAGACAGTTCATTCCTTTAATTATTGCTCTGAAAAAGTAGTAGCATTCAGTAAAATTATGAAGTATGAAACATAAAGGAAATATCTTCCAGTCCTGTTCCAATCCCACTGCCTATTTCTGTCACTGCCAAAGCATTTTGGAAGGCCAGAATATTAATGGCCAGACACTACACCAACCGGTAGATCTCATTTTAGTACAGAAATTGCTGTGTTAAAATTTGTGGCCTGCACTATACAGAAAGTTATAATGCATTATCAACCTCCTAATATCTTTTCAATTCCCATGGGAATAAAATAAATAAATAACAGAGGGTTACTTTATGTGTGTATGTTTTTTAATTCTAGGTTTGGTGCCCAATGTCACCTGAATTTTATAGAGAATACGTAGCTATCAAAACAAAGAAGCGGATACTGCTGTACACCATGAACCCAAATAAATTCAGAGCCTGCCAGTTCCTGATTAAGTTTCATGAGCGACGCAACGATAAAATCATCGTATTTGCTGACAATGTGTTTGCACTGAAAGAGTATGCGATCAGACTTGGGAAGTAAGTGTTCACAACCAATGATGACACTGTTCTTTTCCTCCTTCCTGGAAAATTACCTTGTAATCTCGCAGCTTTCAGTGGTCTTTAGATATTGCTTGTAATACTTGATTTAACTCCAATCCCCCTATATAAAAAGGGGCTCAGGAGGGTATTTTTTGGATGGATCTTACTGGCACTGCAACATTATTTCTCTGTAGAACTGTTTGAAAAGAATCTCTGTCTGGCACTTGCCTCAGAGGAGTTTTCATCCCAGATTCCTGTGAAAGACTGTTAGTATTTCTTCAACCATTTTATTATTATTAAAAGCCAGTGGAAAAATGAGGGGCTTTGAAAAATATCACTTGAACTATTTCTTTAACAAACAGTAGCTTCCCCTGTCTCTCTGAGACAAAGGTTTTCAAATATACACTCTCTGGATCTTTCAAGATCTTTTGGGACCCAGGGCATTCCTCTTCAGGTTCTTCAAACATCTTAACCTTGTCTAAAAATAAGTAAGACAAGCTTTTGGGGGATCTGTACCAGTCCACGGCCTAGAACTACTGTAATCATTTAATGGACAAAAGGATATTGCTCCCATGAAGCTCCTCAGCTACCTTAAATGACTCTAATGTGAGTGCAGTTACAGAAGGTTGTACAAATAGAATTTAATGAGGGGTTAGCATCAGTGTGTTTGTAGGGTTTGGGGAAGGATGATCAGGGAGTGTGTTTGCTAGGATCAGACATAGAGCAATTATTGGGGAAAATAAACATAGAAGCTGGCCTCATCCTTTCTTTGACAAGCCCAAATAATGCCTTGCTTTCTAGAAGCTGTGGGGCATTTTGACTGCCTATGATTTCATGTCTAGGAATTTTAGCAGTAGTTCTTGGCAAAACCACAAACAGGCCTTATTCTTTGCAAAATTCATGATAAATTTTGACTGTAGTTTAACAGCCATGTTGTGCAGGCTTGTGGTGACATCAAATAGTAAGCAGAGCTAATGGTGCTGGATGAATTTTAATCTGTCTGGACAGAGATTAGCTGTAATGATGCCTCTGGAACGTCTCTAGCAGTGTTCAGTGCACCACAGAAAAAGCCTTTAGCAAAGGCAATGCTGGGACGGGTGCTTGCTAAGTAGCACAACAGTTGTTAAGTGGGGTAGACACTGTAGAAGCGCAGCAGGAAAACCACTTGAAGAAACATTAGGTGCTTGCTTTTCATGTTCTTGAGTGAATTCTCCATTCCTCACATCATGTACGGAGCCTCAGGTTATACAGCCATCAGCGTTGGAAAGAAAGGAGGCTTGCAGTGCTGGATAAAGGTGAGGGAGTCTTTATTTTAACCAGAGAATTTTCTATCGTAATTTGCTATGAGCATGCTGGAACAAAAGGAACTGTTCATTTGGGTGGGACAGGAGTTACATGTGTTAGGAGGAGAGAGCAGCCCTGCGGGTTCAGCGGTAGTGCCCAAGGCTGGCTGCCCGGCCTGGGCTAGCCCAGCAGGAAGACAGTTCTCACTGCACTTCGCGTGACCTGATTCAAGCAGGTAGGGTGGGTGGGCTCCCAGATGGAGGGAGAGATGGCCATGGTCTGGCTGCCTCTGCCAGCTCCCCTTTCCCTTGGTAGTGGCAGGGAAAGACCATGCACGTGACAGGAATTATTTTGACTATAATTTTGGGGGACACAGAATTAAAATTTGCTTAGCCAGCTTTTACTTTGTCATGAGTCTGTCATCCGGTGTCGTATAGCTCATGTGCTGACTGTTTTTTACTGGTGTTATTAATATGTTTAAATCACTGTTTTTGAAGGACTATGCCGCTACGGTTTTGACAGTTAGGTCAGTTAATGGGAGAGGGATCTGTCATTGCAGATGCCTCAAATATCTTTTTGCAGTGAGGAAAAGGGGTCATTTAAAAACCAAAGTCAGTTTAGCATTGGGTGTTCTGGGTTCAGGAATATACACAGATATGTGTTAATGAATCATTGTCAAGTAGGATTGGGGGGGGGAATATAAAACAGAGGATTGATAGCCAGGAGTTCTAGGTTATTCTGTTCTTAAAAAAATGTGTTCGAACACTTTCTTGGTGGCTTTGAGAAACAGGAGGCTCACAAATGCTTTAATTTCAGTTCCAGTTTAAATCTTCCATTTAAGTTTTGTTGGGGATTAAAAATATTACTGAACGCTACTAGTTGAATAATAATGGTATTGTTTCATAATTGACTCGTTTGCCACTTTCATTTTTTAGTTGTTTTTTTCTAAAAATCTGGTTAAATACACCAAAAAGAAGAGTTAGATTAGAGGTGACTAGGATTGTTTGGTAAAAGAAAACCTAGGATAAAGTTTGTAGTAAAGAAAGCAAGAGGAGCCAACACACAATAATTAGTTGATAAGAATAGAAAACCTTAATACTGTGCACTGCAGCTTTATGTTCAGCTACCACCCATGTGTGTCCAATATTAAGTTAAATGAAACATGTGGGGTTGGTTCCTTGTGTTAGAAATAATGTATGGAAGTACGTTATTTGGAGTTGCTTGTTAATCGAGCATTTGGCAAAGTAGTAGAAAAGATGAAAAACCAGTGGCTATACACTCATGCATGCCTCATTTTTTATGTGGGCTTCACCGTTTCTAGCTTGTTTTTTATAAACTCTGCTTAGGCAGGAAGAAAACAGCCAGACTCTGGAGAGAATCTCGGAAAATTCATAGTAGCCCAAGTTACTCACGAAGTCTGTGGGTGACTGAGAGTTTGTGTGAGCCTTCTGGATTGAGATATTAAATGTTCCAGGTGATTCATCGTCAAATGTTAGAAACCTTAGGTGAAACGTCAGTGTGAGCTGCTCATGGCCATGGAACATTTGGGACCTTGTTCTTGTTTCAGTAGGTCCAGAAGGTATTGGGAGGGGCAAGAGATTAGCTTCAAAAGCAAAAATAATTTTCCCAGAACATCCAACAGCCAGCTTGTGCCACTCAACATATCACTGCTAAAGAAGCCTGGATTTTCAAGTGTTTAAATAGGAAGCAAAGGTTGCAGATGGTTATTTTAAATAACAGCTGCCTTCAGTCTTTCGTGTAGGCTTAGCAAATGTATTCAGTCTGTTGTGCACCAATGAAGCTGTAGATCATAATTGCAAAACATTTATAACTGTCAGAATTTATTTCTGGCAGACTGGGTTGCTGCAAAGGGTTCCACAAACAAATGGGTAGCTGCCATGAAGAGCCAAACAAGCTAAAAGTTAAACTGTAAGCTGTAGCAAGATCTGGTTTGGGTTTATATCAGTTCAAATGTGTACTGTGCTCCCTGCCATGGTATCTTAATACCTCATAAGAAATGTTTGAGAAATCTTGAATTGATGTAATGTTCTGTTCATTTCAGACCCTATATATATGGTCCTACTGCACAAGGAGAAAGAATGCAGATTCTGCAAAACTTCAAGCACAATCCAAAAATCAACACTATTTTCATTTCCAAGGTAAGTGAGGACGTTCAGTGTGTCCTCGTACCTATCTTCAGGGTGAACTTTATTTAAGAGTAAGTTATACATACATGTTGTGTATTTGACATCTTTGTATCACAGCTGACAAAAGTATACTTTGTATTAAGTCTTTGTTTATGATATATGGAAATAAGATACTGCTCAGAGGCTGCTTCTCTGTTATAGGTAGGTGACACATCCTTCGATCTGCCGGAAGCCAATGTTCTGATTCAGATTTCATCCCATGGTGGGTCTCGAAGACAGGAGGCTCAAAGACTGGGACGAGTGCTGAGAGCCAAAAAAGGTAAATGGGGGGGTTGTTGGGCTCTGGGCCTTGGATCACAGTATGATAGAATTGCAGAGAAACTGGATGTTCATGGTACATCTTTGTATTGTCCTTGGGTTATGTTTTAGGCAAAGAGAATATATGTCTATATAAAAGTGAATGAAAATGAAGCATTTTCTGGGTCAGTAAAACTTTGTGTTGGGAAAACTTCCAAAGGACAAAAAAGGCGGAAGGAAAATGAACTTTTTGTTCTTTGGTGGTTCTTTCACTTTTTCATTCCTTGATAATTTCCTCAACATGAAATCGTTTTTAAAAAATCATGTTATTACTCTAAAAAGCAAGTCTCTAGAAAGCACATTTTTGATACTGCACATTACTTCCTTTTAAAAATGGGATTTTTAGTTTTAGTTTCCAACTAGTTGTGTTTTTGCAAAACGTGACCAAGGAGCTTTTTGTTTAGAAAAACGATTCTTAAAACACTTCCTGATTGCACTTAAGACCTGCATACACTTCTTTCTTGTGCAGTTTGTGCTTGTTACAGCTGAGGCTTTGTTTGAAAATGCATACAAAACCCATGTTAGCAAATTAACAAAGTCTTAGTGAAACATTGGGTTTTAAAAGAGAACCCAATGCTCTTTGGGTAATAGATCTTAAGGACTGAAAGTTTAAAAAAATAAATTATACACAGCCTGGTATATCCTGGGCTTCAAATAGCCCTATGAATTCTTAGCTAAATATCTTTGTCTTGCCTTTTTTAATGCAAAAACACTGCAAACACTGGTTTACATTGATAAAACTCTTCCTTTGTCTTTTTTCTATTTAACTTTTTTGACTTGTGTTGCAATCCTTGCTCTTGACTTTTTACTTCTTTATGTAATAGACTTAAAAATAATTTAATCTTTCACCTTGCCTAGCATAATAAAGAAGCGGGTTCTTCTCAGAGCACCAGTATAATTGTGTTAGTCTACATTTCCTTTTTTTCCCTTTTCACCCATTCTCAACTTACTAAGAACAAGAGTAGGATTTTCCATGCTGTGTACTTTGTCAGTCAGTTTATGTAAGGTCAGGGTGCAGCTAAACTTTGCAGATTTTTTTTGTGGAGAGGCAACTTATTTAAACACCTGTTTTCAGTAATCAGTCCTCTTTTGTTCTTAGTTGCAGTGTTCCAAATGGAACTAATCGCTCGGTGTCTTTGTTTCCTAGGCATGGTTGCAGAGGAATACAATGCCTTTTTTTATTCTCTCGTATCCCAAGACACTCAGGAAATGGCTTATTCAACGAAGCGACAACGATTTCTTGTAGATCAAGGTTATAGCTTCAAGGTAATTTGTCCCTTCTATTTATCATACTTGTGGCCTAAGAATGTAACTTTCATATTCTTTCGTGTTAGTATTAGGTCAAATACTTGAGAATCCCAGTTATGGAATGTATTAATGAAGGTTTTGCTCGGAAGCAAGAACTGTTCCAGTATTGTTTTATCATCTATATTACTGTGAGGGTAGATACAAGTAGCTTAGTACAGCTTCTAGAAAGGTAAGTATTCTAACTTCAAACGAAGCATCTGCTGGGGAGTGAAACAGAACATTACTTGCATCGTTGGTTTATATTCATGCTCTTCAATTGTCCATCCATGCAGGCCTCCTATTATACATTATGATACTGGTTGTGCATAAAGCATTGTTGATAGGTGTTCACGTTGTAGTGGCCAGCAGCAGTTCAGGAAACTTCCAGAACGTCACAAGTCACAAATAATTTCCAAAGAACTCCAGTCTCAGACTAGTATTTCACTATGGGGAGAAAATCTTTTTCCTTGTGGCTAAAGACAACATACAATGGGCAGGATTCATCCATCCTACATTCATACATCTGACTCTGGGAATTGTAAAGTTAGATGTCTGAAGTGTCTAGCAACCCATTCCAAAAGAAATACCTTTCAGGGACCTTTGTCCACACACTAATCTTGTGCACTGTTTCCACAATGCTGTCCAAAGCCCGCAGTGGTACAGAAAATCAGTGGGGATGCCGACATGTTGATACGGTGGCTCTGTGTTAGCAGAAACTGTTCTTGCTAATTGAGGTCTTCAGACTGTGATTATTTAGCCTCCACCACCAGTTTGACCTTCCTCTTGTAATTTTCTCTGCATGGAATGAAGTATTGTCACCAAAATCACTGAGTTGAATGTTAATTGATTAAGAAACGACAGAATTTACTTCAGGAAAAGACTGTTATTGCAGAGTAGAAATCTTCATACCTACAACTAAAACATACTCCTCAAAATAGAGAACATTGCCAGTGTTGACAGTGTAACAGAGCCATGACTTGAAAGTCAGAAGTTTCCCTTTTGTAAAGGACTTAATGCTGTCTCATTTCTCTAGACATACTTGAAAATTGATCACCCCTTGTACTTCAGTTTATTACGTATCTCTCTGTGTCGTCTTTTTCCAAACATAAAATGTCATTCCACGAAAGCTCCTCTATTTTATAGATGTCATGGTGTATCTCATTTATTTTTCTTTTAATCCATGGGCTGTCCCATATGCTCATCTATGGGGTTGTTAAAGGCAATAGAGTGTCATGACAGCTCTTCTTTTAGGTAAATTATTCCTTTACAAAACTGGAGTTTACTGCTCTGGTTAGAAGTCTTCCCAATAAGAAACATTGCTGAGAAGAAGAATAAAAGATAAGGCTCCTGTATCTGTCTTTAGGGAACAAGCTCAAGCTTATGGCGTTGACAGAATTGTGCAAGGATTGCACGAGGTGCCAGGGCAAGCAGCCTCCGCTGGATTGCGCTTGAGCCTAGCTATTTAAGAGCTCTTCCTCATGAGGTATACATGCAGTACAGGACATCCCTGTGGTAAAACCTCTCTGAACTGCAGCTATGCTGAAGTAAATAATTTCTCTGTAATCATTGACCTGTTAAAGAGAGCTTTAAGGGGGTCCTTACATTGTAACAGACATGTCAGAGTCTTTGTAGGTAAAAAGCTTGTTTTGCTTTGTAGTGAATGTATTTTGACAAAATTGTAGATCAATACTAAGCTGCAATTGATTACAGCAAATGCATCTATGTGGCTATAGCCAAGAAGATTAGAGAAATCCCTTTACTTATGTTTGAATGCCTTGGATTTAGAGCTAAGAAAGAGGCTAAAATTAGAGAGATTTTATCTTGCAAGGAAGACCTAGTCCTAGGACCTTTGTTGTAATATGTGGGGGGGGGGGAAAGCAGTGCATGTGGCAGCTGAGTATCTGGAGCAACTTTTTAGCTGACCAGTATTGGAATGTTCTTTATTTGCAGTTTAGGAACAAAATTTTAGAATATCTATTTTCTTTTGTTTGCCAAACTTTAAGCCTTAGTCATAGCTGTCATCAAAGAATAACAGAGCTGGAGAAACTTCCAAGAAACCATCTATTAGCTATGTATATGTCATTCCCAGCAGATGTTTGCCGCTTTATTCTTCCAAATATGGAGACTCTACCTCATCTTTAGGTAATTGTTTCAGTGTCAATATTCTTTCCTTCAGAATTTTTGTTCCTAATGCCTAAATTACTAAAAACTCATTACTCCTTTTAAAAGGGTAACAATTTTCACTTTTTTTCTAGGACTTACTTTCTTCTTGCCATCTCTTAATAGCTCCATTGTCTGCCTTTCATCAAAAATGGGACTGGAATAATATTTTTTTTGTGTAATCACTTATTTTTGTCTTTGCTTCTTAAATAGGAGCCTTGTCATCACAATTTACTGCTGGGAGCTTAATTATCTAGCGGGGTTTTTTTTGTAGCTAACCATAGTTTAATTATTTACTGTACTGTGTTCTTGTTTAAAGGCTGAATGTAGGATATATTAAATTTTAAACCAGTAGCAGAACTCCTCACTACAGCGAAGAACTGGGGATAACTTGGCATCTGTTGAACAGCTTAAAAAAATGATGATGCAGTGGGAATTCTTTCCATCCTATGAATCACATTAGCACTGTTGTGCAACCACAACCGGAAACAGGCTACTGCAAATTAAAATTTGTTTTTCTGACTCCTTTTTCTTTATTTTTGAGATGATCATAGCACATGTGCTTCTACTTAAACAAGAAGGGGAACCATAGTGTTCCTTTAACCGTATAGTAGGACAGGTTGCTTCCCTGAATGGATTCTTAAAGCTAGGACACTTCTCAGACAGACATCCATTTTCAAATTAGAAATTGCCATTGACAACAGCCCACAACACTGATTATTCGTTCTAGAGTTTCACTACCTTGTTTTTCAAAAACAGTACTTTGCATCTAATGTGGATTTGTTTTGCCTTAAGCTATATTTATATTGTTTTATCAGTCTTTGTGATCAGATCCAGCCCAGTTTACTGAGGTAATTAGTTTCTAATTGTATTGACTCAAGAGATAAGCTGAAAAAGGAAGATGAGGAGGGGAAACACTACATAATCAAGGGAAATGGTTGAATGAGAATGTCTTTCTCAAAAGCTCTTCAAGTTGGAAACATAGTGGGAAAACAGATTCTCATGTATAAACATGTTTACCAGAATGCATTTAACTGCAGGAAAAATTCTTGTGAAATTTTCAAAATACCTCTAATTAAGAAAGCAAACTGCCTGTTGTAAAGCTTTATAACAGAAGCTTGAGAGCTTTTCAGTTCTTCAGAAGAGGAGGTTTCTCAGCCTATGGAGTATATGGCACTATATTGCTAGTAGATGGCATGTGTCCTGCATCCATGGTTATCAAATGAGTTACTAAGAATTTCAAAGAGAACATATGTAACAGCAAAGTTACCTTGTGTCTAAGTACACAAACATTGAAAGAGTCCTTTCACTCTGCTTCTGATGCTTTGTTGCAGGTTGCTGCACTGTCTCAACAACTGATCATACATCTCAGTTTGTTAGGGGTTTTTTTTCCCATATTGCTCAATGTTTATTGCTAAAATTCTCAGTGTCTGGAAAGCTAGTGGATTTTTGTTAAATATATAGTACTGGTTCTTAAACTAGACAAATTTAGAGCCCACAGCATGAAGCTAACCTTACAGTAAGTTGAATATGCATCTGAGTATATTTGGTCAGGTTCATGGTCAAGCTGGTATGGACAGTGTTACGCTGACATCCTCTGTTCAGGGCTTTTCTTTTTTCTTTATTTTTTTTTCCCCAAAGGTTTGTACTTTGCATTTCCAGCTAGGATATAACAAGGGATGTGTGGTGTATCTGTACACACCACTTAGCACAGATACATACAAAATCTTGCTATCTGTAGTGTTAAGCTCTTCAGACCATTAATAAAAGTTGAAGGCAGTTCCAACAGGATATGGAATCGGAAATATTTGTCTTGGTTTTGAACAGCTAACACTGAGGAGGAGGAGCCCTCACCTTGTACTGTGCTCTGTTTCTTAGGTAATAACAAAGCTTGCAGGCATGGAAGAAGAAGAACTTTCATTTTCGTCCAAAGAAGAACAGCAGCAGCTTCTTCAGAAAGTCCTGCAAGCATCTGACCTGGATGCTGAGGAGGAAGTAGTAGCTGGAGAATATGGTTCAAAGTCAGCTCAGGTAATGAAGAACGCTTTGAAAAGGATGACCACAAATGTGACAGAACTGGACCATTTAATTTTAGTTCTAAATGGGATGCCATCAGTGATGCCCTAGTATTTTTAAGATGCACATATGTCAGAGCACATATTCTTTTTTGGTGGCACTGTGCTCCTTGAATCGTGCCCTGATTTCCTCATGCCCAGAGTACAGAAGCATAAGGGCGACTTTTGTTCATTTTCAAGGGAAGTACTATTATTGTAAGTAGTAGTTTGACATTTTCAGCAACAGATATAAGAAAAATAAATAGCCTGAAAAGTTTCTTGATACATAAGTTAAAATCAATCTACAATGTGGTAATTAATTTTTTAGGATTAATTTTTAGCTAAATGGCATTATGCTGAAGTGCATTAGGAATTCCCACTCTAATGCAGCTGGAGCCTATTAAACCTTACATATGTTCGTATACTTATGGTGAGTGGCAGGCAGTGACTTTCTTTGTAGAAATTCTTCTTAAGAAAAAAACCTTCGAAGCCTTTTTGGCATTAAGGTCACTAACTGAACAGTGCTGTCCAGTAGCTAGTGGGCATCCGTAGGTTAGAGTTGGTCTATCTAATCACACACTAAGCAGGTGGTTTTTGTCCCCTTACTTGCAGGTGTCACGTCGTACGGGCACAATGAGCTCTATGTCAGGAGCAGATGACACGGTTTACATGGAATACCACTCTTCACGGAGTAAGGCATCTTCAAATAAACACATCCATCCACTATTTAAACGTTTCCGGAAATGATGTCCTTCATGTATGCATTTAGTTAAAACTGTGGATCCATTTACCTGTTTCCATAACTAAAAATATGGAGTTGAAATTTCTGACAGGTCCTTTAAAAGACTTTTTTTATATGTATCTATATAGCCACATACTTACTTAGCAGTATATGTGCTCTCATGGATCAATGTGAAAGGAAAAAAAGGAACTAAATCTTACCACAGGAAAGATATTATCCAGTGACTAGATCCTGGTTATACCTGTCTGGTTTTCAGGGTAATTAATAGAATTTATTTTTATCAGCTGAAGACCCTTTTTCAGAAGAATTCTGGAAAGGTTTTGTAAATGAAGTTTGTACTGATGTTTGAAATATTATTTATCTGATTATTGTGTCTGCTCAACAAAATATTGTTTTTTAGAAAGCTTAAATAAAAATCATTCATTGAGCTGAACAAATCCTGATAGGAGCACTTTACATAATATTTTTAAACTGGGAGCTAATTTATACTTAGGATCTAACCTATCTTAAAAGTCTAACAGATTGTTTGGAAATATTTTGAAGTTCGAAGACAAGGAGAAAGAGGGACTTTGTCTCCAGAGTAAACTCAAGGAAAGCATTATTAGTAAATACACATACATTCTGTGCTCCATTTTCCTGATTTTTCTTGCTACTGTTGAGAAGTTGCTGAAATAAAAGCTGTTTCCCTTGTCATTTATATTCTATTTATTAATCATGCAATAAAACCATCGTAACTGCTAAACAGTGCAATGTCACTGCAGAAGTTGTTATTGAATCAAAAAGTGTTTTGACTTGTCATGAGATGAGTTGGCAGCAGAGGTGTGAAGGAAAGATTCCTGAGTTTGGGGCTTTTTTCATAATGAGGACTGCAGTACATTTCTAGAAAACTTGAGGCGAGGTGGGGGTGGTTTGTGGCAGAAGAACGCTTTTTAAATAACCTCTGCTTAATATTGTAGCAGTTATGTTACTTGGTATTGTATTATGAGGTGGGTTTTTTTGCTGAGAGTTTGAAGAGCTTTAGGGACAACCTATGAAATAACATTGATCTTGATCTGTTGATTCAAAATGGGTTAGTATAAATCTTTCCCGTACTGGAAGGAATGTGTATGGTAGAGCTATCCTGGTTATATGACAAATGTGCTTCAGAAAAATATTGATTCTGTTTCTTATTAGCATAAATTCACAAATTGAGAATATAGAAATACTGGAAGCGTAATTCAGAACACATGGTGCTTGTTTTCAGTCTCTGTATCAGAGTCAGGTAATTTTGAAAATGGAACTGATCTGGTTCAGTTTAAACAAAGGTACGACTCCTCACCCGACGGTCACAATAGACAGCAATAGAATTACTCTGTAATCCCAGCCCTCTAGGAAACTAAATTGTCTTGTTCAGCCACAAAACTCAATACTGTATTTTGTCAGGCGCGTGTCAGAACGCTTCACCATGACCAGACAATGCATGGTGGGCTCTCCCAGCCCTGTAGCCTGAACCCAAAGAACCTGGGACCCAGCTCTCTTGGAGTGCTGTCAGGTCCTCACATGCTTTATCAGAGGCTCTTGTTGGCCAGTGCTTCTCTTCCACAAATGGATAGCGGGATCCCTTTGTAAGTAGGCTGTGGAAACAACATGGCTGAGAGCTCCATGTTTGCCTTGAAAATGGTGCACATGAAGAAAATCTTGCTTTCTGCTATTGCACTGCTGTATACATACTCTCCTGAAACGCTGCCTTTATCCCTACGTGAGTATGCTCGCACAACACCGCGTGTTTTCTAGCAGCAGCAAGGTGCAACGCAGTTCATGGATCCAGATGGCTTGCAAATGAACAGTGATAGCTAGGTGAATATCCAGGAAAGATTTGTTTGCTCTAGGACTCTGGCTAAACTGGTGGCAAAATAACATAGATTGGTGTGGCAAAACTGTGTTTCAGACCATGAGCGATGGCAGAGGCAGGTGAACTTTGGAGTAAGTACATTATTTCTTGGAAGTCTGGGGACAGAGGAGGTGTGATTTTCTTGGATGTACTTAAGGTTTCTTTGCTGAAATAAGAGCTTTTACTCTGCTCCTTGGCCACCTCCTTAGTTAGGCTGAATTCCATACCAAGGAAACTTTATCTTCGTGAGGAATTGTTATTTTTAATAGTTCTTTTCTTTGTGTTTCTGATAGGCTACAGTACTGAAATTTGTGTTTCTGTGCTCTTCATCCTCGTGGCAAAGAAGCAAGTGTCTGTGAAGGGATTAATGCTTGAAGGATATTGTTGTTATTCATTTAAGATGGCCTTCTAGACTAAAAGGGCACAGTGACATTGGAGTGGCAATTTCAGCAGCATTACAGCTCAGCAAAGCACTAAACTACACCCAGTTTCTATTTCTCTGGTCCCTTATGCCCTCCTGGTGGTCATAATTTTTTAGTAGTGCCTTATTTTTTTACAGTGTGTTTAAAAACTTGGGACTTCAAGGGAAGTAGTTCTCAGGATAACTTAATGAGGTACACAATAAGAAGCATAGGATAAGGATCTAAACCTGCTACAAAAAGTGTACAAGTAGAGCTGAATTCCTTATTTGTTGCAGTTGATTCATGGGGTTTTTGTTAAGCACTGAACAGTAAATCATGCACAGTGCTATCAACACCTGGGATTGGCTACCTTTTTCTGATTTAAATATCTTCTTTTTGTACAATATTTGATTAAAATTTTAATTGTCATATGGTAGATGAAACCAAAGATCGAGAGAAGCAGTTTTCATTTTTCTTTTAAACTAAAGCTGCTTCAATATTAAGTTACCTATAAGCTCTGTTCTCACCTCATAGCCTGTTAAGTTCAAATTTGTCCCCTTCTCAGGAAAAAGCATGGGAATTTGTAAAGCATTTAAGATTCCAAAGAAGTAACTTCACAACTTGAAAAGATCTTTTCAGAAGATGGGTTTGAGGACAGTCAGAAAAGGCAAAAATCATGGCTAACTGTGTGGCTTTTTCAGTGAAGAGAGATTTCAAACTACTCTGAAAATTTTTGCTTACATTTCTGACATTTCTACAGTGTTTTTCAGCTTTTCTTCCTTGCAAGTGTTCTGAGGAGCCTATCTGTACAGTCTTAGCTGAAGGTGTTACTTGGGCAAAGTTAAATACCTCTGATCAAATCTCTTCTCTTTTACTTCCATAAATTATACTTGCAGATGCATTAGATATTTAAACAGTTATGTAAAACATACAGTACAATGTTTCTTATACTGTATATCATAATGTTCAAATAATTAGAAGCCAGATATAACCAAGACTGTTAAAAAGTGAGAATAATTCTAAGACGACAGAATTCCTGGTAAGATGATGATGTAACCACTGACTCTGACTACCGATGTTATTAGGACACAAAGAAAGCTTCAACTGAGCTTTGTCGGAGTTCAGGCAAAGAGGAGGGCAAGCTGGATTTAGAAACAACTAACTGAAGGTTACAAAGTACAACTAATATGACTCCACTAGGGGGTCTAGACTGAGAGAACAGTGCGACTGCGGATGTGGAGACATATTATCATCCAAAAATAATACATAATCTAAATTATCAATAGTCAAGTTTAGCTTATACTGTGATCCCGTTACATACCAAAAGTCAACTAAACTGAAGTGCTTCTACTGTTCCAACTTGTTTGAAATAACAAAAGTCCAAACTGACTAGTTACATAAAACACTTTTTCAAACTCAGGACACCGACAGGCTGGGACAAACATCATTGTTTAAAGAACTGTGAGTGTGTTTGCAAGTCACTGTTATGATGTCTGATAAATGTACATGTTGGAAGATTGCAGAAGTAGGTGAAACTATTTATCTTCCAAGTCACTTAAATGTGTTCTGGTTGGCTAGTGCTGATGGCATAACTCTCCCTTCTTTACAGTTTGGTGGGTTTATGTGGATTGGAAGGAGGTTTTATATCATGGCTGTTACAATCGCCATTATTCCTGGGAATTCTGTGGCGATACCACTGGACTTCTGTTACCTGAAACAAGTCTGTGATCATATTTGGGAGGAAAATGGGATCAGGCAATGCCAGTCCCTCCACCAGTTTAGGTTACATCCCAAACCTTTCACTAGGTAAAACCCTCTGCTGCTCTTTCAAATGTTTGTTAGTTTCTTTCTCTTCGGTCTTCCTTTCTCAAGTCTACTCTAGGAAACTGTTATTTTGGCTTCATCTGTCTCTTGTAGCATAAATTTTGGGGTTTACTCATAATGTTTATTATTTAACGTGCTGCAGTTTGCATGTTTGACTTCCAGCTCAGGTTCTGCAGAAGTAAGGATGCTAACTGTGTCAGTAAAGCAGCAACCTTAGTGGCACATACATACATTAATAACTCTAATTCAGAAGTCAAACAGAACCACACAATTATGATCTGGCAGAGCAAAGAGAAGCAAATAGTTTAATTACACATTCCATGGTGTGGTAGGGCACATGTATTCATTCAAATCCATAAATATTCCCTTCTTGTATTTGGCTATTTAACCACCAAACAATTTGGCTATTGTTGTCTGGAGTATTCCTTTTCTATAGTTTACCTAGAAAAACAAACTTTTATCTTCACTGATGTGTTGCTATAGTATTACTGATAATTATTGTATAGTAGTGTTGTAATAGTGTACCTGAGCCTGCATCTATTAGTGGCTGTGCATTTCTACTCCATCTAACAAACCTCCTAGAAATATCTATTCTGGATGAATATTTTTTGAACATTAAAACAGGGTTATTTGAAAACTTATTTTGTGACCCTTCTGTCATCTGTTACTCACTTACGACAAACTACAGTATGTCGGTCTTTTAGGTCCACTGGTCCTCAGACCTACTACTGGCCCACAACCTGCACTACATAAAAATTACGTTTCTGTGGATGTCTATCTACACTTACCTCCTTTTGTACAAGGAAGGCACTCTTTATACAGATTTGCAGAATGGCAACCTTATTCCCCTTTAAATCCTTCTTCTGTTATATCCAAGAAATTTGACAATTTTCATCATTAATGCATTGCTACTTTGTGCTTTACTCATTTATTTCTTTCTGTTATACTCGGCTGATGCCCCTAACCTACTCTGGAAATTCTTCAGGATGGGGTAGTTTTGGTTTTGTTTGTAAAACACTGATGGCACTTTCATAATAAAAATGCAAGATAGCAAGTAGTAATGGAGGTGTCTCATAGGTGTGCCCCGATTAGGACTCTTTTCTCAAATGGCACATACTTTCCACCTTTTCTTTAAAAACAGACAGCCAGTAAGTATAAAATCTTACTCAAAGCTAATTATGTACTTTGAGGTTTTCCTGTAATTTTTGTTTTTTTACATTAATAAATATTTGCATGTGAATAATGGGAGAAACTGTCTTAGACTTTCCATTGTTAAGCACTGTCTTAAAAACAACAACAAAGTCTATCCAGACAGCAGAGAGAGCATCAAATTCCTCAGGAGACTTAGCACAATGGATAGCTAGATTTTTTTCCTGAAATTGGCTTTACTGTGATTGTATAAGCTGCACATATAAACTTGATAGCTGGTAATCGCAGAATGTTTGACTAATATTAAAGATTTGCTGAGGATTTCCAATAATGAGATCTGAGGGTCTGCAGCTGTTTTACACGCCACACCAGGTGAGCTAGTAAATGGAGAATATATAATGTATACAGGTAGCCATTACATTGGAGGATTCATTACTGAACAAGGTAACTATTTAAGAACAGCTTGGCAAGGTAGAAATTATGTAATGAATAATCCTCCAGAGACACTACAGATGTGAAGGAGCATAACTGCCTTGGCTGCAATTAAAGACAAGACAGCTCTAGTTTATAATATTAAACTCGTAACACAGCATACTCTCTGTCCTGTATTTCTGCCTTGCACATTGTACACGAGTTCTATGGTTTAGTGTCTCCTGAAGTGAATATCAGCTCCCTGTTTTACTGAAAATGCATATTCTCTGAGTGTTGACCTGTTCATTTTAAATGGGATCTGTGTTTCAGACCATTTCAGTGCAAACAAACAAACAAAAATCTAACGATAAGTAAACTGCTTATAAAACTGAGGGAAAGTGGGGTTATACAACACAGTTCCTATGCTGGGACTACTGCCACCTCCAGAAATTCCTCAGAGGGAGAACAGGTACTGTTCTGTTGAAGTACTTGCAGGACAAAACTTCTGAAACTCTTTTTCAAGTAGCTTGGCTAGAAACACTCTCTCCCACAATGATTTTTGTGGAAAAGAGGTAATGATGGGAAAAAAGAGAATGTCCAAATATGGAATTAACTGCAAAAAAATGTACAACCAGAGAAAGCTACTGCTAGTTGCAAAACTGTAGCCTTTACAGCATAACGTATCTGAGTTTCTCACTAGCATATTAATAGAAGCAGATACAGATGTTTTGCACTATCTTAATGGTGTATGACTTTAAAATAATTTAAAAAAACCCTACCATACCAATAGCTGTGAGCAGCAGTTTTTAGGAAGGGTACATATATTGCTTCCATCAATCTAGAAATTAGAATATGAATATAATTTTTTAAAGCTGGAGAACTACTGCATCAGTTTGAAAAAAAAAATCAAATTATTAGTACTGAGATTAAGAAATTTTTTTTTAATTATGATATAACCTCTAATATGTATACCTAAGGTATTATATTGGTGTTCATTACAAAATTAATTCATATTCTTTCCTTTCTATTTGTTGACTCACAGTCTAGGGACATCTGTTGTTCAATAGCTTTAAATTTTAGTGGTTATTGTTCTTGGAAGTTGTCAAATGTAGTTTAGATAGTGTGGATAATTTAGATAGTTTGGATTGTTCTTTGCATGTTCTAGGACTTGTGTCCATCTTTCCTGTCGGATAAATAAATGTTCTGTTTTTAAATTCTCCTGCAGACATCTCATAGTGCATCTACTTGCTCTGGGAGATATTCCTTGTTGTTCTTGTCCTCCATGGTCTGTAAGTGAGACATGGAATGAGCCTTTCATTTACTTACGATGATAAACGTGTTCTGAATTTCACTCTCACCAGCTGGTTTAATATTTTTCCCAGTAAGTATTTATTTTCTGAGTAACTGTGTCTCTCAAAGCATCTTTAGATAAATATTAAAGAAATAACGTAGCTACACCATGTAGAAATGTAGGAGGAAAAGGGAAACTCCAGAGGCAACCTTGACCGTGATATACCCAGATGTGCCTGACAGATGTTTCTCAAACCTGTTCATACAAAGTTCAGTGATAGCAATTACATAATCTCCTGAGATACCTTGGCTATCTGAAATAGCTAAGAGATATCCCAAAAGTATCTAAGATTGTAAGGCTACCTGAAAATCTAAACAAGAAATCTGTAGCTGCACACTAAGCCCATTATCTTCCGTCTTCTTTCTCTGACACGCATCTCTTTTTAAGAAAAGATGTACACATCTGTAGGCTGTTGTCATGCTCCTGGTAGTCATCTTTCCCAGATGAAATAATTCTCTTAACCTCCCCCTTATGTAGTTTTTTAAAATCTTATGGTTTTTTTCTGTTGCTGTTCTCTGGACCCTTTCAAGTATGATGAAGCCTATTTTAAAGACGTTATTTTAGCTTAAACCAATATGTACTTCATAGATTTTGAGACTGTTTACCATCTACCTTTTATTCCTGTAATATTTGCTGCTGTATCTACAAAGACTGATGCACATGTCTAACTTCAGAGGTAGATTTATTTCAGTGGACTTATGAGTGGTAAAATCAAACGTGTACAGAAATCTTAATTGGGTTGTGGCCTCAAAAATGTAGAAAAATAAACAGAAGAAAAACAAAGGCAAATAACTTTGAAGCTCACGAGACTTACTTTTTCAGCAGCTTATTCATAACTAAGTTTTGGAAATATGGATCTTCCTTGAAACTCTCCTCTGTCCTCAAGTTTTACCTGAGCTTCTGATTCAGTTAAAACCAAGGTGGTCTCTTCCACATAATTTCTGAAACTAATCAACATTTTACAGATTATCACTAACACCTTCAGAATTATACAGAAATAGGTATGAAGACAGTGATGCCAAAGACTTAAACAATTTAGTTAGCATACAAAGAACAGACCCTTTTGTGCAAACTTTGTACAGATAAGTTAAGAAAATATTGCATCAGGTGAACTGAAATATGCATTAGTTTTCCTGGAAACGGGCTAGCTGTGGTGACTGGTTGTTTTGAGTTATATTGATGTTGTTTACCTTGAGAATGAACAGTCTGTGTCTCCTGATAACAACCGATACACAACCTTGAGACTTGGTATTGCCTACTGTGATAAATGACTCAACCCCAAATAGGATTGCAATTAAAGTTTACAATTTATTAAACGAATAGAGGCAAGCAAACAGTGCTGGGTGCGCCGGGAGTCTCTGCTCCACCAAGACGCACACCGTACAGTTCTTGTTTTCGGTTTATATTTCCCTTGCTGCTACATATTCATAGGAAAGGTTGGTCTTTGTAAATGAATTAGGTCCCCCCCCCCCCATATGTGACGTGTAGCATGATTTGGGTGGAGAGACGAGTGCTATAGTCATATATGTTTAGCATGACCTCTATAATCTTCATTAGCATATGCAGGGGTGTGAGTTGTAATATGCATTTCACGGGTAATGAAGCAAAGGTCAGTTATCGGACACGAAGCGTTTTCGAAGAACAAAGGACCTCTCACATTCCTGTTATTTTACTGTCTTTGCTGACCACAAGCAGGGCTATTCTGCCTCCACAGGGCCCCCTCCTTATCTGCACCCTGTGTTAGCCAGGCGAGTCTCCACTCCCCTGGGTCGCACAAGAGATAGCAAGGGCAGTCTTAATGGTTCTCTGTGCACAGGAATCCCACCTCATTATCCAAATTCCACATTATCCACCGAGTGACTATAGTCACTCGGATCGAAATCCAAATCACACTTGCATAAAATCGGTTTTGGGGGTATCCCTCACATTAGACTTCTTTTGCTTAATACTATGCGGTTAGCAACAAAACCAGTTTTGGAATATTTGTCAGGCAACCCTTGCAAGATACAAGAACTATATACATTAACCACTCTGTGTTTCTTAGGCTTATGGGAACTATATACATTAACCACTCTGTGTTTCTTAGGCTTATGGTTAACAAGGGTATGTAGGACAGAAAGTCACATTTCATCATGCGACCCTAGCATTGTTCCATATTGACACGAATCAGATGAACACATTTCACACTACACACCAAAGAACAAAGTCAGTGAAATGCCCCAAATGGGTGTCCTAAGGCTGACCTACCTCATTATAATGTTAAAAACCACACCTCCTAGCTAGAAAAGGCCCCAACCCAAATAAGCCCCCTACTCTCTGGGCATGCGTAGTGAATTAAAAGAGAACTGTATCTTTAAGATGAAGAAAGATACTAACCAATAGGTAGCTAAGGGGTGGGACCAGTAGGCGTAACTAACTTTGACTGTTTAAATACTTGTCATGATTTCAACCGCGTGTGCATGCTAGGAGGAAAAAGCCCCCATGCGTCCAGCGCTGCAATAAACCAGTGTCGGCTTTCGCAACTATCATTTGGTTGGGGGAGTTTTCTCGGTTACACAAACACTTTTGAAATTGTGCAAAACGAAGTGATACACAGTTTGGAGCTCAAGTTCTCTGTGTGTGGTTATAGATCTATACAGCCGAATTGAGGAAAAACTGTGGTAGAACACTGTACAGTTACAGGGCACTGGTTATTCTCTACGGAAGCTGACACAAGCTGCTTATGGAGTCTATTCTGTCCAAAGGATAAATCATTCTGCAATGCAAATAACATGCCCGGGTATTGTAATTTACAGGAACTGTTTCTAAGGTTACCGTGTAAAACCATTGCCATTTGTATGTGGATGCAGAAATGTTTTCCATGTATGTTACAGAATGATGAATGGTACTAAGAGAACTTCTTGCAGAAAATACAGTATCTTCTAACATATGGGAGTGAATTAATGCCATGGAAAAAATAGCCCTAAACACACCTTTTTAATGAAGGAGAAAAATGGGATAATCCTTACGTGAGTTTTTTGCCAGACCAATGGGGGAAAAGAGGGGAAAAACTAAACTTTGGCTGCATGCTTAATGGGTAAATTTATCTGATTTGAATTATACAAAATAATAGGTTCGTTCTATTCAAGTCTCATCCCAGACCCAGCCCCCTTTTCCAGCCCTAGGGGAGGGAGCGTTAAATAATGGTCTGTGTAAACTGATGCTCATGCAGTAAGAGTTTGGGGAAGTGCTGCTTCTACAAGTCAAAGCAGGCAGTGAAGAAAGCGCAACCAAATAAAAAGCAGCTGCAGGAGCAAAGTGGACCTCTCTGAAATTAAAAGACATGTCTTTCCTGACGAGAGTTTTGACAATGAAATGCAAGCAGACGCTTGAATCTGAGAGGGCTTACTTTTACCGTGCAATTTTTGTCAGCAGGTTTCACCAACTGCCCAAACTTTCCAGCAACCAGTCTCTGGAGGTGCAGAAAAACTCAGCAGCAGCGGCAGAGAGCAAAGGCGAGGAGATGGTGGCAGATGCAGGGCGCGCAGGGGAGCTGCTGAAGCCCGCCCCGCACCAGCTCGGCAGGGTGAAGAGCCTGCAAGAAATGCCTGGACCCAACACCCTCTACAACCTCTACGAGTTCTTCTGGAAGGACGGCTTCGGCCGCATTCATGAAATCCAGGTACAGCTTACTCGGCTATTCAATATTGTATTCACGCCAGGATTACCTTAACCTTTCCTTTTTTCCCCTCACAAAACATCGCTTCCTCACCGGGTCACCGGCACCGCAGTTGGGCGTCGCCGCGCCGCGTTCCCGCTGTTAGGAAGGGCGGGATTCGGAGGATCCCCTATTCCATCTCCGTCTCCCGTAGCAGTGGGAGGTTTCAGCGGTTTTGTTTCGGTGAGGAGCCCTCTCGAGCCGTGCCGACACCCGGCTCCCGAGTTCCCCCCTTCTCCTCGGACGTGGGGTGACCGCCTGGCCGGCAGCCCCAGCCTTTGAGCTCGCCCCTGTTTCGCCTTTATGCGTATTTTGCACTTTCAGGTAGGTGCCTCCGACTAAAAAAAAATAAATAATCCCATCTTTTTGAACCGGGTTGTTTCACAAACTTGCAGAGGACTTATTTTTAGCGGGCGGAGCTGGGAACTGTGGGCTTTCCTCGGATGCCGGACCGCAGCACCCACCCTGAAGGTGAGGCCGTGCCGGCAGCCGGGGCTGTTTCCACCTGGGACCGCCTCAGCCGCGCCGCGACTTGCTGAGGCGCTACCGCCACGGCGGTGTGCGGGGACTCCCGCCGCTTTCCTTCCTTCGGCCCGGCCCGGCGCTCCTCTGTTGTGGCCAGAGACCATTTTGTCTCGCCGACCCCCACTTCTACCCTGGCCTCCCTGACATAAATATCCTTCGCATACACAGGTCCCCTGAGGGGGCGGTAGGTGCGCCTGGCCCCTCTGCCGTCCGCGCCGGCCGGCCGGCCCACGGCTGCCGCTCCCCTCCCTTCCCCTCAGCAGGAGGCGGGCGGTTTGAAACCTTGCCGGGGGGGGCCGGGGAACGGGGGGGCAAAGGTGGCGGTCGGCACTGCCCGCCCGCGACCCTCCGCCGGCTCTGCCGCCCCCTCCCCGGGCGGCCCCATCGGCCTGCGGGCGGTGCGGAGGAAGGAGGGGAGGGGAGGGCAGGCGAGGCGAGGCCAGGCCTGATGGGGGCGGGAGGTCGATGGCGGGGTGAGAGGAAGGCGGGCGAAGAGCGGCTCCTGTCACCTGGCGTATGGCAGCTCCCGGAGTACGCGGTGGGGTGGGAGACGGTAAAATAAATCTGAACCCGTGTGGGAGTTGAGAACTGTCCTCTGCGGTTTGGGCACCTCCAGTGCTGCGGTGGCCCGCAGGCCGCGGTGCGTCCCCTTCCTCAGTCGCACCCCGCGAAGGCGAGTGAAGCACGGTGACCGTGCTTGGGTCAGCTGGAGTTGGGTGAGCGAGTACCCTTCCTCTGCACAGCGCTCCTTGGGTGTTGGCATGGGCTGCTGTCTTACCGTAAGGCTGTCTCCATCCAAAGATGAATTTTTTTGGTTGCTTGACCAAACGTGGGTTTCATTCCTAAAAAAGTCACAGTGCATCTCCTGGGGCCCCTTCCCCATGTAGTCCAAGTGATTCTGAAGTGAGCACTTGTGTTTGAGGGAGTAAAGCAGTGGTTTTCACCCTTTTTCAGTTGTGGGTCCCTAACGCTCTCCACTGGCAGTACAGATCTCTTTGGGAATACCTCAAATGTGGCATTTATTATTTTGCTTTTCTTAGTGACCTTTCCCAGATCGCTAGGAAGAGATTCACAGACAGACCCAAGAGGTTCACTGCCTGAAAAATCACTGAAATAAAAAAATAAAAATGAAAGAGATGGAAGTAAAAACAGAAAAGGGAAACCAAACAGAAGAGGACAGAACTTTAAATCTTCAAGGATCAAAACCTGGAAGTTAGGATTTACGAAGGGCCTAAAAACACCAGAAAGAGGCAGGAAATGCTAAAAAAAAAAAAAAAAATCATGTCTGGCTTTGTTGTATTTACCATTGAGATTTCTAAAAAGAAGTGTTAGGCTCCTCAGTTTGTGCTGTGTTTGATGGCAGCCAAACTAGGTTGCTGATGATGAATTGCTCAGCTTAATTGCTTGCTAACCAAGACACATGCAGATGAAACTTTGATTGCTGAAGCTTTTTGTTGCATTTTTTTTTCTCTACGTCTGTGGTGGTGCACAGAATTTGAGAGGCACTTACCATAGTATTATAACACTAAAAAAATACTACCATTGAATTCAAGCTTTCACTGTTCTTTCACTTTCAAAACAGTGAAAATTATTCAAATATTAAAAGGAATAGTAGACAACCTAAATAGTATATGCGTTTCACTACCACTAGCTGATACGTAAATTTTCTTCTTTAATGAAAGTTATTCATAGAAATGAAAGCTGGAGGAAGGATAAGGAGGAGTTACGATACTAGTTTTTATTCTGGTTAGAGCCTCAAAAATCGCTTTACAAATCGTTGGTGCCCTGTTTGCCTACACACTGGAGGCAAATAGGTATTAACTGGATTAATAACAGTCTGTTAAATTTACCAATACAGTGAACATCAGGAATGAATTAATCTGAAACCCCTTGGTAACCAGCACAGCTACTTAAACCATGTCCTTCGGCGCACAAATATTCGTACGCTATATGCAGAAGGGGAGGGGAAGCCGAGCGCTTTTTCACAAAGGAGGTTCTGTTCTCAGTAACATGATTCCAGTTAGTTCTGGCCAAAGCAGTAATGCCTACAGCAATTATGACAAAGGGAAAGCATTTTTAATTCGATGGGGTTAGATCTCTCTTGTCTCATCAGTGCTATGCAAATATAAAGAAAAGAAAGTTGAGTGGGGAGGGTTTGGGTGCTGGCAGTTTGAATTTATGATGTGTGAAAGAATGTCTGGCGTGAGAGTGGTATGTGAGACATGAAAGTGTAATATTTGTAAGGTTTGGAACAAGGGAAAGAAAACCTATGTGGTGACAGAAAATATGGAAGAGAAATTCCAGACATTTCTTTAAACATGAAGTTGATACACTGAACATCATTCTGTTGAAAGCAAGAGATGTCCAAGTACCTTGTCCTTGTCTGTTTCTGGTTTAAAACTAGTATTTCATTTATTTGATTGGATGGCTTGACACTTAGTTTATTTTCTGTTGAACTTTATCCTCCCATGTAAACCTTACCATTGGTGGAAAAAACAAGGTGCTCCATAAATGGCAAAATCTGTTGAACCTGTTTTTCTGTGACTGGTGACCTGTATCCCCCTCACCCCACTGCCTATTCCTTGCAGCACTTATCTCCCAATTCATGCTTTGCTTTGAAGACTCATGCTCTCAATTCTCTCCAAGTTCGGCTTCAATACCCCTAAAATATCTTCAAGGCAAGAGATTCTTTGGGTTTTGGGAGTGCTTGCTCATACATTGGTCTGCATGTGGTGCTTGGTTAGCAGTAGCCCAAGCAGAAACGATAACAGTTGAGTTCCTACTGTAGCATTTCCCTTATCAGGGTGACTAATATGTGTGTCTCTTTTGAATCCAGATGCTGATTTTTGAAAACGGTAAGAATACAGTTGTAGGAGACCTTTAACTCTCTGTTTAACTTGGCTGAAATTGGCCATTGTGTTCCAAAAGTAGTTAAGAGGAGGCTGGCAGAGACCATAATTGCACAACTCTTGTTTTATTTGGAAACCAGGCAAAGAGAGTTACAGTTTTTATAAGCACTTGGTACTGTATGCTGAAGAGTGATTCATGTGTTTTAAACTTATTGTTGGCAATTAAACAATTAATCTCTGTAACAAAGACTGATAAAAAAATATTTCTCATAAGTTAATTTTGGGTCAACACTGGACTTTCACTAGTATAGTTGTATGAAATGTCTTTGATTCACAATCAACACAACTCTGCAAACACATGTCTTTGGATTAGATGCAGGTGAAGTGTCAAAGTTAAATTTTGGTCAGTTTAACTTTTCTTGCTACTTTAACCTGAAATAAAGTCTTTAAAATTTACAGCTGCCTTAAAACTAAAGTCCTGATAATATCTCTTTAGCAACTCCTTTACAGTTTTGGGGTTTTTTTCTCCTAAAATGACGATGTACCTCTACTCCAAGTGAATTCTTGGGAGTTGGGTATTTCATTTAATGACCACGTCGCATGAAATTTGTTTGAAATAATCAGTAAGATTTCGTGGGACAGTGATAGTGCAATCTTACGGGAAAACTTTTGGGGTTTTTTTATACATAATTTAATGTTTTCCAATCCTCTTTCTTAATTGCCTATTGCTTGCCTCCAGCTTGAATCATATAACTTGTGGATCAGCCACTAAATAAATCTCACTGCAGGAGTAAGACCTTAACTTTTCCTTCCTGTTGCAGAATTAATGTATGTCATTCTAAAGTTGACTGCTGATGAAGCTCTCCCAAAATGCAGTTTCTCACTAGGCTGCTATGCTATCATCGTTCTCAGTTAGGTGTCAGAAACTTGTAAGTAGGTTTTTGTAAAGAATAAAATGGTAGAGTAAGTCTTTATTTACAAAAGACATTAAAAGTAAATGATTATATCTTTGTATTATACTGTTAATTTCACCCTATTTACCTCCATGTTTTTCATTTTTTCAGACAGTCTTGCTAACCAGTTTGATCTGAAGAGATGTATTTTTAAGTGCCGCAAGTCCTTTCATCTTCTCAATATTTGGTTTCACTCACACTTTGTGCCTTAGAGCTTTGGGTCTCTTCAGTCAAGAGGTCCTGAATAGTGTGACCTCTCTGTTTGCCTTGTGAATATTTCACAGTAATGCTTAGACATTTTCTCCTGACATTTCAAACCATTCCTTGACTGGAAGGCTGGGGATCAAGTTCTAGATGTGATAGATTGATTCACTGTATGACAAATTGTCAGTTTCCTTTTGTGTTATTTTTCCTTAGTAATACTTTACTTCTGTTTCTCTTTGCTGGTGATCCGGTAGCAAAAACATACTGAGGAATATGGAAAGATCTTCAAGTCTCACTTTGGTCCGCAGTTTGTTGTATCCATTGCAGATCGAGATATGGTTGCTCAAGTCCTTCGGGCAGAAGGTAGAGCACCACAAAGAGCTAATATGGAATCCTGGCAGGAATACAGAGACTTACGAGGGAGAGCCACGGGACTTATTTCTGCGTAAGTGTTGTTACTCCTTCATTTTCTAAGTGTTCTTGTAAAAGTATAGTGATTTTTCTGAAGGATTGTACAGGTCATCTGGGAATTCAGGCTTTTCTGTGTGGGGAAATTATTATGCCTAGTGGGGGGAAGAGGGTAGGAATTTATGGTGAATTGTCTGTTCTGCTGCAAATTTTCAAAGGGATGGTAATGATGCATAGTTCGAATGTGGCGTAAGGTACATTTTTATGCTCTTACCCAGCATAAAAACGTTCTTGGGGAATGTGTATCAACTGGAGATATCTGAGCTGACTCCCTTACTGAAGCAGTATTGCAGAATAGGGCATACTAATTTTGGCACAGCACTGCGCAAATGTGGTTTTATTGCTGTTGCATCCAGTTGGCAGTGTTCTGTGTGGACTTGTTTGCTTTAGCTTTATTGTTCACCGGAGTGCCCCCTCAGTAGATTAATACAGAGAAGTCACTGTATGGTAAATTCACATGGTAGTGCATCCCCATGCAGGAATTTTTGTACGTGGCTGACTCTAGAAGAGTTATCTCTCTTTAAAGCTTCCATAAACCGGCAGTACATGTGGGTGTGGTTAATTGCCACTAGGAACTACTCACTGTCCCCACTGACATCGGATGTTTATTTAGAGGGAAACTAATTTCCTGAGTCATGGACAGTCTTTCTTCCATGGTAGCAAAAGGTGTTATGTGTGGCACTGCAGGCTTGAATCTTAAGCTGCTGTTCAGAGACAAACTAACAGTTCTTTGTTATTGTGTGAAATGAGATTTTAAATCAAGAGATAGTCAGAAAATGTCTGTTAAAGAGATTAAGTTCTTTTACTGGCCAATAAGTTTCTGTACCTTGCAGCAGCATTACTCCAGGTGAAAGAATTTAATGGGAAATACTTACATAGCAATTTAAAATAAATGCATAAAAGACAATTGCCTGTCTTCATAAGGAATTGAAAGATATCCCTGGAACCACTGTTCCCAAATACTCTACTCATATGAATCATGCAGATGCTACAATTCAGATTTTTTTAGTCTCCAGCCCAAAGATTTCAATACATAGCTCAGCTAAAGGAGAATATAGCTGCAAATTGTTTCTCTATAGCTAGGTCTGCTATCCTGTTACTTTGTAGGTTTAGAATTAGGGTAACTGAAAGTGATGTATCAATAATGGCATTTATGGTACTAGCTCAAATTGTTGGATTTGTCAGATCTGGATGTGATACCTGTGGTAATTAAGCACCAATTCTAGGTAAAAGCAATTTTGCAGACTATCCAGTCAAATATTTATTTAAAGTAATGTTAATAAGAAAATTTTGCAAATTTCTTGTGTTAGCTACTAATAAAATACTAATATAGAGACACTTGTCAAATTCAGAACACTGAGTGGACAAGCTCTGTCACTCAGACCAGAGATTGACTTACAGATGTACATACATGTTGCAACACTGGAATTTAATGAGGACGTGCAATAAATACAGAATAAAAATGTAAGAGCTTAATACCAAATATACATTATCATCATTTTTATTTCACCACTTACTTTCATTTGAGATGAAAAATCATAAACAGTTTCATTGCGAAGCTCTTACACAATTCTCCTTAACAATCATTAGCTGGGTATAGACGTTATTAACAATTTCTTCTAGGGAGGGGGAACAATGGCTAAAAATGAGAAGTGTACTGAAGCAAAAAATTCTGAAACCCAAAGATGTGGCTGTTTACTCTGAAGGAGTCAATGAAGTTATCACAGACTTAATTAAAAGAATTCACACCCTCAAAAGTCAAGAGGATGATGGTGAAACAGTGACCAATGTTAACAACCTTTTCTTCAAGTATTCAATGGAAGGTAAGCCCAGGCTGGATAACATCTGTAAAGAAAATGGATGTAAAGCAGTGTGCTTATGGTTAGGCATTTTTGTCAAATAACTAGTGCCCCACTGTGATTAATCTGAAAAGGGAAGCTTGGTATTCTGCATTCAGGTGTCTTCCTACTTTGTGCGTTAGTTATCAGTAGAATTCCTTTGTGGGGTCCAAAGAGATGATACCTTGTATTAAGGGACAATTCCTGTGCAAATGCTGGTTTATAGGTAAAATGTACAATCAAGGCCCTGAGCAGTTTCAGTGCTCTGTATTTCTGTATTAATTTCTCAAGAATAAGGGTGTTGACCTTCTAACAGTGTGACTTATAAAACATGTTAATTTTACAACATACTGGCCGAATTCCGGGTGGGGAATCACTGTGTGATGTATCTAAATTCTGTTCATAGCTTAATGTGGGAAAAGATACTGCTTTCCCCTGCCTACACATGCCATCTGTGGCATTGTTATGCTTGCCTTTAAAATCATCTGCCACTGGCTACCGTTAATGAGGGAACACTAAATGGAACTCCAGCCTGAGCTAGCATGGCATTTCCTGTGTTCTTATAGAAATCTAATGATGATTCATATTTCATGCATTCCTTTAACTGACTACAACCTGATCTTGTTATATGTAGTGCTTTTCAAAAACGTTGGTACTCTTTGCTGACAGGCAGCTGAATAATTTGAGATTTGCAAGAACTTCCAAATTGCTCACCTATGAGGATGCTGTATCAAATGGCTGGCTGGCTGCTAAACAAACCTGAATCTATTCTACATTAATAATGTCTAAAAATGGCATTCAGCTAAGAGTTACCAATTATAAGGAATTTAAAACTCTGAGCTTACAGATGCACTTTAACTGATGGGTTACTTTAAATTCTTCACATTCTTTTAGCTTTTCATTTATAACTTGTGCCTGGCATGCACTTATTTCCTATATGAATTGCGGTTTTAATTAACTTACACTGTCAACTGTCCAGGGAACCAATGTGTAAGATTTTTTTGAAAAGACCATGTAAAGAGCAAAAGAATGCATAAGAACTAGCAATTGCTGAAAGAGGCACAAGAGAAATAAAAGGCATCGAAAAATATCTCCTCAGGAAAATTAGGGAAGGAAGAGTGAGTTGAAAATAGGCAGATTTTAAAATTATTTTTGTCAATAAAGAAGAAATATGAAGCAAAGAACAGGGAAAAAAAAAGTTTATTTAAAAAATATATATATACATATACACTTGAGAATTTATGGAGAGTTTGATGGAAGGCGAGATCAAGGTTAAACATCATATCTATTGTACCTGTTTTTAACAGAAGAAACGGAGAAAAAAGGGACTAGAGCGTTAATAGACCCGTTACTCTAATTGTCTAGTTAACAGTTATTCTAGTATTTCCTGGAAAGATGTGGACAAACTGTTAAGTAATGAATTTAAAAGCACAAAATTTATTTACAAACATTTGATTTGATCCAAATGGCTTTGAGAAATTATCTAAATGCCTTTTTAAATTACCTAATTGCCCCACTGAATTTTAGAAAAATCATTAAATAATATTATTTTGATAATAGGAATGCTTTTTGTACCATACCATGTGATATTTTCATAAATAAACTGAGTAATATGACTTAGATTTTGCAAGTTGGGAGGAAAAATTGCTGGAAACTTGTGGTTAGAAAGTTATTAAAAATGGTTTGCTGTCAAACTGAGAGAACATTTTGGCTAACTCCAGTAGGGCAGTTTCTGGCTGAGTTCTGGCTAATATTTAATAATTTGGGTATGTTTATAAAAACTGAGCTGAGAGATTGCAGGGACACTAATGGATGAGTAAGAATTAACTTGATAAATGGAAAAAATGGTCCAGAGTTGAGAAGAAGAATAATTTAATAAAAAACTATATAAAGTACTGGGTTGGTGGTTTTTTTTTTTTGGGGGGGGTGGGTGGGATAGGTGGAAATGGTATTTCTAGTAGGGATCACTGCAATACTGCAGACAAAACATCTGAGGAAATTCTAGCAAGTCAGGAGCAAGAGACGGGTCAGCATTGTCACTTGCAACAGTGTCACACACATGCTGATTTTCAGGGTCACATGGAGTATGTTGTATATGGAGTATACAAATATATACACATGGAGTATATTCTGATAATCAGAAATCACTGTCTAGAGTGCGAGCTCCTTATTCATTTATGCATACTCATTATTCATTTACTACCAGCTTATGATGAAGAAAGGCTTAGCCACTGTTAGAAACTCCTGCATTATCACCAGTTATTAGAAATGTCTTTGGACTTGTATGTCCCTGTACGTTCAGAGGCCAACACAGCAGGCTCAGGATTTGTGGTGCAATGCAAAACACAGCAAACATACTGGAGGGATGCTCTACTTCTGGTGGGATTCCTGGCTGTCTTCTCATGCTAAGCATTATGGGCATAGTAGCCACTATCTCGCTACAATGTTTAGCTGGGATTTTTCACTGTGTTTTATATTTCTATTTTATCTGCTTCCAACTGTGGTAATAACTAAACATTTTTGGAAGGTAGTTCCATTATGTTAGCATTGTAAATCCTTAAATTATTAATATGTATATATGCATGTGTATAGCAAATTCTTTGATTTCATATGTGCAGGTGTGGCAACCATTCTGTATGAATGCCGGTTGGGCTGCCTGGAAAACAACATCCCACAGCAGACTGCTGAATATATTGAGGCTCTGGAGTTGATGTTTAGTATGTTTAAGACCACTATGTATGCAGGTGCTATTCCCAAATGGCTTCGTCCACTTATTCCAAAACCCTGGAGAGAGTTCTGCAGATCCTGGGATGGACTCTTCAAATTTAGTAAGATTTAGTAGTAGAAAAGTTCAGCTGTATTTCTGCAGGTTCTGTATGTGTTTGAACAGGACTTGCTGAATTTCTTGTCTAAAATTATAAGAAGACATTGTGGTAGAAGTAAGTTTCATATTAAACTCAGATTGGCCAAGGGAACCATTTTAAAAAATACTCTACTGAAAAAGAATTTTACCAGTACACTTTAAACATTCCCCTATTTTACACTGCTGTTTCTTCATTTGTCTTCATCTGTTTCAGCGCCCAGTCCTTACTCCAGGTCCGAGTTCTTTGCCAAGGCTTTATCTTAAGCCACTCAAATTTTAATAAGGGTGGTTTTGTTGACTTCAGCAAGTTTTCAGTCAAGCATTCTGACAAATAATCACCACTAAAACTGACTAGAAAGTTAAAAAATGAGACTCTAGCAATTAATTAAACTCTTTGTGAAGTTTATATATACACATACAAGCATATAAGTTGACATGGAAGTACACTGCTGTACCATAATATGTTTTTTTGTGAATAAAGCATTCCAGTCTACTTTATCAATCAGCTTTCATATAAGTAAGAAGAAAGAGTTGTCTTTGCAATATATAGTTTTATTTTTTTTTTATATTCTGGAGTGTTTAAAAATCCTTGAACCCTTTTTCCCTCTCTAATGTTAGAAAGCTGCATGCATTTTTTAATTTAATTAGCACTATTTGTCTAGGTAGGTCTGTGTACATCTTCTTGAGAGTAGATGCTTTAGTTTCTTAACCTTTAATATGCCTAATATGCTTAATTTTTAATGTGTATTGATCTGTACCCACAGTAGGCATTAGGGAATCCATTTAATGCTGATGCAGATGTGTTTTCTGTGAAACATGTACTTTTTTACACTGCCACTTTTAAATTATTTCCCATGATAAAGCACTCTTGTTCCCTTTTGTGGGTTAAAAACAACAACAGACTTTCAGCTTTATCCTAACAGCAGCTGAAAAACTGTTCTTGAGGAATTTGTTCCATTTGAAACTTGTTATGCTGTTTCTTTGTTTAATCCCTTTGTGAAAAAGGAATTAAATGGTGAGAATCACTGTACGTGATGCGTGTGTTTGTGTAGGTTTCATAAAGGAACATGTTGGTTCTAGTTCTTTTTTTTTTTTGTAAGCTCATTCTGTGAGGCATTAACTTCCTGAGGATTTTTCCTCTTTTTAAAGCCCTTGTTTCACTGAAGATGCTGTTTGAAGTCACTAAAGTATAAATGGGACTGTGGGTGAAATTGCTCAAAATGTCATTCACTGAAGTTTTTCAATTTTTCTTATTACTTGATGCTCCTCATCTTTGTCTTCAGTGTGATTCAGTACTGTGGCTTTGACCTTTTGGTTGCTGCCAACAACTTGTAGCAGCCGCTGTGTGCTGATTTGCAGCATGCTCTGCAGAGCTCACCACTTTTTGCAGAGCCATCAGAAAACAAGCCAGGTGGGCGTAAAAACCTGAGCTTCCTTTAATCCCAGTCAGAAACTATAGTCTCTTGTGTCCTTCCCTTATGCTCAGCATTCTCATGCTGTGAGCTACCAAGGTTCCTGTCAGCTCTGTCTTTCCTTACCGTCAGTACCCAAGGACCTCCACCACCACTCTCTTATCTTTTCCCTGAGAAAATAGATTCAAATATTTTGTCTTTTTATGGCTATGTAGCGTAGCATAAGGGGGAAATGTCATTACTGAATGGAACCAGCAGAAAAATAAAAATGGAGGCTTAACAATTTTTTTGAATCCCAAAGGTCAAATCCATGTTGACAACAGATTGAAGGCTATTCAGTCTCAGCTGGACCAAGGAGAAGTGGTGAATGGTGGGCTACTTACATACCTCCTAGTGAGTAAGGAACTTACTTTGGAAGAGATCTATGCCAATATGACTGAAATGCTTCTGGCAGGAGTGGACACGGTAAGTGTGTTATCATTTTTCTTGTGCACAACTGTTTTTGTAAATCAGTACCATTCGCAGCTATCTTCAGGGGAATTATGTTGTTTATAAGGACATAATTTCTGATACATTTAAGTCATTACATCTTTAAAATGATAGAAAATACTTACAGCACTGTGTAATCTCTCTACTAGAATGAAGTCAGTGTTGTTCTGTTTTAGCTGTTGTTTACAGGAACCCATCATTTGGGAGTCAGTTCCATAGTTTATTAAACGGATAAAATAGCAATCATCTTTACATTTGTCTTGAATTTCACACATTTTCTTTTCCTAGTTTGAATATCAGGTTGGTATTTGTGCTTCTTTAGGTAGAACACAATAGAAAAGGCTGCTGAAACTTAGTGTGAAAAAATTGATCAATAAAGTCATATGTAGAATTTGGTAAAGGATTTTTACATGTGGCTAATTAAATCAGCTGGGACACATTATGGATCGGATACCTGGTTTGTGCTGAAGTCTATTAGGAGGGGTGTGTTAGGCCAGCACTATGTAGGTAAGGCATAAGTTTGCCATCCATGCTTGTGTTGGCAACATACAGTCAGTCTGAGGCAAAGAGCTGTGGTGATGGGCCTCAGCATTAATGAGGCTAGCGTATGAGGTATGTCAACATCTAGTGAAGCATTTTAGGTGGCCATCTTTCCTTATTCTTCTGATTTGTCATCTAGAGCATTTGAAGAAACATTAAGGTCATGTATATATCTTACCCTCCTTTCATTCATATCCTTACCCTCCATTCATTTCAATAGCTTAGTATTGACGGCAGCATGACAATCAGAAGAATAAGAAAAGATCAAAATGAGTTATTGTATTGTATATACAATGTATATGGAGTTATTTAGAATATCAATGAACACTATTATTGTAAATGATTGTAAATTATCAATTTTTAAAAGAAATCTATATGAATTTGATAAAGAAAGTGCTATGTAGGACTGTGTTTCATAGTCTTACAGTAGGAAAGATTAAAATAAGTAAAAAAGTAAAGTAGCCTTAAAGTAAAAAAAAACCTCTCTGGATAATTGAGTTCAGATTTTTTTGATTTAAGAAAATTTGTAAGGTTTCTAAAGAAAACAAAAAAACCCCAACAGTAATACTTTTGAATTCCAAAATAAGGAGCATATGTAAAGCTTATTTATGTGCTGAAAAGTATTCCATTGCTTAAATATCCCAAGGGCTTATGAGTTTGGAGAGCCTTTTGATGTTTGGTTCTTAAGTAAAGCACAGTTATTCATCCCATTAATTTTCTGATCTTTCAGATCCTTAATTTTCCATTTTTAGTGTGCGAGAGAGTTTTCATTAAACTAAAAGGACAGTGTTCAAGTTCATGCCAACAAGAGGTTCTCTTTCTGTTTGACTCAGCTTTCTCAGCTGGCAACAATCATTTTCTGAGAGGATACTTCTGATTTCCTCATTTCCAAGTACAAGACAGAAATTGAGGGAACCTTTTTTCCCCTACTGCTGTCACTTCAGATCTCATTTTATCATAGAAAATGAAAGAAGTTTAGAGGATTATAAAAGCTTTTAACAAAATTGTAAGGCAGTTTTTGGCTACAAAGCATTTTGGCTGTCCCTGGAGCAGTGCTAATTTTTAAGAGGTTATGAAGGAGCTGGGAACCTGGAAAGAAACAGTGTTTATATCAGAGAAGTTCTGTATACAGCTGGCACAATTGCCAGCTCCTCTGAGCTCTGAGACGAATAGGGCAGGGTTGCATTTTAGCAAGGGACAGCCACTCAATATCACAAGAAGAAAAAAAGAAAGGTTTTGAGAATGATACTTCTAGCATTACACCCCAGTTTGAAGACAAGACGTGAAAGGTCACCGTCATGATGAATTTGCATTCTAATTTTATCTCAAATGTAAGCCCATAATAAGACATTTCCAGAAGTTGGAGGTTTTACCCATGCATTGTTTATAACCTTAAGCTTTGTTGTGCCAATGAGTGAGAAGCTGGAAATAAAACTGTTGCCTTACTAGAAAGTGAAACTCGTTGTTTGTCTTCATTATACAAGTTGAAAAAAATACATTAAAAAATAATTCAAGAAAATTAGGGTAGAGGTTACTATTTTTCTCTCTTAAGCACTGAAAGATACTAAGAACAACACAGGTAAAGAACAGAACGATTACTTTGTCACTTTCTCTGCCATACTTAGGAACACTGAAAATGCATTTTTCATGGTAAGCTTTCTGTCTTCAGTGATGGTTGTGAGGGAAATGGGCTCAAGTAAGGCCATTTGCTTGACCTTAATGTCTTGGGTGCAGCTGATAGTAGAAGCAAAATGTCCTGAGTCTGTCTGGTATTTGAATGGGACAGTCCCTGAAATCCAGGTAGCTTAAACACAGGGGCTCATGGTTAAATGAATGGTAAATATTGGATCGCAAACACTTAAAGAGTTGAAATACTCTACTTAGTTCCATGTTAGTACAGATGGAGTGAGTTCATGCTCTCAGAGTGTACCCTAAACCACAAATGTGCATTGAAGTGCAATTTTTCCAGCTGAGGTGAAAGAGGATTAGATCACAGAATCAATCACAGAATCACTAAGGTTGGAAAAGACCTATAAGATCATCAAGTCCAACCATCAGAAACCAAGAAACAGATGATGGGTTCCTTTAAATCATCCTGTGCTCAAAGTTGAACTGTCTCCTGCCTTGTGTTCTGTTTCTTCCTTCATACAAAATATTTTAAAATTATTTTTCATAAAGTACCTCTTTTTTTGGAGCCCTGATGATTATTAGAATCATTAATTATGTGGAGTGTGTGGTATTTTAACATTTTGGGGCCACTTTAAATATATAAACTCTTTGAGCTTCCTTAAGAAAGCTTTCAACAGGATGCTGAATGTCAGTCAAGTGGGAATTTTCAAGAGGTATAAAGTGCCAACTGTGGTGTAGCATTGCTTACTAAAGGATAAAGTATAATCTTAGCAGTGGTAATATCAATTCTGTTGTGTGGATGCTATGAGGAGACCACCGTATGCTTATAAGGGGATGGTAATGTTCTGAGTAGTATTCTCTTATCTTGTTTCCTATGAAATGTTTTTGTTGGGAAGAAAGAGGAAATACATATTGAAAACTAACAGTTAACTTAATCCATTGCTGTTTGGAGTGTTTATGTTTCAGTATTGTTTCTGTAGTTTTGTTTGCATTTGGGTTTTCTGTTGCTTTTTAACATTTCACTGGGAAAATATCAGCATGAGTTGTTTTGATAAGTGGGGGATTTTTAGATAGAAAAGGGATGAAGGAGGGGATGATGAAGTCTGACAACATCCAATTGAGTCCAGATATGAATCACTGCCAGTCTGTTTTATATCTTCAAACGTATAAAACACATAGCTGCAAACTGATTGTTTTTCTTGACTTGAAATTATTTTTAGTCTAATCTTGTTGGACTTGATGGTGATGGTTGTGGTTTCTTCCTTAGACTTCTTTTACATTGTCTTGGGCAACATACTTGTTGGCAAAGCACCCTGAGGTTCAACAGCGTGTTTATGAGGAAGTAGTCAATAAGCTGGGGAAAGACCAAGTTCCTGTTGCTCTGGATGTCCCAAAATTGCCTTTGATTAGAGCTGTGCTGAAAGAAACCTTGAGGTAAGTAGCAGACAACTGCAATCATTAATTAAAAAATTGAATTCCATATGGTTGTAATGGATTTTGAGTCCATGTTAACGTTTGTATTTAGTTGTTACTGCTATTTGCTGCTTCTGCTTTTGTATTGTAGCAGTATTGTGTCCAAGGATGACCAAGCAATGAAATATGATCGTTTATATAATGTTTAATGTTTTTAAGTATGGTATAAGTAGGTATAAGTAGTATCACATACGTAGGACATGTCTGTTAAGGTAGGTAATTGAAAGCTTGATTTTTGCCTTTTTAGTCTGTGTGATGGACTGTAACAACCTCCTCCCACACACTACTGCAAAGTACCACTTTGCCACTACAATAATTTTAAGCTTCTTGACTTAAATTGAAGGCATGTGCCATGCTTTTTTTATATGTTTATACCAAATGCTCATAGTGAGGGGAGTAAGAGGATTTTAGAGAAGGCATCAACAAGGCTTTTTCAGCTCCCAGTAGTGCCAAAACATCTCCATCTTGACCAATTGATTGCATGTTTGTACACGTGTAAAGCAAATAGATAAATAGAACAAATAGCTCAATCTGCAGTTACTAGTAAATAACTTCTCTCAGGTATTAATCTCATTCTCACAGATGATTCAAGGTCTTTGAATCTCCAAGCTGTTCTGTACTTTTGAAAAAGCTTTTTTTCATGCATATTGCATTCATATTGCATATTTGGGAATGCAAATTGGAATCTAAACTTATTAAGTTGTATTAGCTATTACTGTTGAACTTCTCATAAATATTTGTCTCTAGGTTATATCCAGTATTGCCAGGAAATGGAAGAGTGACCCAAAAAGACTTGATTGTTGGAGGATACTTGATACCTAAAGGGGTAGGTTCTGTTGCAGTCCTCTACAGAGAACACAGTTTAATTTCTGTGTATGAAATGTGATTTGTTACAACATATATATACTTCATTGATTTCAAAAGATTTCACCAAGCTAGAGCATTAAGAGGAAAGTATTTCAATAATACCCATTTATATGACAAAAACAGATTTTATAATTGACTTGTTGCTGTTGGTTTTTTTTAGATTTGGGTCCTCACCTGCTAATCAAATTTACCATCATTACTTGTTCTTAATATTCTTGAGGGTGGAGTCTATTGATAACATCTCTGTGCAATGTTACAATTTGATTAAAAAGACATTCATTAGTCTTGCAGTATTCTCATTCTTTGCTTATTAATTCCCTTTGTAGAAAGAGTTTAATTTTCTTTTCAAATTATGAATCTTTCCTTTATACTATTCAAAGATTACACAGAGATCGTGGTAGAACTGTATGACTCTATGTTAAATGACAGCACTTCTGTGTTAGACCAACATAGCTTTAAAACAATGAGGATTCTTAATGCTTAATACAGTTATTTAAATATTATTCCACACACATCCCCTCTTCCCCTGGATTTATTTGGAAACATCATCACATCAGTTATTGCTGGTTATTTTTCCAGAGTTGGGTTGTTTTTTTTTTTTCCTTCCCATCCTCTGTTTTTTCCTTTTCCATTGTCTTGTATCTCTCTTCTCCCTTTCTCTCGTACTATCTTTTTGAGACAATTACCAATACTTGTGACTTTTGTTCCCATCTCCTTCCCCACTGCATCTTCTTTAATATATCCAGCAACATTTAAAACAACTCAAAGATTATTTCATTTGACCAGTTGAGAAAGGGATCTGATTTTCTAGGTATCCTTTTTTCTTCCAGAATTACTCAAAGATACTTAATTTTTATCACCTCATAATGCAGTAATTACAGTAATTACAAATGCTTTTTTATTTTGTTATGTGTATTGGAGTTAGCTAAATGTAAGTATCATTTATTTCCTCAGACTCAGCTGGCACTCTGTCATTATACCACTTCATATAGCGAAGAAAATTTCTCAATGGCAAATGAATTCCGACCTGAGCGCTGGCTGAGGAAAGATAATTTGGACAGAGTAGACAATTTTGGTTCTATCCCCTTTGGTTATGGCATTCGAAGTTGCATAGGAAAAAGAATTGCAGAGCTGGAAATCCATCTTGCACTGATTCAGGTTAGAGCTATGTGACAGCATTACAAGAAGAAAAATATGTTGGTATGATTCTTTTCTATGTATAGCATTTCTGCACCTTACAGTGCACAAAAACTTTGTTTTGGAGTGTTGTCTGGCATACTCATCCTGCAAAGGCTTAAAAAATTGAAAATAATCATGCTTGAAATGTAGCATACTCGTTAAACTACACTGCAGAAGAAAAATTCTTTATAGTACAAATGAAGTAAAACTAAAGGTAAGATTGTTAAGGAAAGATATGGATTTAGTACAGAAGGTTTTTGTAAGCAAATTGGAAGTTTTTCTTAATGTATATTAGAATGGTTACCTGCTCAGTTTCAGTATTTTAGTTACAAAGAATTCAGTACTTACAAAGACATTAAAAAGTTTTTATACCCTTGTACTGACAAAAGTGTTACAACAAATAGTAGAATTTTCCTATGGTCTGTGGTTTTCTGTCCCTTCTTGTTCTTTCTTCTAACTTTATTATCAGCCTAGATGAACATAATTTATAGTTATATAAATAGTACATATTGATAGATATTGTTTTCCATTGCTCCATATCATAAAGAAAGCTTTCCCAACAGCTGCTACATTTTTTGTCGTTTACAAGACACCCTTTAACTCAAATACTGAGCTCAGATTATGCAATCAAAACTCAAAGATTTGGAAACTATTTGTAATTACTTAACTATAAAAATATTTAGACCCATTATATGTATTCAAAGCACAGCTTGATTGAATTTGCCTTAGAATTTCCTTAAGTAAACTCCTAGAGCAATCTCTGAACAATTGACATCTGTCTGTTGGACCTCAGAGTGAGATAGCTCTCAGAGGGCTGGATAAAACAAGCACACTTGCACCCTTTTGAAAAGGAGGATCAAGGAAGTAATACAGAGCCTACTTTTGTTTTCTGGAAAGAAACTAGAACAAAATAGCACACAACCTATTTACAAGCATTGAGATGATATTTAAGTGATTTAAAAATAGAAACACATGAAGCATGGAGCTGATCAAAGAGAAATTGTTTCAGACCAGTCTGATCTCTTTCTTTGACTTCATCACTTACCTAACATGGTGGATATAAAATAAATTATGTATTCTGACTTCAGGAAGTATTTTCACATGTCCTATACATTGTTCTCACAATTAAATTAGTAAAATTTATTCCAGATGGAAGTACCTATAAAATGCATGCACAACTGGTTAGAAAAATATAGCTGGAGGCAGTAGCTGTCCGATATTTGCTGTTGAACTGGGAAAGCATTTAATTAAAACTCTATGAGAGTCTGTCCTGCATTTGATTTAGGCTGTATTTTCATTAACAGTGTAAAAGATGGATTAGAGAATACTTTCAGAGTTTGCATAGGATACGAAGCCGACATGAATTAAGTTAAAATCAGAGTTTGTGAATATAAAATTACAAAAAAATGGAGAAATGTTCCAGAATCAACACAAAATTGTTCACGAAGGACAGTTACAAGTTACTGCTCTTGAGAAGAAATCAAATGCATAAATACGAATTGCTGACCAACTGGCTGGATAATTACTACTGTAGAAACAGGCTGGAGGGATATAGTAAAAATTTGGTCATCAAGAATGATGTTAATTCTGACAAGGCAGTGTAATTCTTGGGTATATTAACAGTATTAACAAGCATGTTGTATGTCAGAAAGAGGAGCTAAATTACTCAGTCTTACGAAACACTGGTGAATCCTCAGCTAGACAATGATAGGCAACTGACCTTGTGCACTGCATTTTAAGGACAATATAGTCAAATTGGAGGAAATTCGGAAGGCAGAGAGAATAACAAGAATGAGAGGTTTGAAGAAGAGAAGAATGAGTTGAAAATTTGATCAAACATCTAACACTGAAAAGGTAGTTATATATAGGAGAATAAAGCATTGTTCATCATGCTTACTAGGAGAAGGATAAGAGAAGATTGCTTAGTTTATAGGAAAAAGTGTTTGAGATTTAATATTAGGAAAAGTTGAGGATGTTGCAGTATTTCCTTCTTGAAAGTTTAAAAACAGATAGCTGAGGTATTCTATGTTCAGCTTCAAAATGGGTGAGAGAAATCTCCTGAGGTTTGTTTTAGCCCACAATTTCTGTGATTTATGTTTGCAACTGATTCTCTCAGTTTCATTAAGTGTATGGAAATAGAGGTTTAATGTATAGAGAACCTGTGTCATTGAATTACAGTGATTCTGTTCAGGAGAGGTTCTAATATTTGACTGCTTCAAGTATGATGGTTTCACTTGGTGCACTGGATGGTTGCTGTTGCATGTTTGTTTTGTTTCCTTCTGCCCAGAAAGAGAAATGTGTGTGATGGAATTGGGACTCTTTTATTGCTTTGTTTTATAATTGCACATATTATTTATATTAAAGGAAGTGAAATCAAAAACACACAGGGAGGAAGCTCATGAGGTTTGAAAGAGACCTTAGTTTCTTTGATAGCTTAGACTGTTTAATCTAGTTGTGTGGAAATACTTCAGTAAGGACTGGCTCAGTCCTCCCTCAATCAGAGGAGGAAGATTTTTAACTATAATCTTCACCTTGTAACAACCATTTTTTTCTTTCCTGTGTGGGAATCGTAGCACTTAAACTCCACAGAATTGGCAACAGAAATTTTTTTTGTGACAGTCTGTTATGTTCTCTTCTCCAAAGTCTAATCTTCATCTGTAATTTTGCAGCTTTTCTAATACTTTCCCATTTATCTTCACAGTTGCTTCAGAACTTTGAGATCAAAATTTCTCCCAAAACCCAACCAGTTCATGCCAAAACCCATGGACTTTTGACTCCTGGAAAGCCCATCAATGTGAGATTTTCTAACAGAAAGTGAGACTTAAATGTTTTGGAAATACTTGTGTGATTTTCATGAGAACAGACTTGCATCTTATGGATGTTTAATCATGCTTGTTCTCTGGTTTGTAGGCACTGGGCAAAATGATCAAATACTATGTTCTGCATTAGTTCTAGCAGTACATAAGAGAAATTACCTCTCCTATAATAGATAATAACACATATGAAAATATATACCAAAAAAATTCCTTCTTGCACTGGGAATCTCCTTTTACATGGAAAGATTTCTAGTAATAACAGCACACGCATTGAAGAAACCCAAAATTAAATTCAGACATGTCAGTATCATTCAGGAGTTTTGTTACACTGCTTTGTCATAAAAGTCAACTACTCAGTGAGTCTATTTGAGAGCAAGAGGATTACTATATAATATGTGAATTATTAGCTGCATTTATGAGTTTGTGTTTTCCTGTTTCTTGTCCTCCAGTGTTTTTTAAAAGTTTCCACCTAACATTGAAATTACAAATCATTTTTCTCTTGTCTGTAAAAACATTTATACTGCATGTGTTAAAAAATTAATACAGTAATATGAAAAGATAGAAAAAATATAATTTATGTCACTTTGTTTAGACTTGAAATATAGAACAATTAAAATTTATCCAAACATAATCCCCATAAAATGTTTCTATAGAATTTTTTCAAAAAATTAAAGATCTTAAAAATAAAAGTTTAAATGTCACATTGTAGAGTTATGAACCCAGACATTGTCCTCATCAACAAAGCATAAGCTGAGTAGAATAGCACAAGCCACTTTCACTGTTCTAGCTAATATTATGCCAAACCCAAATGTAAATAATAAAAATGAAGTTGTTGTTACATTTTTATCATTTAATTAAAATGCTACTATTAACTGTCTTCATAGTTCTTCAACAGTAGGAACTGGAAACTTCCCATTGTAACATGCTGAACCCATAGGCAGGTGCACAGTTGCCTTCTGTAGGGCGGAAATGTGACTACTGAAGTATTTGGAGATTTTTTACTATCTAATGTCTAATACAAAGAGTGGACACCTGAAATGGTTTTTTTTAATTATTATTTTATTTTTCCTATGACAACTAACAGAAAAGTCTCTCTTGAATGATACTTCAATCTTTAGATAACTTTAGTATCACTGCACTAACCTTACATTCTCATTTTTTAGAGAAACCTTATACCTTGGGACCATGTTATGCCTTGAACAATGCTCAAGCCTGCATATCTTAATATGAAATTAACTATGTAATTATGTATAGTTAACTGTTTACATGTCAGGCTCTGACTATTGTTTGTGAGGTAGTTTAAGTACTGATAATCATAAACTTCTCAGACATATGCAGGGTTAGAAAAATGTTGTGCAGCTCATTTTTTAAAATGATGGTATTTTTCTGTGCTCATCTAGCTATAAGAAGGGTACAAATTAAATAACACACTGTAGTTTCAATGGTGTACATGAAATTCCACATAGCTAACTACTACAGTCACATTGTTGTAGTATTTTGGTTACTTTTTGTAGTGCCTTTTCAAGGTCTTGAAAAAAGAAAAAAAAATCTCCTCTGTATGGATCTCGTATATAAAATAATAACTTTAAGCAAAATTGATCTGATCTGTGGGAAGATTAAATGTTTACATGATGACTTTTAAAATGTTAATCCTGTATTGGACATATATATGTACTGTAATAAAAACAGGTAATCTGTGGAAGGTTTTTTTTCCATGAATGAGCTTGCCTTTTTTTGCCTTTTTGCAGGGCTTCACATTATTCCCTTTTTATTTTCTTTCCCATTGTTATTTCCAATTGTCCCTGTCTTAAATAGAATGAAGAGAGTTGTATTTGCCAGAGCCAGATGACATCCCAAAGGAGATGTTTTGCAAAGGTCTGTTTAAAAGTCTGCACATTTGACTCCGTAGTTCTGCCTGGTTTTGTTGATTTGGGACCAAAGAGGCCAAGCCTTGAATCCAAATTTGGATTTTGTACGGTGCCCTCCTTTTGCATTGTCATAGCATCACTAGAAACAACAGCCATTGCTATGTTGCAGTACATTTGCTACTTGGTATCAGTCCCTAAGTAATACTTCACTGTAGAAGAGGTAAGAGGCATTCTAAAATGCTCTTTAAAGCATTTGAATCTTTTAATGAAAACAGAAAGCTTGTGGTTTGTTTTAATAGAGCATCTATCCATGTAAGTTGTCTTTTATACGTAATAAAATATTATTTATACAGAATTTACATGTCCTTGTTCTCATTTTAATTGCTATTTATAACTGCATTTGTCTTTAGCATCTTAGAAGTTTTTAACTTGTTGGATAGAACTGGAAGATTCACTGCTATATGGGAAATTACTAGTTCAGCTAGAAAAGATGGGAATTCATACAAGAATTCAAGGTGTGTAATGACCTGGCTGAAGGAGAGATAATATAATATTAAGAGTACTGTCATTCTGGAGGAAAGTTACTAGCAAAGTTACTCAAGAAATACCCTAGGACTGATACTAATGTAATGTTTTGATTAATGATAATTGCTTAATACATAGAAGAATATTAATGATATAAAGAGTGAAGGCATAAAGTATAAAAAAACCCTCAAAACAATGTAATAGAGATGGGATGGAATTTAATAGCAAAAGATATGTATGTAAGGAATAAAAAGAATTTATCTGAGGAGCTCACCAGTTGAAAATTAAATGTGTAGAGGAAGACCTAGGTAATCACAGATGACTAGAAATTGCAAGTGTGTTGGAATAATGAAAAAACCAGCTTATAATGTATAAGACAAAGTATCTCTGATAGAGATTGGGGAAGAATAGGTGAGTGCCTCTTAAGTGCTATGTACAGTGTGGTTATGTGTTCATGAAAGGCGGAGTTTGATTTGAACAGGTAAGGCAACTACTAAGATTATCAGGTTAATACATTTTCTGTGAGTGGAGAAAGGGTTATACTGCAATGCATTTTGCTCTTTCTCCCTGTGGTTTAAGCAGACCACAAACTTGCAGATCAAGCCTTGGCACATCTGGAAGCTATGTAACCATGGGCTTAGGAGAACTTGCTTCTTTGGACACAGAACTGTGCTGGCTTAATTACGCTCCTTCCAGTTGGATTAGATGGCAGTAGCAGAAACATGGATGTCTGCAAGAGACTAAATTTATCCTCAAAAATATTCACATAGTTAGTCTAGAAAAGTGAATATTGAGAGAGGAGATAAATGTTTTCTTCAAATACCTTCAAGTTAGGGTATTTACTCCTTAAGGTAAAGGGCAATGCTTGCCCAAAACAAGTATCACCAGCTATCAGTGAGAAACTGGTGCAGAGAGTTTCAAGCCATCAGGAGAATGAGAGTTTAGAATAGATTTACTGTGAGAAATGGTGAAGACAAAAAGAAATATCTGTGAAAAGAATTCTATAAAGTGATTGCTTAATTGGAATCACTGCATTCAGTCAGTCTGTTCTCTGTTTTTTCTTACTCTGTTGTAGGTACATAGGCGTGGAAGGAATCTATGAGGTTAATGGTGAAGTAGTCACAACTCCGGCAAAGTTGTATGCTAGTGGTGAATGAAACTTATGAGCTCCTTAAATACCCCAGCATTGATGTGGCTGTGAAGATGGAGAGTAGCATGCCTGGCAGCTGTGATCATGAGAGAAGTAGGCACTGGGGCTGTGTTTGGAGCTAGAAATAGAAGAGTTGTGCTGTCATGCACACGACTGAGGGAGGGGGAGTGGGAGGGCCATGCAGAGTGGAGGCTTTGGGGCTATACCAAATAGATAATCTATGAAAGCATACATGAGATCAAAGTTAAGGAACTGGAGAGGTGAGCTGTGGACTGCATGTAGGCTGGGGGAGGATGAGAGAAATGGGATGAGGCAAGAGCATTTTGGGTGCCTGATGTGTGTGCTATTTGCACCATACACAAAAAAAAAAAAAAAAAGTCCACTACTGTTTTTGATCATTGAAGTTTTTTCCTTCCTATGTTATGTTGTCACATAATGTTCATCACTTAAAAAAATACTATCATATAATTACTAAAGATTTACATCTTTGGTAATGCCAAAATTCCCCTGTGTGTGCCCAGAGAAAGACTCTGATGGGATATAACAAATCGGAAATTCTTGGTGTTCTGGAACGACATTAGTTTGCACTGGCAGGCTCCCATGGAGGAAGATGAAGTGGAGGGTTTCTCACCTCCTGAAGTGTCAATAGAGGATTTAAAGGGTCATGTGAAAAGCAGATGCTAAGATGATTTAAAATGCTACCAAGTTATAGTCCTAGCACTGTACAGCTACTTAGGATAGATGTATATGCATATGTCAATACAATCACTGTGGAAGACGAGTCCAGCTGGTGTTACACATTGGACCCTTCTGATTTTTGGAAGGTGATCGTCTGTGTCATGGACTGTATATGTTGAAGCAAGATAAACTACGGTTCACTGGAACGTGTGTTGGAAAATATTAGGAAAGAGGTCCAAAGTTGCTGGATATTTCTTACTCATATATAGGTTTTAATCTAAATTTTACACCAGTAGTAGTAAATAATAAAGTTAGATGGGAAGGTTTGAGTAGTAACTATTTTAATACCTGATCATTTAAAAAATATTTATTTTATATATATATATATATCTATGTAAAAAAAAAAAATTATCCTCTGTGACTAATGCACACATTCACATATCTTTTTCCCTTTCAAAGAAAGTAAATTTATACCCAGAGCTTGAAAATATTATTTATTCATGCTCATGTTGAATTAAAAAAAAATGTAGATGTCATGTGGGTATTTTAAAAATAATTTAATCTGAGAGTTTCCCCTATGGTTTCCAGAGTAATTTTCTTCAAGGAAACCACTGAAAATACTACACTGTGGTTTTGGTACCACTAGATGTTGCTGCCTTTATAGTATTCCTTAATAAATGTCAGTGATTGTGTATCTATGGGGGGTGGGGGTGGGGGGAACCCCAACTATAGCTAAAAGCAATATACTTACTATAGCTTCTTAAAGATAGAGAAGTTGTGTTAGACTCGTTTGACAAGGACTCTTAGACCTTGTCTGTGTAAATGTGCTCAATTTGTGTTCACCTTTTGCATATGCTTGCTTAAAATGGGAATTTGCATATAACAAATAGTACAGTATGTCCAAAGCTTCATGTAGGCCTCATAAGAGAAAATCCAGCCTTTTCAGTCCTGTATGCCTTCTGCTGAGATTTATCTTTAACAGAGTTTGTTAGTCATTGAGCTTTCACACTTTACCTGTTATCATGCAAAATCCAAAATAAAGACAGTTCTAACTCTGAAGAGATTACAGTCCAGATGAAATAAGAGTAAAGAAGACAGAAAATAATTGAGGGGGATATTCTCCTTCTTTCAGGCACCACTGTAAATTTCAGTCCTGCATTGCAGTAAACAGCAAATCTTTTGACACCATTTAAAGGGTATTGTACCAATCTTGGCAATGTTTGAAACATACTGTTTGCTGCCAAGTGTTTATCTAGTTGGGAAACAGTGAAACTGAAGCTTAAACTCCCTGAAGCATCCCACTTGACTCAGATAAAAGGAAGGCTGGAGTCAGGGATTTTGGGAGAATATTTGCTGCAGTTAAGTTTCACGATAAGGTCTACTTTTACCATTTCATTGTTTCAAATCAGTCAAATGTAAAATTGGTGTCTAAACCAGAAGCTGAAAGGTGTGAGCAGATTGTTCAGACAGCATTGTTTCTGTATTTTTGTGAGGAAAAAATGGGAAAATTTGCAAGTATGTAAGAAACATTTTTCTTAAAGGCAAAAAGTTGTGTGCTTTCCCCTGTGCAGGATGTGAGTTATGAAATTGCCCAACTTTGCTCAAGTTAACTGTTATTTTTTCAGAAAGCAAGTTCCTCAGGCAACTTCAAGAAAGCAGTATGCAATAGTAGCTGTTTGGGATACATCTGAAGTAGGTTAAACTTCTTTGTCTGCAAAATGCAGATAAGGATTTGCATTCAGGTTGTCACTTGTCAGCTGAGTTGCAGAAAGTTTGTGGAGGCTCTGAGCCCCTGACAAATACAAAATAATGCAGGTAACCTGCAATAAAGAACGCTTCAGCAAAGCTGTATTGTCATGAGCCAGGAGTATTGACATAGGCAATTACCAAACTGACCTGATATGCATTATCTTAATCATTTGTCTGAATATTAGTATTTATGGGAGATTTGTACAGTTTGAAGTACATGCTGGGACACAGACTGGAAAAGGTATAATATTATGAGACAAAGCAATGCCCATATGAAAGTATTTCATACAGGACATACATTAAAGAAAAAACATACAAAAGCAAGTGACTGTTACAAGTGGTCTGAAAAATAGTATAATGTGATATCTTTCCCAATAGCAAATGTTGATGTTCTTAAAATTAGAAAGAATGCCAACACATGAAGGCCATTTTTTGGGAGTGTTTATGGGAAATGTCAAAGAATTGTAGACAGAACATAACTAACATGCTAAAGGAACTATTGATTGAGAAATGTGTAATATATCGACGCTGACACATCTACAATTATGGCAATCAAGCCTTAATTAAAAAGTCAGTTTATTTAGGATGAAAAAAATTGTAACATGGAAAATCTAGGATATACTATTACGTAAAATACCTATAATGTACATTAAAGACACTAATTTATGATAGAAGAGAAATCTTTGACCTGGGTCTAAGGGAAGCTGATAAGAAGGGATGCTTAACAACTTTCCTCAGATAAGGTCTTCGGTAATATCATAAGATTTCAGCCATGTTTACATTAGCAGTAAGGTTCCTTTTGGCAATTGGTTATCAGCTGTTTGTTTTTCTGACTGAATTAGTGCTTACCTTGGTTTACAACTGCAGGTGTAGACAAAGAGCAGATTAAAAAACATTTAGACAAGTCTCTTTTTCTCTCAGTAGCTCAGTTTGTGAAGGTCTTTGTCTCCTTTGTGCAGATAGGGGTAACTGCTTGAATTTGCATGAAGATTCCCAAATACTGCAGAGATAGTCTTATCCCAGACGGAAAAAGAAAGCATTAACTCTAGATGATTACAGAATCAAAAAGGTATGTGGGGAATTAGTTACACATGTCTGGAATGGCTGTGTTAAAAATCTTCATCTAAGATACCACTGAAAAGGCAATCAATATTTCACTACCACATTTAGAGATGCTGCTTTTATGTTACCGTCACAAATTCATAGATAATAAATATATAGTAATCATGATAACTCTATCAAACACCAGTTATTTTCAGATGAAGTTGTATGAAATAACATACAATTCTTTTCATACAGAATGTAAGCACCAAATTCATCCAAGAAATAATCAGTTACTACTTGCTAGTCAGATTAGTTTTGCAGTATAAATAGGTATCAGTGCCAGAAAGTGTGGGCAGCCATTTGTCTCACTTCTATTCTACACTGTATTTTAAAGGTGGTTACAAAAAATCCCAACTGTTGCAGATTTCTGAGACACTAATCTCAGCTGGCAAAGCTTTCTAATTCATATCATGATGCAGTGGATCAATCACCTTCTCACCAGCTGAGGCTGCAGGGAATGGCTACAATTATCCATTCATTGGCTATGTGAGATTTAGTTGACGCAGGGAAGTTCTAATCTGGTTATGCTACTCTACCAAAGCAAATGTCTCTAATGTTTATATGTTTGCAAGACCATAGATTTTAGGCCCACAGTGGACAGTTTCAGTATGTCGAATTCCCCTTTCTGCATCTTCTGATGTTGGGTCATCTTGATTGATAAGGCATTGTCGGCGAATGTATCATAAAGATAAATGTTTTAATCTGTCATGACACTGGGCCACATTGGAATGCAAGAGTAGAACTTGTAATCACTGCAACTATGTTGATGTATAATTTGGTATTATGTACATTTATAATTACTTTTACACCTGATGTTGGCATTTCACCACCTAATACTATGGGAGAGGGAGAGAGCAAATGGAAGTTATGCAATTATTTGGCTAGAAAAAAATTACAAATAGCACACTATCCTTATTCTACTGGCACAGAAAATAGTGATCTATTAATGAGTTTCTGCTATGAGAAGTCATAAAATATCAATTGTTCAATACAGGTAAAATTAAGATGAATTAAATTACAGAAAAATGTATGGTGGATTGTCGTGGTTTAAGCCCAGCTGGCAACTAAGCACCACACAGCCGCTCGCTCACTCCCCCCCTGCCCCAGTGGGATGGGGGAGAGAATAGGAAAAGTAAAAGCAAGAAAACTCGTGGGTTGAGATAAAAACAGTTTAATAAATGAAATGAAGTAAAATAATAATAATAATAATGATAATAAAAATTGTAATGAAAACAACAACAAACAAGAAAGGCAAGTGATGCAAATGAAAACAATTGCTCACCACCCTCCGACCGATGCCCAGCCCAAGCAGCGGTCCCCCGGCCAGCCTTCCCCCTAGTTTATATACTGAGCATGACATCATATGGTATGGAATATCCCTTTGGTCAGTTGTGGTCAGCTGTCCCGGCTGTATCCCCTCCCAACTTCTTGTGCACCCCCAGCCTACTTGCTGGCGGGGCGGTGTGAGAAGCAGAAAAGGCCTTGACTCTGTGTAAGCACTGCTCAGCAGTAACTAAAACATCCCTGTGTATCAATACTGTTTTTAGTACAAATCCAAAACACAGCCCTATACTAGCTACTATGAAGAAAATTAACTCTATCCCAGCCAAAACCAGCACATGGATGGGGAATAATCTTATGTTTCCCAGATGATGGGTTAGGTCAGGGTCCTAAGGCTTTTCAACTATATTGGCTACATCTCAGTGGAGAAAATCTTTCTTAGGTCAATTTGCTTCTCTTATACGACAAGTACTTCAACTTCATAGTGTTAGAAAAAAGTTAGGAGAAAAGAGTTTATTATTTTTTAGGTTTGTTTAAGATAATGCAACAAGTGGAAGCACCCTCCAATTCTTTATTGGTTATCAACATGTACTTGGGATCTAAAGTTTGGAAGTCTAATGTTGAACAATTTAACTGGATCAGATCATAACTGAGATTTTAATTCCTTTTTTTTTCTTTTTTGTAATAAGACATTCACAATTTCTAAAATCACAAGACTGGTCTAAATGGTATCTGGGGAAAAAATGTGTAAATGCAAAAGCCAGGCAGCCAGAGTAGGAGAAATTAGATGAGCTTATGATTTTGCTCTTTTTTTTTAAATGATATTTTTTGGATGTTTATTTGAAATAAAATATTTGTAATAAGCAGTTTCTATTTCATTCCTCTCTTTGCATATAAGATGGAATTACTGGGTGGAAAAATGTCCTTTTGAGAAAGGGGAGGGGAGTGTTAGCAGTTGCTGGAAATTATAGCTTGTTTTCACAGTTTCAGGTTCCCATTTCAAGCAAGAATTTGACATATTTTCATGCAGGTTCCTTCGTTTCCTCAAAGGTATCAGATGGCGATGGGGAATGGAAATATCAAAGCCTTTCCTTCATGGAATGTGGAGTTCCTCTATTTGGGTATTTCTGGTTATTTTCAGATTGTTGTTTAGACTGAAATGTGTATGTGAGCATTGCAACCCATGAAACTTTCTTCCTTTATAGGGAAGCTTTTGGGAAGCTCAGCAAACTTCCAACTAGTCAAACTCTCTCCCTTTAGCTAAAGTGTTAGAGGCTCAAACTTTTAGCATAGACACATCCAGGTTTAGTTCACACATTCAGCCCAGGTTTGTGCACAAGAAGTTTGATCTGGTTTATCAGAATTAGCTGGTTAAATGAGGTTAGTCTGGCACCATGCACTCATTTTGGAGCAGGTAACTTCAGTTCTGTGAAACATCTGACTGGACATGGAGATGTGAGACTGTGTCCTCATTTTGTGCTGCTCTTTCTTGACTTTCTCATCACTCATACTGTTTTTTGTCAAGTTTTTGCCAAATATCAAAGCAGGTGATGCTGATGGTGACCACATTCCCCTGTCACTCTTACGAAGGAAAGATCCTCACTCCTCTTAAACTGTCAGGGCTGTACCTGCAATAGCTATAAGAAGTCTGCATGAAGGGATATAAATGGGGAGAACAAAGCATTTAAGGATTTCATACAATAAACGGACCAGTGTCTCACAAGTGCAAGGGAAGGGGCTTACTGCTCCTATTCAATACATTAGGAGCCGAGCGGGGAAGAGTAGGAGGTTGCCTGGTTGTTTTCCAAGCAGCACATTTTTGCAATATAGAAACTAAATTTATCTTTGCCTCCATATGCAAGAAAGAAGTATCACATCTCATGTCTTCCCTTAGGTTATGACTCAATGTCACTATTGTCAAAGTATGCAGGAAAAGAAATGACCACGAATGCATTAAAATAAATGAAAACGTTGAAGCAATGGCTTAATTCTCCCTGCCTTTCTTTGCTTTTGACTTTTTGGGATTCAGACTTTGAAGTTTTCTTCCTGACTGGAAACCTATTCATGTGATTCCAAAAGGTGGGGTTTTGAGAGAACATCCTGTGTTGCAAAATTCCTAGTAAAGACATTGAGATTCTGCAGCATTTCCAGACTTTGGCTTTCAGAGTAAAGTAGTAGAAATAGCATGCATTTCCATCACTTGTACAGTGACATGTTAAGAAAAAGTTTCACAATTTAAGATGTTTGGTTGGTTTATCTGGTAGAGTTGCTTTGTTTCAAAATAGAGTTTGGAAACAAAACAGAAATTTAGCTTGATATTTATGTTTATTCCTTCTAGAATGCTGATGACCCTGATATCTGTGTACACAAGGCTGTGACTCATTAAACTGTCAAGGATGCTTACTTTAAGACTCTGTAAATGTTTTCTGCTAAATTTGGCAGGGACACTTCAAGACGTCAGAGCATTGAATGACATGTAAAAATGTCACATAATCTGTGAAGAGAAATCTATCAATTCTGACTAGGTGACCCGCAATTCTAGGTCTCTGTGGAATTCCATTGTCAGTCATGGATCAAATATTTGTCTATGAATAAAAGAAAACTGGTAATTTACCGAAATTGGAAACAGCTAAGTATTTGCAGCAATCAAGTACAGTATTTAGGTAAGAATCCAGGTTGGAATAGCAAAGAGCTGTTCGCATTAAAAACCATTTTGATGGGATCATCTGCTCTTTTCCTACAGAATGGCTTATGCTTCATTCCCGCTTTTCTAAGCGTGTACTATCACAATGCATGGACCCACATTATTTTTAAGGTGGAATATTTGAGTGATGCAGCTGGCATCTAGATAATATAAACAATTCCAATGCATGAAGGCTTACATACAGTAAATATCTACTTCAACTCTCTTTAGCCTGTTCTTTTCTTTCCATTAGTAATTAACCCTTTGGTGTGCACCAAATAATGGTATCAAGAATAAAGCACATGCATAGTTTGAAAAATTCCTTAAAGTCCCTATTATATCCAGAAGCATTGTTTTCCTATATTGGATTTTTTTACCAGAAATGCAAACATTTGTATTGATTTACCTTTAATAAAAACTAGTGACTCTGAGAGTGTTTTTTGTAAAGATGTACAGTTAACCTTTAAATTACTTACTGTGGATCTTTAATTCTTTTGAGGCCTTCACTGTTTTTCGCTGAATCTTTATGGAAGGCTTTGACTGAGTTGACAAAGCCAGCTGGTGGAAACGGATGAGTTGTTACAGGTAAGAATAATTTTTTTTTGTATTTGTGTTGTGTTTTCTGCAGCACAGTCCTGGTCCAGGACTAGGAAAGCACTTATAAATGTCACTAATTATTAATTAGAACAGATTGTATAGTAATGGTGTATTGAATATGTGCAGAAAACTGCACTTGCCCAAACCAGAAAGTTACCCTCCTTGTTTTCTGAAAAATCAAATCCCAAACACCAAAAGCAAAGAGTTGGATAATTTTGAAAACTGAACAAACCTGAACTGATAGTGAGCTTACAGTAAATGAAGATGAGATAGCTCTCGTAAATAATTTGTAGTGAATGAGTCACTCAATTTCGTTACCAAGGAAATGAAATGATATGAGGCTATGAGTAAAGGGAAGCAAGGAGGAAGACATTGCAACTGGGGCAACGGTTACCATTCATTACATAAGCCTACCTGGTATGGTTATCACCAGTGTGAAACCTTGTGGAGGTATGTTTTATATAAAATACATTCTAGATTTCACTGATATTTTGTGCTGTTGATACGATGTCCTGGTGATCTGATATCCTTTGTGTGATTCTACCAGATTGGCCATGTGTTCTACCATAGCTATAGATGGGGAAAAACTAGCCCATCTATTACAGTATGTAATTAATTTCAATTAATTAGTAGAAGGCTTGCAGAATTCTCTGAATAGTTTCTAGAGCAAGCACATGATTCACTTACCTGCTTTTGACTTTTTGGGATTCAGACTTCGAAGTTGATGGATGATAATGAAAAACTAAAAAAATTCGGTTTATATGTGCCAAATCTCTTCTTTTCCTGCACGATGAGGCACATAATAGAAATTTCCTAATCTTCTTGGAAGTATATTTGTGCAAAGCTTATGGACCATTCCCATTCTTTACTCACTTCATTTGTTAGTGAAGGGTAGCTAATATGTCACAAATTCAGGGCCTAAGATGACTTAGTGGTGGCCAGATCCACACAGGCAGAAAACAGAATATAGCTACATGGAGCTGAATCAAGCATCCAAAATGGCACGTGGTTGGAAGAGAAATTTGATCTGAATTTTGAAATCCAGTGAAAAATCTGCCAAAGTTTTGAGGTCCTAGTAAGATATATCATGAACACCACATAACTCTCAAGAATTCAAGCAAGCCTGCAATCAAGGGACAGTCTCAGTGACATACTGACAAAGTTTTAATGTCATTTTATTTCCTGCCTCTTCCTCTTTCTGAGGGGGTGAGTCTTTCTGACCTAGACTGGCAAAGCTGTCAGCTTTGGAGCCTTCATGTGCTATGGTAGTAGGTATTTTTTATGTTTAGGACATGAGAAGAGTCAGTTAGGTATCAGCTTCTGTTTCTCATAACAAGATAGTGAAGAGAGATTCAACAGAAGTTTTGAGTTTGAGAACCCCTTCTGGATGCTATGTTTAGATAAAAGTTGTTTCATCTTGCTTTTGTTTTAAGGGACAGAACACATAATCAGCAAGGTTTTATCTATTATTTTTATGGCAGGAACTTCCTAATCCTTCCCAGCACCTTTCTGTGGGAGAACAAAGGGAGAGTTTGCATGAGAATATAGTCAGTCAGAAAGGAATGTGAAGGCAAAGTAGATAGCAGTGAAACTGATTTCTGAGTTACCCTTAATAACGTTATCAGGTTAAAAGGAAAGGTAGAAGTCACCTTTGCAAGCTCTTCCTGAATATTGTCCCAGAAGAATGCGTGATCTGCAACGGAAAGAAAAAAGTGAACAGGCTGCTTAAGGCAAGCAAGGTTGGAGTCAGAACTTGATTAGATTTTGCTACATAATATATTTTGTGTAATTTGTTGTTTTCAAGGTATTGGATTTACTGTTAAATTAATCCTTCAATTGACATCACTAAAGCAAGGGAGTGATGCTGGCAGTGACTGAGGCCAACTGACTTTTAGTGTTACGGCTGGAGTTAGAGCTGCAACAAGACTATAGCTGCCAACAACCTGAGGCTTTGGGGTTGTTTAAAATATGAACTTCAGCTTTGAATGCAAACAAGAAATCATGTTTGAAATAGTCCCATCTTGCATTGTATTAGTACTCGGGGAGAAGGGCTTTAGAGTTCTTGGAATAATTTGTTGCAAATAATATTTAGTATGAATATGAACATTTTAAGAAGTCAATAATGATATATTTATATCTACCATAAACATATTTAATTAACCACGCTCTACTAAATATTTTAAAAACACAATAACTATAAACTTAAAATCATAACTCCTTGCTGAAAAGAAATAGAAATTTATTTTACTGGGTTTTAATCTTCTCTGTAACTGGAACAGAGAATACATACTTCTAGTTGCATGAATGGTAGAGACCACTACTATTGTAATTTCAAAATTATTTTATTTAAATGAATTGGATTATACATTAAAGAGTTTGCCACCAGCAGCAGGAAAGCAGATACATTTTGATTATCACAGCTCGTAGCTCTAAATACACAAGCTACAATTAAAAGGTCAAGTCAGAAAAAATAAAGATATGTTAATGGACATATTGCTGAAATCACTCTTAAAAAAATAAAAATTTTTACCAATTTAAATTAGGAATCATGAAGAAAACATCTTGCTCCCAGATGGACAAACTTGGCAAAAAATAATATTAATAATAAAAAAGAGATTTAACGACAATTTGTGCAATGAAGGGAATAAATTGTACCTAAACTACAAAATAATAGACCCCAACCCAGCAAGCACTTAGCATATGCTTGCTTAATTGTAAACAGGTGAGCAGTCCATAGCTCTTTAATGAGACAACTAAGAAGTCTCAGCACTTGTGGGGCTGAGACCTAACATAGGCATTATTGACCAGCGTATTAATCAATTAAGAAAGCAATAAAAAAGTAGCGTTAGGTATGTACGAGTTAAATACGTGTGTTTGTGCTATTGTGTTTGACAGATTTGTTTCTTACCTATGAACTGCGTAAATGAATCAGACTGTCACCAGGGAGTGGTGGGTTTCATAATCCACACGGCTGTCTTAATTTTAGCTATCTAAGCTATTCATCTAATCTCCCTCTGTAGCTAAGGGGGAAGGGAGATGTTTCTAGAAGCTGTTTTACCTTTTATCATTCTTTGGAGGTAATGATTTCTCTCTTTTGAGTATAAACGAGCCTAGGTGACTCAGCTTAAATTAAACTAGACATGTTTAGCTGGTTACAGTTAAGTGAAAGGAAGTGCCCTAGGCTCTAGTGTTAGAATAAGTGAGACAACTACGCACATATTGAACCTAACGAATCTCACTGCAGGAGATGGATGTAAGCATCAAGTTCTTTTCCTTTTAACTCCAATTGTGCAGAATCTGTCACTAATGGCTTCTGAAAGGTTAGACAGCCCTGCCTCACAATGACAGAAAACACAAATGAATATAAGCGTTAAGTTTCTAGCCTGTATGTTTATTACTATGTGCAGTCCTATTGACATACGAAATAATTCACATTCTAAAATAGTGTTTTTAAGCTTGAGATCAGATCAATGGTGGATAGATTTGAGACTGAAACCTTTCCACAAAGCAACAGCTTTCAGCATATATCACCTGACTAAAAGGGTTTATATGTTTATTCAAATGCATAGCCTTTCATAGTATATGATGTTCACTGGGTCATGCTAGGGGAATACCTTTTGCGCCACACCTGGAGCCTGGCAAATGCTTTACAGCTTTGGTGCTGATCCAATCAAGCACAGAAATAACTGGGAAATGACTCATGCTGAGAGGTGGATGCTTGCTGTTAATCCTAGCTTTTAAAATGTACACAGTTCGTCATCATTTTTCATTGTGGTGAATGAGTATGCCTGGCCACTTTTGTTTCACACTTGTCTGATGTTTGCCGTGGACTCTCTTTGCAGCTCATGTGCGGCAGTCATTCGCTTTTCACTTGAAAAGACGTAATCAGACAAAAATCCCTTCAAAACCAGTTTCACTGAAGAAAAGACCTAAGCAGAAGAAGCAAATATATGAGGTAGGATGGACAGGAATGTCTTCTGACCCTGAAACATCTGCTCTTTTAAACATGATATTACAAATGTTTAACCACATGTGCATCTTTCACTCTTAAAAGCTCAGCTAAGGAGGAGGAGATGGGGAGTAAAAGACAAAGAAAATGGGATATTAATTGTGTTTCCAGATGACACTGAGCTGCAAAATTATAGATGATACTGGACACGAAAAGTAATATGAAAATATGTAGTAAGCCTGAAACTATGGGCCAAATGAGATGCATTTGGGACAAATACACAGTTGTGTATCTACAGAAAAACACACCAATATGAATACTATATGTAAAGCCAGAAAGGAATTGAATAAAATTGCAGTTTGCAATACAGTGTGGCATCACAGGTATGCACATGCTTGAGTCTGAATATGTCTTATATCGCTGCACTTTTCTCATTTACAACCAAAGCATGCCTAAGTATTTTATTAAATAGGAATAGTATGTCTACTAACATAATTGAAGTATAGGAGGGATTTAAACTGGTTTCTAAATAAGAGCTTTTGTAATTAAAAAAAAAAAAAGCCACTGTCATGTCATAACAGACAAGAAATGCAGAGGCACTATCTCACGAAGCCTCACAAAGAGGTGTTGACAGGTTCTCTGTCCACAGTTTCTAAGGGCTCTGGCAAGACAATTGTTTTTATTCCAAGTTATGAATGAACAGAAATAGTGCTGAAGCAGAAATGGGAAACAATAAATGAAATATAAGATGAAAAATCTGGCCTAGCTCTCTCAAGTAATCACCTTCAACATTTTTCTGTTGCTTTAGATCACAGTAGTGAGTGCTACTCTACTCCCTAAGTGTGTAAAACTCTGGAGGTAAGAGTCTTCATCTGGCAAAATAAAGACTGTGTGAAATCATCTTGGAACGCAGGTAGGTTTTGGTACCATCTTTCAATTAGAATAAGTGTAAGAGATGCAAGTGTCCATCTTAAAGGCAAATGCAAGTTCCTTAAATAGGTAAATTGCCTGCACAGCGTTTGTTTGGTTGATACTGTACTGGGTACAGTGTGCACACAGAGCAGATGTAAGCTCCCACAAAGAAGTAGTAAGATGAGTGTGGGGAAAGCAGGCTAGGAAGGAAGCTTCCCCACCACCTTATCGAGCCCCAGTGTGGGGAACTGACGAAAGCTTTGGGGCTGAGTATTAGGGTATGAATAACAGCGCTGAGGTGGCTTCCTGTATTCCAAGAAGCAGAACTTTGTCCTATCTTGTAAAGGAATAGAGTTTCACAAAAGATATTTGCACAGTAGCTCCAGCAAAGCATGACTGAAGCCCTGTTGGGATGAAAGCTGTGGCATAACTTCGGTGTACGAGGTGAGAAGTCCAGGCTCACTGAAAGGGGACAAGGGCAGGCAAGGGGCAGGGTGCATATTTGGACCAGGACCAATAACACTGAAAAGCAGTTGAATCACAGCTGAAGAATAATACCATACAGACTAAAGTAGCAGAAATTCAGGTTAAGTTAGGCATATAAAGCGCTCTGTGCAGTCATGGTTGGTTTTCTTCTGGTAAATGCTCCGCCACTGCCATGTCTTCTGCACAAAGCACCTCACTCCACCGTCACCATTACTCCCTAACTTGGAACAGCCATCGTATGCAGCCATGCTGAATTCAAAATTGTTGTACAAGTCCAAAAATGGGTAAAAAGCTGCTACCACAGCACATTCAAAGTTCTATATAAACATTAATTAATAAGCCATCCTAATGTTCCTGTGAGACATGCTGGTCAATCGATTATTCCACTTTTCAGAGAGACAGGGCTGAGGTGAAGGCATTTACCTGGGTCCCACAATAGGGTGGTACGTTAAAGGATGAAATCTTCTGAAATTTCAGCTCGCTTTTAAAATCAGGGTTTGATTCACTTACAAATACCTTCCCCCCAAGAATGTCAATTTCGCACTTTGTGTTTATAAAGATCCAGGAATAATTTGAAGAGTACCTTTGTTGTATAAATTTAGGAATATGGACCATCAGAGATAACAATTAGTGGTAGAAATATCTTAAAACAATTAAGAACGCTATTTTGCTGCGGGATGAAAGACAACAGCCAACTCCTACCGTCACCTATCTAAGATTAATCACTTGTTACTGTTCAGCACTGTAGTTGTGATTGCTAACGAAGACTGATACAGCCAATAGCCAGCATCTCTAAGTAATATTCCTCACTTAGCTGTTTATAAGCATTAGTAGCTCACTGCTCTGGTGTGGCAGGCACAGCTCCTTTTCACCGGAAGGCCCCTCGGCGTCTCTCCCTGCATCCCACCTCCCTCCTTGTGTTGCTTGCCAGCTTTTCCCACCCTGCCTGCCTCCTCCGGGCCGGGCTGCGGCGGGTCCCCCGCCGCAGCCCGGCCCGGAGGAGGCAGGCAGGGTGGGGGAAATCTGGCAAACATCTCCCCCCAGTTCTTCTCCCCCTCCCACCAGCAGCAGCAGCATCGCACGCCTCGCAGACGAGATACCCGGTTGTGCTGCTGCTGCCACCTCCCGGGCCGACGCGCGGCCCCTTTAAGGCGGCGCGGAGCGCACTGTCCCTTTAAAAGGCGGCGGGCGGGCGGGCGGGCGGTGGCGGCGGCCGGGGCTATCGCCTGCCCGCCGGGTTTTCCCCCCCTTCCTGCCGGCCTGTCGTTCGCAGCCGCCCGTTAAAAAGAGGAGGCAAGATGGCCGAGCTGGGTAGCAAGGGGGTCACCGCCGGGAAGATCGCCAGCAACGTCCAGAAGAAGCTGACCCGGGCGCAGGAGAAGGTAGGGGAGAGGGGGGATGCGCTGCTGCCGCCGCCTCCTCGGGATGCGGGGGGCGATGTGGGTACCGGGGGTGACCCCCCTCCCCAAAGCAGAGATGCGGGTGCAGCGGCGCGGGGGGCTGGCAGCTGCCTTCTCTGCCTGTGGATTTAGGGCCCCTTTGCGTCCTGAGAATGCAAAATTCCGCTGTTGTGAGCTGTGGGGGTTTACCATCCGTCTGCGCGCTCAGGATAGGCAGAAATATGGCATCGGATTCAGCTGGGAGAGGGGAGGGAGGACAGAGCGCCGCACGGTTGTTTTACATATGTAGGTGCTTATTGTTTCAGCAGGAGGAGACCTTCTTTCTATGGTGTTTAGGTTGTGCTTTATGCGGCGGTTTCAGGAGCAGCGCTGTGTTTTGAGATAGCGCTAAATGCGTAACCTCAAAGACGGTGAAGAAAAGGAGATGGGTACTTGCTTCCTTATCTTCTAACAGCATAGCGTGATAGTCGCTGCTTGCTTTACTGACCTTGAGCTCCGCATTTTGGAGTGGTGGTAAAGCAAAAGCCGTACGGTCTTTAAAGATTGTGCCGGTGTCTGCTGAGGGAGGGGTGTTTTTTGAACCCCGGGAGCCCTTTCGCTGCTCCCCACCCACCCCTGTGCTCGCAGAAGGTGCCAGGAATATGCAATGGATACTTTTCACGTTCATCTCTCTGGCATGCTGCATCTGATGCCAGATGCCTGCTCTGTGTAGGGATTATCAGACGTTTTACGCAGGGACATCGATCAGCTGCTTTTATCTTGGGCACGCTCATCTTGGTTTTCAGTGATTTGCTGTGGCATGACATTGACTGAATAAGGACTGGTGCATCTTTGAGGGAGGGAGGGTGAACAGATCTGCCCACTGCTGCTCTTGTTTCCTGGGAGTTATCTTTAGCAGCTAGATTTAATCTAGGAGGTTTGGGATTGGATGCAGTGTTGGCCTGAGCCCTGTACCAATCGCTGACAGTGTTAGAAAATGCTGCTGGGTCAGAATGGCAACCCAAACCTGTTGGGCCTAATGTTGCACATGCTGCTGGTTTAAGCTCATTTACTGAGACTAGAAGCGTGCTTTGAACTTGCCTGACTGCTTGGAAAAAACCCCAAGTGAATAGCAGATCCAATATGGAACTGGCTGCAGCAACAAAGTCCTGGCTTCGCTCTGCACATGAGAGTGAGCATGGCCACGTCTGTGGTTTTTTCCCTTACTGCGGTTCCAGGAGGGGACAGGACAGGGAATCTGTCTCCTGGTATCTGGTCCACCTTGAACTCATCACAGATGCTAAATTCATTCTGTGTTAGCCACTGGATGGCAACTATATTTTTAGTTAATATTAAGGTAGGTAGTAAAGGCTGAGCTCCTGCCCTGCTGATGAAGTTATTGTATTTATCGGTGCAGCTTGGAGCCAAGTGTGGCCTGCCAGGCCTTTCCCCAGCTTCTTATCTGAACACACAGAGGTTCTTTTCCTAGGGAGAGAGTTTTCCACAAATTCCTCTCAACTGGAGATCCAGTTCACTTCCTTTCTTATTCCCTGGTGGTGACTGGGGATGTGGGAACAACAATAGTAGTAATTGACAGTTCAGCTGTGTATTGCAGGTGATTTGCACAATCTGAAATCCGTTGTTTGTATCTACCCAGGAAAAAGCACAGCTCCTTTTCCCTCTAAGGAGAACAGGAAAACAAAATGCAAAGAACTTGCTTAATAAGTTAACACAAATTCTAGGCCCTTTGGCTGTTGTTATCCTAATGCAAATGAAACAACTTTGCTCTCTGGCTCTCAAAAAAGTAAAAAATGGCATTTCTTGCTTCATCATCTGACTGGCCTCTTCATACTGCTATAGCTTCATCTCTAACTTGAATTCCTTTTTCGTGGAGTGTTAGGTGTTTTACCCTTGTGTCTAAGGGACAGACTTTCACTGAGGCAAGCGTGTGAATGTGAACTTTTAGCTCGTGAGGAAAGATACATCTGAATACGAACTGAAGAGGAAGGCAGCAGTGGTTATGGCATTATACTGGTGTTGGTCTTGCGGTATTTTGTTTTAAACTGATACGTGGTACTATGTTCAGCAGGAAGGGTAAACCACGTCTCTGGAGATAAGGACCAGGTGTTTAAAAAGTAAAAAAAAAAAGGTAAGCGGAAGTGTGCAGAGGTAGATCTGGGTACACAACAGACCAAGCACTTAAAGATGTATTAGATTTTGGTGAAAGGATGCTGAGTGGGGTTGAACTTTCCTTTTTGAGGCTAGTATAATTTGAGGCTTAAACAAGCTGACAGTGTTCCTTTTACGTATCCTCTTTCGATTTAAATCTAGAATAAAAATTCTTCCCTTCAGAGTGGTAGCTCCCTCCCAACTTGAGCCCTGAGGCTTTAACTTTAGCAATTTCCTTCATGGTGAATTTAAGCCTTGTGTTAAGCAAAGAATGATGTCTTTTTGTTCAATGCTGAATTCACACTGAAACACTGTACACATCCTTTTTTTCCCTTCTGAGATGGCTATTATGTAAAGTATGTAAGATATTCCTTCAGAAGTACTGTTTGTTTTGAGCCTTTCAGCAAAACTATTGGCTATTTTTGGAAGACACTTTCTCAGTTCTGCAGGAAATACAGGGGCAGAACAGTTGACTATGCTCTTTGCAAATGGGCTGTGCACCGTTAACCTCTCTCTCTATTCAAAGGTAGGCTCAAGTACAATACTTGACAATAATTTGCCCATTGTCCGGTGAAATGTATCAAATAAATTGATGCCTTTGTCCAGAGGAACCCACCTAGCAGAAAGGACCCATGCAACTGTTGCAAACTCATATATCATCCTTTGCAACTAACAATTAGGAGATATAGGCTGGAAGTTGTGCTTTGTTCATCCTATAGTTACCTGAAGGGTTTTCAGACCGAGATGTTGAGCTCTGAACCTTTCATAGGTTCTAAACTTCTTAAAATGGGGTAAAATTGTAATGCCTCTAATGTCATGGTGTCTTGGAAGGAGTCTAGTGTTTGCAAGCTCTTTTAAACTTTGTAATCCAGTAAGGATTTGAAGGATTTTTAATGTCTGTAATCCATCGTCTCGGTTAAAATTTATGTTTCTGCTATGTGATCAATTCTTACCTTACACTTTCTAAATTTTTAAAAATCTCCCCTATTTCCATAGTTCTCATTTTGTTTGAGGAGTGTCCTGTTTCTGGATGTGTCAGTCTGCACATGCACAAATTTGAACAAATTAAAACAGCTTTTTTGTGACTTGGTGCAATCCTGCTGCAAGGGTAACTCTTCTGCAAGGTTCCAGGAGGGGGTTGAGTTTGGGGAGCGAATGGATTGGGGTTTTGTTGCTTGGCTGGCAGTGAGGGTCCTCATTGCATGATCAAGCTCTTTGCTTTCCTCCAGCAGGCTAGGCAGAGATTCAGAGTGGAAAGAGGGTATTGGCTGTCTGGACACTGACCAAGGATTTAAATTGCATACAGATTAATAGGCACGTCTGAGGAGATAAATTGTGAAGTTGACACTGGAAAGGGAGGCTTTTCCTCGGGAGCTTTTTTGCGTGCAGAGCAGTAGAAAGCAATGAACTTATTTTTCCCTTTCCAGACTTAGACTGAGTGTGGGGAAGTTCCTGTCCTATAGGAGTGGTGGTCTCTTGCTCTCTGTTCATTACAGAGCTGGGCAAAATAGGGAGTCTCTGTTCTATGACATTAATAGGCTGTTGTATTTTATCGTGTTTTTACTCTGATGTATCAACAAACCAAGGCATCCCCTTTTCTCCTTCTCTGTCTGTAACCAAAGGGGAAGGCTTTGTTCAGGACCTGTCCAAGTTTAGTTTGGACATCCAAACTCCCTTGCATTAGGGGGTATCATTTAAGTCATAGACTGCTACTGACTTGCCGTATTGCAATGAGATGTCTCATCTGCTTTCTGTTCTTGGCTTACTTCATTTATCCCACCAATGCTTACCCACATCTATATTTGCAAAGTTTCCCTGATGAAACCTTCTGTCAGAGCAAAGTTCTGTTCTCCTCTGGCTACACAGTCCAAGGAGGCTGGGCTGTATTCCTGGTCTCACAGGGCTAGTATGACCATAGCTGTTGGTAGCCAGGCTTGCTGATGCTTATTCCCTGCCTGCTACAGTGCAAGAAAAGATTTATATGCTAGTAAACCAGAGTCTTTGGTAAAGAATTTGCAGCCTGGCAAGGAGAAATAACCAAGGACACTGGCCCTGAAAAGGAAGGTGGGGGACTGCTTTTGGCAGGCCTCTGTGGCCTGATGTCCCAATGCTTTTTCCAATTAATTTGTCTCATGTAACAATTGTAGTAGCACAGGCTGTGTCCAGAAAGGATCTTTTCCTTTCTTGCCAGAACCTTAGGCTTTGTTTCTTTCCCCTTGTAATCCCTTGCTGGACACGAGGAGGTTGTGGTTTGGGTGGAACAGGGTTTGCAGAAGGCATGGCTTACATTTTAAGTTTGCCCTGATAAGACTTTTTTTTTTCCCCCCTTGATAAGACATGCTCCAATAGGTGAAGCATGGCAGGTGGGGACACCTGGAATGAAATCTCAGCCCTGTTGAAGCAGGTGGGAGTCTATACCAATGAGCAGCACCAAAGAACCTTAAACCAAGTTTAAATACAGCTGTATTCATGATTCAGCTGTCAGAGGCTGCCTGATCTGTAGAACCTCTGCAGATGGGGAGGGAGGTTTTACGTAAAAAATGGTAGATGCAGAAAGCTCTCTTTCTGAGAAGTAAGTATCACATCTACCTACTTGGGAGGAAGGAAGTTCCTTATCGGTTTTCCTTTGGGATCCTTCTGTCTCTTCAAAGCTTCTATGGTTTTTGCTTGACTTGGTGGCAATCTGCCTTGCTGTGCCAGTGAAGTACAAAAAGCCTGAAGAGCTACCAGAGTTGTTTTCTCGCTGATCTGGCATGAAACTTTCTTCTTTTGCCTGCAGAACTTCCCAGAAGACAAGGAAAGGGCTTCTTACTTTTTATCTGTTAGCTTGCTTTCTCAAGAATGCAGGGCTTAGGTGACGGGTGGAGTCTCAAAGGTACTTTGTGCCTCAAGGTTGCTGGAAAACAGGCACTGGATAGAGGAGGGAGATCTGAATTAGTGCCCCTAACGTACAGATGATTCCAGTATGAGCTCAGACTGTATTACTGGTTATCACATAATCTGCATGGGGCAGGGAGGAGGTGAAATAGGAAACCAGGCTCCACATGTTTCCTTGCCCATGGGGTGGTTTGATTGGCAGGGTGCTTACAGTGCCCTGCTGAAGGTGCCCCTCTGTCTGGGTGTTGGCAACAGATTTCTTTTAAGAAGCAGAATCTCACGGATGGATGGATGAATCTTCTGATTGGAAAAAGTCCAGACCTGTTCCTGGTCACTTTATCTTCTCTGTAAGTTTTAGTCTTACAGCCAGTCCTCTTCAGTGCAGTTCTCTTGAGATCACGTTCATAAAGTAGGATTTGGAAGATCTCTTTTCAGTGAAGACTTTTGGTGATGTTCTAGGCAGGATAGTATTAGTGTTACAGAACTCATCTGTCAGGGGAGTGCCATCAAACTTGTCTGTCCTCTCCCTCCATCATGCATGCTGATTGTTAAGCAAGGTTTTGTGTTTCCAGGCACAAATGTTTTTTGCAACATCACAAATGCTCTTGGCACATGACTAGCAAATGACATGGCTAGCCAAGCCATTCAGGGAAGCTGTGTGCAGCCTAAGGTGTTCAGCATCTAGCTGGACAGGGGTCTTTGGGAATAATGCAAGTTTTCCGTCGTTCCTGACTCTTTGGACAGAGACACATCACCCTGTTGCTTGGGACCAAATGTGTCATAAAGCTCTGGTTTTAGAAATTTTGAAGTGACAAGTGTGTAGCTTCGGTTGACAGGTATTACAGGGGATATTTTTTCCCCGCAGTTGTGATGGTGACCAGACACCTGAGCTGCCCGCTGTGCGAGTTTTGCAACTTCACAAGGATCGTCTTACAGTCCTGGCTATCTACCTGTACATGCAGGGATCAGACTTTCTTCCCAGAAGTGCTGTACTGGCAACTTGACATTATCATGAAGATAGACTTGATTTGCCCAAGCAGAACAGAGTGGTAGCCTTGTCTTCTTCAACTGGCCACAGCTCAGCTCAGCTCGCTAAGCGAGCTGGCAAAGCCAGGGTGTGCAGACCAGCTGCTTCTGCCGTGGGATAAGGCTGTATTAATGTTGTCCAGGAGACTGTGCCTTCTCCACTGCAGAGCAATGAGATAGGAACAAATATTAAAATACGAATAAAGGTTCTTCGGAGAGCTGCTGGCAGGTGGAGTAGAGCGTCGAGGTCAATTTTGATGTCAGCGTGTCTTTTAGCCTTCTCTTGAGGGACTGTATATTTGATTTTCTCCAACACCTGCAGTATTGAATGCATGAGTGCCAGCAAACCTGTATCATTCTGGCATTCATACTGCTGAGCTAGAAGGGGGCGTCTCTCATGGGAAGGGGTTGGAAGAGAGAAGAAAGTAATTTACATTGTCTTGCTAGTTAAAATCAATTTTAAATATGGTGTTAGTTGACTGTTTAATACTGTCAGAACAGGAGTGAGGAACCTTTGCAGGATCGCCTGAACTGTTGGCATGGTGCAAGGGATGAATAAATCTTGGCAGGTGTTTTTTCAGCAGGTGCATGCAAGTGACTGATGGACCTCAGACAGTTCAGGTTTCCCTTGGAACACCTCCTGGCTTTGCTAGCCTCTGAAGCTGCTTGATCTTCACAAAGCTGGCAAGTACTGCAGGGCAGGTCCCTTCCCTCATTCCTAGATTAAAACTGGAAATACAGTTATTAGCAGAAAATAGGATTAATGAATCTTTCTTTTGTTTGTTTTAGGTAGGTTATGTTTTTATTATGCCAACTTGCTTGCATAGTTTTGTTTCTTAGCTGCTACTCAGAAAGTACCTCTCTTTAGATTTGTAGTTCTGTGGTCTGAAGGAACAGCCCTGGTAAATGAGAATAGAAACTGTCCAACCTGAATAGGTTTTACAGTTGTTTAATTCATTTTTCCCCTTTTTTTCCCTTTTTCCCAAGTTTCCTCTTGATTATGTTGGGCACTTGCATTCAGGAAAGGTGTGGATGCTAGTTATATTTTGAGGAAAGCTTGGGGTATTACATAGACCTAGACAGAGGTCTCACAGAATCACTATGAAGCAGCTTTATGAAATGAGGAATAGGTACTGTGTTTGCTCACACCTCTGCAAATACACACGTATAACATAGATTTTTCCACTATTTAGGCTGTGCTGGAGTAAACTTTACTCAGACCTGTGGCTGGCAGGTTAAAGTTTTTGAAAGTCAGCATTTCAGAGGGGTGCAGTTTGGAGAGTCATAAAAGCCAGACAGTGTCGCCTTTCTTTTTGTCTCTTTTTTTAGAAGAAAGGAGAAGTCTGGGTGGCAGTTTGTTTTTAATATAGGCTGCCAGGCAGGATGGAGAGTGCGAACTTTACCAATAAGGAGGAAAGCAGTCCTTAACAGCAACTAATCCCTCTGTGAAAACCATGGGCCGCATTTAATCTCTTGATGATACACAGATACCAAAGTCTGAAGTACTGGCCTCTCCCTGAGGATTTGATATGCAGGTTCAGAAAGCTGGTAAGCTGTTCTGCAGTGATTTATTTTTTGGTCATTCTTCATTGATCATGTTTGGTTTGCGTATTTTAAGTAGGTTTAGAACTTTTTGTTAAATGTACTCTAAGAGCCAGGCTAGTTTCTCAGTTCTTTTCAAAGTCACCTTTTCAGGAGGGAGATTAGAAGTTGATACAGCTGAAGTACAAACATTTTTCACTGGGCAATTGCTAACACTGTGCTTTGAAGCTCTGTTAGACAGAACTGCAATGATTGTTTGCCAGCAGTGATGGAAAGGGAACTTCAGTCCTACAGTAACTACAGTGTTTGAAAACACAGCTAAAAGTATTTATGCCTTTTTTTTTTTTGACTTCATGCTACTTGGCTTGATTGCACATTTATCAGGCCAGAAACAATAATGCATGACTTATGCAGCTCTGAGTTTGAAGGTATTTGCAGAGTGAATAAGCAATTATATCCCATTGGATTTATTTGGAATAGTGCCAGCGTCAGATGTGAACATATACCAAATAGGGTATAAAGACTGAGATTTGAAGAAAATGTTGATCTCTGCATCTTTTTCCTTAACAGAAATGCTGGTCCTGTAGCTCTCTAGTATCCTTGTAGGTGATGTTACCTATTCCTGTAAGTTATAGTAAGTCTTCTGATCCTATCGGCTCCAGGAGTGTGAGTGTGGAAGGACCAACCTTATTTCCATTCCTACTTCCTCAGCCATTGTGGGGGAAAAAAAGGGCAAAAACTTGAGGGGAGAAAATAGTATATTTAAAAAATGCAGGGAATTCTTTTCCTGGAATTTGAATGTTCAGCTCATTAATTTTGAATTTTCAGACAGCCAAGAGGTGTCTTGGGGAGATGCTTTCTTCCCCCCTCCATCTGTGGGTGGAACATGAGCCCTCTGGTCTGAATGTTGATTCTGATACAAGAGACCAAAAAAGGGATTGAGTTATTGTGGCAGGGAACAGCATGTTTCAAGGGTTACTTTGGAAATATATTTTGGAAAAATTCTGGTGAGGGGGATGACAAGTTCTATGGGGGAAACAATGCTCAGGAAAAGTTTATTTGTTCAGATGGAGGAATATGCTTGGGTTCTGCATTGAAACACTCCTTAAGGCATAGGTTCCTCAGTGGAGGAGTGAAACAACTATTCTTCTGTATATGGAACTGACTTCTACAGTAGGAGAATACTAGGGGTTTTTCTCTTTCCTGACTGTTTAGACTGAACGGCCACTGTGAAATGCCAAGCCTAGCTGTGTGTTAATAAACTTGAGCCATTGAAAGAATGTACCCACTCTGATAATGTTTCCCTCATCATGCATACAGACAGTATGATTATTTGTTAGTATCTGCAGTGTGATTGTATTATATATTGCCAAAAAAGGCCATTCCCTATTCTGAAACAATTTCAATGTGAATATTGGACAGTCTCAGTTAGTTAAGATACTTCTGGTTTGTTTTAGTAAAATTCTTTATTCCACAAGACTTAAAAGGGTTTTCAGGTATTTTTGCAGAGATTTGGTAAGGATGGTTTTGTAGGCAAGAGTGCAAGGCTATTTTTGAACAGCAAAATTTTTATGAAAATGCGTAAGCTGAAGAAATAGGAGAAAGAGATTAGCTTTCTGTGGGGAGGAAGAGTAGCTGTGTGTGCAGGGTTGGGAGGGGAGGGTTTGGAGACTGACTATGGCGTGGTGGTGGTGGGTCAGAGAAGGTCAGAGGGGTGACATTATCGGTTGATCGTAGAGCGCTGTAGTGGTGTGCTACATCCAATTGATCATGGTCTGGGACTTGTCTGTGGATGGATATGAGAATCAGTTGCTGGACTAGAACTTTTTGCCAAGCTGGAGGCTTTTACTCTCTTTCTTCCCTGACCCTTGGTGAATGTAAATAATTCAGGGACGAAGTGTGTGTTATCAGGGCTGGACGCCATCACAATAAGGCTGTGGGTACAGTAAGTGAAAAGAGCTGTGTTGCCATGCTGGATGAAGATGATCAACGTAGAGCTGGGGTGGTTTTAGCTGAAATGTCTTTTAAGCTGTTAGCCCCAAGTCTCCAGTTGAGGCCTTAATTTTGAGGAGGCCCTTTGGGGAGTGCATTGTGGTGCTTTTCCTCTCCAAAGACAGTGTGGCCCGGATTCTCAGCAAGTACTGTGGCAAAGAAGCCAGTGGGCTTACACCCATTCACAGCAGGAGAACTTGGACCATCAAGTCCAGTTCTCAAATTTGTTGTTACTCATCCTTCAGCTCTTCTGAAGTAGAGACAGTCCTCTGAGCTGGAAAGGAAGAAGAGCTGTTCAAAAGCTGCTTGGGAAGAACCAACAAGAGCTGATCATCTGTGTTGCTCCATATGTTCCCACTTTGATGGGACAAGCCACACTCTGTAACCCAAGCCGGCCGTGGAGGGCACTGTTCCTAAACCTTTCCCCATGTCTGATTCCTTGCGGCTATTGCTGTCTGGCTCAGGGTGTCCCAACAGCTGGTCCAAATGTCTGTGTCTTTCCCTTTGTCTCATCACGCATGTTACGTGTTCCAGATCTGTCCTGCATTTGAGAAACTCCCGTCCTCGTTCATCAAGGTGGTCGTGAACCCGTACAGGAGCTTTCCTAGCCTCTTAAGGCTGCATCCAGCCTGTCCCTTCTGGAGTCCCTCTCTCACATCGTTCTGCCTTATAAGAGCTCCTCTGCCTCTCTCCCTCCTAGCGCACACCTGCTCCTTTATCTCTTTCTCCAGCTCAGGCATGGCCCCAAATGCCTTTTATGTTTTGTCCCGATTTGGTTGCTTCATTTTGCATTAGGGCCTGCATAAAAGTAAAAATACTTCTCGCAAATGTATCAGCATTTAAAATGAACGTTGCAGAGGAGGAGGTGGAGGACTTGAGAAGGGGGATTTGTGCAAACAGCGCTATTCATGGTATCTATTCCTCTTCCTAGTGTTACTGTTGGCTATAGATAGGGTTTAATTAAGCTATGTTAAATGCCTACCCAAGTAATAGACATCGATGTTGCTGAAGTCCTGTTGCCTGGAATGTCACATTGATGCCAGCTGAATTAAGTGTTGCCATTTGGCCTTATTAACTACACAGCTATGATGTAGCTACTATCCAGCTCCACAGTTGTGCCCGCTTTTTTGGTCTCTGATTCGATATCTGCTTAAGGCTGGGGCAGACAGAAGGTAGAGTGGAAATTTACCTGCTTTCTTGGAGACTGTTTGATGTTTTCTGCTTCTTTATTTTCATGTTGTTGATAGATACATATTCTCCCCAGTCTCTGGTTTGCTGAAAAGCAGGAACTCTGGGGAATTCAGTGTTTTTACCTGCTTGCTTTGAATAAGAGCAAACAAAGTGGAAAAAAATTGCCCAGAAGATTATGAATTAGTTGTACAACCGCATATGTCCAAGATGGCTTTGTTGAACAAGCACACCGAACAGCTGTGTGTTCAGTGGTCTGTCTCTTGGGCAGTTATGTGGTAGATTGGTAGATGTGCAGCTCATGCACCCCAGACTTGACAAACCAAGGCTGAATGGTCAAGGTGACCCTAATAGAGCCTGTGTGTCTTCTGGGGAAGCTGTGAGTTTTCAGCACTTCTGGTGTCAGGCCACCTGCTTAAGGTATCAAGGTTGAAGCATTCAAAGTCTGAAAACTCTGGCTTAAGCTCTTAAGGTTCTTAATCTCCCATACTTCTCGAGGTAGGTGCCTGCCTCTGGCTCTGGGCTTGGTCTGGTGGAAGAAGTCAACAATTCCAAATGGTTATCCTGCTGCCCTGTTTCCTGCTCTGCGCACCTGCTGCTGGAGCACTTTGTGCGAGTCTCCATCCAAATGCCTCTAGATAAAATCTTGTCTTTGTCAGACTGACAGTTTGAAGCGACCCAGCTATTCCAACTGGGGCAGCAGTTTCACATCACTCTTAAACCACATCTGCCACTGAGATGTGTCATCTCCAGCTGCTTCTTTTTTCCTCCTTTCTGCATACTGCTGCCCCATTACCATCCCTCTGATTGTGCTGCTTTACCTGTTTTTCTTTCAAGCCTGACCTCACAAATAGATGCATTTGATAGTAAGTTCTGGATGGGGGGAATAGAGAGGCAGCAGCAAGCAAAGGGAGAGGGGAAAGACAAGCAATCCAGGGTGTTCAAGAGAGGGTCTGCCCCGAGGTGAGGGTAGAGTGGAAGTCAGCCCAAGTTTGACGCAATGTGAGTATGGATGAATCAGCAGGACCACGGGGCAGTGGGGTGGTGCCTGAGCTTGGGCAGTGGCCTCTTTCCCAGGTCAGCTTGACTAGACCTATAGCTAGCACCTGACTTCTTAATTTTACATTCTCTTTCCTTTATAGTCTGACTCTCTGAAACCCCTGACTGAAGGATATAAAATAGATGAGGAAAAAATGGAACGTGAAGTCTAAATGACATTTTACTAGGGCTTGGTTTTATTCTCAGAAGCTTGGGTGGTGAAAAAGCAGGACATTTGCATGTTCTTCCTAAAGATAATTAGGGGGCTGAAGAATAAGGGCTAGGATATGGAGATATCTGTGCTTTCTTTTTAACTGCTAAAATCTGTCAAGTGAAGGAAGAGACAAATAAAAAGCAATATGTTTTCCCAATAAATTTTCATAAAGCAAGGCAAGCTCATGCATTTGTAGAAGGGGAAAAAAAGTCCATTTAATAACACAGTTAGACCTGGAGGGAAGGTGATGTATCAGTCGAATGTTTGGGGGTGGGAACATAAATATGTCTTAGGAAGAAAAAAGCAAGAAATAATCTTGTTTCAGTTTCTTGTATACTCTTGGTTATAGCCAAGAACCAACCCTTGAATTTATGCTGGGGTACAAGCTTAGTAGATGGGTTGTACCTATCGTATAGAGCAGGCATAATGCAAAATTACCTAAAGAAATGAGAGAGAGATAGAGCTATAACATAACAAGACTGAATCAGCTAATGCAGCAGGAGGCTTTAAAAGGAACCTGGTTTTGAAGGTGCTTGGGTGGCCTAGGGGTAGACAGACACTGAACTGCATGCAAGTATGTGAGCGTAGCACAATGTGACTGCAGAGACCAAACTATGACGTCATGTCAGTGAGAAGAGAAATTGCGTTTCTATACTGTCTGTCACAGCACCACTCCTGCTGTATTGTGACTTAATTTAGTCTTGAATGATGATAGAAGCTAAACTGCAAAAACTGTGGGTGGAGGGGGAGGGAGAAACAACCTAAAATGTTGAAAACAGGCAAGGGGCTGAAATTTTCATATAAAAAATCATGGAATGTCAGAATTTGGGTCAGTGCTGTATGCACATTGGGAGCCCCAGCCAGTTCACCAGGTCAAGACTTGTCCCTCTTCTAAGTGCCCTCTGTGGGAAAGGAGATGGTTGGTTTGAGCTTGTGGTACGTACGCAAGAGAATCTTTCTGCTTAACTGATTTGCCATGTGCAAAGGTGGTGAGAGATAATGCTTGCAAAACATCTGGAGAACTGAGGATTTATTTGTGTGGTTTTGTAAACATGCTGTAGAATTGCCTTGAGGAAAATAGCTCTTGCATCCTGGAGACATACTGTTTATTTTCCTAAACTGTCAGTATGGCTATTTTCTTGTGGAAAGCAGTCCTTCTAAAGGCTGATATTAAAAATATAGAAGGTGCATTAATTTTCTTTTGCAACAACGAATACAGATTTTTAAGCTAGATCTTTGCTTCAACTCAGATTTCAGTTTTGATCAAACAACTAATATTCACCTTATTTCTATGGCCAGCTTTTTGTTGCTGTGGTGTTGGACCAGTCTCCCACTTGTACTGGCCTTTTTGTTGTTGTGAGAGCAGTTTAAAAGAGGTTCGTGCTACATCTTGATCGTTTCTGGAAATCACTTGAGGGACTTTTAAGAATGTGGTTACTTAAATACAGATAATGTTAGTGCCCTGTCTTAACAGGTGAGGCTCTCCCATCACCCCCATTTCATTTAGTTTCGTTTTGTTTTCAACATAAGTGGCAGCAAAAATCCAGTTGTTACTGTCAAATGAAAAAACTTTGTCTTTACCGTTGATTGCCAAACTCCTGCCTGAATCCACAGTAAATCTCAGAGCTCGGGCTGGCAGGCGTGGGTGAAAAAGCCCCCCTCTCCCAGCCCGTTCATGCGCATGGTATGCTGACTGTGGCTTAACTGCACGTAAAGTAAAGGGGAATGAGGATTGAGGCTACAGCTTCACAGGTTAGTGAAATCTAACTGATTCTCTTTCTGGGACAAAAGAGAAGGCAAAATGATGTTGCAGTTCCTTGCCACCTTAATTTAATTTTGTGGTATTTGATGGGTGCTAACAGCAGCTTTCCTTTTCTGCTGGTTCATGTTGCACTGGTGTGGTTTCTCCTGCAATGGGTGCCAAAGCCTCTTTTTCAGTTCTTGCTCAAAGGTGAGTGCTACCAGGGAGTGGTTAATGTTCAGAAAAGCAGTTTGTTGTGATGGTAGTCTGAGTGGCTTCTCCTTCAATATCCCAATGTATCGACTTTGACAACTGCAGTACAGTATGGATGCCAATGACCTGAACAACTTACCAGGGAAGGAGGGGAAAATGATGCTGCTAGCGCTTCTCAAGATGATTTTCTTCCACACAGGGATAAATGATTCATCCAAAGTCACTCTTAAATTAGGTGAGAAGATGCTCAGGGTGGTTGGGGGAGGGAACACTTCGATTCAGGACTGCATTAGGTTGCTATCCAGCCAGGTATTCCTGGGTATGCCAGGAAACTCTTTCAGCAAAAGAGCCCTTTCTGCAGTGCCCATGTCCTGTTCTGTGGAGCTCACTCCATAAATGGACTATTTATAGGCTCTGGAGTGTAATATTCCCAATTACATTACCTGCAGGGTCACCGTGCCCTCTAATGCAGCTTGCAGCCAGAGTGGCTTTGTCCTGTCATAGTTACATGCTTAAAGAGCATTACTCTGATTATCCAGGAGGGCAGATTAATGTGAGTTGATGGATAAATGGAAGAAGGGAGAGGTGCTCTGGAAGTGAATTTGAGTTGGCAGACTTGTTATGCAGAACAGTACAATCAGCTTGTAAAAAAGTAAACCAGAGAAACAGGTCTGGGACAACTGACCTGCCTTGAAGAGCTTGAGGAGGCAGATAGCAAGGTGCTTGCATGGGAAGTTGGGTCATTAAAATTGTTGCTAGTGAGTTGTGGTGGTGTTTGAGGTACTGAGTAAAGTCTTCTGGAATAAAATGTGGAAAAAGTAAAAGATCCTTCTGTCCCTCCAGATCTTGGCAGCGTAAATTGGAATTGCTCTAAAACCTCTGTGTTTTTTTAGCTCCAGCCCTCTCCCATGGTGTAAGAGGAGCAGAGCCCTACCCAGTGGGACACTGGGATCACAAATGGGAGGCAGTTAGACATTGCACAGCAGCCTGATCTTTGTACCAGCCGTGAGTGGGGAGGGTTGGTGAGGAGTTGCCCATCTCTGTATTGGACAGAGGAGGCCGTGTGGTGGAATGGAATGAAGGAATGACCTGGCCATCAGAAACAGTTTGATGTCCAGTGGCTGAGAACAGCAGTGCGTTGGGAGTTGTACAAGCTGTTTGATGAGGAAGGGAATGGAAATGTTCTCCTAGTCACAGGAGATCTGATCATGTAGAAGGAACAAATGTGTTTTAGGGAGCTGAACAGGACCAGGATCCAACTGCACTAGGGGTAACGAAGAACGGAAGAGAGCAAGGGCTGAAGTGGGGCTTCCAGAGGAGGAAATGAGACTGTCAGCAGGGGAAGTGATGCTAGTGCCAGTGGTTTTTTTTGGTGTTTTTTTTTTTTTTGGTAATGGTTGGACTTGATGATCCTACAGGTCTTTTCCAACCTTAGTGATTCTGTGTGAGAGGAAAGAAAGGGATTGCCAGAGAAATCCCTTGAGGCTGTGATGGTCTGCCTTGTCTTTCTGGAGCATGTGTTTGTAGGGACTGAGTCCTGCCCTTGAACAGGCTCTTAACACTGCTGCTGACCTTGTCAGGGGCTGCATGTGCAATGCTAACCATGGCTGTCCTCAAAGCCCTGGAGGCACAGATATGTGTGCCCCTTGGTCCAGCAAAGTAACAGTAACACAAGTTGGTTTCCTGGGTGAGTTAAAGTTTCACTGTCATGAATGGGGCTGTGAATGAAAAGCAGGATGAGACAGTGGAGTGGCAGGCCTTGGAAATAAAGTCCTTCTTGAGAGCCTGCAGTACCTGCCTGCCAACCTCTGGTGATGGGCAGCGGGAAGCAAAGGGACAGCTGACAGCTCTGTTGAGGGAGGCACCCTGCAGCACATTCTTCAAGCCCGGGGATGGCATGGGTTCGAAGCCAGTTATGCTGTAGGTGTGGAAGAGTATCAAAAGCATCGATGGATATTTTTAGGGGGCAAAAGTTGAAGGGGCCAGAAAAAAAAAAAAAGCTATTCTTGTGTTTTTAGTCTCTTGATGCTGAGGAACCAGGTGTCCTCTTCAAGGGAAGACTAATACCTTGCTTCATGGAGTGGAGAACAGAAAGCAAAGCATTTTTATTTTCCCTCATCAGATTGGAACAAGTACTTGTTTTTAGAGGTGAATTTGTCATGCTCTGAATTCAGAGCTTCCTTTTCTGTTCCCCCTTGAGCTGTTATTGGATCTGTGGCATTAAGACATCTTTTTAATGTAAACCTCAGTTCTCTTGCACATTGTGAAATCAAAGACTTGACTAATGTCCCTTTCTCTTAACAACAACAACAAAAAAAAGGTTGGAGCGGGGGAACCCTGTTCAGGCAAAGTCTATTGTTCAATTGCTCTGGTTTGTTATTGTAGGGTTGCTTATCAGAGCTGGGCTGTAAGTATTTGTCTAAGCCCTTCCTGTTTCTTCCACCCCCTCCAAGATAAGATCTTTTCTGTGGTGAAGCAGCTGGGGAAGATATGGGAAGGGGGAAACCTGGGGTCTGAAAGATGTGTAGGCTTTTGGGCCATTCTTAAGCACTCACCCTTAAAGACTCTGGATGTTGAAGATTAAAAAATGGAAAAGGGGGTGTGTGTAGCAAGTGAACAAATTCCTCCTTCATTTCTTCCCCCCACTGCCACCTTCCTTAATTTTCTGACTGTAGTAACCTTCTGAAGATATTTTTAATCATAGAATATTGTCCCCAGTGGTAATGGTAGTTCTTCTATTAACCCCATGTGCATGTACCAACCTGGATAGGTTTTTAGTGTGTTATCCTGAAGCTGTGGCCAGGAGAAGGAGGGATATTAACAAGTGGCTGTAAACTTCAGGAAGATGTATGAAAACAGAATCTGTTTTCATGGTGACAGGCTGAGAGATGAAAATTCATGTTTAGTGCTTTCTGCTGCGTTTCCTGTCTGGCTCTACTGCTTCCGTACTAAATTCCCTTGATCTGCTTTCTGTTTGTTGCTGTCATTCTCTTGAGTGTTTCTTCTATCTGTCAGTCAGGTGTGGCTTGGATTGATTTTGCCATTTGTGTAAAGAAAAAAAAGTGCAAGTCAGGATATAGTCTGCTGAAGTCAGCTGTGGCTGCTCTGGGAGAGTCTTGCAGGAGGGAGAAGAGAAGGAGGAGGTAATGTGGGATCAGTCAGTTCCCCTGTCCTTTGCTTTGTTTGTGAGGTATGCTGGACTGATGCAACTCATTTCTTTGGGCTTCAGAACTAGTTATAGCTAGTAACACATGGATGGCAAAAAAGGAGAGGCTTGGAGAAACTGTTGTGTGTTTAGCTGAGTTAGTATATCTTGCGACTAGTATCTATGCATCCTGTATGCTTCGATCCTTTCTCTCTCAAACAGTGAGTCTCACTTTGTCAGAGAATTACCACGTGGGAATGTTCTTTTGAACCCTTTAGACTGGCTTTCACTGTGCAGTTGGTGTCCTTGCTTTTCAGAATGAAAAGACCCTGTGTGGCTGAGATTCAGCCTGTGCAAAGCTGACTGAGGTTGCAAAAGTAAACAGTTTTTCATCCTGCCTTCACCATCACCCAGTTCTTGAAACATGGAAGACTAAAAGAGGGCCAGGAACCCAATCAACATCTTTGTGTCCTCCAGCAATAGCTGGGCTTGGCTACGTGTCAGAAATCTAATCTTGCAAGTGTGTACTGATAACACAATGGTCTCGGCAATGGTAAGGAACAATGTTCAGGAGTTGTGAAATCATGCGCTTGACCTCTTCAGGGGCTATGTGAGAATACTAGCCCCACTACAATAGAAAGGAAAGGTAATGATATGGAAAGGCATCATGATTTGTACAAAACCAAACAGAGCATCTGTGACAAAGGCAGTTTTTCAGTGCAGCTTTTCCTGGTTTTGAAGGGAACTGTGACAGTTTCTCCATTCCTTCTGTAATAAAGGTTAATGTTTAGTATTGACCTACATGTAATTTAGGGTTGCTTCTTACCGCCATTGCAGACTCCTTGTATAGCCACGGGCAAGTTACTTGTTCTCTAGAGGTCTCAGTCTGACAACTGCAAATGATAAAGGGGAAGTGATTTTGTGTTGGGGTGAAAAAAATCTTTGTATACATGCAACAAGCCATCGCACATAGCCTGCTCTCCTCTTGACAGTGCTGTTATAATGTGGATAAGACTGCCCTGCTCTCTGTAGCAGAAATTTATTAGGCTTGTGTTGTCTGTGTTGGTGGAGATCAGCAGAGGCAGAGTGCCTGCTTTCAGCAAGCATCTTTGGCTTATTTATGTCCCTGCTCTGGAGTCTGAGATGAGAAAGAGTTTTGTTTTGTGCTGGCAGTGCAGTGGGGAAGTACCAGTGCTTTTGTGTGATGCACACTTGTGTCTTTTCATACAGAAGAAGGTTTTATGTTTGTTTCAGAGGAAGATGTCCTAGCGTTTCACACAGGTGCATGTGGAAGAATAGCTGCAGCTGGATACTTGTGCTTCACAAGATAACCGTGATCAGCTCTGATTCTGCATACATTTCTCTCCTTCCATCTGCTTAGCAAAACACCTAACTTCTTGATAGCATTAGCTGCACATCATTAAAGTTCCTTCTTCCAATCACATCTTCCTTTCAATCCCCACACAGTGATCTCCAGCCATTGCCATCACTTTGGCAGGAAGCCAAGTACTTAAAGGCCTGGATCCCCTCATCAAACAGCTACCAGGAAGAAGGGCTTTCCCCAGTGAGATCCAGGGGAAGCCCTAGGAGCCTGGTCCTATTGCTGTGCTCCCAGCTCCTTTTTGTTGTAGGAAAAAGTGCCCCTGCTTCGACTGTATTTTCCTGCTCTTGGAAAAACTTAAGCTGTCACATCCAACAACTCACTCTTCAGATTTTCTGTCTTCTAATTCTAGACCAGGCAAAACACAGGCCACCCTGCCTCTTCCAAGCTAATGCTTCTTTCTCAGGATCCATGTTGTTGCACAGTAATATCTATTTAGTTGTTGTTCTAGAGCCTTCTTACTGTAATTTTTCTTTCTCTTCCCATCATCTTTAACTTTGCCTGTGGCAGCTGTGCAATCAGACCAGAATCCAAATGAAGCTGTCTCTTTGATCCTAGCCTGCATTTAATAGTAGGGCTGTGGTTATTACTAGGGAAATAACATATCAAGGTGCATTGGGTCTTCTCTCATCCAAAAGTTTAATTGGAGATTTGGGCAATATACAGTACTCTCTGTGCTCTGGAGTGGTTGTGTGGAATTAGGGACCCAGGACACTCAGGAGTGCATTTCCTGCTCAGTAATACCTGTTACTCTTGGTACTTACTATACCTGAATGAAAGGCGTGTGGTAGATATGACAGCACATTCATGGTGCCTGTGAAACCTCTGGATCCTGAGTTTTGCCCTCCCATAAATTTTCCCATTTTCCTGAGAGCATTTGATGCCTTCAGGTAGAAAATCCAATGAGTTTTGTCTGCCCCAGCATTGGATGTTGTTTCTGTGGAGCAGTTAAATGGGAGCTGGGCACAGAGAAGTGCTGTGGAGTTTTGCCATTACAGATTTATCTCCATAATTTTGGGTCATACTGTATGTGGCGTAGAACAGGAGATTCCCACTTTTTTTTTTTAACACTTGAATCTCAGTGAAACCTTGAAGTATTATAGAAAGTGTTCAAAACCTGAGGTTTGGAAAGAACTCTTGGTGAGTGAATCGAAAGTTTTCAGTAAATAAACTAGTTCTTAAACCACTTTGAATTTGAATGAGTTTGAGCCTGCAAATGTGGCTGACTTATCTCTATCTCCCTTGTATAATTAAGAGTTTAAAAAAATGTGAAATGCCAAGACCAGAATTCACCATCTTATCTTGAAATAGAAAAAGGCTTGGCTGTGGTTCTTCCTCTTTAGAAATAGGAGTGGATTTTTAGTTCTGTTGAAATGCAAGTTTGGCAAGTCTAAATCTTGATGTTTTCCAGCGATTTCATGGATAGAAATGAGACACATTCTGTTCAAACTGCCCAACCACTGAATCTAGTCCTTTAGCCAAAGATCCACCCTCGCAGTCAGTGTGACTTAGTGAAAACAATGGCCCAACACTTTGTAAGAGGAGGTAAGTAGGCACAGCTGCTGAGTAAATTAGTTCCACTCCTTGTGAGCCAGGCCTGGGACATCAGAAAACATTGGTTACTTTTAATATGGATCTGTATTGCTAATTTTAATTGAGGTTCATTTCTCAATCGTGCTCAGCACATGGCCACTCAAATGCTTGGGTTAGCACAAGGGGAGACAGTGATATAGACGCAGGAAAGAGAATGGGAAATGAGACTCTTTCAATGTCCTTGTTGGGAAAGCTTTAAATATTCATGAAACTATGACGTCTCCAAAGACTCCTCTGTGCTTTGGGGAATTCTCCAGTCCAAGGCAAATTTTCTGTTCCTCCCCCAAGCAGGATAGTTCCATTCTGGAAATGAGGGTGGAGGACATGCTCTATCCATCTGTGCTGGAGAATGTACTTCAAAGGAAGGTGCTATTGTTTCTTGCAGGAGATTAATTAGAGCAGAGCTTTCACCCTGGAAACTGTGACCAGGTCTCTCACCTGGAAGTGATTAGGTGACAGTACTTTTGAATGCTTTGTATATATAAGCTGTCTACAGAAGATGGCGTCCACATCTCCTAGCCAGTGCCTGAAGGTTTTTAGGATGGTACCCTTAAGAGCCCAGGTCCCTTGAACATGCAGCCCCCTTCACTACAAGTCAGAGGTGCACAGAAGGTAGGAGCAGCCCAGCCTATTCTTTTCTGTCCCATCCTGTCTCCTAGCGCTGCTGGAATCGATCCCTGTTGATCCCTGTTGATTCTGGCGTGGCTGTGCTGAAAGCCACAGGGGACAAAGGCTCCTTTTGTTGGGAGCCACAGCCAGGCGCATGGACGTGCTTCTCAGCACTTGCATCTTCCCAGGGTATCACGCCGTGATTTCGCTGCCTCCTGGTTTGTGTGTCCCTTAGCTCAGTGTTGTGGCACTGGCTAGGGAGTGTTTCCCGTTGTCATATTCTGGGAAGGGGAGGAGACTGAGTGTGAGTAAAGTGGTGGTTGAGGTTTGCACAAGAGGAAGCTGAATATTGGGTGAGCATGACTCCTTTATAGTCGGGTGCAGGTAACAAACAGTGCATCAATAGGGACAAATAGAAGAGAACAGGGAACAAAGTCTATCTTACTGTTAAAGATACTTTATACAGCTAAATCTCAGTTGTGTGGGTTTTTTTTTCTTTTTTTTTTTACCCTAAAACCTGTCTTTGTTCAGGCAGTGCTAGCGTTTAATATTTTCAAAGCTCTGCAGGCTGCATGTCACTAATACTGAAGTGCAGTGGTTGCTGGGGAGAGGAGTTGGAGGAGCAGGTTGGGATGGGAGGCATGAGCTGGGGAACGCCCACCTGGTTCAAGAAGTTCTCCTGCCTTCTCAGGTTTCTGTTCCCCTTGGTGGGAGCACTCCAGTTCCTGTCCTTGCTTGGCTGTTGTTGCAGAGCTGTTTAAGGAGGGGGAAGTGAAACCTGTGGCAGGATAGGATCCAGCAGGGAGGTTTTATTCTGTGTCCATGACCAGTGGGCAAGGGAGGCAGCAGAGCATGTCTCTTGCCAGTGAGATCTCAAAAGCTCATGTTTAATCTTCGAAACACCGTCTCCCATGCCCAGCAGCTATTTGCAGCATTATCCAGCATGGTGGGGAGTCAGGCAGCTGCCGCAGCAACTGTTGACAGCAGCCTCAATGCATACACCTCTTTCTTGCAGGTGGTAGTAGAAGTATTTAGGTGATGGCACTTGCCTCATGGGACTGAAGGCATGGAGTGGTACGCACATGTCGTGTTTGTTTTCCTGAGCTATTAGTGTGGATAGCAGCAGCCGTGGAACACTTGCTGGTTGCTGTCATGATTCATTTTTATTAAAATTATGCCAAGCCAAAATTAGTATGTAGGAGCTGCCCAGGAGGCTGATGTGACTGTACTGGAAAGACATCTATGTGGGTTAGCACACATCATGCTGACGCCCTCTGTACTGAGGAGGGAGGTATGTCTTTGCCTGCTTGCAGCAGTTTGCTGCAGTCACACCATGTGTGTTGCTGAATGTGAAGGTTGCTGGCTGGGTTAGGAGCCTTACTGGATGTATAACATGGGATATGCCATGTTTGGACAGCTGTATTGGCAGACCTGGAATGGCTCTGTGTTTGGGGATCAAGAAGGGGATGTTACTCAATTCCCCCGACTTCTGCTTGGGAATTATAGAAAACAGAGAAACTTTTATAAGGTTTTTGGAAACAAAACTCCTCATCACTATGGTTCTTTTGTTTTTTTTTTTACCCCACTGACTCAAAGTTTAAGTCTTTATTCATAATTGGAGTAGATTGTTTTGTGTTAGTTTAATGAGCTGCTTGTACACACCAGGTACTAGCAGCTGTTAGAGGGGTTAGACCTGACAGACTGTGAGCTGTGTCTAAGGTGAAGTTTGGTGTGTTGGTTTGTGGGTCGTCCCCCCCCCCCCCATCCCCTTAGCTGGGTGGTCTGTGAATGTGTCAGTGGGATTGAAGGAGGCTCCCTTAAAACCATGATGAGGAATATACCTCATGAAAAAAGTCTCATCCATGCTCTACATGAACTAGAGCAGGGCTTCAAACCTTTTCTTGAATCATGGGGCCTTAATTTTCTTTTCCAGGGGTTTGGCCTTCTCTGTAAATGTCAAATACACAGCTTGCTTTCCATGGTTGGTCTTCATGGGCCTTGAAGTCTGCAGGCCACATGATGAAAATCACATAATGGTCTCTTATGCTTATTAGCAGGTCTGTAATTTCAACCCAGAATCTGCTGGCCTTGCTGTCTGTTTAACTCCCTGTGCTGTTTACTTTTTGAGAGTCTAAGCAAATAGTAATGCGTAGGCAGGTACCTATAGTCCTCCCACATGTGTTTGAGTTGTCCTCAGACTGCTTCTCGGAGCAAACAGTTTTCAACTTCCCTCTTTTGAAAGGGATTTTATTTTGAAAGCCGAGGTCTGTGCATATGGCTCTGATTCTGTGTCTCTCCACTTAAGCTCTCTTCCTCCCCTACTCTGAGACTGGATCTTGAGATCAGCTCTTGGTGCACAAAACTGTTCTTCCAGTTCATGCAGGTGGCTGGTAGATAGGAGCTTTTCCTTCTCTTCACTGTGCTCTTCTCCCACCTCCCTTTGTTCCAGGTGGCCTGTCACCTTGTGATTAGGACTCAGTGGAAGCAGTAGCTTACCTCCCTTTGGTTAGTTTTACAGGCGATTCTTTGAACATTATTGGGCTGGAAGCAGTAGCACTTGAAGACTTCTGTAGCGCATACGGTATCTGGTTACTCGTTGTGCAGGGGGATCTCAAGGACAGGCAGCCTTTCTTTCTTTCCACTGCTGCTTCCACTTCCATTTTTTTTTCCCCCAAGATATTTCTCCTTTCCATTCCCCTAAATGATTCCCTCTAGGTTCAGCTAAAAAGGAGGGAGAGAGCAATGGAAGTGTCAGCTTTGCCATCCTATCATTGGCAGGAGGTTTTGGGTTATAGAGCTGGGCACGTCTTGAACTCTTGGCAGAAATAGGTCTGTGGAATAGCCTGCTCCCTGGACAAAGGTGCCTCAGAGGTGCTATCCTGATGGAGCCATGGGTGCTGAGCCGGTCAGGGATCAAGGTGAAGGCAGGCATGGAGCAGGACACAAAAGTGGCATGTGTCATCCCTGAAGCTGATGCATGGGGCAACAGCTCTGCTCTTGGCCTCCTTCTCAAACTCTGCCATTTGGTATGGCCTCCTTGGTCCAGGCATAAAGCTCATGATGCTGTGTGTCACTCAAGTGAACTTGCTTTTCTTTGCCTGACAAATTTCTATGTACAGGAAAATTCTTAGTTCCCTTCTTTTGCTGGTTCTGCTTCTTCCCTGACTTCAGCAGCAGCAAGAACGGGAACAGAATGGGGAAACACTGGGATAAGGGTGACTGTCAAAACAAAAGTTAATCTCAGGTTAACAATAGAGCAAATCCACTGCAAGGACCTGGGCAAGTGAAAGAGGCCCCTACTGTATTTCACGTGTGGGACAAGGGAGGACAAACTGACTTGCACATAATAATCTGGAGTAATAAATGCTTAAAATGTGGACTTTATAGTATAAAGATTCAAATATGGTACTTCCTGTTCCAGAGGCAGAAGCTTTTCAAAAAGCTGTTTGGGAGACTGATTATTACCCAAAGTTGTACATGACTGTCTGGAGACAGTTAATGTTTAAATGAGGCAGGTTTTAAAATAGATAACTTGCCCTGTTAGTTGTAACAAAGCGTTTAAACACATCCTGTTAGATAGCAGCACAAAAGCTTGTCTGTTCTTTTCTTGCTATTTGGATTTCATGTTAAACTTTGTGACGATGATCATGCAGCAGAGTGAGTTGAATGGATTGCTGGCATTTTAAGTGCTCCACTGGTGAATCTACCTCAAGGTCCCAGCTTGGTGCTTTTGTCACTGTGGTGGTGAACTGTTTTTCTTTTGCAGTACAGAAGATGAGCTGGTCTCAGAGAACAGCCTAACTGGTTAGTGGATGTGGTTGTAACATATCAAATAAGAGACAGAAAGTATACTGCACTAAGTTGCTCTTGTTCCAATGCACGCAGTCAGGTCTTTGTGTTTTCCCTACAGTGCCATCATGTCTTGCGGTGGCACTGCACAGCCAGCGCTGAACACAAACAGAATCTGGCTACCTTCTTCTTAGGGCTAACAAGCTGCAAGGCTCTGAGTGGCTGGGACATGAGTGTCTGTATTGCTGCAGATTGAGTCCAGGACTACAGATGTATTAGCAGGTTCCTTAACCTGACTTAAGTAGATCATGTACTTGAATCCTTCTTGGTCATCCAGTGTAGTGCAAGGTGTCTATTGCATGTCAATTTTAACATGTTGAATATGGTATTAAATGTAAGAGGCTGTGAATGCTCTTAGGTATGGGGAGGACTTCTTTGGTTCAAGCACTGTTTCTGTGCTTGAGAGTTTTGGGTGATGTTTTATGTCTGGCAGCTCCTGTGGTCTGTGTCCTAGGCAGGAAGCATGCTCGTATACCACCTCTCAGGTGGTCTGACAAGTTGGTTCATCTGCAGTGGGACAGCTTTGTGGCAGCCAGTGGGCCAGATGAAGATGTACAGTGACCTGTTTGGCATGGTAAATCATGAGGGTCTGTAGTCATGAAAACATCCTTTTTCCCTGTAATACAGAGTAAAGAGGGTTTACAGCCTATATAACCTCAGATGGTTGGATAGAAGCACTCAGATCCACCTTGAATCCCTTGATTTGCCCTAGTATACACAGGCCCACTTAAAACCTGTGTGACATCAGCTATGTAAGGTGGAATTTCAAGGCACTAGCTCTTGTACTGCAAAGGGAATCTAGAAAAGGTTCATGAAATACTGAAATCTTGGCATCAAAGACAGATTTAGTCACTGGAGATAAAGATATAGCCTTCTGGTGGTGCTTTCATAGCCCATGTTGAGTAATAGAGGGGACTTCACACAGCCATGCAGATGGTGGTGATATAACCAAGGGTGGGCAACAGTGAATGGCCGTGACATCTATTAAACAGCAGTGATGTGATTAAAGAGTCTTGCTATGATCCAGAGATGAGCTTGAGTTTTACCTGGACTTACTCTCGGCTGCCTCCTGGTAACCCTTGGCAAACAAGCTCTTGGACAAGAGGAGAGAAAAGCAACTAGATGCAGTTCTGGCCTTCCTTTTCCCATGAGTGCTGCTAGCTTTGGAAACAAGCATGCTTTAACCACAGAAGGTCAGCAAGGCCTTCAGGCTCTGGACAGACATCTGATTTTATTGTTAGCCTCTATAACAAGATTAGCACCGAATGACTCACAGAACAAGCCAGGTGGTCTTTAATCTTCTGTAACTGGGTTCGTATGAAGGCATTTTCATTATCATGACAGAATGTGGCTGAAAACTTTGACAAAACTAGGTCTTCAGTGACAAGTGTTTTCTGTAGGAACTCTCCAATCAAAACTAAACATTGAAAGAGTGGGTTTTTTAAACAAAAAGCTGAAAATTCCTCCAGAGAACCCATGAAAAAGATTTTGTTGTTGAAGTTTTGGGTGGGAGAGAAAGCAATGCTTTCTCCTTAGCTCTGTGGTGAACCCAGAGGTGGACCTGAACTTCCTCATTAAGGGGGCAATGGACATTACAGCTGAAGCTACAAGTTATACCAGATTTTCTTCTGGAGGGCAAGTTCCTTTCTGACTCCTGGGCTGCTTTCACTTGTGTACTTATAAGTTGCAAGCTGCTAACAATTGCTCCAGCTTGAGGACTTAGTGTTCATAGTATTAATAAGTAGGTGAATCTCCATAGTAAATGAAATGTATGCTAAATGTATGCTAAATAACACAGACATTCCCATTTCTCTTAACTGCTTCTGTGATCATGGCTGGCCTTTATGCCAGAAGTATGGAGGGCACAGCAGAGTTTTCTCCTGTTGTAGGAGCAGGGTAGGATTCAGACTAGAATACCTTTATTTTGTCTGCATTTCAAGCTTCCTGTAAACAACACAACTGGCACAGCCAAAGGAATAAAATCAGAGCCACCCTGCAAATATCGGTTTATATGTCATCTTGAAAATGTTCTGGCATTTTCCTTATGTTGAAGTGAAGCAAATAATTTTTTTTTTTTTTTTGTGAGAAGCATTAACCTCTGTAAATACCAGGTGGCTTTAGCTTATCAAGTAGTGTGATGGGATGTGAGAGGGAGGTGTATTTTAAAAATGGAGATCCTGACTTGTTAATGAAAATGTGACTGGAGTTAATAATTTCTGGCAAGGTAACTTCTCCTTGTAACTTTACATCTCTCCCCTCTTCTTTATTATCTGGCCACGATAAGTTTATGGTTCTGTACTGTAACAGATCAAGAGGTTTGAAAAGGATTTTGATTTGCACAACTTCTGCAGGAGGGAACAGAGAAGCCCAAACTCTGATCCCAGAATTTCCAAGAGACCCCTTGAATGACTTCTAAACTTGTGCTAAGGGTGAAGTCAGCTGTGCAGAAAGGGTGAGAACTGTGTGCTTGACTCTTTTTGCAGGAGCTGGGACCACTTGTAACTGTGGCACTACTTCTGTGTACCAGGTGTGTAATAAAAGTGTGTGAGGATGGTGAACAGAAGATCACCGAGCCAGAGGGAGGTCAGCAGAGAGTAGCTGGGTGGCATCACTTGAGCACGTGGGTGTCTCAGCAACCTTTATGATTCTGGCTGATACTTGTATCAGTCTTACGATGACAGAGAAGGATTGAAGGAATGACTGCGATGTCTGTAGACAGGCAGGTGCTTTTTGGTGGATGATCTTCAGATATTGGATGAACAGAAAGATGATTAGTAATGTAGTGGGCAAAGAGTGCTCAGGTGCTGGTGGCTGTAGTTTCAATGATATGCATGACTAGGGACCAGGATGTGGGATATACCTCCCCTCCTTTAGGTACTGCCCAACTTTGCTCCATGCAGAGAGCCAAAAATCATGTCTGCTTTTCAGTTACTCTTCTTTTTTCTCTATAGAGTGTTTCTGCTCTGCCTTAAAACATCTGTATTGGAAATTTAAAGTCTGTAGTGTATAACAAGACCTCCCTTTCTCTGCACCCTTTCATGTCTGAGGTGCAAACAGAAGTGGGTAGGCTGGCACTGCCACAAACATGGAATCGTTCAGCCAAAAGCAATGGGGTTTGCTCTCTGATCACTGAGACTCCACCTGTTTCCCAGAAAGTCTTACTCTCAGAGAGCCCTTTTGAGAGATGAAAGACTGCAGGTGCAAGGCTGCCTCCCTCTCACTCTGTAATAGGATGCGTGCGACTGGGGGGACGGGATGGTGAAAAGCAAATGCTGGTTCTTTGCAGCACACACCTGAAGCAATGATGCAGGTGAGCTGAGTGCACGCTCAGTTCAGTCTGCTCGTGTGTGCTGTTCTGTAGACCAGAGGTAGGCACATCAATTCATATATAAAATGTTTTTGTTTTCTATGAGTGATGCAGATCTACTTACAATGTCAAGCCTTTCAGAGTGAGGTTATAACACGCAGCAGTGCCGTGTGGAGCAGGGCCTTGGGAGAGCTGCACGTTGCTGACAGTTCCTCTGGTTATTAATGGCCACAGCAAGGGCTCGCAGGTTCTGAGAATAGACTCCACATTTGCTTTACAGGAGACAGCTGACAATGGTGTTTGATACAGCAATATGTCTCTGCTTGACTTTTGACTGACAGTGACACAAACTTGCTCTCCTCCAAGCCATGGCTTAAGCCTGGTGACATTTACAGCAGAGCTAACTTCTCCAGTCTAAGTTTAGATGGTGATTTTTGTGTTTGTCTGCATGTGTGTGCTTAATAAGATAAAAAAGCAGGAGAGGGCTTCTGCAGATAAAAATGGAACAGGAATTTAAAACCATGGCTGAATGAATGAGGGAGGCATTCAACCTGCATGGATTTTCATGGTCTGGTTGCGGTAGATCATTACTCAAAATATCTGAGTGTTGCAGGTTTATTACCTACTTCTGGTTTGCTCTCATGAAATATGTGGTAAATATTCATAGCTATGGGGCTGTCTGTTTGACAGGGTGTTTTTGGTTTTTTTTGGGCACTTGGAATTGGCTGGTAGTCTTAGCCCCACCTGTGTACAGCTAATGACATATATTGTGGGTGTATGTCCATAAGCCATCTGGAAATAGCATGTGATCTTAGCTGACTGCTGAGACTTCATTTCTTGCCATGCATCCGTGTTACTCTTCAAAAGCTTCTCCTGTTAATGAACGCCCCCTGCAAGAGAATAATCCTTCTCCCTCCCATAGCAGACAAGCCCAGGAGAACATAGCTGGCAACATGCTTCTCAGCCCTGCCTTGAAGGATGAGTAGTGTCGGGGAAGCCTGTTGCTGTCCCATTCGATATTCAAGCAAGTAGTGCTGAAGCATAGTGTGAGTGAGAGAGCAGATCTTTGTCCAGTGATGGCTGAGCAAGAGGTGTCCTGAGCTTATGCATAACTTCACGCTGTTAAAAGGTGGTTGAGTGGGAGCAGCTTTTGGTCACTATCACTTAGAAGCCTATTTCAGATGAATGACCTAAAGGGGAATAGTTTTGTCTCCCATTACAGACCTTTAGTAAGCCTTCATTCTTTCAGGAACATGACTTTCTTCTGATACTGTTTTCTCCAAGGCCTGGTCTGGCAGCAGGTCATACAACCCAAATAGAAAGAACTGCCTTTTAGACTTGGCCCTGAGGGCTAGACACTCTGTATCCTCCACTAGATTCATGAAGGATTTGCACCTATGTTCCCCTGGCATTACAATAAAAAATGGACTATGAAAGCTGGCAGAACTCAACCCTTCATGAACATCATGAGCAATTTATTGGCCATGTGTTTCTGGAGAGTTCACCTGTGATTTCAGACAGCACTCAGAGTTACTTAGGCAGAGAGGTCCAACGGCAAGTAGTGTCCAGAGAGGCCATCTGTGTAAACCAGATGAACCCATTTCAGAACAACACTAGCATTTAGAAAAGTGGTTTCAGCCATCATTATAGGGAAGGAAAGCTCCTGGATTTGGCTCCTTTTTCGTGTAAAATGAAGGTGCAAATGTACGATCAGGTCAGAGGGACTTGATTGCATCAACCCTTTCAGAACTGCTCCATCACATCAGCAGTCCACATGTCTTTGCATCTACCTTACCTTGCTTCTGAGTTCCTTGTCAGGAGCAATTGGCTACCTGTGATGGGTGGGAAAAGATTTGCTGGAAAGGGATTTCTTTTACCATTCCTTTTCCTTTCTGTTTCTACTTCCCTCATTCCCTGCTATTAAAGTTTCCGAAACTACACTTACATAAGCAGTGCTAGCAGTGTTTTACACTGTCACTTGTTATTTGTCGAGTGAGCTGCATCTTTTGTCTTCAGGAGACTTGGGGATTTTCAGTTCCATGTGCTTTGCAACCCTTCTGCCCTTTTTACTAAGCCAGACACGTGGTCCAGATTCATTCTTGTTAGTGTGATAATGCATTAGTACTACAGCAGTTCTGAAGGGTAAAACCCCAGGTTCGGGATCCCACTGTAATGAAACAAACCTGCAACAAGAAGGGCCTCTTGCCTTGAGGTTGCGATACAATGAGCAATGATGCAAAGCAGACCAAGCTTGCAACTGCACTGGTTCTGTAATCAGCAATCCTGGCTGCCTGCATTTGGGGTTTTCTGGGGTATGGTGTACGATGCAGGTGAGAGGGAGGAGTCAGTCCATCAGCACTCCTGTGAATGAAAGGTGCAGAGCTCTGCTGATCTGATGAATCTTATTATTTCAGTAGTTACTTATGGGATAGTACCAAAACCCCTAGGTATTCCATTTGACATCTATAAAGATGTGAGTGGTAGATTGGTACTGCCTTTCTTGGAGGAAAATGGTAATGGGAAACTTTTTTCTTCTTTTCACACCTCATCAGATTAAAGAAATTTTTTTGAGCCATTTCATAGTAGCTGTGTATCTCCCTAATGCTCTCCTTGAGATCTTTTGCAGCAGTTTAAAATGATCACCCCTGTATTGTTTCTTGGCCCTGTTTTTAATGCTGATGAATGTATGGTACGTAGCAGGAATAAAAGCAGTCTGAAGGTCTTCTAAGGGACCCCACTCCAATTGATTTACAGTGACAAAGTTTCCTCAGTCTGCCTTTTCCTTCTCCTTTGGGAGTGACAGCGCGTGTCCACTTGTTCGTAATATATTCAGCATCTGTCAACACCCTTCCAGCCTGGAGCTGAGCAGAGGGCCTTCTTGTCCAAGGCTGGTAACTGAGCTCTGAGACTGCCGTCAAAAATAAAAGCTGCTGAGCTTGAATCAGATCTGGTTATCTGAGAATTAGAAACTGTGCGAAGGACAGAAGCGACTGATTGATAATTAGGAGCACTTAATGTTTTGCCTTGGCTGGGAGATCTTGATGTGAAGGTTTGAGAGGAGAGGATGAGCATGAAAAACTACTTTCCTTGAATTGCTGTGTCCTGTACCCTGTTTAAGGATTTAGCAAGCAATGCTGCTGCTCTAGCATATGAAGAAGCCCTCTCTCTTCTGCTCCCTCCACCTTTTTGAAAAAAAAAGAAAAGCACCTTGAAGTGCCTCTCCCACACTCTAGCTTCATATGCCAAACTCATAGATACAGACGCTCATGAAACACTGTTGTCCGGTGCAGGTGTGACAGAGCTTCAGCACAGCACCCTTTCTGCCCTGTGGTGGTGATGGCAGTTGAGCTGGGCTCTCTGGGCTGGCCTTTACGTCTCCTGCACAGAAGAAAAAGACACTTGAGAAGTCTGCGCAGCACTGTGTAGAGGACATAGTCGTGGTCAGTTGGGAAGAGGGGGCAGCTGAACTCCTCGTGTCATTGCCTGCTGTGGGAACACATACGTGACTGGTAACATGGGGGTAACATCCCCTTTCACACTGCTGGTAAATCGTGCTCATGTAGGCAGGAGGGTGAAGTGTGAAAGGGCCCTGTTCTCCACAAATGGCAATATCGAGCAATGTGTCATTTGTAGTGTACCTGATACAGGTATGTCAGGTGTCCTTGTGCCCTTCACCTTTGATTTGTGCTTTTGGGAGAAGAGGGTGAAGCATTCTGGATCTGACCTTTGGAGTGACAGAAGCACCGGCTGCCAGACCAGCCGGATGGTCCTGGCTTAGTCTTTCTATGGTACCTTCCCTCTAAAGATCTCCAAGTCCAGTGTCCATCTTGCTGGTAGCTAATAAGAGCAAACCTGCCTGATGTGGATGTGTTCGCAGTAGTTGTTGTTGGAAGGAGAGGGCTTGTGCTTGGCAAACTGTTCTTAAACTCTGAAGAAAACCTGGGGACTGGTTGTATGACTTAAAAAACCTGCTGATTTGTTCAGAAATGTCTTTTCACTGTTGGCCACTGAGAGGGTGTTACTGTAGGGTCTCTCATAAAAGAAGGCTTCCACACTGCCAGTTTTAACAGTCCTTGCAAGCATATTTTTGACTTTTCCTAGGACAAGTAATAAAAAATACTGGATGTACTACTATTAGGGGAGCAATTCTATTTGTGACTTTTTCCTTTTTTTAAAAAAAAATATGTAACATTTTAGGTGGAACATTGTGCTTGTGGTGTAGCTTTTAAATATACCCCAGTGATATTGGGAAGATCTGAGTTTGGGGTTTTGGGGGCTTTGGTTTTGTATTGTTTTTCTGTTCCTTGAATTTTTTTTTTCTCTTTCTAAAACTCAGCTGGATCCATTCGAAAGTACTATGAACAAGATTTATTTTTTTTTTTTCCACTTAAAGCACTAGCTGGAGTAAAAGCAAGGGAGTGTGTACAGAGCTTGCCTCTTTCTTCAAAGATCTTGTTATTTATAGACTTTTTGCCAAGGCTGATGCCACAAAAATTTGACTGAGACCCTGGGCTTTGTGTACAGTTAAATGTCATCTTTCTCCTTTTCCTGAATGAGTCTGTACGAGTCTGGAATTGGCACAGATTAGCTGCATGGTACTTCCTGTGCCTTTTGGTTTCAGAACTCTGATTTGCAGAGTAAGTCCCACTGCTGTTTTGTGGAAAGCTAAGAATCAACCCATCAAACTTGCTGAGATTTAGGTATTGTAGCCCAGTTGCATGGGAAGTAGCAGTGAGCCTTTGGAATAAGGTAAAGGACTATGAACATTTTTTTAAAGCATCTCTGTACTGGCTGCATATCTGTACTGCACTCATTAAATTATCTGGGTGCCAGCATGCTATGAATCCTATATAAGAGGTATAGAATAAACCGTCTGTTAGTTCAGGTTCCTGATGATATCCTGGGAACTTGGAGAAAGTACTGAAAAGAAGAGGACTAGTTCTGTAAATGACCTTTCTGCATCAAAGCAAAAAAACCAACCCCCAATATACCAAACGCTACACTGCTCCTTTAACCCATATTTATTGTTGTAAAGGCAAATTTCAGAAGTCTCTGTGTGTTATGCTTGTTTTCACAGATCAGATGCTTCTAATGTATAATGCAAAACTGTTCATAAAGTAGCAGCATGAAGCTGCAGGAGTGTTGCAGGGAGTAGTTGGCCACTGGAGGTAGAATGGGTAGGTGATGGGTTTAACTTTAGTTTCCTGTCTACTTGTGCAATGCTTTTCATATAGCATTGGGTATGAGGTACTTGTATGGTCAAAGATGGGAGGATAAAATTACTGTCATTTAGTAGCCTGAGAGATACTCCTGCTGTAAGTATGAAGTTGTTGGAGAAAGGCGAGATAGAAGCTGTTGGCTTGTTGCCTTTGGAGTGCTTCATGCAGTGTGGTAGATTAAAGAAGCAAAGGAGTACTCAAGCCTACGCCTAGGAGAGAAGAGGATCATGGAAATCAGTCATCAGACAGCTATTTCAGAATGACCCTAATTGCTGATAAAAACCCAGTTCTCTAAGGGGTACTAGCTAAAATGCGAGTTGTAGCTGTGTCTTGTTTTTTATTTTTAAATGCACAAGCATTGGACAGTTGATTCCCAGTGCTCAGACCTGTAGGCAAGTGGGCTCCCAGGCTTCCCATAAGAAGTAGTGAGGAGTTACATGCAAAGAGAGGAAAAAAAAAAAAAGGACGACACTTGGAGACTAGAGATTTCGGAGTTCTCAGTGGGTTTTTAGCTTAATGTTTTCAATATATGACTGCTTATTTCTAGATCATGAGGATTTGCCTGGTTCTGCCTTCTTTTGGAGGATTTGTCTTTCTGAAACCTGGCTGAATAAGTTCTGAAGACTGTCTGTGTAAAACAAATAGAAACACTTTGGATGTTGTTGGTATTATTCTGTATAATGTGCTGGAATACTATGGCTTTGCCTTCCGTAACAGTTTGCATAATCTTTCATGGGTTCATCAATGTTAATAAATGCTGACAAGCTTTCAATGCAGCTGGTATAGTCTGTGGGCAGACTAAATTCATACGATAGTATGTGTGAGAGTGAGTTACTACAGGTCTCTGGACTGTCTCTTCTTCAGTGTCTTCTGTTAGCAGCCACCTACAGTGGTTCAGACTGGTTAGCGTCTTAAAGTCTTGCTGAGTTGTACAGAAATACACATGTGAATATATGTATGTTTAGAAAACTTGAGCAACGTGGGCACCTGTGGAGTGACTGACTCTTGTAGCATACAGGATTTTGCCTTAAGAGGAGGAGGGTGCCTACATACAGAACCTCAGCTCCTATTTTTGATGTTTGGAGCAGTTACACTTTACTGTCTGAATAATGTGACTTGAGCTTGCAAAAAGGTGTGCTGCCTGTCCTGTACGCAACATGTGGAAAGACTACATAGGCAGAATGTCTCAAATTTTGGTGGCGAAGGAGAAACCTCCAACCTGGGTAAGTATCGAAGAACAGGGTTTCTGGAATTACTCTCCTGACTCGGGGGAGCAGGAAACCAGATGTGACTAGCAAAATTATTCTCCATCCTCTGAAGTCATCATATTTGACTTCTGAATAAGCAAATTTCAACTGCTGGAGGAAAATGCCCTGCTCAGGAGGTGCTGGTCCTCAACAGACTCCTTCCTCTAAGAGGGAGGGATTTTGCAAAGAAGTTTGTGCCAGCCAAGTATGGAGCTTTTAGCCTGTCCCGTTGTGCTGCTCCCTTTCTTTCATTCCTACTTTCTTCCTTCAGTTTACTTGTTGACTATATACTATAGTTGGAGACAGTGTTAGCAGATCCTGGTAACGAAGGCCTCCCAGAGTGAATGGCATTAAGGCAGGGAAATGTCAAAGCCCAATTTAGAAAAGTGATTTGATCATAGGGTGGAAATTGAAAGCAAAGTGCTCAGTACCTCCCTCAGAACTGAGTACTGTCAGTAGGGTGGGAATGGGCTGGGGGGGAACCTGCTGCAGGTTCTACTCCAGAAACAAAGAGGCTCTTTATGGCGGTCCTCAGAGATGTTGGTCTTGCTGAGACAGGGAGTGGGGTCAGCAGATGTTATTGCAGATGCTTGAGAGCAGTAGAAACAGAGGAAGGGGTAACCAGGGTAATGAAAATCATCCTGACCTTTTTCTTAGTGCAGAAGATTGGGTTCTGGCCCAGTGTCCAAGAGGGCTCTTTATCTTGGGCACAGGGCTTTACTCATGGGCATAGCAACTTTGACTTGGAAAGCAGGACTGCAATTCTCCAACAACAGTATGGGAGCCAGCTTCTTGAGCTCCAGGTGCAGGAACAGCCTGAGATCTGCTAGACTCATGGAGGTGATGTGGGAGCAATGTGAGTCTCCGGACCTTGGGCACTCTGCAATTTTGCTACCCCTGTGTTGTGCCACAACACCATTCCTTTTCTTTAGGCTGTGGGGTGGACACAGGAGACCGACCAACGTGCAGAGCTAAAGTACCCAGAGCCTTCTCTCTCTGCTTGCTGGCTGTCCTGGGCTGAACAAGTCTGAAGGTTAGGTCCAGTTCTTCTCATTGTGTTTACCTGTGGTCCTTAGGCCACTCGATAACAATCTACTATGTATAATGATGTACTACTGTTTGATAACCAGTACTATGAGTGATGTGAATCCCTTGTTTGATAGCCTGTAACTTGAGAAAAGTGTCCCCCAAGGGAGCCAAGCACAGAAGGAAGCATCTTAAGAGCTAAAGCTTGCTCCATTAGTCTTCATAGTGAATATTGTGGAGTAATGTAAGTACCTTTACAGAACAGAGAATGTAAATACAAAAGTGATATCCTCCCTGTAGTAGTATTAATGTGTTTCTCCATGTTTTTGTTTTTGAGATGTTTCAGTGCAGCAGCTAGCTGAGTCTTTGCATCTGTTTATGGTGGATACTAGCTGTATCGCCTCATGGAGAGAAAATGAGCACAGTAACTTTGATTTGCTTGAGGTCTTGGGTGAAGCACACAGTGCAGTTAGGAATAGCTTGTCCCCATAGGGCCATCGCTACAGGCTTGTACCCTGTAATTGCTTCAAGGAAGGCCTCTAAGTTCGGAACGAGGATGGCAACTGCTATAGAAGAATCTGCTGCAGCCAAACAATCCTCTTTTTATGCTTCATAGAAAAAGGAGAGTGTTCAGCAGTGTATTCAAAGGAAAATGCTGAAATAAAGCAGGCATTCTTAGATGAGCATGGTGCAACATGCATCTTCAAGAGTGGGACAGTTCCTTTGTGTACTCCCTTTTTGGGGATATTACTCATTACTTATGATTCAGCCTTAAGAATAAGCTGACCATCATTCCAAGCCACCCGACTTGAAAAAGTCCTGCACCTGCTGTGCTTATTTCTACATCTTGTCTTACACCTGGCATGATCAGAAACAGGGCTATATTCTTACGATGCTGCCTTCAGCCTGCTGAAACTTGTTGCCATGAACTCTCTCTGAGCCCATTACGGGGAAGCAGGTTTCTTCAGGAAATAATTCAGAATGAGAAAGCGGAGCTTCCTGGTTTTTTCCCCTATTGACTACAGAGTGAGGGAGAAGGATGAACCTTGTAAGGCAACCCAATGTGACCACACTGAGCCACACTAAACTCGAGAGGTATGTCCTGAAGGTGCAGGTCATGGTGAGGCTGCTCTTTAGTAGCTGTCACAGGCAGATATTTGAGTTAAGCCTTCAAGGCAATGCGGTATGACTCTTGCTCCTACAGAAATCTTGCAATATAGTGCCATTTAGGGAAGGTGGCAGTGACATGTGTTTCTTCAATGATAGGCTACACATGCCATTATTATCGAGTCACGCTTGGATGTATGTTATGCTTCTGACTGTGATTTGGAGGAAGGAGTGAGGTCTTTTTGCAGAGGATATTTGTTCAGAGACAAAGTGATTGACCTTCTGTTGCTGGTGATTGACCTTCTGTTGCTGTCATCTTCAGGATTTTGGAACGGCCTTACAAGGTCCATCCCCTATGTGGAGTGGGATCAGTCTGGCTTAAATCACACTTGAGTTGCTTGTCTAACTTTCTTTAAAGTCTTTCATTAGCAAAGGACCTCCATGCAATCTATTCTAATGATTTAAATTCTTCACTGTTAGTGTATTTTTGGGGGATGCTCTGAGACTTCAACAATGCAATGTGACCAGAAAATTGTATTTTCAGTTGTTTGGGTTTTTTTTCCCTGAGTCAGGTTGGGTTTTAGAATATGGCTAAGCATGCAGATTCTAACATACTTCAATTAGAGGCATACTTGTGAAAATCAAACTCAACGTGTCTTGACCTGAGCACTCAAAACTGGTCATCTCATCTCTCTGTACCTCTCTTTCCTCTTTGCCAGCTGGAGATGCCAGGGATAAATTTGGTGACTCTGTGACATGCTGAACAAACACTCCTCTTTACAGCTGGATGGATGTGACATTGGACATGGCTTTTCCAGGTCATTCAGGAAGTCTGTAACAAAACGCTGTATTGAACCCTCATATCCTGACTCTTAGCCCAGTGACAGAGACAATGTCCTGTCTTTGCAGGATCTATTGAACCTTGTTAGCAAGTAAGAAGCATACAAGAACTGCTCTGTCTGTGCCAATTGCGACATTCCCTTTTCCCATCTTCCAGTGATCTGAGGGTCTTGCTGATTGCTCAGCCATGGGCATAATTTTCTCAATTTAAAATGAAGCATTAATATGTTTGGAGTTTCTTCCTCTCCACCCTCATCCTCCTTTGTCCAGCTGTTTCAAAGAAAGACTTAATTGTGCCAGGCTTGCATGAGGGAAGCTAGGCTGTCCCCAAAACCAGCCTAGAAGCAGGCATGGAGGCCGGGAGGACGTGCCCTGCTCCCAAAGAGGGTCAGAGGAGGAGCAGGACTCCCACTGCCGCTCTTCCTTTTCTCCCTGAGTCTGAGTGCAAAAGCCAAATTATTCCATGAGGACAAATCTACTTCGTTAAGCAAGTCACATTTCATTTGGGCAGAGAAGAAACCAGGCTTAAAAAAGCTTATGAAACTTCCTTTGTTTGTACCTTATTAAGTTACATGGCTTTGTGCTTTCCATCTGACTTGGGCACTATTTTCTTCTCCCCCTCTTCTGAGTATAATGTCTTCCATGGAAGACTAGGCAGTGGCCTGAGATCAAAGATTTATTTGTTCTGTTGCTAGTTGACCCATTGGCACATGCCAATTTGTTGCAATTCAAAATTAGTCACAATATTTACTGGCTCTGTGCCCAGTTGGTAGTTGGAGATTATGCACTGGAGTTGGCAGATGCAGCAAAAGTCAGAGGCATCTTTATAAGGCGTGGAGAGGTCAGGAGATGGAGTGATGTAGGAGCACTGGGTCTGTATTGGTAAGATGTAACCACAGCCCCTTCTCTGATACAGTGAGGAGCAGGGCTCAAGTTCTCTGGCTGTGGGCTTAATGACTCTCCCCCTTCTTCAGGGCTGGGCCACCCTAAATTTAGATATTTCAGATGCAGATTTAGCTCCGTTTGGGATCTGCAAGCTGCATTTATTTTTTTTCTTCCTACTCATCACTTGCATTCTCTAAACTGGGCTTTGGCCTGGGTGACCCATATGCTGTGAAAAGTAGAGTTTTATTAGGTAGATTGCTGGTTCACATAATGGGTCTACATGGGGTTTGCTGAGAATATTTGGGTTTTCACAGCTTTTGTTGTGGCATTGTTATTTCAGAAGAGAGTGAGGGAAGGTGCTTAATGAGAACTGTGGATGCGTTAAGCAGCTGGCCTATATTTCTCTGTTAGAAAGCATAAACGTGAATCTGTTAGAGTTGCTTTTTAGAGCCAAGCAGAACTGCATTTTAGTTAGTCTGATACTGCTTCTTGATGCTAGCTGCTGCTGCACTGCTGCCAAGTGTTTGTCCTTAATGGTGATTGCTGTTCTACATCAGAGAGTTTGGTGGTCACAGGGCTGATCTCCAGATCCCCACTTCTTTCATGCCCAGTGCTCAAAGCAAAGCACCAGAGACCCTATGCTAAGCAGTGCAGGGGTTTGCCCTTCAGGAATGGTTCCTCCAGTACCCCTGGAAAAAAGAGGGTAGACTGCAGCCAGATAAGATACTTCCTTATCAGTACTACAAAGGTGTGGTATTTAGGTAATGCTCAGTCATCCTGTGAATCTTACAGTCTTGCCTTTGAGAAAAACCTTCAGCTTGGATTTCCTGAAGCAAACTTCCCATTTTGCTGGGAAAACTTGCTGTTTTTAAAGGCTGTTTCATGCTTTTACTTCTCCGACTATTGCTAGCAGAATGCCAGATCTCTGATACAGAGGATTTTCAGACTTCACTGTCACTTCTTCTGTGTCATCATCTCACTTCTCAAAGTGTATCAATTCAAAGTTCCCTGCAAATAGTTCTGCCTGCAACAGCAGATTACAAATACATCCATGATATGAGAGGAATGTGATCATTTACTTATTTGTTAATAGCATCTTGCCTGCTAGGATCTTGAAGTGCTTTTAAAACTTCAGTCAAACTCTGAATCTCCTTGTTCCTTGTTGCTTTTATTCAAATGCAGGGAAAACTGAGGCTCCATGGGTGGAATTTGTCTCTGTTTGAGATACTGCAGTAGTTGGTCAGGTGCCTGTGATCCTAGTTTATGAGGAACTTGGAGCACCTGCAGATCTAGATAACTGTTGGAAGAGACCTGGTTTTTGAGCAACACTGGAAAACGGTATTTAAGTGTCCAAATATGTCTGGTGCCCGAGGCCAAAAACATTGATTGGGATGACATCCCTATCCTGTCATAGTGGATCCGTGGGTGAGCCAAGACTGGAACCCACAGCAATGCTGGAGCACCCCTCTGAAATCCATGCCACGAGGTGTTTTGTGGGATTCATACACAGTATTCCCTCCTTTGCCCTAGTTTGCATCATCTTGAAATGGTCCCTATCCTTATGCAGGGCCAGGACTTCTCAGGTCAAGGGCAGACCAAGGAGCCTAGCCATGGTTTCTTCTTAATCTTTTAAATGCCAGATCCATGCCTGCTGCCTGGTGTGGTTTGCCTCCAGACAGCAGCTGACGGATCACACCATCTCTGATCTGCCCTGAGATTTGGGAGCTGTGGTGGCATCCTGACTCCTACCCTGGTAAATCTGCTCCATTAATAGCTATCGAAGAGCCTGAAGTTTCCATCTGAACTTTATCTGGCTTTGCAGTGAGCTGGAGGATTAAAGACTGTCGCAGGGGAAGGGAGGGAGCAGTCGTGGCTCACCCGGAATAGCCTGACCTATGACGGCACCTACCAGCCTGGGGAGGGGAGTTGTCCTGTGAGCTCACGGGTTATTAGCAGTGAACACAGACATGCCTGCAGTTAGCAGCACACCCAGGGCCATCTGCTCCATCTCTGGCTGGTTTAGGGGGTCCAGAGGAATCTCTTAGTACAGCTTGCCTGTATGGCTCTTTGTCTGGAGAGCTGGGGGCAGGTTTGAGGGCCAGACTTGTCGAGCCATCATTTTATGCTGCTCAGATGACTTCAGGGTTTGACCTCTAGGCTGTTTGTATGGGGCAGATCTGTTTTTGAGAGACAGTGGTATGAGAAGATAACCTCTGCCCTGCTGCAGCCCAGGACTGTTGTCTCTCTGCTGTGTCGTAGCAAGTAATAAAGCGATCAGAGTGGGCTGTATGGCTGGGACTCGCCTATAGGGCCAGCAGGCATGTGGTACAAGCCTTCATCTACAAGATGGGGGAAGAGCGTAGGAAGCAAGAGCAGGCTTTTGGCGTAGCCAGGGATTCACTTCTCACAGCTTCTGTCTTGTAACTGTTTTTTGTTTTCCTTGCCTTGTTCCTCTGCTGGTGTCCCCGAGTCCTCTGTTTCACCTGCCCCATGTCACCACTGTGGAAAAAAGCAAGGTTTCTTACTTCCTCCCACCTCATTCAGAGCTGCTTCTCAGCTGAGCATCGCTGTTGCAGCAGGATTTTTTTCCTTAAGAGAGAGGCTGTGAGTTAGAGCGCTTTCCAGAGCTCAGCGTTTTGCAGGACTTGTGCAGAGCACCTCAGCGTAGTGGAACAAGATCTTCCCAGCTGGCTGGCTGGATGACCCCAGACTCAGTGTGCTTGTCTCCCAAGGAGCTGTGGAACTGCAGATTAACTTCTTGGACATGTGGGAAGCAGACGCGTGGCTGCCACAATGACTAGTCTGTGGGTGCTGCTCAGTTTGACACCAGGAAGCACTGAGGCTGTTCTACACCTTTGACCCTGGCGACATACTCCAGATTCCTCCCAGTTAAACAGTCTCCTTCCCTCCCCTCCAGGCCTGAAAGCATCTTGCCTCCTGACTAGCCAGACAGATGCATTGCCCCATAAAGAACTCCTTTATATCCCCAATAATTCTATTGATCTGTACATTAGGAACATCATTCTGCTTTGGAATTTGCAGCTTGTGTACTTTATTGTTATCAGTGGTGGGTGCTACCGGCGTGATGACTCTTTGGAGGTCTAGGAAGTCACCCAGCAGGTGAGAAATCCATGCTCCATAGACCTGGTAGCCTAGGAGAGTACAGCTGAACACAGGGCCTTTGGGCAGCATCCTTTCTGGAAGAGGTTCACCATACCACCTGATGAGAAAGATGAGGCCATACTGAATCCTTCTCTCCTGCTGGCATGGCAGAGCAACGTAGCCTCAGCAGCAGTGTTGCTGTGGCATGCGCTCCCCTTCACTGGAGCAGATGACCAAAGGAGGCACCAGTGGCTTGTGTACAGGACTCTGCCGGTCCAACCAATGTTGCTGCTTCTGCTCTCCAGTAAGCTCTTATGTGCCAAGGGTTTGAGAGGAAGAAGGGGATATTTGTGCTGTCTATGTCCTGCTGCTTAGACAGGTTCGTCAAGCACGTTAGGCGCTTGTAGCTGCAGTGTTTGCTGCTGTCACTTAAACTGGAGGAAGTTGTGCTTCTAACTCTGGAGGCTTTTGGTTCAGCCCTTGGTCACAAAGAGGGCAGTCTTCATCTGTATCTGTCCTTTCCCCTCTTTTTGCTGACACTTGAATACCTCAGCGATTCCTGGAGGTGAAGTGAGGCTGTTGAACAGAGGGAGAATGAAAAACAGTGATTCGCTCCTAGACGTTCAGTCCCAGCCTAAATAAAGGGACTTACGAGCCGGGTGCTGAATGACTGCATTGATACATTGTTTCTGGCGCTAGAGTCAGTTATTGCGGTCAGGGGTGAGCTGGGAATATCTGTGCTTATATGGGGGAGAGGGGAACTGAGATTAGCCAAATAGACATAACACAAATGTCCTCCACGTTGGCAGTGTAAAAAGATGAGTGGGCCATTAGGTGCATTGGCAGTTGGGCTATATGATTGTTGTACGTCCCTTCCAACTGAAAATAGGCCATTGTGTTCTACATCCTGTTGCATGGACCTTCTCAATGCTGTTTTGGGGACCAAATATTAAAGTCTGATCCCTGCCCTGCAGGGGAAAAATCCTCTTTACATTCTGTGAGAAGATCCACGGATAGCAAAGAGAGCTAAACAAGTGCTGTGCTCAGCAGAGCAAGAGAGACTTCAGCTTTCCAGTGCTTTCTGCCTCTTGGGCAGTCATGCTCTTGCCAGCTAGGGCTCCTTTGCATTTCTAGGTGTTCCCTCAGCACCCTTTCTAGCCCATCTCAGGCTGCCCAGAACCTCCTGTGACTGAGGACTGGGTGGGCTTTCCTCTGTTTTTACTGGCCCAGCAAGACAAGGCTTTTTTTTTTTTTTTTTTTGGCATGGTCAGACTTTATTTTCAATTAACAAAGATGTTGTAATCAAGCTTAACCAGCTATAGTTTACATCCCTGTCTCCCTGCTGCTGGAGTTGCTTGGGGCATGACAAATAACTGCTGCTCTCCTCCACGGCTGCAGTTTGCCCAGTCTTGTGATGGACCTGCTTTCCTGCCCAGAAGATAAATGCCTTGTTCACAGCCTGAGGGTGATCCACTTAGCTGCCTGGAGAGATCATTGAGAGAGAAGGGTGATAAGGGAAGTAGTCTGATAAGGATTTTTTTACAGGCTGCGGAGAGCTGTGCTGTGCAGGGAGGTGGTGAGAGAAACAGCACTGACCGCTGGCACTCTCAGAGGTGACACTTAGACTGAGTGTCATGTAGATTCATGGTGTAAGGTCCCCAGTTGCTCTCAACAGCGAGCTCCTGCCAAGCATATGTGTAGAGAGAAAAGGTGGAAGAAGGTGGGACTTTCACTGCTCCAGCCACTTTCTCTCTCTAAGGAGGTCTCTGTGTGGCTTCTGTGTTTGAGGACAGTCCAGCTGTTCTGGGAGCAGAAAAACCCCACCCTGTCTGGACCAGAGACTAGTGTTAAATCAGGGTAAGTGTAGCCACACAATGCAAGGCGTATTAGGGATTTGGTTTTTTTCCTGCTGGTCCAGAGATAAACAACTGGGTTGCTATTGCCTTGTCTGCAAAAAGCATTAGACCAGTGAAGGACAAATCTCAGTCATGCTCTTTGGTACAGCAAAGTATAAGAGGTCTGAGTTCATCCTGATTCGTCTGTAAGTCTTTTTGCAAAGTATGACTGTGTAGAGAAATATTCCAGAAATTCTGAGTGCAAGAATAAGGGAGACTTTTTAACTTTCCTTCTTTCAGCCTCATGAGCAAAAACTTGCAACTGCTTATTTGTCTCTGCTTTGCTATATCTGTGTTTTGAAATCTCTTATCTTTCTCCTCTCTTTCGGCAGGTCCTTCAGAAGCTTGGGAAAGCAGATGAAACAAAAGATGAGCAGTTTGAACAATGCGTGCAGAACTTCAACAAACAGCTGGTAAGATAATTGGTGATATGTAATTACACCCTGGGTTTCAGTATTAGCTTCCAGTCATCTGCTGCAATATGCAATTAAAGCCCATTAAATTAAATGATGCCATAGGCCTATTGAAGTGACCCACAACTTGTAGCTGTTCACTTATGAGAAATTACACTGTGTCTTCCAGTGTCCCTATCATGGAGTCAGTGAGAGTGTATGCTGAAAAATAATACTTGTTCTAGACCCAAGTTTAGGAAAAGAAATAGCTCAACCAGAACACTTCCTTTAGTTAGCAGCTGCTTTGTCATGTAATTTTTCCTGTCCTGTAATTTTTCCTTCCTTGTGTCTCTGAAAGGTGGGTAGGATGGGAAACAGATTAGAAATAAAAAATAAAACGGAACAAGGCAGATTCAGTTTCCTAAACACAGCGGAGGGCAAAAGAGACAAAGAAAGCAAATGATGAAAAGGGAACATCTGTCCATGGCTAAGATCTAAATCTAACTTCCTTCCCATCCTTGCACAATGACTGTGTCAGGCCTGAGTAGTCATTTTTTCATGTGTCTGCTTCATCCCCATATTTTAGTGCACAAGAATATTTTAACAGTGTGGCAATTTTCCCCCACCTTCCTACTTAAGCAGCAGTCAGTTTATATCTTGAACTGGGTGGGTTTGTTTTTTAATCTCAAGCTTTCAGCCACCCAGAGAAGGGGAAAACATCAGTTACCCCAGGGGATTTTAACCCTGATGCTTGATGTTAAGGAAAGTGTTGTTTCTGTCTCATGGCAGAAAATGCATGCCATGCCAAAGCTCAGGTGGTGCTGAAGAAATCTTTTAGTCCCTTTGTGCCTTGACATATTTAGGACCTTTTTCTGGAGCTGTTAGCGGCAGCTGCATCGTGTCTGTTAAGACTCAGCAGATGTGGTTATGTGTCACAAAACCAGCTGAGAAGGGATTTGCCACAGCTGAATATAATGAAAATCTTTCAGTCTGATTTTGACTTATGTCTAACCAGAGCTGACTGGAGATTCCTGGAGACTAATGCTCATTCTCTTGGCAGCGATAGTAGCTGTTGCTCCAGAAGTTCATGCAACATTTCCATAGCATGTCCACCAATGATATTCTCTTGTACACAGAGGAGAATGCAGTTTGGCATCTTTCTCACGACATGATGTTACCAGGTGTGACTTTTCCATATCATTTTTAAGTGTTGGCAATCAGGAAATAGCCTTTTCAAAGGAGAAATACTGAAAAACTCAAATCCAGACTTCTTGGTCTGGCTGTCTGGGGTGGCTTTTCAACTTCTGAATCCATGAATTCCAGTGGTGCATTGAGAAGTCTATTAAAGAAGCGCTGCCTCTGTACCCCTTACAGCTGAATTTCTTTTCCCATCCTGCAGGGGTAGGCCATGAACTAAATCCTCCAAATATTTTATCAAAGGAGATGGAGGCTGCTCTGCATTTGCTGCTTGGAGTCTGTTCGTTTTGCTTGGGCCCTCAGTTTCCCTATTACTAAAATAAATGCAAACAATGCCTGTTTTAGAGGGCAAACCATAAATGTGAGTTAGCTGGATTGTTAGGATATCCAGGGCTGGGGAGTTGTTATGATGCCAAGCAGACTGGGGAAAAAACTTCAACTATATTTGCATATATACACACTTGTTTCTATTTTTATATGTATGATATGTGCATGTAGTATAGCTATGTGTGAGATCTCTATGGACTTTCTTTACAAAGTCTGCTCCAGTAGGAAATGTAAGTCTGGAGGAAAGCTGATCTTTTGCTGCAGGCTTGTGACAGAGCAGCTCTCCTGTGGAACTGGCTGGGGTGTGAGCAGGCAGTAGCCTTGATTGCTGCTTGATTAGAGGCTCCTCTGACTCTAATGACTGTCTTGGGCCACTTTGACACATGTTCCCATGTGTGGGCTGTCAATGAATGGAGAGCAGGTCTAAAAATCACTTAACTCATTTTCAGTCAAGGCGTCTTGTGGTTCTCGAAAATGGTGGTTGAGTGGACATAAGGGAAAACATTGCACTTCCAGCTCTCCGTCCATTCATGTTCGTATAAGGGCACCACTCTGAGGTCTCTGAATGGTAGGAGCTTTTTAGCTCAGACAGATGGATTTGCTGCGTGACAAATGAGCTGGACACAACCATTCTTCTGCAGGGCTGCAGGCTCGCCTGTGCCTCTTAAAGGCTTGACAAGCAGCACAACTGGCCCCCATATTACTTCCTTATGACAGATTATCTTTGGCAATTAACCTCCCAAAAAATTCATTCAAAGGCTTCCCCCTTCTTCCCTTTCCCAGTGTCACTTGTGTTCAGGCACCGGCACAAGGGTCTGTCCTGGAAATTGTCCTTGCAGACCTGGGAGCAAGAGGCCTCCTGCAAAGGTGCAACACAGCCCCTGCCTGAAGCATGCCAGGCTTTGGCTTCTCTTTCCCTGTGTTTGAAATACTCTCTGGAGAGACAGAGAGTGGGAGGCTGGTGGCAGCCCTTACACCTGGCACCATGTTTTGTTTCTGCCTGGCAGAGCGGCTGGGTTTTGATACCCTTCATGAGCTGTCGCTTCTGTGGAAGTTCTGGATTGGTTTACAGTGTTTCACACCAAACGCCTGAGAGACAAGCTGCTGCTGGCACGGGCTGCATCCATCTCTGCCCATAATCCACGGTGTTTGGCACAGCCTCAGCCTGCAGGGCAGGCAGCGTGGACTTAATCTTTTGCTCTTGTAGCGTAGGTTTAGCTGTGGACCATTATACTCAGTAGCTCAGAGGGAGACTTTCTGTCCAGGCAAGAACCCTGCATGCCCAGCAGTTTCCATTTCAGCCCTATGGTAGCAAAACAAGTTTAACAGGTTTCCTGGTACCCCAGGATGGGAGCTTCCCACCAGTTATTCATGCTTTGTGTCTTAACAGCTCTGAAGTTTTGCTGAGGGGGGGCTTATCTGGAGCTGTTGTTTCAATGCTTCCCCTGCCCCTTTATAACTCCACATTCTGCTCTTCCAGCCCTACATTAATCTAATCTGGAACAGGACATTACCTGTCCCTCTCAGGTGTAGAACCTTCCCTCCTGATAATAAAAATTCTTCCCATTGGAACGGCAAAACCAGGGAGGTTATGTAATGAGGGCATTGCAGTCTATTATTCGGATGAAAGAATTTCTTTTGAAGATTTGGGGAAAAATAATTCTAGGAAACCTGTCTACTACCAAGAAACAGCTCTACAGAAAATCACATACTTAGCTAGGGCTCAGTGACAGGTATTGTAAATAACAACCCCCCAACAAAACAAGAAAGCACAAAAAGGTACCAAATGCCTCTTGTGTTTTTCTTTCACGGAGCTATAAGAAATAGGTGGTTCATTAAGTCTTTGGAGAAAGAGCTCTTCCAGCCTCCCAAGCATAGCACTTCTATTTTTAAATAGGCATCTTCCTGTACATACTGTCCTTCATATTATACCTGCTTGTGTTATAGGCTCACAGGGTTGAATTACACTGTAATTGCAAGTATGGCGATATCTGCTCAAACACTATGACACCTGTGTGTTTGAGTAGAACAAGTTATTGTGGTCACTTCTACATCAAGACACAGTGTCATTGTTCCTGTGTGAAGGTTTTAAGTCAGTTTGTTAGTGCAGGGATGAGAAATGAATATGGGGTTCAGAATCGGCACTAATCTTCCATTTTTGTCCTAGTTTTACTTTCTTTTTGTGGAGTTTTGTTACTCTGATATATATATACACACACACTATTTCTTCTTTCTTTATGTTCTTGCAATTTAAAAATTACTGTGCTATTAGATTTTTGAACATCTTTAGATTCAACCATACCTCTATAACTTTCCTCTGCACACCCTTAAACTCTTTGATAACTGGGAAGTGGATTAATTTTCCAGATTCCAGTTTAACTCTTTTTTCCTACTTTTTTACCTTTGAGTTTAGGAAGCATCTCTTAAATATGCACTCAAGGGTGTTGAAAGCTGCTGTTTTATACAGTATTTGACACTATGCATTGCGAGAGGTGTTTATGCAGAATCGTGGCTGTACTTGACAGCTCGCTGTAGCCTGCTTGAAGAAAGCAGGTGCTGCATGCACAGAGAGAAAGCAGTTGCCAAGTTTCTTGGGACAGCATTAATGCTTAAAATAATAAAAAGAAACCCTTGTAACAAGCGAGGGAGCTGCATTACTGGTGAACAAGAAATGAAGCAATGGAAATGCCAAAGAGGGACTTGAATGGGAACCCCAGGTGCCCAGGGGAGCTGGGGAAACTGGATTCATGGCAAAACTCTGAACATGGGCCTCTCTTTGAAAATCTTTCTGCCTGCACATCTTACAGGCTATAAAGTCTTTTCACTCTCCCTGGCAGGCTTGGTACTTTTAAGAGGCTTAGGTAACCCCATAGTCATAGAGATCAGCTGTAACTCTGACTTTAAACATGAGCAAGAGGTGACTAAGAAAGACCACTGCAGTTGCAGGATGCAGCACTGCGTATTGGCTGACTGCGCATCGTGGTGAGGTAAGTGGTGTTGAGGATGCCTGGACAACACTGAAGACTAGTTGTGCATTGCTGCAATTGCACACTCCAGTATTCTGGCCTTGACTTGCAGGTTTTTTCAGGTGGTATGTCTAAAAATCTTGATTTGATGTTTAATTGTGATGCTGGTGTACCTCTCAGAGGATTCTTTTGTCCCCATGACTTTGGGACTGGGTATCGAGACTTGAAGCGTTCGTTAGTTTGGATCATGTCGTGTGCTGCTGTGGCAGGACTCAGCCAAGTATGGGCACGATTTTAGATGCGGTTTCTGATTTTAGATGCTATAATTTTGAGAGTTACTTGGGCACTGCAATGTCTAGAACTGGGTGTGGTGGGCAAGTTCTGCAGAGGACAATCCCTGCTGTTTAGTTTCTGATAACCTCAAAGTTGCGTGTTCAAATTTAGTCATTCTTAAAAATGATACAGCTGCAGGATGATAATGTATCCAGCTGAGGGATTCTGCATGATGGTTTCTTCTGTGCCATTTCCTCTTGTGTTCTGACACCTCATCTTGCCAGTTCCAGTCTGTGATTTCTAGCATGGACCAATTCTAGGCAGAGAGCACTGCTTTAATCTAAGACTTTCTTGCTTCCTGCATTGGGCACAAGCAAACACTTATTACAGCTTGATTGAACTGCTGCTTGTCAGCTCAGCCTCCCTGATGGTCCTCTGTGTATGTGCTCTTTGATTACTCTGGCACTTCTTTCCTGGTAGTTTCTGATTGCACTGTTAGGGAAGTCTCATCTGCCCAGGTTTCCACATTCACCTTAAGCCAGCAAAAAGCTCTACTTTTGTTTGCTCTGTGATTTTTAGAACTCCTGGGACTTTTGCAGCAGATGTGGTCATTATTCCTTTCCTCTTGTACTCTCTTTGGGTCAGTTCCTGATGCTTCTCCAGACTAGGAGCCTGACTTTATTTTATAGAAGTGGCTTCTTTCCCATCCCTCATTTCCTTTGTTGATGGCAGTAGGAAAAGAATGAATGTGAACTCATCCAGAACTTTCGAGGCAAGGAAAACAAATTGGGTCATAGTGTTGGAAGCAGATGGATTTCTCCACAAATCTATGCTAGCACTGGCACTTCAACAGCTGGGCAGATTTAGCGTCTGCTTAGAGAGCGCAGCTGCACTGAGAGCACAAAGGCTCGCAGCATGAGCTCAGTGGAGGCAAGAGGTGCCTGAGTGGTGGGGAGTGCTGATGGGAAACATCTGCTTTTGAAGCTAGTAGCTCTGAGGCAGCTGTCAGAGATGTCCTGTGAGCTCCTCATCTCTGGAGTTGTCTTCAGCTGTCAAAATTCATTATACTGCCCCCTGCCCCCCCCCTCCCCCCCCATGGGACACAAGCTGGGAAAGAAGAGGAGGAATGGCAGCAGGCTGTGAGGAAGGTGTGAGGTGTAGTTGTTGCTTTCCTGCATTCTTGTTTTGACACCTAATTTGGGGATAGTGAGGATCCGGTGAGATCACACAGGGGAAAAGAAATGTGTCTCAAACTTTTTTCTGTACTTCTTGCATACTCCAGAGGTTGTCTGCACAGGTGTCCTCAATGGTTGTTCCTTCCCTTGCTTTGACATGCTCTGTGGTGGTGTTGGTCAACTTCTCAAGCCTTGCATTTCTCTTCCTTTCGGTTCTGTTTGTATAATGTCACTGTCTGGATTTGGGAGTATTTCCCTGTCTGCTTTGCACCACTGTCAATGACATATGGCAAGGTAGAGGGGAGGTGGGCCTGAATATGCTTATCCTAGTGGACGAGAGCAGTTGTGTGGGGAGTACATGTATGTGTGCATGTCTGAACCAACTTTTCTGTAAAAATCTCCATGACCCTTTCTAATCTGGGTTCTTGTACTGCACTCAGCTGTGTCATCTGAAGGCTCAAACTGGCAAAACTCAGCCCAGCTTCTGGTTTTAATCCTTTGTTTCCTAGTGAATGAGATCTGCTGCTGGCAGGACACCTCCACAGTGAAGCTGAAGAAAAAGATGATTAGCTCTCTATTTGCAAGCTCTGCTGTACAGGACAATTTAGACAGGATGTTTGGGCAGGTCAGAGGTCCCTTGTACCCGCTTTGCACTGGGGTTTTGGTTTGCAGCATGGCAGGAAAAAGTGGCGAGCTAAACTGCTCCCAAACCAGTACAAAATAAATCACTTGCACCCATCTTCTATATTCTACAGACTCCTTTCAGTTACATTTGTTGCATAGACCCACTGCCCCTTGGCTTATAAACTAATTGTTGCCCTTAGGATCCTCTCTAGTTGCTTGCATGAAATCGAAACACTAAAGCTGGCTCTGCGGGGAAGAGCAAATCACAGCTTTACCCACATCAAGTTACTTGGTACCTTGGTGGTATTGTTGGCCAAACATGCCTGCAGGTCAGTGGCTGTGGGCTTACCAAGTCAGAGGGCTGTGTGGTCTCCCTGTTAACATTTATGTTTCATGTGGTCATAGGGCTGGTGTGTAGCCTGTCTGCCAGGCCATTTTTCTTTATTTAGAAATGCTTGATGACTCCTTCTTACACTCTCTTCATACGAGAGAGTAACTGATGGTCTTCTCCTTACATTTACAGTCCGAAGGCACAAGGCTGCAGAAAGACCTCCGAACGTACTTGGCTTCCGTAAAAGGTAAGGTCTGCATAAGCAGAGGATTGCTTCCCCTCTAGTGCTTACCTACATAGTAAGGTTTCTGCAGCCATCCTTTCCTGGTGTTTCCTCAGGCATGAGCTGTAGGAAAGGTCAGCCTTGTCTGGGTGGGGGATCTTTCAGAATCCTTCAGGACCAGCTGGGATGGAATGGAGTTGTGCTTGATGCCAAACAGGTGGAGCTGTCTTAGCAGATAGACTCTCATATCTTCTGCTAGGGGAGGATGTACACAGGGTTTGATGCAACTGCATCCTCTGTTCCTTTCTCCCTCTGGTTACCTTCCATCTCAGTGTTATCAAGGGTCAGACATTCTGTGAGGAAGTGCTTAGCATTTGTTATAACCCTCCTGTGTCCCCATTCCTCAGGATGAGGGTTAAACTGTGAGGAACACACTATTTCCTTCTTTCTGAAGCTGTTCCCTCTTCTTTTCTAGCCATGCACGAGGCCTCCAAGAAGCTGACAGAGTGTTTGCAGGAAGTTTATGAGCCGGATTGGCCTGGGAGAGATGACACAAATAAAATAGCAGAGGTAAGAGTCTGTCCAGCATGTGGAGTCACCAGGCTTGGTCTGTGGCTAAACAGGGACAGAGGATGACAGAAGAGATTCAGTAGGGTCAACCGGATGTATTGCTTATGCTCCCTTCAAGAGAAAGGGGAAGCTAAATCTATGGCCAAGGCATGGTCAGAGCAGCCGTTGTGTGGCTGCAACAACGTCCCACTCATAGCAGTACCACCAGCTGCCTTATTTTAGTTGCCACCTTGTTTGGCTGAGCCATGTGTCACCCCAACCTGCTGTTCTTATCCCTTGGTGAGGTGATGCCTGTCCATCTTGCCCAGGTGTTTTCTGTGGAGCTTAGGGCACAGCCTGTCATTTGACAGCTTGGATCCCTGTTGGCATGTGTGTGTGGTGGGTCCAGCTGGAGGCAGGTGCCCTCTGCTCTCTTGCTCAGCTGTTCCACTGAGCAGCAGCTGTGGCAGTTCAGCTCTGTGGATCCATCTGCCATGAGGCTGCAAGACTGGACTTATCTACAGCTGTTTATGGCATTGCAGCAGTGGGGAAGGAGTACAGAGGAGAGCAGGAGAAGGATTCTTTCTTTTCCCTTCAGAAAATCTCACCTGAAATAACATCTGCATCTTGCCCAGGAAATACTGACTTCAAAGCAGATAAATCAAACAAAACCTGAACATTTCCAGGTCAATTCTTGCATTAACATGGAAACTTTCCATTAGGAAGTGCTGTTGCAGTAAATAATGGAGTTGTAATTCAGCTGGTTTGGCTTCACGTTCTCTGTTGGCCTTGTTTCTTCCTGAGCCACTGCAGTGTCTCATGGGAGACTGTCCCTTCAGAAAATTTGAGCCAGAGAGGTCAAAGTCCTGAGAACTAACTGTAACTACTCTGAGGGTCTGCAGGAATAGTTCCAGCCATCCACCTCCCCCTTTAATGCCTTTGTTAATATTTCTCTCAGGAGAAGACAGGTGAGAGAAAAGTGTTATTCCTGCCAAAAAAAAAAAGAAAGTTCCTACATAAAGTAGGAATTTTTCCTGAATATTTTAGCCAAAACCCTTTCTTCAAGTGGAAAAACAGGAGAAGGGGGCAATTTCCACCTAATCCAAGGTGTTGATGGGAAGTTACTGTGCCTGAGATAAGATCAAGGATAAAGCGTGCACAGGTTAGGGTGCAGTCCTTGGATGTGACCTCCATTGGGCTGTGGAGGCAGGTGGTGTGAAGGCTGAAGACTGCTAGAATAGCTTTCTGTTATTGTTCATTATCCTCCAGAAAACTGTGTTGTAATGAAAAGCAGAAAATGGTGCCTAATGGTGTCAGGTGTCCCATTTTTGTGGCTGCTGGGAGAAGGAGGTAAAGCCAGCTTGATGTTCATCTTCCCTTCCATTGTATGGACTTGAGCTAGCACTGTGGAGGAAAAGACAGGCTTTCAAAGGAAGGTTCATGAAGGGCACTGTGTCCTTGGAGAGGTCACCTGCATTAGCAGCATCAGACTCTCTTCTCTGTTTCTACATTTCTGGCATGACCTCTGTTTTCAACTAACTTCTCTGATCCTTAGCTTTTCCAAAGAAATGACTATTTCTTAAGGAAAGCCCCCAGTCATGGGGGACTGAAATTGTTGACTGTAGCACTCATAGCGAAAAACAGAAATGCAGAGCTCTGTTCTTAATAGTTAGCTCACTACTTTTGTGTTTCAGAACAATGATCTTCTCTGGACGGATTTCCATCAGAAGCTGGTGGATCAGGCACTTCTGACCATGGATACGTACCTTGGCCAATTTCCAGATATTAAAGTAAGATTCTCTTTAAACCTTTTGATTTACAGGGTCACAGCAGATGAAACCTCATAAGAATCAATTTCTTGCGTCCCTGTCTTCTTTAGGAGGATGTTTGTGTTGTGCTGCTGCAAGCTTTTCTTTTAGAGCAGCCAAGATCTTTGCAGCTCTGGGTCATGTGAAAATGTTATGTTCTCCTTCGGGCTTGAAATGAGAGTGAAGAATCCAGGGGAAAGATGCTGAAGAGAAAACAGAAGTGCAAAACAGGAGGATCCATAAAATTTCCTGTTCTATTGCAGTGCTGAAGGGCAGTGTCAGCAATAACTCACAAGCTCTCAGTCTCTGCTTTTGGTCCTTTAGTTTTTTAACTTCCTTGTAAGTACAAAGCATTGAGGAAGCAGGTAGTGGCAATGTGCTTTGTGGATAGAGGCTGGTGTGGAAGGCAGATTTCTGTGTGTTCCCTGAAATCCTGCTGTGCATGTAACGAGTTTTTCGTAGGGATGGGGGAATGCTGGATAGGCATCTTTTTAGGGAAGATCGCAGCCAAGGACCTGGATTTGAATGATGTCCTGTGAGCTTCCCTTCACCCACAGTTATCTCCTCTCCATTCCTTTTGAGAAGGTTATGCAGGAAATATCTTTACCATATGGAAGTGCTAGTAATGATACCGCCATATGGGAAGGATCAGCTTGGCTACTTCCCAGTGAAAACAACCCTTTCCCTAGCACGTCTCTTAAAACGTTTGTCAATATTTGTTGCGTTGGGAGGATTGTGCTATATCAAAGGGGGGTAGGTCACAGGCTTGTAAAATGAGCCCTGAACAGCAGTGTCTTTGCTTCCTGGGGCTCCTTGTTTTTGCTTCATTTTTCCAGCCTTTTTTGTCCCTGGAAGTCTGAAGTGGGGAAGAGTGAAGAAGCTTGCTGTTCCTTTCCACCCGCTGAAGGCTGTAGAGCTGATCACTCTACCGCAGTGTGATGCCGTGTGCCTCAGTTAGCAGCGCAGAGGCTTGTGCAGTGCTTCCTAAGCAGAAGGTTTTATTTCAGGCTCTCTGTAGACTCAGATTTCTGCACTGCTTCAGTCCAAATTGCATTTTACCAGCCTTGTCAGCTGTGCACCGGGTCACCTTGGAGTGTCATGTTTTTTCCATGCTTAGTATCTGGGATTTCTTAATTCTGCTGGGGTCACACTGAGGTTTTACGGTGTGGTTTTAAAAGGAGCATAAGACTGGGACCAACCAAATTCCACCAAAACTCAAGGTGTTGCTACAGTGCAAAAGTGGAGTTTGGCTTCACGTAAGGAATTAGAGTTCTTGAGGGTGGCAGGCAAAAAACCACCAGTCTTAACGTAATTTACAGAATATTTCAGTTGTTTGTTGTTGTTGTGGTAGTAGTTTTCTGTTTTGTGTTTTCCACAAAAGCAAATTTTCTGCTTTTCCTGCAATTCTGGAATTACCGTGATAATGAAAGATGATTTATGGAGAGAAGATGATTTTAATTTAGTAATGTGAAGGCCTGTTTTTTGTTAACGGCCCAGTAATTCAAATGTGTGATAAGTTAGATCATGCATGCATTATTTTTTGTTAAATTCTAACATATTCTGAAACCTTCTTCAGTTGAGGGCCTGGAAAAATTCCCTTGAATTTTTTGGCCTTCCAATGGGATCCGCAGCAGGAATGTGAAAACACAGCATTCCTTTAGTAAGGAATTTTTATAAGTTAAAGGGAATAATTTTTAAATGTTGTGTGGGGAGGGGTGAACAAAGCCTCTCTGTCTTCTCTAAGTTGAAAAACAGGAATGCAAAAAGTACTTTATCCTTTCTTTGCAGGTCAGTATCTAAAGCTTCTTAGAGTAGGACTCTTAACTAATCTATAATATTTCTGAGTGAGTTTCTGAGGTTGCAGAGTATGCAATAAGAGTATGGGTCTCTGCAGTGAGCCCAGAGAAGATAAACTATAAGCCAAGTTCTGAATAGCTGGCAAATTTCTGTCTCACACTGAAACTGGTGTCCTGTTTCTACTCTATTTAAAACCAAGTACTGTCACGGGGGAAAAAAATAAGTGTTTTGTGATGGTGTGTGTGGTTTTTTGTTTGTTTTTCTAAAGGAGGTTCAAATTAAGATGGATTTATTGTAAAGCGGTAAACTGTTGGAGTTCAGCTTTTAACCGTCAGATAGTGGTGGGTAGCTGTAGCTATCCTAGAGTCATACAAGGAAGCTACCCCACAGCCTTCCAGGACTGGGCCAAGTCCCATCACTGCCATCACAGGCAATTGCGTGTTCAGCGGTTACTCCAGGAGGGCTCGCAGTGTATCCGGACCTTGCAGCATTTCCACGTACTCTAGTAGGAATGTGAGAGTGGGCGTTAGAAGATTGGGGGCTGCAAAAAAGGGCAGGAGTGACCTTGTTGGAGAGTTGGGTGACATTGATTCAAACTCCCTGGTGGGGTGGCAGGGAAACCTGGAAGTGGCTGTTTGCCATGTCAGAGGTGGGCAAAACTCCAGCTATCTCTACCAGTCTGACCTGGGGGAGAAGTCCTATCTCTTAAATCCCAGATCTGGCCATGTGTTTTATCTGGTGTGTGTGTAAGATGCATTAACTAGCATCTTGGAGATTGTTGTGCTGCTGGAAGCCCCCTTTGATATCCTGTATCCCATCTCCGTGCCCAGCTGGTAGTGTGATGTCTGGGAGGTGTCTTCTAGTGACCTCGACTGCGGAGTGGCTCAGCTTCTTTGTGATTCCTCTCTTGGAGTGAGCTGAGTGCTTTGAAATCAGTTTGGGTGTGCATGTGGCTGAGATCCTGCAGATCAGCTGTGACTCACACAGAGCTGCACCAGCATTTCCTGAAAGTGCAGGGGAACATGTGTGGGAGACATGCGAACTGGTCCCAGCTGGTCTGGCAGAAAGATTAGCCCTGAGTGTGGTTTTGCAGCTTATCTGTAGGAGCCTAGGGAGAGGAGACTGCATATCCCTGCCAAGTGCAGTGGAGGGGGCGGATTTTGCTTTTGCAAGTAAATCCCAATGCTGATTCTTCGTCTTGCACTTTCAATTTCCCTGGGTGCTGTGGTTAATTAGAAACCCTCCTGGCTCCTTGCCATGCCTTTTTACTCTAGCTTTCCAGCCTAGACTGCTGATCACCGATGCTGGACCAGGCTCTCCAGGAGGAGTTGCTAGGTTCAGGCTGGGAAGACATGTGCTCCAACCCAGATAGTCTGGGGTGTTTGTAGAGAGTGTGGAAGGTGAGGGTCCAAGGGGGATGGATGGTTCTTAAAACAGGGCAGCCCAGCGGGCCTGAGCCTCGCTGAGGTGAAACTCTGCTTGGGGAAAGAGCCTGAGGCACATCAGATGAAGAAGGGTAATGGAGGATCGGGACACAGGCCTGACTGTCTATTTTGGATTCTCACTGATGGACCTGTTGGGACTCCATTCCTGAACGTGAGTCTGGTACACAGTTGGCTCCCTCCTTGTTTTTGTTACGGCTTCACTGTGTCTTGCCTATTAGTGACACAGTGCTACAGGTTTTCCCTCGCACTTCTCTTGCTTAATAGCTAGTTACAATGGACCACTGCCTGTGGCTGCAGTCACTTCTGTCTGTACCTCCTGTTGCAGGGTCCAAAATGCTCTTCTAGGCATATCCTGAGCGTGTGGATGAGTGCTTTTGCTGTGCTGGCAACAGAAATGCCTTCTTTTGTGGAACTTAATCTTTTGAGCTTCCACACCAACTAGGGCTATGAGTTGGTTAGTTAGAGTCTGGCTTCAGCCCTCAGGAGGCCCTGAAAATGATGAAGCAGGTGCCCATAGGATGCAGGCACATGGGGAGGCTTAGGAAGCACTGGAGCTACAGTTCTGAAAACATTAATGTCATCCAGAGATAGGGCCTGTTGTTGGTTGGATCCCTTTGCTTTCCCTGACTGGGTCTGCTTTTCTCCTGAGGAGTGCCCTCTAGAACGGTGGTTGTCACAGGTGGCTCCCAGGGCAACCTCTCTGGGCAGCCGGAGTGGAGTATCCAGTAAGTGTCCTTGTGTGGGCAGAGCATGGGGGGCTCTGGAAGTTGGGTGAAGAGTAAGGGGATTTTTTTTGACAGGTTTTGTGATTTTTTTTTTTTTTAATTTTTTTTTTTTTTTTGCTGCTGGGGAAGATTGTCACAACTCTTTTCTCCATCTTTCTTAGTCTCGTATAGCGAAGCGAGGAAGGAAGCTTGTGGATTACGACAGTGCCAGACACCACTTTGAAGCCCTTCAAACTGCAAAGAAGAAGGATGAAACCAAAATCGCGAAGGTAAAGCAAGTAGAAGGATGTGTAGCCATGCTTTCATTTTGGGAGGTCTGCATTTGCCTACTGAGCAGGTTTTAGGTGCACCTGTACCTCTTCAATGGATGTGTTTTGTTCAGAGAGATGTCATGAACTGGTGAGGTTTTGCTAGGTATTTCCTTCTCATATGTTTAGTTCTCCTAGAAGGCAGGATGGTCTCTGTTGTGTTGGTTCACATCCACCATCATCAGCGAGCATCTCTCGGTGGCCAAGGCCTAGGGGTGCATTTCCTCAGAAGCTGCAGGATCAGTAACCTCCGTCAGGAAAGCCTGTGTGCCTCTGGGGGAAGCAAAGCCTTGCAGTGCCCCTGCAAAATTTGCCAGCTTGTCTGCTTCTTGGGGCTCTGTCTCACCATCTGACAGCTGTGGTGAGTGTGTTGCTTGAGGTTGGTTGTGTTTGTGAAGTCCACTGATATTCTGAGACAGAGACCCTTAGGAGTGTGAATTACAAGTTCATTGGTGGAAATGCACCCTATGCACACTTGATGACTGTGTTCTGTTGTGTATTGGTCACAATTACTGGACAATAAATATGGCTGAAAGCAGGAAAACAAGAGTTTTCTTTTGTCAGGTGTGGTTTCTTTCATGCCTGTGAACAGCTTGATGTAGGATTAACCCCAGAGCATGCCCAATCCACAGGACAGGTCTTGACACAACAGAATAGTCCAGGGCTGGGGAGACATCTTTAATTCTCTTGAATGTGTTCCATGGCACATCAGGACTCTTCAGGCTAGAAGCAGTGCAGGAAAGAAAGAGCCTGGATCTGTATCTTTTAACCAGGCTGAGAAGAATTGTCATCCTTTGCTTAAGAGTTATTTCTGGTAGGAGGAAATATGGGCTATGTGAGTGACGCTAGTGTTTCTCCTGTATGGAAGAAAACAAGATGCATCTTTTCCCCCAAGTGAAAGATCTCCATTTAATGGCCACAGTACTTTTATTTTTAAGCTGCAAGTCATCAGTCATCTGCTCACCTAGTGCATGCACTGTGATTAACCTTGATGGACAAAAAGGAGGGAGATTGATGGCTCAGGTGTCATTGCATCATTTGTGTGGCAAAGCAAGTCTTGGCTCTGTATGCAAGGCATGGTTATGCCTTCTGTTCAAAGTAGTACTTCACTGTATTTGGGGGTAAAAGCAGAATTTCCCTGGGGCATGGTAGTGTTATTGGTGTGTGCCCGTGGGGTCTTTGCTGCAGTGGAAATGGTTTTTGTAGGAATTAATGTACTCAGGTTGGTTTCATAGCCCAGCCTGTGTTCCCACGCTTCCAGTCACGCAGCTCTGCAGGGCTCTGGGCAGCAGCCAGGGCTCAGCATGCACTCGGCTGATGTAGGAAGTTCACCTCTCGGTTCCCGTGACTGCGATTTTGCTCACGTTACCTTTAAAGTAGGGTTGTTCCGGTGTAAGGTTCTTTGGAATATGATGACAGGCCCCTAGGAAAGAGAAATCTTGTTTATGACACAGCTTACAAATGGGAACTGACTTGATTGATGTTTCATGATATAGTAACACAAACAGCAATGCGAATACTTTTTGGAGCTATGTGGTCTCTTTTTTTCTTTTCTAACATATGGATGTTCTTCTCCCACTCAGGACTCCTGCCATTTATTGCTAAACTCACAATTAAATTAAAACACTGTGGACTTTCAGCTGTTGCATGCAAATAATTATGGTGGTTAATTAATTCTGACCTCTCTTTAAGGAGCTCTCACTTCACAGCCATGACTTGGATTAGGGTTGTCTGTGTGCTAGGTAACTAACAACTATATCTGTTGCTCTTTGCAGCTGCCTGGCTGGTCTGCAGTATCCCAGCCCACACTGAAGCATTAATTACTGCTAAACTTGGCATGCTTCAAAGGATTCATAACTGATCGATCCTGGGATGTTTGTTTTTTCTCTCTCCTGGGTGATAGTGGTTTGGCCCAGCCACTAAATACACTCTCTGTTGTGATTTTAATTTTTTTTTATCCTAAAACGTATATGTTTGTGTCTCTCTTGTTCTCTGTTTATTTTTTTATCTTTTCACTCAAACATGCTCCCTCCCCCAGCCTGTTTCGCTGCTTGAGAAAGCTGCGCCTCAGTGGTGTCAAGGGAAGCTACAAGCTCACCTCGTTGCACAAACTAATCTGCTCCGAAATCAGGTGACTGCTGATCTACCTGGCTCTAACCCTGCATGCGCTATTTTGGGCTCTAGATTGTACCATGCAACTAATCTCTAGGCAACGTTCACTCTAGTCCCCTCTGTTAAGTGTGTCCTTGATATTCCTGAGCCACAGTGGACATGTGGAAGTTGCTGACTAATGAATGAATCTATGCCTGCCCTATTGATTTCTGATCAGGTGTGTTAATAGGGGACTATTGTTTTCTCCCCCTGAAATGAAATGAGGATAAAGAAAGGCTATGGAATAATGCCAAGGCAGAGGGTGATATAGTGTAGTTCCTCCAATTATTCCTTTCTTTTTCTTCTAAGAGAAGCAGTCAATTTTTATTGTTGCTGTTTCAAAAGGAAAAAAAAGTAGAAAAGAAGAAAACATTGGAAAAATTGGCTTCTGCATTTCTGCTGTTGAGTAAAGCCAGAAAAAGCCACATTGCTTCAAAAGCAATTTCTGTGGCTGTTGAGTTAAGTTGCAACATTATCCCGTGGTAAAATCCAACTTTCCAAAATGGGCACTGTCCTGGCTCTTGTGGTCTAAATGAGCTGATTCCAGGTGTGCAGAGGTTCAGTCTGCATAGGAGGAGAGTTGGGCCCAGACCAGGAAATTTGCACCCCGTGTAATTTTGAACAGCTCCAGGTTGAGGTCATGATTGTGTCACGTGGCAGAACTTGGCCGAACATTTAGGTTATAGCATCCTGAGCTGCTCTCATGTCCCTCAGAGAAACTGCAGGGACTAAGAATTTCAATCCTACTTGCATAGGAGAAGTGTGGCTTCCTGATGAATTTCTCCCTTGGTGATTTATTTACCTTGGAGCTCCTTAAGGGATAAGAAGGAGCTGACAGAAAACAGGCAGTGAGAAGAAAATGCTTTCCATGGGCAAGGGATAGTAAATCATTACCCAGATTGGGAGAGCGCCAGTTACCTGCTCACAAGTTCCTGGTGAGCTCATCTGTTCTCATTCAAATACTCCTATGTTTTCACATTCCTTGTCAGTGAATGAATTGTGGTTTAGAAACACTAAATCACTCTCACCTTATAAAGCACCTGGCTTTTTCACAGCCAGTTTATGACTGCAGATCAGGGAAAAGACTAGATTACCACATCAATAAAGCCTGGGGAAAGAACAGCTGTTACCAGCCCTGCTTAAGGTGCATAGCAAAGGGAGGAAATATGTATTCATTCTTGATTGAAGGGAGAAGGACATTTGGCAGGCTTCCAGGGGCTTTCCCTGTGCCTCTACTGTGCTGGGAACGACCTGTGTGGCTGTGGTTCTTGACTGGTGGTATTTCTGGAGGACTAGAAAGCAGGTACGGGAAGTTTCTCAAGCCACAAATAAATAAATCAGCTCTTGGGCATTTTTGCTCTTCTCAGACTGGCTGGGGTGACTGGGAGTAATACCACTGCCTACAGATTGCCTAGAGAAACAGTACCTACGAGTGCTTCCTTATCCATTGCACTCTGATCTTAGACAGGCTACTGAGAGTTGACTGATAATTTCACTGTACTGGGTGACTTTGCCCTAAAGCAGGTGACAAGGGGCTGTATAATCTTTCCACCTGCTGTGCTTTGGGGGTGTTAACCTCCTGCTAAAAGACATTGATATTTTCAGTCACCTCAGATATTTTCAAATCAAGTTAAGTCCTCCTTTAATTTTTTCCTCTTTCATTCTTGAACTAAATAATACTATTGCCAACCTTAATTTTTTTTTTCTACTTTTTTGTGAGTCTTTGGTTTGTTTGGTTTTTTTTTGATTGGGGACTAACAAAAAAAATTTCAATGAAGAAGATTAGTTTGTATTCTGAACCTACAGGTTTTATAGCTTTTCTTCACAAACATGAGCAGGCAGGAAAAAAAAAGGCTTCAGTTTTTATATTTGCATGACTTCAAGACTGAAGGTGTTACTGACAACCCTAAATCTCTTTAAGCTCTTGGTAAAAGCGGGAAGGCTGATGACACTGCATTTGTTGAAGAGTTTCAGAATGTTAAGCCTAAAAAAATAGTCCTTCCCCTTACCAGCAGCTGTGTTGCTGTCTCTTCTTGCCTGATAATTTTACAACCTCCAAGCAAAAATGGGGTCAGCAAGACCTATTATTTCTACTGTAAAACCAAGTCCCTCCCTCCAGCATGCAAACTGCTGGCTTTCTTTAGGCCTTTAGCAGATACTAGCAAAAACAATACAGTGGGAGTTCTGTAAAGTCTCCTGGGGTGTTTGCTATTGCATGCTCTCAGTTACAAATTTTGGTGACTGCCCTTTTTGAAACAAAAGGGAAAATGGCTTAGAACAGCAAATTCTTGTCTTTTTGCTAAGCTCCCCTGAAATGCTGAATGCAGACTAAAAAGCAACATCCTTGGTGCTGCAGTGATAACAGGATGATATCTCTATCTGTAGGAGAAAGCCAGCAAGTTGAGTTCTGGGCTGTGCTGCCCTTCTGAGAGGCAGGTCTGGCTGCGACGGGTGGGGGCTTGGGCCTGGGGTGGGGCACCCAGCTCTCCTCCTTACCGCTGCCTCATGGATGTCTAAACTATTTACTGAGCAGTGCATGATTACCACAGTTCACAGCATAGTGTTTGAAGAGGAATGGTCACCAGATTGCCTGAAAGCACCAGACTGGATATTGCCAGACACTCATGAGTGCTGGGATGCATGATGGTAGGAAACGTAATGGGGAATAACAGCCCGCTGTCACAACTTGAAGTGGTTGTGCTTGGCACTCTGAGCCATGGCTAGGGGGGAGGTCAGGAAAGCATTTGTGTTGTCCAGCTCCTGATCAAACCTTCCCCCTTTCACGGAGGGAGAGGAGAGGAAGAATTTTCTGAGATTACATTTCATGGACCTGGGCGTTACATCCTTCTGCCTCTGTTCTCCATCAGGTTGGCAAGGATGACAGCTGAAATAGAAAGTGCACAGGTACAGTAGCAATGGGCTCTGCCCCTGAAACCTATGTCTCTTCTCCTTTCCTCACCGTACTGCATGAGCTGGCTTTTATTCTAGCAGGGCTCATGACCAAGTTGATGTCTGTTTTCAGCTCTGGCTGGAAGCAGTCAGGGCTATCCAGTGTCAGAACCTCTGCTTCCAAGCAAAATAAATCCCACTGGTGAGAAGAACCCCGTGCTGACAAAGGAGTGAAGAATTCATTCGATGCTATACCTGGGACTGAGAGCACTAGCTGAGCCACAGGCATGAGAGAGATCCCCGATTCCTACAGCTACTCTAGAGTGAACGTTGCCTGTTGCTGATTTTGCTTTTGCCTCGGGATGTCACAATATTTACACGTTGCTTTCTAGGTTCTGTGACCTTCTGAACAGGTAAACAAGAGAGGGAAACAGTGTTATTAACATTCACTGTACATGAAAAAGTAACAGCATTCAATGGTGCCTCATCTCCCAGCTATCCCATCTCCTGGGTTGATTCTGGTTCCAGTCTAGTTTGGAAATTAGAATAAGATAAAGCCAAAGGATGGACTGGTTTTTTTTTTTCTCCCTTTAAAATGGTTACATTAGAAACATTCATTTGTAGAGGGATTTTAAGGCAGAATGAGTCCTTGTGATCATCGTCTCTGATCCAGCATAAACTGTGCCTCTGTTTAAATGGGCTTTTTGTTTGGTTTGTGCAAACTCTCTCAATGTTGGGGTTTTCAGTGAGTGTAGGAGCCAAAGTACAGGGGTTTCTGGGTGGAAGCATCATGCCCCCTTCTCCACCTGCCTGTTCCTCACAAGGTCTGCTCAACTTTTGAATACCTCTTAGTTGTGTCTTTTTCTGGGGGAAACTTTCTCTTCTGATCTTGAGTACGAAGTCTTAGCCTTGCCTTTGGCAGCAGTGAGCGACCTTCTGAAAGGTGGAGCTAGCTGGAAAGTAGGAGCTTCTGCTGCTTGCTCATAAGTCAGGAGAGAAATGGAGAGTGTAAGGATCCTGCATAACACTGTGAGGAACAGCATTCTGAACTGCAAAATATTTTTAAGTCCTTTCTCCCATCAATTCTATCTTTGCATATACCTGTCACTAAGGAGCAGTAATCTGGATTTCTTTAATTAAGCTGGCACAAAGAAGATAGAACTTCATTTCGTAGAAGGATTAGGAATCTGACTGCAGGCTCTTAGACAGATCCAGTTCCCCAGTGGCTTGCGGGCTCTTTGCAGAGCTCTGTGGCGTTGTGACATTCCTGCTGTTGTCACACATATAAGTAGGCACTTGTGCTGACCTTTCTGTTAAGAAGTGTCATCAAGTTGCTCATGCAGGGGTTTGCTATCCTGCATCCCACTGCACAGGGTTATGGGAGAGTGCTGTGCTGTTGCAAATTACAGAATAGAAACATTTTAGTAAGCTTTAAGTTTTAAGTCAGGGCACTGAAAAGAGAAAGAGGTCACCTAGGAGAAAATATGGGAAGGGGAGGGTACTTGTTGCTGGTGTCTGCTGTCAGCAACAGAAACCAGGGTCATCCTTTTTGTCACTGAAACCTGGCAGAATTCATGTATCAGTGTTGGGGTCTGTCAGTGTCTAGGTCAAATGAACAGATCTAATTTAAACTCTCAACTGGAAGAAAGAGGTCCTGTACAAGGCATATTTCCTTTGGTGTTGGTGGCCAACAGCCAGCTAGGGATTGCTGTTGTATTAGATCCTCACTGATGAGAGCATGTGAGACCGCTGAAACCAAGACCTGCTGCTCAAGCACTCCAGCCTGGCCTCCTGCTGGCACAACTTGTGCTTTGCATACCCTTCCTTGCTTCCCCGGTCAGCTTTGTGAGAGAGCTGTATCAGCCAAGGATGCAGACCTCCTCCCTTCCTCAGAAGAGATGGGGCTTTGGCATGACCTTACCCAAGCAGAGGGAGTCCCCACAAGGGAGGACAATGGCATTCAGTGGCATTTGGGATGGATTTCAACTCTTTCAGAGACCTGGCAAGGGGCAGGGGCCACTATTTTCATCCATATCCAAGCTGGAGGCTGAACTGCCTGACCAGCTCCATTCAGTTTTTTAAGCCAGGGAAACTTATAGAACTTAAAACACATTAGTGGGTGTTTGAATTACTTTCTGAGTATCCAAAGAGGGAAATCCATTGAGAGAAAACCTGAGAGTAACACATGCAAGCTGAAGGAGCATCAGGTCACTTGTGATGCAACCCTGGTTCCTGGGAGACTCATTTGGGATGGGGATTACTCCATGCCAGAATTCTGCCTGGTCTCCCAAGGAAGTCAAAAGAGTCACAGTTGTCCCAGCCCTGCAGGGTACTTGTCTGCGCTGGAGCTGACCATCTCCCTTTTCTGTTGTTAAGGCTGAAGAAGAGTTAGTAAAGGCTCAGAAGGTGTTTGAAGAGATGAACGTTGATCTGCAGGAGGAGCTGCCTTCACTATGGAATAGGTAAGTGCTAGAAGTTTTTCCAAGGGCTGGTTGGAAGGAAGCGAAGACCCAAGCTCTTGTATCACTGTTCTCCTTAGCTTGGGCTGGGTATCTGCTCTTGTTTTCTGGATCATCTCAAGAGAGTTTGTCCTAGGTTCCCCCCCAGCCATGTTCACCCTGGGCTTTCTCTGCTTTGCTTCATGATCTTCATGAAAAACTCAGTTTTACCACAAAGAGAAACTGTGTTTCTGTGCTTTGTCTGATTAATTCCTTTGCCCAACCAACTCTGCCCAACTTTCCTGGGCAATGGCCCAGCTTCTGCTGTGGACAGCAGACAGGGCAGGCTGGGTCACTAACATTTTGGGTGTGGAGCTGGCTGGCTGGAAGGAACATCTGCAGGTGAGTGGGTATGTCAGCTGACTGATTAAGGGAAGATGAGATGTCAGAGGGGTTTATACATTCATCGGGGTTGGAGAGAGCCAAGAGGTGATGCTTTGATCACTGTGTCTCGCCATGCAAGCTTATGAGCACCTGATGAGGCAGCAAGTTTAGCACAAGCAGGAGGATGAGAGGACAGGTTGCTCTGCTTTGGATGCCACTTTCAGGTTTAGGCAGTTGGGTGAACAAAGATGAGGGAAGGATCTGGGTATGGCTGCTTTCTCTTGCCCCTAAATGTGCTCCTGGCTATGTGACACAGGACCCAGTGAGGAACTAGTGGTTATAACTGTCCTGTTGTGCGCTATATAACAAAACATAGCCTGGGCAGAGGAAAATGGGGTGAGAGAATAGGAAGACTTGAGAGACCATGGATTTGCCATACCAGTGATTAAGGTGATGAAAAGGGAGGAGAAAGAAACAGACCAACATTTATCTTGGAGGATGAACTGGAGGGCAGCAGAAGCTGATGTACAGGGAGGGCACAGTGGAAAGCAGGCAAAATCCTCCTAGGAGTGTCCCAGTTTCTTACTTTTAAATGCAGTGATCACATCTGGGTTGGCAGTGCTGGTCTGTGGGGGATGGAGAGAGTGGGCGACAGCAGGGTGGAAAAGCAAAGTGCTGATGTCTGCCTTCACTCCCCTTTCCTTTCAGCCTGGTCAGGACTTTTTGCTCAAAGCAGCATGCAGGCCTGGCTGAGGAAGGAGCTGGGAGGGATACAGGCATCTGGGTGGTTCCATGTGCTGGCCTTACAGAGCATCTTCCTCCTGCTGTTGCTCCTGCAGCTGGGTGCTGGTACAGCACTCTCTCTTGGCAGCTGGCAGGCTGGCTAGAGGAAGGAGGGTGGCAGGCAGCTGCTGGGATTTTAAGGTGCCACAGGTTGTTCACAGGCTTCTGCTATCTAGCTGATCCTTCTGCTGTTGTGTTGCTCTCTGTGCCTATTCTGTGCTTTCTTACTCTTCTGCCCCTGAAGCCAATAGTTCATGCTTTTTTGCTTCCCCTGCTGCTGAGGGACTTCAGAGTGAATACCTGTCTTCCTGCCAGTTCTCCCAGCTCTCCCCACGCTCCATCTGCGTTATAGCCTCTATCCTTTTCCTTTCCATCACCCTACAACTGGCTCTCTTTTTTTTTTTTCCTTCTTTCTTTTTTTTTTTCTTTCATTCCCCCCTGCCCTGCACCTCTCTCTCCCTTTAGCCAGCAGAAATTCAGATACTATCTCACCTGGCCTCCTCCTCACCTTGGACATGTTTGCCCCATACCTGGCCTTTGCTTCATCACCCCCTTCACGCTTCTGTGCTGCCCTTCTCTTCCAGCATGTACCAGACCTGACAGAGTTGAGTTTGAATGGGAATGGGGGGTGGGAGGTAGCAGAAGGGGCAGAATTTAAAGTTTTTGGGAGAGCATTGTGTCCATTAAGTTCTTCTGTCTCATTTTTCATTTGGCAGTCGTGTTGGTTTCTACGTCAACACATTCCAGAGTATAGCAGGCCTAGAAGAGAACTTCCATAAAGAAATGAGCAAGGTAAGGCAACTAACAGCTTATTCTACTAATATACCTCTCCTCACTGTTACTAAAAAAAAAAATCTGGAAAAAATTGCTGGAGAAAATAGAGCATTTGGCCTGCGTCAGAGGAAAATGTTAACCCTTAGTTTTTTTCTGAGCCACTTGGGAGAAAGGCTGTCTAAGATAGTAATGTAAAGGGATGGAGCACAGGGAAGAGAACACAGGGCCATGCAGCAGTGGGGAGTTTGTGTCACTTGGCAGGGGTCATTTGCAGGTCCACAGAGGGAAGGGAAGCCACTTCCAGGCCTGTCTCTTGCTGCCTTTTTTAGTTTATCTACATTATGGATCTGTAACCTATAACCTGGGCACTCTCAGCCTGGTGTCTGTTTGCCTCCTCCTCTGCTGCCTGGCAGTAAGTTGCTGTGAACCCTCATCTATCTAGCTGTGGGGATGAAGACAGCAGGGAACCTGCCAATCTGCAAGTCAGCTGAAGACTGAAACCTGGCTCACTCTGGTCCCTCAAGAAGGCACTTTCCAGCAGTACCTCTCTGCTTTGGCTTCTTTCCTGCCCTGTGATCCAAAAGAAGGCATTTGAGTGCTTAGCGTGGCCCTTGCATGGGCTACCAGTTGGCCACGAGTTGGGAATCACAGCAGTAAGCACTGCTGTAACCTGGTGGTGGCAGGCTAGATCCTGGTGCTGTGTGCCAGCAACTATCAGAGTCATCAGGAATAGTCTGTGGGAAAGCCCCCCATTGCCACTTTCATTTACAAATGTGTTCTTGTTCTTTCACTTGAAAGCTGGAGAAGTATTGAATTCCTTAGGTCTATACGCTGCTCCTAAGAGTTGCACACCCTCTGTAAACGTTGCGCTAATCTTGATGAGCAACTGAGTCTCCATCTGGAAAACTCTTGTATTCCCTCCCCTCCCCGATGTCATCCTGACAACAAGACAGCCGCTAAGCAACAAGCAATGTTATAGTCCTTCAATTCCCAGCAGTCAGGGGCCCTCTGCCTTGGTGTAATGCATCAATTCTGAGCCCTGCTGACTTTTCATGGGGACCTTTCCAATTAATAGCCTGCTTTTCTCCACTGAGGGATGAACTGATTGTTAAGAATAGGGAGGATTGTTTTAATTATTAGTTTGTTGCTGTTAACTTACATTCAGCAAAACATGGGAAACATGCTTGTTAAACAGGAATTCTCTTCTTGTATCATGTCTTGGATTTTTCTTTCCTGAGGAGTTTTGTATGAGAGCAGGGCTTTTGCTTTGTTCCGTAAGAACCATCTGTTTCTTATTACTGCTATAGCATCCAATTAACTGCTGGTGTTGCCGGCATGATGCTTCCAACATTGATTGCATTGGATCCCTCCTCCTACCAGTGATAAATCTGGCATCTCATCTTGTTTATGAATTGGCTGTTTCAGAATATGAGTGTCTGGAGTGAATATTGCAGTATTCAGTGCTAGGGAGAGTTTAAACCCTAATATGGCATTTCTGCAAAGACATCCAGGTCCTGCCCAAACCTAGATGGCCCAGGCAGCCTGTAAAGTCAAGGCTTGTTGTTGACTGGAAGTCTAGCTGCTTTTGGCTCCACAGTTTAAATGGCCATATCCCAAGCTTTATAAGCAGGTCTGAGGAACAGCTTTGGCTACAAATCCAGAGTGAAGCTTCAGTTTTAGCAGATAGACCCTTAGGTAAACACTCCGCCTGCTTCTGCAATGGTATCTGGCAGCATACTGATGGGGGCAGGTGATAGAGGAGCAAAGAAGATGATGTGTAAGGGAGACAGAGCATTCCCATGAGGCACCAGCAGCTCTTCAATAGTTTGAGTGCTCTCTCATTTCATACCCCACAGAGGAGTGGCAACAGATGTAGGGCTGTCCTCTCTTGGGATAGCTGAGTATTTGCACATGTCCGGGCACAAGCCTGTGTTTGGTCAGCCTGTGCAGGCCAGCCCAAACTCTCTTCTGGCGCTTGGGCTCTTTTCTCATTTTTTTTCTTTGTTTTTGTATTTTGCAGTTGAACCAAAACCTCCATGATGTCCTGCTGGGTCTAGACAAGCAGTACTCAGGCAATGCCTTCCCTGTTAAAGCACAGCCCAGGTCAGTAACTGTGGGAGTAGTGCCTTTCCCTCAGCAGGGGAGGAGGGACAGGGATGTCTTTACCACGGGTATTGAAACCTCCATGTTGTCAGTTGGGGAGTGATTTGACTATCTGCATATAGCCAGCCAGTGCCCTACTGAGACTCCTTAGAGCATGTCCAAGATTGCAGCTGGGGCTGGGTGACACAATGCAATACCTCTTACCTTTCTAGAATAGCATCTGGAGGCCTGAACTTTCACTAAGTGCTAATATTTAGGCAACTGACTCTCAGCTCTGCTTTTTTTAAAGTTGAATTCCATGCACTGACATGTAATACTGAGCTACCCTTCCTTCTGGGTCCAGTTGCTCAGCACCTGTGCTGTTCTTTCCCTCAAAAGCTTCCACTACGTACGTGCAGCTTGTGAGCTTGAGCACCAAGAGCCCATTTGTTTCCCCAGCCTTCTCTTTGGCCCTCCAAACTGGGAACCACCTGTTTGCCAAAGCCTTATGCCCCTCCTGTGTACGCAGCTGGGGTGCGTTTCCTCTGTGTGTGTTGTGGAAGTAGTTGTAGCGTCACTAATAGGAGGCCTCCTGATCTCAGAACACTTCCAATCTGCACGTATGCAAGGAGTGAGTGTCCTCCAGACCTTTAGTTTTCTTTCTTCAGCTGGGTCCTGTCCTGTATAGTTAAGTGCAAGTCTGCACATTCTCTAGCACTGAGAGGGGAGGGAGAGGTTGGGCTCTGGATGAGGCTGTCTGGCTCCCATCCAAATGTGTGAGTGATGAAACAGTGTTGGGCTCTGGTTTCCAGCTGCTGCTAATCCCACATGCTGGGTGAGCAGGAGCACAGCCCAAGTCCTCAACTGGTGTATTGACAGAGGGAGGAGGTGAAGTCAGCATGAAGTAAGGGCAAGCTTCGGTCTGAGTGCATTGATTTGGAAGGGCTAGATCAGCTGTTGTGACCTCTGTGCTCCTTTGTCTCTCCTCCCAGTTTAACCTCCTATTGCACTCGAGCACAGACAACTTGCGTGTCTTGTTCCAGCAACGCGAGTGGTGTTTGCTAGCTCTAAAGAAAGAGGACATTTGAGTTGAATTTGGCCCCTGAATTTTGGATTGCTACCACCAAATTTCCAAGATGCTAGTGGGAATGCTTCTTGTGAAAATAGTATCTTCTTCACAAGTTAGCATGCGGTGTCTGTTGATCATCACAACCCAACAAGACTGAAGCCTTGTGAGGAGGCCGTGGTGCCCATCCTCTTGCTGCCATGTGCTATGTTGTCTCCAATAGCAGCATCCTCCAGGGTCCTTGGAAGAGGATGAGGTAACAGGACAGTGAAGGCTGTAGCCATTGCTTTGTCCAGCTCCTTCTTCCTCCTTCCTTTTTTCCTCAAGGAAGTGATTGCAGGCTGTAGTGACAGTCTGGCCCAGACATATTTGTTATTGCTGTGGCATGAAGTTTCTGTCCTGAAAGAGCTTCCAATGAATAAATTACCTGTCCTCACTATTCCCGTCCCCACAAACTGCTAGCTTCATCTGGGGATGTAACGGGTGTCTCAGCTGCAGTTCTGTGCTCTTTAGTTGGCTACGAGACCACATGGCCCTAAAAACTGAAAACGAGCACACGCACAGAGGTCCCTGTGCGGGTAGCAATCTGAGTGCTGCTGCTTTGTCATTTACTCCTGCATCTTGGCTGAGATGCCAGACCTGCCCCAGCGCAGCTCTCTTCCTCCTGAGCACAGTGGAGCAGGGTGTTGAAGGAGGATGTAGTAAAGGTTTCCCAGCATAGTAAATATGTTTTGCAGTGACCAGGAAATGCTGTGAGGCAATTCTGTCTCTCCTGCACATCTGGCCTCTCATTGTGGTGCAGGGCTGGAGCGAGAGTGTGCAGGAGGAAATAGCCCTCACTGATCTGATTGCTTATTGTGGTCTGCAGTAGGAGCAGATGCTTCCCTAACCCGTCTCTACTGGGAAGGGGATTGGAGATGGATACAATGGCAGGAAATGAATGAGGAGGTGTGAGAAGAGAGACAATTATCTGTGCACATCATTATGGCATTCATGTGAGGCCCTACAAAAATATTACTGTGGCTGATGAATCTGATGCTAGCTGTGTAGCATAGAGCAGCTGATATATTTCTGGGAACCTCAGACCTATGTTTGGGATTTGTTTCTGAAAGAGTTTGAACATTCAGGGCTCAGAAGCCTGGAAGACCTAGGAGATCTGTAGTGTTATCCTAGTATGATTGGACAAACTGGAAAAAGATGTAGTAGGAAACCTGCTGATTAGGTTCCACGTATAAGACTGCACACAGATCACATAAGTAAAGGATAATGGGGAGCTTGTTTCTTGTGTACCAGTATTTACAGGGGAGATTGAGGAGCTGTGATTACCTGTGAAAAAAGGACATTTGCAGTTCTCTGCTGGTCTATACAGTTTCCTTTTTCTTATTCTCCATATGCACCCTGGCCCCATATTCCAAAGAGCAGGGAAAACACTAGTTTCCTCACATATATGTAGATCTTTGACATCCACAAAAAGCCCTCTCCTACCCCTCTCCAAACCAGGCCATAGCTTTCTAGGAACTAAGGGAAGTGTGTACGTGTTTGTGTGTGTGTGAGACAGAGAGAGAGGAGAGCTCTTGTCATCTTGATTACAGTGAGTTTTGTGGCACCAAGTGAATGGGTGCTTGGAATCTTAACTTTTCCTCCCTGGTTTGACTGTGCCATCCTGTAACGGAAATGATTTGCGTGCCATCCTCAACAGAAAGAAAACTAAACTGTTCGCCAGGCTGAGGAAAAAGATGAGCAGGTACCGGTACGGAGAGCAGCATTTCGATACGTGTTTGATTGAGTTCCTAAAACTGGAGAGGCTGTTGGTGGACTCTAACAGCCTGGCACGTGTTAACCCTGTGATGGGAGAGGGGTCCTTTGCATGATAAGATGTGTTCATGGCCTGCTGGGTCCTGCCGAGATCTCTCTGTGTCTGGATAATCCCATTAACTGCTTGTGTGCTTGGTTTGAATCCTTGCTTCTTTTCCTACTAAGAAGGTAGCGTGAAAGCTCAGGCGTTGTCTGTTCAGTTGTTTTTGTGTGACAAAAAGCATGGTGCTGGGTTTTCCATGGGAAATATGGGCAATTTTGGTCATTAACAACTTCTAGTTTTAGCTAGTGGGGCTTACCCTTTTGAACAGGTCTGAAATGCTGCATTCTCATTGCCTGCCTGCCCAGGGAGGACCACGAGGCAGGTCTTTCACACTCGGAAGTCCTGTCCTAACTATCTGTTGCAGTTGGGAGGATGATGAGGCGGGAGCAGGACACTTCCAGCTTTGCTCCTTACTTGCTCTGTTCTTGAGGATCCTCACTATCTTGCTCCATCCATTTAGAATTTTGTGTAGGGCTGAAGGAAAAGGAAGCCTGTTGTCTTGTATAAAGACTGATGTCAGCATCTTGCCTTTCAAGACAGTGATAGCATTGGTAACTAGGTTGCTACAATGCCTAGAGTTACCATAGCCAAAGTCAAGGGCTCTTGACAAGAACATGCTCTGGAGCAAAGTGGAAATTGCTGCATAATGGCATGGAAACTTCCTCTAACTTTTGTTTTTCTTTAGTCTTTGTGTTGGTACTCCCTCCATGGGGTTCTTATAGGAAGAAAAAAAAAATAATTGTAATTCTCAAGATGATGTCCTGCCAGCAATAAAAGCAAGTGCTGGTGGATTGGGATCCTTGCTTTTCGGATCCTGGCTTCACACTGACTAGTGCAAGTCACACAACCCTTCTCTTTCTTTGCTATGCATCCTTTGTAAAGTGGGAGGTTGGAGGGTGGAAAATGGTAATTTCACAGGGAAGCTGATGGGCAAATCTTGAATTTTTTTTTTTTTTAATATCGTCAAGTGAAAAGTAGTGAAGGAATGTCTTGTGTTGTTACTATTCTGAGGTTTTCTACTGTAGGAAAAGGAAGATTCACAGGAGTACTTCTCTGGATGTCTGTCTCTGGTCCTTGGTTGGAGCAGTGTTGTACCTGTACCAGGCAGGAGGTCTAATATTTCCAGTCACTGAGAACGGATGGATGCTACAGCAGAGGGAGAGTTAGTAAATCTCATCTTGATATGCTCTAGCCACAACGCCCTCCTGCTCTGCCCTGATAAAGTCCAATTTGCCCAGCAGTTAAGGTGCCTGACCTGTGCTGGGGGTTTCTGCTGTCAGAGCAGCTGCTGGGGTCACAGAGAAACGTGTAACCTCTGGTGCAGGGAAGGAGGGTCTGGGGCTTGGTCACTCTTTGATCTGCAGCAAGAATGTACATTTATGCCACCATATGTTTGGGTATGTAGGTGCTTTTTCCTCCTTTCTCCTACCCCCTTTTTTTTTAAATCATTTTCCAGCCTGCTTTGGTGCTAAAAAATAATTTACTTTTGGCTAAAAGGCCCTGTCTGAGCATTAGCTGAGATGCCAACCTTTTTTTATTTTTAAATTGAGAACTTGGCAGGAGGTGACTGGTCTGTTTTTACCATATTGGAAAGTAGGTTTCATCCTCTAACGTAGGATTGTTACAAGCACACAGGAACTCCATCTGCAGATGTTACTCTGCTCTTCCAGAACAGATGAGGCAGCCTCATGAGTGGTCTGGGAGCTCAGCAGCACTGAAAGAGGCTGGGGGATTTTGGCTTTCCCTTCAGCTGCAGTAACTGCTTTAGACCCTGTTCCCAGCTCTCTATTTGCAGAAGAAAGTTGACACCCCCTTCCCTTCCCTGCCTGGTATTCCTGGGTTTGGCATCACTTCCCGATCGCTCATGGGAAGGAAAAAGAGAGAGCAATGACCTTGTTGTTTTGACTTGCTTTTACTGTGATACTCATGTTTGGTCAGTGGGGACAGTCCCCACACTCTTGCTTTTTCCTGTGTTTCCTGGAGCAAACAGTCAGTTTGGAGACAGGACTTCGCTCTGCGTGGGCAGCGTGTGCTCCCTGGGGACCCACAAAGGACAGAGGATCCTGGTGAGGACAGAGGATCCTGGTGACAAGCTTGCTTGACGCTGGTTGCACTGGCTAAATGCGTGCAAAGCAACAAGTGCAGGAATGAAGGTGCTGCTCGGGGGGCTGGAAAAGGCTCAGCCAAAATTAGCACTGGCATTTTCCTCGGGGGATCAGCCAACACATCAAACAAGCTGTAAATAGTAGTGACTTAATGAAGGCTTTAGTGCAGGGCCTTCTCAACCCTTGTAGGATGAGGAGAAGAAACTGGGCTGCCTCTTATGTGGGAGCCTTTTACCAATATATCTCCAAATTAAGTCACTGCCAGGCACCAGAAATAAGGCACTAAAAAGCTGTTTCATGGCCTTTAGAAAATAAGCCTGATCTCCTTTCTCACTGGAAGAAATGGCCTCTTCAGGTCCCTAGAAGGAAAAGTCTACCCTTGTGTGGTAGGCCAGCTGATAGCCAGTAGTCCCGATATTCCCAGTGTAGTCTGGGCATTTGAGGAGTCCTGGCAGTCTAGCTGTAGATCGCTGTGTCCCCCGTCTTCTCCAAAGTGCTTTCAACTCTAGGGAATGTAATATGTATTTTTTTCCCAACTCTAGCATTAAGAGGACATTTTTTGTCATTTCCTGCTGGTGACTCCCATTTAGAGCAGGACTTCCTTACCTTCACCCTCCAACCATTACTTCTTTTAATCTGTAGCACAACCTTGTAAATTTTGCAGACTCCTTCACGCAACCCATTGTGTTGAAGTGATTTCTGAGGACCTCTGAGGATGGACTCTGTAGGCATATCCAGTCAAACTGAAGAACTGCAGGGGTTGGCGTACATGTTCTTTAGTCTCTCCTCTTCCCTTTTTCCTCTTCCTTTTCCTCTTTTTCCCTTGGTGTGTGTGCCTCGGTTGAGAGCTGCTGGCAGAGAATGTCATTGGGTTTGTTGCATCCTGTTGGTGTGCTGCTGGCATCAGTGTCATCAGAAATACCTGAACTGCATGCGGACCTGAGAACAAGTGCTTTGTGGGGAAATGCGCGTGTGGGATGTGGGTATGGGGAGAAAGTGGGGGCAATGGGTGAGGGTGAAGTGAAGAGGGAATGGGATAGGGAGCTTGAAAGTTGGAATGCTGAGCAGGGGGAGATGCTTGCTTGGGAGGGGAGGTTTGTTGAAATGCCTTGCTGTCCCTTCCTCCTCTTGCTGACACCTACTCATGAGTGTTTAGGAATGAGGCCGTCATGCATGTTAGCCAATGACCACCACACCTCGGGCATTGAAGTGTGAGTGGATGTACATGTCTGGAGCTCTGGGTTCTCTTGGGACAGAGCAAAGAAATAATCAACTTGATGTCCCTGCAGAATCAGGTCTGCATTGCTCTAGTCTTGGCTCTATGCCAGGATTTATTGTCTCAAGTTGTAGGAAAGGATCTGTTCCTTTCAGCTTTCTCCCAAGGCCTTTAACTTCGCAAGAACTGCAACTTTATAATTGGAGGCAAATATCACTCCCCGTAGATGAGGTTGCACAGCCCTTTTGCAATATTCTGTAATATTCTGTTTTCAGCTGTGTATAGTTTTGCCAGACTAGAACCACTTCTGCTGAAATATCCCCTACCAGTGTCTGTGCTTCTGCATGACTTGAGATAAATTAATTCATTGCTTTTTGGGGAGCTGAATTTCAGCCAAGATGATTCAGCTGTTCCTGAGAATTAGGCTGGGAGAATGGTTTTACTTTATCCCTGTTGAAATTCTGTGGTAACCAACTTTTTACTAAATCTCTCACAATTCTGTACTTTGAAGCACAGACTTGACACTTGGCCAGGGCATGCCCTTAGGGAAAGGCGTGTGCCTCTTGCCATTTCTTTGAAAAATCTGTCCAAATCTGGCCAAGTTATGAACCAACAAATGCCATTGGCATATGCTCCTTGCATCTTAATTCTCTGAAGAATCCCTATTGACTGTGTCAGAAACAGTCCTGGAATAAGGACCAACTGGAAAGGCAAGGGCAGAAGGGGTTCATCACTGTAAACAAGGCTGGGGAGACTTCCCATGATTGAGAAATCTTTCTTAGTAGCCAGAATCTAACTCCTTCTTTGCTGTGTGGAATGATCTGTGAAACCTCTGGCTACTTTGCCCCTATTCCAGCTTAGCCAGTTTGTACCACATAGGAGAATATGATATTTTACAATTACAGCCTTAGTTCAGGTGTTGAAAATCTATTAGTCATAACCCGTGCAAGTGTCAGTACACCACCATGCAGAAAAATTCTTAACTGTAGAATTTAAAACTAAATGAGCTGCACAGAGCTCCTTCCCCCATCTGCTTCCCCAGTATTAAAAGACTATGACTTAATGTCAGGCACTTATGTTAAAATCTAGCAGAATTAAGGATGCCTGGTTGGTTTTTTGGTTTTGTTTTTCTGTGTCTGAGGCAAAGTATATCCATGCAGTAGGAATTTAGTGAGTAGCCTGCTGCACAGTAATGCTGCTGCAGTGTGTTGGACTGCAAGTGATTCAGCAAAGATGTTTCTCAGAAGCTTGTAGAGGCTTCAAATGTCTTTATGATGTATCTGGGCAGTGAAGCAAAGAGATAATGGAGGCCACTGATCTGTGCTGGTTAACACTTCTCCTAGGCCTGGCTCAGACTTCTCTTCTCTCTCTTTCTCTCTCTCTCTATCTCTCTCCCTTTCTCTCTCCATTTCCTTCAGTGACAGCACCCCAGCGAAAGCAAATAAAAGCCCCTCGCCTCCACCAGATGGATCTCCCATCACCAGCCCTGAGACCAAGACTGTCAACCATGAGCTGGAACCATCCACTTTGGAAGCGCCTGGGGCAAGCATCCCAAAGTCACCATCTCAGGTAGTGTCCCCATGACATTGACCGTGTCTCTGCAGTATGACCACTGATGGCATAACTCTGTGAGTCAAAGACATCCATCAGTTGCTATTTTGGACCTCTTCCTGCTACTGAACACAGAGAATATGACATGACGGTTGTTCTCCTTCACTGGTTCCTGAGAGGTTCCTGAGAATGCAAGTTGTTCATTGGTCATGTCTATATCATATAGGGAAGAACTAAGCTGTCTCTGACTGCCTCTACAGGGGGAAGGCCAGTAATACATTTTGCTGTCCTGTAGGATGGCCAAGAAGATTCAGGGAGGATGGAGTTGTAGCTAGGTGAGGAAGTTTGTTCTTTACCTTTGAATTAACCTGTGGAATTCAATGGTCCAGTTTCTTAAGAACTTCCATAACTGAGAAAGGTTCAAAGAAAAAGGTTCAGTATTGATAAGGAGAACATCTGTACTTTGCATGATGTTTTACTTTAATCCCAAGATAAAATATTATGCTAAAAATAAAGGCATTATATTCTTACGCTATGAAGAAATTAGGTGGCTACCACAAAGAAGACTGTCCACTGTATGGAGTCTGATACCTTCCATATGGCCTTTGTTAGTCCTTTCCTTACACAGGAGATACCCATCGGCATGTTTAAAATAGGAGATGTAGCTCTTGCTACTCAGCATATCATATGGTATCTTTTACTTCTGGATTTAAGGAAAATCAAACATTTATTTCCTCTTCCCAACCCTCTTGCTGAGTTAGGGAAAAACTTAGTGGGGAAAAGAAATAACTACACCAAATTTATGTCCGGTGCCAATCCTTGCATTTCAGTAAGTGGGACACCAGGGATGAGTCTTCCAGGAAGAAATAAAGCTGACAGGGGTTCTGGCTGAACTGGAAGGAAAAACCTATTGCTTCTGAAAAGAGATGGGTGCAACCCAGAACTTGCTGTTGTTATACATAGCAATGTGATTCCAAATCCAGGCCTGTGGTATAGGCTGTTTTTGGACAGCCTTTCACAATATTTTTCCCTCCACTGCGTTTTTGATTTTTCAGGATTATCTAGGGACAAAAAGGGGGATGTTTGTACATTGGCAAAAGGGGATTTTCCAGCCCTGTGAGATGTGTGGATGCCTGGCAGTGACTTTTCAGGATTTCTCCAGGGTCTCTGCGCTGCTCAGCATTGCACAGCCTAGAGTGGGTTTGCCACCACCCTGGCTAGGACCTTGGCGTAGGGTATGTGTATGGGGAAGAGAGGATAGTGTATCCAGAATTGCCTTCCTGTTTTTCAGAGATTGCCATAACTTCATTGAAATTTGGAACAAGAAATCATACAGATTTATTGAGCTGTTCACTGCAGACTTCACTCACCCTGCCTGTGCACTTGTCTTGCTAAGTTTGGCTTCTTCCCTTTCCTTTAAATAGCACACATAAGCCTTGTTTTTGCCAGCCTGCAAGTGCTTTCTCATTCACTTGCTGCCTTCCTGCCCACAGGAATGGGGCTGGAGGCACCCCTTGTCAAGCAAGCAGAATATTCCAGTGCAGCCCTGGCTGGAACCTCAGATGGGTCACAAGCAAGACTGAAATGGTATTTGCAGCTAATGCTGCCACCACCTGGCTCCTCTTTCCCAGTCTATATTTAATTCATTCTCCTCAGCCTCACTACAGTGAAGAACAAGAGCTCCACTCCATGTTTGTACTAAGTGCTAAGAGATGGAGCTGGCTCCAGAGGGAGGGAAGACAAGGACAGGGGTTTCATACTGAGAGCCAAGCCTGGTGTCTGTATGGATAAAGTCTAGAAACTAAGTGTGCGTCAGCTTGCCAGCCAGCTGGAAAACACAAGTGTCTGTTCTCTCAACAGTGCTCGACTTTAATACTGAAATCTTCACAGGTGTCGTTATTTTTGACTTATGGGTAAGTGATTTGTTCTAGGGTCCTCCTAGGAAATCTAGGGGCCTCATGCTCTGGGGGAGGATGGAGCAAAAAGCAACAAGCACGTACAATTCTCTGGCCTCTTCTGGTCTGAAATACTAGTGCAAACCATAAGCAAAAGCTGTGGAGAGAAAGACAGCAGAACAGGAGAGACCAAATAAATAGTAACTAAATTTTGAGCTGTTCCCTATGCCAGAAAAATAGCTCTTTTACTGTCCTTTAATTCTTGAAAACAGCTTATTTCTGTCTTTTGGAAGTAGTGACTGCTATCAGCTCTCCGCACTGAGTGATTTGATGATAACACAGGACTTCAGGGGTCTGTGAAATTTCAAAGGTCAGACTTTTGCTCTCAGTTACACCACTGAAACACTGCAATGGCACTTTTGAAATCAGTGCAACTATGTTGAATTTAGACAGGTAAAGTTCTGTGGGAATCAAGTCAGCAGAAAAATTTGAGAGTATTTGTTTTATTCTAGACAGCGAAGTTGTTCATGCTTGATGAATTTCCAGGTATAACCCAACATCAATATGCAATTCTGTTGTCTTGGAAATGCGGTTTTAGACTGGTTTTGGAGGTAATGCTGGACACTGTGGAAGTGGTGGTCTCCAAGACACTAATGCATTGGAAGGAAGGAGATTGACTATTTTAGAGAAATAAATAGCAGAAGAGTCAGGATCTTTTTGACTTTAGAGTTTGTAATTGGAGCCTCCCATTTCTGCAGATGGTGGCTCTGTTCTAAGAATAGCTTTTACCTGAAAATTCTGATCCCTTCTTGCAACTGGCAAGCAGGGGATTTTCAGGAAGGGATTGTTCTCAGGAAATATGGACACACCACTTCCTCCAAACAGTGGAAAAGTTGGAAGTGAACACACTAGTTTCATTATTTCCCTTAGCCAGCTATTCAGTGGAAAATGTGCGTTTGCATACTCACTCACACTCTCTAAAGTAAGTAAACCCAGTAGAAAACTGGGCATATCCTTAGCAATCTGAATAAATGCCTTGTAGAGCTCGGTTACATGCTGGAGGAGTGTGAACACAGGACTAGGGGTCAGGGATTGCTGTATTTCAGATCTGGGCCAGACACTGATATACTGTGTGCCTGTGGTCAGGTCTCTGAGTCTTGCTGCCTTGGGATCCTAGGTACGATGAGAAGATCAAGTTAACTGTAAAACATCACTGTAAATGAAAAGCATTATCATAGCTGAGTATTGCTGTGGTGCTGGGAACTTGTATGGCTGCTTTGTTCCAACGCAGCAGCAGCTCCTCAAAGTTTGATTTGATCTAGAAATGATCATTGAGCCTTGGGCACAGAAAATGTGAAAAAGATGTGGATGGGTTGATCTAGGGAGGATCTACCACACCTTTCCATGGGGTTGTGGTTGCAGCATCAGGCTGAGTCTTTTAGCATCGTGGTGGGTGTTAGGATGGGTTAGAGTTACAGGGTCAGACTTTGTTATGTGTTCTCTGGGATCTCCATTTGGGAAACATGACTTCATTAATGTCAATGGTCATTGGTGAAACTGAGAGCAGAGTTGGGCCTACAGCAGTCCAGTCATGGCTTCTCAAGAGTTTGAATTTTTCTTGTCTAAAGCTGAGAAGGGGTAAGATGCCATCAAGAGCTCCTTCAGACCTTTCTTATGGTACACTGATAACCAGTGCACCAGGGAACCAGTACTGGGCAGATCAGATTCTGTCCTCCTGGTCACCTACCCATAAGAGGACAAATTGAGTATGATCTCTCATTCTCTTAGGTATGGTAAGTATGGCAAAGTGAGGCAGTGCTGGTCTGGTCTGTTGAATTGTGTTCTCAGTAATTGATCTGCTCCCTTCCCAGTGGTTCTTTTGAAGGTTGCACATGCTTTAATTATGTATGCATGTCCTGTCAATGCATATTAATTGTGTTACGCTTCTCCTCTGCAGAGGGAAACTTGCCCACGGCTGAAGTGTAACTAATGATGCCAAACCTTCTCTGGAGGCGTGTGGTTGTTTTTTGTTTTGTTTCAATTCAGCCCTTCACCCTCCCTCCCTCTCTCTTCAGATGGAGTTGATTGGATTCTGCATTGTGCCTATGGTTGTGATTTCCCCCACCATCAGTTTTTGTGGCTAACCTAGTTCCTGTCTCTGGTTTTTTTGGGTGTCGCCGTCTGTGCTGTGGCCGTGTGCTCACTTGCATGCAGTTGAGGAAAGGGCCTCCGGTGCCTCCGCCTCCAAAAGTCACCCCCTCCAAGGAGATCAAGCAGGAGAACATCATCAGTCTGTTTGATGACAATTTTGTCCCTGAGATAAGTGTGACAACCCCTTCGCAGGTTAGCCGCTATGCCCTGCCTTATATTTGTCTGCCTCTGAACTTTTCCTTTTGACCTTTTTTCTTTTTGGAGGTGTCAAGCCATGAAACCTGGTCAGGTGAAGGAGGAAGGCAAGCTCAGCATTGGACCTCAGAAGGCAAAGGGTTAGATAGGAGGCTACCTTAGAGAGGACGGTGGCTAGAAGGCAGCTTTGACTAACACGTTGCCCTTTGAGAGCTTTCATTCATAGAAGAAACAGGAGAAATGCAGCTGGTGAAGACGCCAGAAAGTAGTCACTGCATTTGTTCAGAAGTAGTGTGCATGGATTATGGCTCCCCTCATATCCCATGATATGCTTTCTCCAGACCCACTGATCCAGGGTGTGGATGAAGCATGTATTTTCTGCTCTTGTACATCGCCAAGTGCTGACCCTGGCATCTCTGCCAGTTCTGGGAGAAGGCAGTTTTGTGCTCTCTATGCTTTCACGCATGGACTTTGCGGTTTAAAGCCCACACCTGCACAGGAAAGGCCAACAGGAATGGCATGAAGTTCTCTTGGCAGAGAATAGGTGCTTCCAGTTTAGATGAGCAGGACTGTGCCAGCTGTGAATTCAGGACTGCTGACACAGTCTGTCACTCTTCAACAGCCAGCGGTTCCCATCAGACTATTTCTTTCTTCTCATGTGGCACCTTTTGAAGGCCTGAAAAAGGAAAAACATTTTCAAATTACATATTTTCCTCTTCATTTTCCTTTCGATTTACATCACTGCAAGAGAAGATGCCCAGGTGGGGAATTCTGTGTTGGATCTAGGAGAATGGCAGTCCTTATGTATATAGGAGCCTGACCAGATTTCTGGCTGTATCATGAGATACCTGCATCTACTTTTTTTTTATATATATACGTATATATATATATTTTTTTTCTTTTTTCCTAAATGCTTGTTAAAACACAAGTAATGTCTCTATCAGTGCTCATCTGTGACTCATTCCCTAACTTTTCCTTGCATCATGCTGCTCCATTGCCTCTGGTTTGCCACCTTCCACCCAGCTGCTGAGGAGCAGAGATGGAGTGTGGGGGGGAAGGAAGTCTATGTCTGATTTTGCATTGCAATAGATAAAGCTTGCAGAGCAGAGAGATGATTTGACAGCATTGTTGGAAGGCGGGGACTACAGGCAGCTGAGCAACTCTCTATCATTTTCTGTGCTTCCTTCTCCTGTATCATAATGGACAGCTCTGTCTGCCCCATGGTTTATATCATGTATTTCCATGTGAATGCCAGCCCTTAGTCAGATGTACTCTTCTGCACCTGATCAGTGCTCTGACCCAGGATGGGATCTGCTGTGACTTTCAATCAGATGAGAGTTCTGAGGGAGGACTCTGGTTGCCAGAATAATCTTCACTGAAGCCACTGGTGTTCAGTGTGTTGCCCAGGGCCATTCCTGTCAGACGTCATAGCTCCAATGAGCTGTCTTGTGGGAGATCTGGGTAAAGGCAAGGGGTCCTAGCCCTTGCATGTAAGTCTTGAATGGCAGGTAAGATTATATCATGACTGAAGCTTTGGTGTCTCACTACCAAACAAAACTAAAGATTGGGATTGGAGCCTCCCTGATGGGTGGTCTGGATGTGCTAGAGGAGTGTACCAGAATGCCAGTTGGTTTTTGCATATTGGTCAGGGTTTATTATTGTGAGATGGGAGAGCTTGGTTCCTTGCCATCATCCTAGTGGATCTCAAAAAGAGATGTTCATAAGGGGGAAAAATTCTATAAAAGAATTGGAGTAAGAGGAAACTAGAGGAGGTGAAAATGATGGTGGTGTGGCTTGTATTTAGAGCACTTTCTCTTAAATGGTGTCTCTTGCTAATTTCCAGGAGTTTTTCCATTGTGGGGCTATGATATAATTGTGGAGACCAACGTGCCACACTGTGTGTGTTGTTGGAAAGGTAGCTGAAGCAGTAGGGCCAGTGAGCTGGGAGGTCAGTGGAAACAGGAGCGAATCCTCCTGGGCTTCCTGGAGAGCAGCTTCCTCTGAAGCTGAGTAGAAAGGAGTGTCTTGTACTGGTTAGGTTAAATCTAAAGCCCAAAAGTGATAGTTCAGTTTTGAATACTAATGAGTCATGTTCTTAGTAGTGACTGTTTTATTAATGGTAATCAGTGAAGGTGCCATCATTGTCTTTAGAGTGTTAATCAGTCGAAGGGAGTTATTCTGCTGACTTTGAAGAGAGTAGCAGAGCCTCTAAAATTTATGCTTTGTTAGAAGACTCATGTATGCATGTTTCTGGGATGTCCAGAATTGAAAACCACTGAAAACAGCATTTTTGGATTGAGGAGTGATTCAAATCCCTTAGCTAGGGTGAGCTGCCATATTCTGTGTTTGTGTCTCCAGAAGGCAGGAGGTAATTAGGAGCTTTGGGAGTTAGCTCTAAGGCCTTTCAGACTTGCCTTCCAGCAGTTTGAGTGGTTTTCTGCCTGGATTCATGTTCCTGAGATAAGCTGTATGGATGGCAGCTCTTCTGATTGGGCCTTCAGTACAAAGGCAGCTGGATGAGCTATGGGGAATAGATATACATAGAAGAGAAGCCCTTCTGAGTCATCAGTGGCAGTGATCCTTTTGACCACAGCATGTCAGCTGCTTACACCATATCAGCGCATTTGGCTAGGTGGGAAGATGAATGAGTCCGGTGGAAAAGGCTCAGGTTTGGTTTACAGTGGCACGCATGCGAACTGCCTGTGATTATAGGCACCAAGCAGTCAGGAAACACATCAGGTGTTTGCATTGCCACCATGTCTTCTGTGCTTGTAGCCTTAGCTACTGGATATCACATACCCTCCCTCAACTGTGCGCGTGTGTGTGTCTAATGCTCGTACTGCTTTTCTTCCTCACTGCTGCCAAGTTTGATGCCCCTGGGCCCTTCCAGGAGGGAGCCAGCCTGTTGGATCTGGATTTTGATCCCATTAAACCAGATGCCACTGTGGGGAAGACCCCCACACCTGCCTCCCAGGTTGGTTCATATCACCATTCCTTCTCCCTTCATTACTGACTTGTTGCCAAGTGTGGCATGACCTGCACCCATGTGAATGATAATGTGGACTTGAGCTGTGGGTGGCTGGGCTGGGTGCCCAGACCTGTGCCTTGCAGAGGGGCACCTTGGTCTTCTGTGCTGGATGTGTAAGTCCAGCGAGAATCAGGTGGCTATTAGCCTGGCCACAGTCTGGCACCAGGTGTTTGTGGGATGCTTGTGCTTTGCTCTGATGATCTACTGATCGACAACTCGTTCAACTTAATGTATGTCCCGCCCTAGATTAGCTATATGGATTTAAACTGTTACTCTGTGGATGGGAATTCAGCCTCAGTTCTGTGCTTCTGCTATAAATTGCTCTCAAAGGGATTTTTAATAAACAGACACTCTCATAATCTGCAGTTACTTAAGGTGAATAAAGCTGTAGATGGATATTCAAGTGATGCGAAGCCCTTCTTTTCTGGCTATAACATAACCTCTGTTCATAGTTAAGAAGTAGCTTCCTCCCTGAGCATAGTGCTGCACAGTGCAGTATCAAAAAGCAAGATGGCTAATTCTGGTCTGGCCTGTACCTGGTCCTGTTCGCTCTCAGAGGCAGGTGGGCTGCACTTCATTTTATGTCTAAATGGCTGTGGGCTTTGAAGCGCATCTTGAATTTGGCTGTTGTCCTCACTGAGACTTTCCTTTTTGTATGTATGAAATGGTTAATTTTTGCTTGTGGTTGCCATTAAAATTTATAATAAACATAATTGGGATGTTTACAGTATTTTTCCAGTATCATCATGTCAAGTAGGCCTGTATGACACAGATTTTTTGTAGCAATAAGACCTCTCTTATTAGAGAGCTCAAACATTAGGCATTTGATTCTTCTACATTAAAATACTGTACCTGCAAAATACTAGTTATTATCATAGTTTGATACACACCAAGATGGCAAGCTACCACTTTCTGGAACTTTAAGTGGGCAGATTGGCATTTCATGTCTGCTTGCCTGACAGAACAAGCTGCATGTGAGGGTAAGCTTTTTTTTTTAAATTCTTTTACTGGGATTTTTTTTTTCCCTGAGTCACCAGTTATGACTTGGATAATTGGGTATGCTGGCATAGGATATGAGTATAAATTTGACTTAAAATGGAATTATTTATTACCCTTCCAGCAAGCAACAAATACTACACTGAGTGGGTTTTTCAAAACTGCTCAGCAATAGCATATTTGGTGTTCTAATGTAATTATTATTAGCTTCAGAAGTCATTAAAAGAAAGAGTCTGAAATCAATACTTTCAAATGGTAACCACAGTATAAAACCTAGCAAAACCCACGTAGTTTTCAAAGCAGTCAAATTTATTTCCTAAAGGATGGGCACTATGGCAAAGAGGTTAAGATATTTCACTATTTATCCAAAGACACCAGCTGAAGTCTTGTTCTGAGATCATGCTAACTCTAACGGGTGTGGATATATGGGAGCATATTTAACCCTGATGGACCACAAGCTCAGGAGGGTTTTTTCTCTGGTGATGTGGTCTGCCACTGGTAACTGAATGTGGCTTGGCTGTCTCCCTTCATACCAGAGGCAGACAAAACCCTTACTCAAATGCCTTGGTACTTAAATTTGAATATGCAGTGGGGAGGGGTGTATAAATTCAGGTACTAAAAAAATATTTTTAAAAAATGCAGAGATAAGCGCTGTTGAATGTGTATGTCTGCTTCAGTCTGATCAGCATCTGTAATGTTTGTACTCACTGAAATAATCATGTATAAACATGTTTTGTTTTTGTTGCTCTTTGACATGCTTAGTCTTTACCTTGGGATTTATGGGAGGTAAGAACTTCATATGGCTTTCATCTCTCATCATGTACTGTGCATGTGCCAGTGCCATCTCTGTGCGCATACCTGTCTCCTTTCCCTCGCTGCTTTTCCTTTCTGCACACCCCAAATCAAAGTTGCTCCATGTGCTGCTGAACCCACTTTTGCACCTTCTGTGAAGCCCCAGGGGCAGCTACATGTTTGCAAGTCAGGTCTGGCACTCTGAAATTTATGTCTCCAGCAGTGCACAACCCCATTGCCTTTCCCTGCTAATTCATTCATCTTTCCTTTGGCATGATGTTGTGACGTTCTCCCCAAACTTAATCCCACTGTGGCATCATCCTCACGCTCCGCTCCCCAGTATTTCCTAAATTCTGTACATCCCATTGGTCTTGTGTGCGATTCGTAAATGTCTCAGCTGCCTCACATCCTTACTGCCTGTACCCTTGGGTATACATAGATGTTTGGAATTATCTGTGGTGTTTGCTGTTCATTCACCATCGTTGCCAGAAAGGCTGATGTGAAATAGCTCAGCCTGTGTCTACACTGAAAGTTGAGTGCAGGTCCAAGGCTTACCTGGCATCTGCCTCAACCTCAGCTTTGGAGCTTGCTGACAAGGGAAACCCTACACATGCTCTGCATCTGAACCAAAGCCAGAGCCTCATTTATGCCCTCTAGATATATCGGGCCTGGGAAGTCTCACATTGCCATAGATTAGCCTATTGGGAGATATTTCAAGCACAACTACTTTTGAACCCCTCTGGACAAAGAGCCAGCAGTGTGGAAAGAAAATGCTTGGCCTGGGTACTCAAGCCTTCTGTTTGAGCTGGCTATATCCCATGGTGTAGATGTAAGCTTATGTCCTTGGCTTATGCTGGGGAATCAGTCCTGCCAACCTTTCCATTCTGAAGGCCAGATCATCAGCTAGAGTCAGTACTTGGGAGGACATGACTTAAGCCTTGCTGAGAGCCTGGCCCAAGGACTCACTGTGGCCAGCGCTCTCCTTCACAAGAGCTTGGGTCATGTCAAGAAAGATGTTTCCCTTGTGTATCAGCCATCAGTGTTTAACATCTGTCATTCCCCTGTATGTGCATTGTCAGTCTGTCTTAGTACGAAAGAAAAGAAATCTGTGTTTTTGCAAGGAAAGGTCTCATGCCTTTCAAGTGGGTGGGCAGGGGTGAGGTATGACTGTATCCGATTGAGCTGTGCTTACAGTCTGGGGTGTAAAAAGTGTTTTGGGCCGTTTCTCCCATCCTGGAAACTGATTTCACCCAAAGGACAATTTAATCAACCGGAGAATGCTACTAGACAAGATGTTCCCACCATGCCGATTCTCACCTTTGCATACCATACATGGTTAAAGAGCAGAGCTCCCTATAACTGGGGAATCCTCCTCTTCAAATCTTCTGACCTGTTTTTGCTCTAATGTTGTTCTTAGCTGTTGATGAGAGGAGACTTGTTGCATGGTTACCTAGTCCCATATGCCATGAGGTTAACAACTGCGTAGAAACTTGGATGCAGCACAACTTGCTTAGTTCTGCCGACTGGGACACTTGCATTTGGTGTGTATGATGCTGCTGTTGGAATAAGCAAAGCTTTCAAACCTGGCAACAGCAGTGAGCAATTCTTCCTCTTCTCCCTATAGTATCTTTCCATGATTGTAAATGCTTTTATAGGCCTTGGGATGCCCGCAGGTACATAAAATAGAAAAACAAGTAGCTGACATGAAAATGCCCTTTGTTGAAATCCAGGGGATTAATTTAGATTCGATTTCTCTGGTTATTAAATACTGTTTTTGCAAATTAGCTGCTTTTAAAGAGGGAGTTCACGTTGAGCTCCTTTTTACTTGTCCGCATAAAAACCATGGTTGGCCAGATAGAGTTGATCTGGCATCTGTCACAGTTCCAGTTTCACTGAATCCAAATAAAAAGCAACCTCTGAGTGAATCTGATTAAACAGGAGAAGCCTTTGTAGCATTTAATATGCATACATTTACCTTAGCACTACCAAAGTTCATGTGGGAATCCTTTGCAGGATGGGAGCAGCTCTGCTGTTGATAATATCCTCTGACAATATAGGCCTGTGGACATGGTGATGGGGAGACATGAGGAAGGATGTGCTTATACCCTTGTGCTCAGCACTGGTGAGGCCACACCTCGAATACTGTGTTCAGTTTTGGGCCCCTCACTACAAGAAGGACATTGAGGTGCTGGAGCGTGTCTAGAGAAGGGCAATGAAGCTGGTGAGGGGTCTGGAGCACAAGTCTTATGAGGAGCGGCTGAGGGAACTGGGGTTGTTCAGTCTGGAGGAGAGGAGGCTGAGGGGAGACCTCATCACTCTCTACAATTACCTGAAAGGGGGTTGCAGAGAGGTGGGTGTTGGTCTCTTCTCCCAAGTGACTAGCGACAGGACAAGAGGAAATGTCCTCAGGTTGCACCAGGGGAGGTTTAGGCTGGATATTAGGAAAAATTTCTTTACTGAGAGAGTGGTGCAACATTGGAACAGGCTGCCCGGGGAGGTGGTGGAGTCACCATCCCTGTAGGTATTTAAAAGACATGCGGGTGAGGTGCTTAGGGACGTGGTTTAGTGGTGGACTTGGCAGTGTTACGTTAACGGTTGGATTGATGATCTTAAAGGTCTTTTCCAACCTAAATGATTCTATGATTCTATGCGATAGGAGAAGAAAGCATGTGTTAAATGGCAACACTGGAGCAGCTGAAGGTAAAGTAATGGCTTTTTGTTAAATCAAGGATTTGGTTCTTCATTATTGCTGCTGTTATTAGAAGACTACTTGGAGCATTGTGCCAGTGCATGGCTGGTAGCCAGATGCGTGTACAGTTAAGGGTTACCATGGTCATTGCTGTACACTGGGCTTTTGTAGGGTTGGGACTATGACAATTACAACGTTAAGAAATCTGGATGATGCCTTGTTTTGAACGTGGTTGTATTCAGGGATATATGTGTTTACTAAATGTATGAGGCATGTAGTCATGCTAAAGCTGGTTTATTCACATGTATTAAAAATGGGAAATGTCTGTATAGCCATCTCTATTGTGCAAGTATAAAGTGGGTATCTGGTTAGATTCTGCAAAGAGGTGCTTGTGCTATCTGGTATAGAGAAGAAATGGATATAGACTGGCCACGAAGACACTCGGGCTGCAAATTTAGACCCCGAGACTCTTGTCAGGAGTATTCCCAGGTGCTGCCTGGCCAGTCTCCCAAGGGGCTGATCTGCAGCATTGATGCTACCAGATCCAACTTACTTCCTCCGTTGCTGCTGTTTCTGGGAGGGGCAAATGAATATCTTTAATTTTGTGTTAAAACAGAGTTAGCCTGACTTCAGGCAAGGGAGAATAAAAACTTGAACTGCTGGAAGTGTATCAGAGGTGTTTGGTTGGTCTTTTGTTGTGCACAGAAACCCCTGTCCCCAGGGTTCCTAGGATAGTCTCTACCAGGCAGTGATTTGTAGGTAATGCTGAATATTTCTCCCTGGTGGTGGCATCTTTTGTGCATTAGAAACTTCCTTCTCCACCAACACAAATGTGCGCATACATCATGCGGAATAGTCATAGCAAATTCTTACTAACTGGATATTCGCAACAGAATCCAAATTCATGACTCTTTGGGCCTATCGAAAATCAAATTGGGTGAAAGTTAGCGCAGTTTTCAGTTCAGTTTGATTCAGTGCTAATGTCATGTAGATGCTGGGTCCAGACTACGTTCCATATCTGGACACGTTATTACCATGCTCTTTTGTTTCTGGGAGTATGCAAAGGCTTAAATATTCCTTGATTGTTGATCCTTGAAAGTAGCCTATTGAGAGATCCTTGTCCCTTGGCATGCAAGCAAGACTTGTATTCACATACAAGTGGGCAATCTATATGTAATAATAGATACTGTGTATGTGTAAAGTAGGTCTGCGATTTAGATCATGAAAAGAAAGAGGCACACAGGATTTTTGGTGTTTCATTGATTTCTTCTGGAGTATTGCCTGCTGTGTGGCTGGAGTGAGGGAATGCAGGCTTTACTGTGATTTCACTGGGTTGCACAGAAAGAGGGAGACAGAAACCTAGCAAGACCCTGAGGTTTCTCACCTATTTGACAGCAGATGGCAGCAGTCAACAGCATAGAGCACTTGGACAGACTGAGCTGCACTTTTTTGCACACACAGGTAGCTGTAATGAGCATAACTGTCCACCTGGATGACTTTTATATTGCAGCCTGCAGAAGCAGCCCATGCAGGAGCTGAAGCAGCTGGATCAGAAGCAGCAACTGGAGCTGAAGCATCTAAAACCGAAGCTGATTCAGGATCGGTAAGCGCCTCGAAGGACAGCAGTCCCTTTTCTCTATCACATCCCTTTGTCATGCAGCAGATGCACGAGGCTGGGCTGGGAAAAGAGATGTGTGGCTGCTTGGAAAAACACATCCCTGCCACCCCAGCAGTTACAATGCTCTTATTCAGAGGCCAGACTTAGCTGTTGCATTTTTATCCGTGTAATGCTTAGGGAGAAGCTCTGCTGGAAGATCCACAAAAAGAACTGTCCCTTCACCCATGTTGTGAAGCCAGCCCACAGCCCATGCTGTACTAAGCTTGCGTTATCTGCTGGATTCCTCCTTGCTCGCCATTTACTTTACCTGCCCTGCCCTCTGTGCTCTGCCTGTGTCCCCTGAATATCCAGGGTTCCTCTTTTTTTCTGACACTGCCACCTTTTTGGGGGACTGGAGTAGGTCCTGTCTCATGGCCGCTTGGTTCCTATAGGATGTTGCATTTCAGTTGTCCATTCCACGAGGGCTCTATGAGAACTGTGTTGAGACCGCAGTGAATGGGAAATGTTGGGCATTATGGTCCCAGAAAAACTCTAAATCTTCTCTGCTCTTCTGCAGCCTTAAGCAAAGGAAGACAGCAGTCACCCCTCCTGCCTTTTCACTGCTGCCTCTGCTGTCCTTTGGGGTGTTTTTGTCACTGACTGGTGTGCTGGGAAAACCTGCTAAAGCCATGGGTAGGGTTGGGATGTGGATCCTCCAGGGTGGACTTGGAGCTGCAATTTTGGATTCTCTTTTCTCAGTGGTGTTTTTTTTTTTTCCTTCCCTGGCTGCTGCTGCCTACCAGACCTCTCTGCCTGCTGTCGTTGTGGAAACTTTCCCTGCTACTGTCAATGGCACTGTGGAAGGAGGTGCTTCGTCTGAAAGAGCTGACATGCCCCCAGGATTTCTGTTCAAGGTAAGTGCGTGGTGCTGGGGCACCAAGTTCCTGCTGATTTTTTTTCCTGTAATGAATTAACTACTTGCGCTCAGAATGGCCATGGGCTATACCATATTAAAAGGGAGAATGGAAGTTGAAGGAGAGATTCGCCTTCCTCTCCAGCAGCCCAGCTTCATGCAGTTCCAGGTGCTTCAAACAACTGTGTATGAGAGCATCGGTGTCTCAATGTCTGGCTGTGCTATATAACAAAACCCCTCCTTCTGTCTGCTGCAGCTATTTCTGTCTCTGGTGGTGTGGTAGTATCACTCATAGACTCTAGATAGTAGATAAGTTGTGCTCCAAATTGGAAAAATTAAACTTTGATGCAAGTGGCAAATGAAGAAGAGTTGGAAACACCAGTAGGGACAGACGACTTTGTGTTTGGGGAAATTAGAAAGCCAGGATGAAGAGCAAAAAATACAGGATTAGACAGGGAAGTCTGGTGGATATTCTGAATATGCCAAAGATCACTCGTAGCTTGTTTCAAAGGTGTGGAGGAAGGAGTGATTCTGGGTGAGGATAGGCTTTTCTTCTGCTTTAGTCACGTCCATGCATCATTTTTTTTTTTTCTGGGAGTTCTACCAAAAGCAGAAGAATGGCAAAACCCTGAAGAACAACAGGGGGCTCATCACATTTAGACTAGTTACTGGCAGCATTACAGACAGTAGTGCTCAAAGTGGAGAGCTGTGGTTTGAAGTAGGAAAGCTGTAACACAGATGTTCATAGAAATTAGGCTGAGTACCAAAGAGAAAACATGGCAGGATACAATCACTTGAAGATCCAAACTGATACTCTTCCTATGTTTCCTCTCCCAGCTTGCTGTGACAGAGATGGGAGGCTATAATCTCATACTCTTGCAGTCCAGCTGCAAAAAGAATACAGGGCACCATTTGAGTGAATATAGGCTTTCTACCCTGTGAGGTTTTTAGACCCATACCATGGGAATTCAACCCTCCTAAGGAAGGATGGGGAGGTGCTGATGCATAAGAAGTTGAATGAGACTCACCAGGATGTCCTTGTGGCAAAGGCGAGCTGCATGCCAGGCTGCGTGAAGAAGCACGTAGCCATTAGAATAAGGGAAGTGGTTATTCCCGTAGATGTGGCATCTGTGATCCAAGCTTGCCCTGCCTCAAGCAGCAGGTTGGATCAGATGACCTCCAAAGGTGCCTTCCAACCTGAATCATCCAGTGAATCAATGAAGTGGAAAGCCTTGTCACCCGTTACAGAGTTGGGTGCGAGAAGGCTGGCCTCATCCAAGCTCTCCTCTCCTCTCTCCATAGGTCCAGGCCATGCATGATTACACAGCCACTGACAGTGACGAGCTGCAGCTGAAGGCCGGGGACGTGGTGCTTGTGATTCCATTTGAGAACCCTGAGGAGCAGGTGAGTGGGGAAGACAGGGTGTAAGCCTGGGCTGGGAGGAGCTAAAGAGATTCCCAGAGCTGCTTCTTCCTCCACTAACAGTTGGCTGGCTGGATGCAGAGCCATCAGTGGCTGGGAGCTGGCAGGAGAGCCAGTTGTCCTTGAGCTTGAGATTGGCTTCCTGTAACAGAGGGGGAGGACTCTGCTTGTGATTGGAAAGTGAAAACATTATCCTGCATAAAGCATGTGAAATAGCCATGGCTTCCTGTCCCTATCAGGGCATTTGAGCCAATACAATGGCTTCCTTGATCAGGGAGCCCAACAGAGCCCTTATTTTGCCTCCTCACTGCTCCTAAACATGATGAATATTCCCTGTGACCACTGCAGTGCAGACTCCTGCATTGGCAGGAGTGATCCACAGCTTATGATGATATTTTCCTCCCCTTTTTGAGAAATGCTGGAGCTCTGAGAAAGCAGCTTGCTGTCGATGATGTCTTGCACTACAGCATAGCAATGGCTGTTTCCAAAAGACAGTATTTGGTCAGGAGGTGGCAGTAGAACCAAAGGCTGGAGCGGGTTGCTCAGCTCCAGAGAACAGTCTTACTGTCCGTCTCCAACAGGAATTTAATTGGCAATGTTTTTCTTTAATCTGAGCTCTTTCTAGAAGCCTTGAGTAAATACTCCTCACTTGCTGCGTTTGAGGGCTTCCAGCCGATAAAGTCTGCAGCAGTTTTACTATTTTGGCTGAGGGAGGTGGTGATTTTATAAAACTCATGCTCACGTCTCCAGGTTTTTGTTTGGAAAAGGAAGGGAATTCTCCAAATAGATTCAGTAGTCACCAGCTCTTTGAGTTTGGCCAAGCCCAGACAAGATCTGGATTCCACAAGGGATAAACGGAAGGTGATGTAGTTCACTGGCCACAGAAGATGTGGATCCTCTTTGTTGCTCAGCTGTTGGCTTTGTGAATTATGGAGGCAGATCGTGCTGCTGCTTGTGAAATGGGAGCTATAATGTCCTGGCAGTTCCCAGAGAGCTAGGTGCTCTGGGGGAAAGGGTTGTATGGGGAAGAGGCAGTGATTCCTTCTGGAGACAGGACTCTTCACTGAGTGGGACTGCCTTGCACAAGCATTTGTGAGCATTTCTTTCTCAGAAAGCTTTCTGAATGGGAAATGAGTGGCAGCTCCCCTAGTTTCTGTGGTAGGAGATGGCATTTGTGGAGCAGCGTTTTTCAATGCCCTATGTTTGCACTCTAGCTGGATGTGGGTGCAACAGCCATGAACTCGAGACTCTCCAAGCTGCAGAGGGTGAGCTCTGAGTGTTGCTAACATGGTGCTGTAGCTGCACTGAAGCCCTCTAACCCTCCTATAGTGTATCCTGTGCTACAGCTCATTTCCCTAACCTCGACCATACCCAGCCAGAAAATGTTGGCTGTTAACATGTGCATGAACTGTGCACGTGAGTGGAGGAAGCTTAGGATAATAGACTGTGATCCGTGTTCCCATCCTGCAGCTTAGGTGTCAGTTTGTGGGTACATCAGCCGGGCCTGGATTCATCTCTCTTGATAGAAGAAAGGACTGAGGGCACCAATGCTTCTAAGCTGGCACTTTTAAGTGGTGTGGTTCAAAATTGGCAAGGGTCAATCTGCGTCCTCGTGTCTAATCCCTGCAGCTGAGGAGACCCTTTGTAGCAGGATGCAGTAGGAGCGATGCATGCTGTATGGCACAGATGCGATGTGCAAATGGATGAGCTTTTGTGCTTGCCACGCTGTGAGCTGGAAGCTGCCTTCCAGACACTTGGGCCCAGCATCTTCCACCTAGTCGTTTGTCTTCCTGATTTATGGCACGTCGGTCCTTCCACAGCCCCTGCAGCTGGCTGCTGCAGATGGGCTCCTGTCTCATGCCATCCCCATGACATCCCCTGAATGCTCAAATCTAAGGCAGCAGCAAGGGCTAACTGAGCCTGCAGGCACCTAGTACAGCCTGCAAGGAGCAGGGAATTTGGATACAATGGCTAGTCTGCCACATCAAATATGCAGAAAACAGGACAAGAGGGCAAAAGCTGCAAAATGGCAGCAGAAAGCAATAGGTGCCCCATGGATCACCCCTGGTGAGGGCTGCATCACTCCTGCACTGTGCAGGTACGTTTTTAAAGAACATGTTTCAAAGGAGGCATTGCTTGGCCTTGGCTAAATACCCAGGTAACTCCTGCCAGTTCCAGGAAAGAAGTGTCAGAACACCTGTGTGAACCACATGCACACATGCCCCATTTCCCCACAGCTTAGAGCATCTGGTTGCCTGAGCGCTTCTGCCCTGGCAAGTTACGTAGTTGAATGTGATAACATATCTCTAAATGAGCCTGATGCATGCTTTGCCCAGAGGAGTGGATGCAGAGCAGGCTGTTGAGTTTGGAGGCAGTGGTCCCCCGTGCAGCTCTCTTGCCTAATGCTGCAGTCTTGACCCATAGGCTGCCCCACTGCAAATGACTCACATGAGTGGGTATATTTGCATGCTGAAGGGGTGCTCCAAGGTAGGCAGAGAGTAGGGTGGTTGCACACCTGAGCTGCAAGCAGTGCAGCCTTCCACCTTGAATATCTTGTCTCCCTCACGTGCTTTGGATGGAGCAGAAATCTTGATGCTAAGACACCCTGCAGGCAGAGGGTGGGAAGTCTGGTTCTGATCCTGAGCAGGTTCTACCAGGCAGGACTCCATTTGCCTCAGAGAAAATTCATCCCTGTTTATAGATGTATTTGGTGGCTAGGGAGGACTCCTGTGAGAGACCTGGAGTCTTACATCATGTGTAGCACAAGTTTGGGAGTTTAGCCAACCTCACCTTGCATCAAGCCCAACAGACTGCTGGGTTTTGGGAAGATGGGTTGAGCTCCTCAGCTCCCAGTTCTCATAGACCAGAATTTCAGCATAGCAAACAAGACTCATTTTGCCTGTACCACCTCTCTAAAATGCTAATCATCCAGGTGTCCTGACTGGAGCAGGGGATGGGCACCTGCAGGGAATGATTCATCCTTTCCAAAGACCTGTGTCTGAGATGAATAGGATGAATTGCACTGTGGAGCTGCCTGTCTCTTTTATGACTATGGAGAATGCTAGACTCCTCATGTTTAGATTGTGAAAGGTGAGATAAGTGATTCCCAGTCTGTAGCTCTAAAGACTTTCTTTTGCCAGAATTTCTCCTGCTTCAGTGGGTGTAAATTATCACATGTTTCTGTTACACTTGCTAATTGTTTACAATTTCACTGTCTCTAGACACTCTGGGTCAGATAGGAGTTTTGGTACTGGCTCTGGTGGGATGTAGCCTTCTCACTGTTTAAAGGGGAATGAAAGCTTTTTTTTCCTTCTTCCCTATCTTCCTCCTGGATTGTCTCCAAGACAAATATGAGCATGGCTTTGATAATGCCTTGACACCTCCTTGGCCTGCACTCTGTGAGAAAAATCCCTGCTCACATCTGTCCCTCAGCATCTGATCTCTGTCTTCTCCTCCAGGACGAAGGATGGCTGATGGGCGTGAAGGAATCTGACTGGATCCAGCATAAGGAACTTGACCAATGCCGAGGGGTTTTCCCCGAGAATTTCACAGAGCGAGTGCAGTGAAAGCCCAAGCCCACCAGCCACATTTCTGCTGGAAGAAAGCAAGTTTTCTGGTAGATAATTGAAAAAGAACAGCGAAATGAAAAGAAGAGAGAATTTTAAAGGAACAGAACTCTGAAAAAGAAGTCAACTTAAAGGGTGTGTTCTTCTCAAAGGGCAAGGTTTCAGAAGTAAATTAAAATTCAGTGTTACGAAAATATATACCTATTAATAATAATAAGGCAAGTCAAATACCCTCTTCCCCCTTGGGTTTTAACAGCATTTGGATTCAGAGGACTGATGCGGAAGCAACTCAGTGTGGTTCTCTAAATACTGCATTGAATGAATTGGCGAGATATCAGTCTGATCCCTGGAAAGGCAGCATTTGTCTAATGGCTTGAGAGTAGAAGCTGCGTTTGCTTTTGGGTGGATTCATCTGTGTTGTCTTGAAGGTGGCTTGCATGGCAACCATAAAAATTCAGCCTTCCTTACATGTTCAACCTACAGTAGGCCAAACTTCCTGTTAGGCTGTTGAAAAAAATATTTAGTGTATAGTGTTCACCAATACAATGTGTGTGTGTGTATTTTATTTTCTTCCTTTAAAACAATGTTACACAAACTGTGATTTTGTACATGTAAAGATAGAAGAAACTACATGGAAAGGGCATGGAGAAGATGAGATGTGTAAAGCTATGCTCACAGAATCACTAAGGTTGGACAAGACCTGTAAGATCATCAAGTCCAACCATCAACTAACACCGCCATGCCCATTAAACCATGTCTCACAATGCCTCGTCCACACGTTCCTTGAACACCTCACTCAGTCCACCTCATGCACCTTGCTCAGTCCAAAGTTCTTTCAAATGCGGACACCTAAATTCTCTCGGACTAGGCCTGTGAAATGCTAAGGCGAATGGACAAATTCAAGAGGAGAAACAAGAAAAAACAAGCGGATGCCATTTAGATGGTTCTGAAATTTAGGAGAGGGAATCCTCTGCCTCCAAAACCCCCTGTAGGTGGTTTCAGAAAAGCTTAGATTCATGTAGATGGAAGATAGCTCTAAAATCTGTCTGGTTAGAAAACTTGCTTTTAAAGAAGGAGATAAGGGAAGAAAAATTTTTTTTCTGAAAGAATGTCTAAGAAAAAACACCAAGGAAAAAACAATTCACCTTCTGTGTTTTCAATTGGCATTGTTATTTGTGGAATTGTATTTCTTGTTTTCCTTTGAAGAGTTCTGTAAGTGAAATATTGGTAGATCAGCTTTCTCCAGTGCTGTGCTGGTGATCAAGTTAACCTCTGTGAAAACTGGACTCTTGAAATACTCATTTAAAATGGCTGCATGACTTCATGATATTTTAATGCATTAGAAAGGAAGGCAAGAATATCAAAGTGTCAGTGTCAAGAAGACACTCTGCAGTCCAATACTGACGCTGAGACCTTTCCTGTATCTTTCCTTTGCTCCTGTTTGTTTTTGAGGTTTTTTTTTTAGTTTAAACAAGCAGATGACAAGGCTGTTTCAAAGTGCATATTACACTTGTTAAAATAAGCTGGTCTGACACTTGGTAAGTCCCACAAAGGTACTTTAAACTTTACTTGAATATCGATGCAGCTGGCAAGCAGGTCGGGCTATTACAATTTTTTTATGGCTTCCCTGCCCCCCTCCCCTCCCTGATCTTTTTGCCTTGAAGGGATTTTTAACAGTGAGGTTACCTCCTACTGTAAAGGGACAAGATCACTCTCTGAAATGATCTTCCTAACTTTTAGGAGCTGGCTTTTGTGAAAGATGCACAGAATGCTGACACACACTACTGAAAATCCCACCTTTTCCAATCTGTTTTGATTATTTTGTAGGACAACTGAAAAAACATTGTAGGGCTAAAGTGGATTTTTTTTTTTTTAATTTTAGTTCAGAGGGACAGATCAGATTTTGATTAGAAGATATATTCTTATAAATGCAAGAATTGCATTGGAGTTCTTCCTGCTTTCAGCTTGGGAGATGATCTGTGCTAGTTATTTGCAGCAATGTAATAGACATCAAAATCTGTCCCATGTACCCAAATTCCTTCTCCTTTTTTCTTTTTTTTTTTTTTTTTTTTAAATAAACATGCAGGGATTTATATTTTACATCACTGTTACAAAACCCAATAGTATTTCGGAGTAACTGCCCACAATACAGAAGGACTGGACTCTGCAAATTATAGTATGGTGAGCTGTTGCTTTAGAATACTACCCTGTTTGATTTTGTTTCTCTTTCACCGGGGTTGTCTGTATTATTACTCTTTTTTTTCCAAATATCTATTTTTATGCATTTGTGACTCCCATTACTCCTTTAAAGAATATTCATAGAAAAAATATACATTTAAATATACATAGAAATATATATATTAAAAAGTGGGTTGATCCAATTAACATAATGCTGTCAGCTTAAAATGTTTATTTTTATGCAAAACCTGTGGATTATTTTTTTTTTTAAAAAATTACAAGATTCTAAGTACCAGAGCTGTGATTTTTTTTTTTTTTGGTCTTGCAAGCAATTGTTCTAGAGCATTTAGAAAGCTGTGCTGATACCTAATTTATTGTGGGGTTTTTTGCTATTATTACTGTTGTTGTCTTCTGCTGTGTTTGAACCAGATGACTGTCCCAACAAAGATCCTTGTAAGGCCTTTTCATTTTATTGAGCTTGCAAAGCAACTATCCAGTACTGTATTGTCCCTGCAGAAGTGGTAACACTCTGCAAAAAGGGGATGTTGTTTTCAGGTCATGTGAGTGATGCTCAAATATTGCTAGTGGGGAGGGTGTTGCGTCTCTCTCCATTTGCTTCCCCCCACCCCAAAAATCCCAACCCCCAAAACCCCTTGCTTAGAGCAGGTAGGGTGGGTTACCTGGATCTTGCATTGCTTGCAAATAAGTGGTGTCAGCACATCTCAGTCAGATACTCAAAATGCAGGATAGAACCCACAGTTTATAAATTGCCTTATATGAGAGTAGGATGGCATAGCAGGAAGCTTGTAGATGGTAATGTATTTTGGAGCCAGGAGATCTCTTACCTCCTGGGTCATGTTCAGCCCATTGTAAACAGCCACAGCTCTTCCCCTTTTCAGTATTTTTACATCTGCTAAATACCTTGATTCTGGTTGGTATTACCTGGTGAAATGAACTTCCCATTTTCTTTGGCTTAGGACTGATTCAAATAGAAAGAGGGACAGTAAACTCCCAAGTAGGCTGTGCCCACAGTGGTTTTTCAGTTTGCAGGCTGAACTGAAAAATCCGGGGAAAAAAGTTGTAAGGGTGACCTGAAACAATTGTGTGCGTTTGTTTTTTTTTTTTTAATTTTGTCAGTGGAATGAAAAAGGGAAAAATCAAAACACTAAAAAAAAATCCTTTCAAACCAAAATGAAGCATTCATTTGTAGGGTTGCTTTTTCACTTTTTTAAAAACACTGTGACTTGGGCTATAACAAGTTGCTTGGAAGCAAAAATGTGAAACCTTCTGTTATGAAAATGCTGAAAGAAAATGTTTTAATGTTAATAGTCTTTTTGCCTTTGCCTTTCTTAATCTGATAACTGGTTTCAGTTAACCCTAAACTGCATTTTTTGGTGAATACGTTATCCGCTCAAGAGAACCCAAAGAAGCCTATTGCCCAGTTCTGCTCCACTGACAGGTACACTGGACACATTTCAGGGATTACCTGGTATCTGGCCCAGCAAAGCTGCTGTTTCCCCATCTAATAATCTTCCACTTGATTGTTTTGCTGGGTGAACAATAAAAGCATCTCTCATCCCATGCCATTGACTGGATTTGTAGCCTGGCTTAGACAGACATTCTTGCTCTGTCGCTCTCAGTTTGGTGACAGATTTATGACTATAGATTTATGATGCTACTCCAATTTGAGCCTAATCCCATTGTGCAGTGGGAATTATCATTTGCCCAACTGATAAGAAAGAAATAAGGCATTGTTTTTTCTCCCTTTTTCTGGCTTAGCAATGTCAGTAATAGATCTTTATTAGATAGAATTAGGGAAAGGTCCCAGGGTAAAGATGAATGTGCTGTTCAAGGCAGACTCCTGCATACTCTGTGCTACTTTCCATGGGCATTCCTCAACTGTCTGCTTTTACCACCTTCGCGTTTCTTGGCTGTGAAGGTGTTGCAGTAAAAGGGGTTGTGCAGGCTTCATTCCAGGTGCTCAGAGCTAGTCCTGCTTTGTGATCTGTTTGCCACAATCCTTAAAGCTTTGTTCACAGTTGCAGGACCCTTTCCTGTCCCATAATCCAAAGACTGTGGCCAAGGCAAACATCCCCAGATCAAAAGGTCCTTTTACGACCTGGATCAGGTGTAAGGGCTCCATATTGTGTCTGGAATTGGGATGTTGGCTCAGTTAAGTTTTGCAACAGCCTCTTGAAGGGAAAAGGCTCAAGGCTAAGGAGATACATTATCTTTTTCATTTTGGGGTGATGTGCTGACTGCCTCACCTCTTGGTTCCAGGGAGGTCCAGAATGTCTTTATTTAGGGCTGAGAACAAAATGTCAGTGGTCAAGATGTGCATGGTCAATATGGTAACAGATGTCTTTCACCTGCAAAGGACACTGAGTTCAGAGTTTCTTCTTTCCTGCTCTGTGCCAGACAGATTGAACGCCCTCTGCCACTATTGTAGATGTTTTGGATGCTGTGCAGTCCATACCCCAAAACAGTGAATGTCCTTTGCTGGAGCATGCAGAGGTGTCTGTCTCAGCCCTTTCTAGGGAGAGCTACCGATCTTCCACAGACAAGGCCTGTGTGCTTCTAAAGCAGTAGCCTCTGTGTTTTTCAGCATCTGGCCCCACTCTCCTGCTCCTCCTGCTTCCCAACCTCTCCCATGCTCTTTGAGGATGACAGTAGCATACGGCACTTTCCGCTAGCCTAAAGTGCCAAGCTAGAAGATGCACAAACGTGTCTGTCAGCAAATCCTACGCAGTGCAGCTTGATAATGCTGGTATCAGGAAAACAAGCAATGGCTTTTCTTGTCTGGGCTGCCAAAGGGAAGCTATTCCTTGCCACACAGGAACCATCACACCTGGCACTGGTGCAGACACCTCTATGCTTGCATGCTCTGGTTTAGACATTTCTGAGTGGCAAACTCCTGATGAAAGGGGTCCTGTGTGACCCCCAGGGCTGGATTGTGCCACCAGCCCTTGCGAAGCTTGGGGGTCTGTAGCTGGTACATGGGGGCTGAGAATTAGAAGGCCATTTCAGAAATTTTGTTCATGAAACTAAATGGAGAAGCTACAGCTGTGAAGACTGGTCTGTATGAGCTTGTACTTTGTGTGTCTTATGGCTATAATTCCTTCACCTGTTTTTACAGTGTATTTTGCTAATCCTGTCCCTAGTCTGCATTTCACGTAGATGGTCCCTACTTCAGACTTGCCAGAGGCAGTCCTGGGCTTATTGCTTCTCTTTAACTGAATCAAATGGCAACGACTTTGGCAATGTATCAGCAATCTCTTTTCCTTCTGTTAATTCGGTCTCTGAGTTTAACCACAATGACCTGAGAAATGTTTGGATTTTGAGTGTTTTAAAAATATTTTTAATTTTTGTTTTGTTTAAACAAAGCTGAACAATTCCCATTGTATTTAGAGCTGTGATGCCCAGTTTCAGTGACAAGTACTAGATGGATTTGTCCCATTTTGTTTCTTGGCAATGTTCAGAAATATAATTTGTGTCATCCTAAGTTCTGCGTCAGTTTTTCTCTTTCTCTCTCTGTTATTTTCCTCCCTTTTATATTAAGAAGCTGAAACAATTCAAGGGTTCTTTATCCTCAATGAGGTGAGTACCTTCAAAGAGGTTTCGTTTGTCCAGGCACCATTAACACTGGGAGTTCTTACAAACACATGGGATGGAGAGGGCAATGCTGGTCCTTCCCTAAACAACTGCAACAGCAGAATAAACTTTTCTAGCAGCCATCTGTGTTCCGGTCTCTTGTGAGGACCTGACATTGCACGAGTGCAACGTATGGAAAGATTTGAGACCTTTACTTTTTAATAGCTATTAACCCCAAGGTGATGTGATCTTCGTCCTCTAAGGCAAGTTTGTGGATAGGAGTATGATACCAAACGGGTGCCCTACCCCGTCTGGCCAAATGTCTCCCAGCTCCCTTCTGCCTATTGGCACACCTGGGTGAGCTCTTAATTCCCAGGCTGGTTTTGAAGTCTGCTTTTTTTAATGGGGCATTTTCTTCACCTGTAGAAAGGAAGTGTTTTTGCCATTCAATCAGAGTGATTTGGGACCCGTGAGGGACAGGATTAGAGGGATTCATGGTTCATAGCTGACTATTTTGGAGTCACTCCCTCAGATGCCTCATTCCAGACAGGCTCGGCGCAGCTGCACGCGGGACACGGTGTGTAAATAGCAAGCGCTGGCCAAAGGTTGGAATATGATTTGATGCAAATTGGTGCCAATTAGCACTTTGATGAATGGACTGCCAGAGTCCTCTGCTTTAGCATGCGGGTGTGCAAGCCTGAGAGCCAGTGCTGGGAGCTGGCCAGACTGTGCTTGCATGGTTCCTTCGTTTCCAGACGGCCCGGAGGGTTTAGTGCCTTTTAGCCTCTCACCTCTGTGGCACTCAGATGGACCTGAACCAAATCCTGCGGCAGAGGGAGGGGAAGAGGAAGGCTGTGCCCCTAAAACTATTGCTGCAGTTGGGGGCTCGGCTTGGCATCATGCCTCCCTCCAGGCTGAGCCAGGCCAGCACTGCTGGGGCTGTGAGTGCAGCTTGCAGGGCAGGAGTGAGACCCTGAGGCATGGGGGCTCTGTGCATGCCTTCTGTTTGCCTTTCCTCATGCAGTTCCATTCCCATCACCCAGAAATACAAAGAAAATAGGGGAGGGGAGAAGGCGGCTGAGGGGGGAGCAGTGTGCATAATTCATTGTCAGCCACCTCTGCTCAGCTGCGTAATTCATTCCCAGTAATGTCTTCTTGCTCCAAACAAGCAGTGCTTGGGCTTGTCGGCCATGTGCAGTCTGTGGCCGCGTGAGCACTGGGAGCGTGTTTGGAGCAGGAGCAGGCTCACGGGCCCCTGGGTCCGGCCCTGCGAGCCCTCACCGTGCTATGGGGAGAGCTGGGCTTTGCTCCGGGAACACAGCTGGAGAAGGAAGCCTCTACAGATGGAGGGGGCACATGTGGCACCAGGTGAGGCTGCAGTGCTTGGGAGTGGGCAAGGTGGAAGCCAGGGCATTATATGCTGCAAGGGGCTGGTGTTGACTGGTGTCAGTCGCTCCACAGCATCCCCATGTGAAGGGAGAAGTTGGTATCAGGGCTGTCCTTCAGTGGCAGCCCACGCCGCCTAGGAAGACCCCGTGGCAGGGAGTTTGAGCCCCAGAGTGGAGCTGGGGGTCACTCTGCAGCCCCAAGGAGGAGAAGATGGGAGTTTGGGGTAGCTTTTGGTAATTTCTCCTGTTTGCTGACTGGGTGAAGCCGGTGCCCTTTGCAGAGCAGGATTGCTGCTTCAGCAGGTGGAGGAGCCTCTCTCTGCTGCCCGTCTGCCGCACAGCCCAATCCACAGAGCCATTAATAACAGTGCGGGAACAGGAATTCAGGAAGTGCCCATGATTAATGAGCTCATCATGGGCAGTTAATGGCCAGCCTGCTTTCCTCGGCCTGTGGTTCAGGTAATAGAGTAGGCATCACTTCTCACTGGGCAAGGCGCAACCCTCTGCCAGGAGCGATGGGCAGAATTTTGCAAGCTGTTTTGATGCACTCCTGATAGGTAATTCCTGAGATTGTTTTTTCAGATGCTGGGGGGATAGATCTGTAAGGGGACTTGCTAGTTATCGGAGTCAGGTACCCAACTCTCTGGCAGGGCCCCAAACTAGTATCAGCTTTTGTTTTCCTAGCAGTGGCGTTACCCCATGTCTTGCTTGCATTTGGGAGTGCTCCCTCTTACTGAGGCTGAGGGACTTCTTCCATGTATTCTGCTTGTCTCAGCACTTTCTCATGAATTAATATATAGAAATTCAGGTACCACCTGTGCTGCATCAGGCATGGGGAAGTGACAGAGCCAGGTAGTAACGAGGACATGCAAGCAAGGCTGTTTTTTTGAAACCTAAGTGAGATGAAACAATCCACTCCCCTGGTGACCCTGCCAGGCAGGGGGCTGAGCTCCACCATTGCCTCCATCCCAGCTGCTTTGCAATCAGGTAGGAGAAAGAAGAGCTCTAGCAGGAGTGCAAGGCATTAAAATCAAATCGCACACATTCACGTCATTTGGTCAGCGTGACGCAGCCCAAGGTGTGAAATGAATGTGATGGGACCGGGGCTGCTTCTGCATCAGTAAAGAGGAGCAGTGCAAGCCTGTTGTCCTGTGTCCTAAGGGGGATCATGTTCCCCTTTAGGGTACCTTCTGTGACTGTCACAATGTTGCCTGTTATGGCAGAGGTCAAGCATGTTCGGAAACCCCTGTGCCACAGACTATAATTTCTCTTATCTCCGATTCAGAGACCTGTGAGAGCCTCCTGGAGTGACTTCCCCTCTCTAATGTCCAGGATTGTCACTGTACATCTCTATTAGAGGCTTCCAGGAGAGACCTGACTATTGATTTTGCAGAATGTGCTGTATTTGTTTTTGAAGGCGACGCTGTGGTTAGGTGTGCAGAGGTCCAGCCATACGGAGGCTCTCGTGAAATCTCCGAGTGCCTTACCTCAGTACAAAACATCCCGAATGTCTGATAAACACCTTCCCAATGCCAGACTTCTGGCCCCTTTAAGGAAATCTGAGGAAAGCTTATACTGAGAGCATCCGTGCTGGGAGCAGGCAGGGTGTTTTAGCAGCTGGGTCATGGCTTTGCTTTTGCTGATCACAGGAAGGGATCACATTAGCCAGAGGTGCTTTCAGCCCTCTAAGAGCTTTCCCCATAACCCACATCAGAGGCCGGCTGTGCTGCTCTGTGACAGGTGATCACCTTCTTAAATCCTCAGCAAGTTGCTCCTGGAGCTGTCTTGTGAAGTCTCGTGCTCATCTTCTGCCTCCTAAGCCCTCTTTCCCATGGGGAGGCACATCAGGGAAGGCTGTATGTCCTGCCCCACAGAGGCAGTGATGTACCAGATGAGGAGGACAGGTATTTTATTTTACTTTTCCCTCCCCTATCTGGCAGCTCCCCGCATTGCTCACTGTGGCTCAGGCTTTCTGCTGTTCTGCGAAGCAGACATTGTTGCTCTTTCCCATATGATACAGATGTTTTTGCAGGAGTGTAAATTATTCCCATCCAGTTTTATGAAACACTACTCTTCTGCACAGTGAAAAAAAAAAAAGCAACTGAAGTTGGTAATTAAATGTTTACTGTTAAGTACTTTATATATTATATACTATAGATCATTCCATCCGTTAAACAAACCATTTAATTCCCCTTAACAACATTATTGTCTATTATTAGGTTAATCAGCATTCACATCCTGTAACTCTACATTTCTATCTAAGAAGCCTTTCTTTCTTACTTCATATTTCTATTTAATTAAGCTCAGCATCAGAGCTGAATTCCCTGTACTCAGCACTAGGAGAGGACTTGATGCTTTCAATGCTGAGGGAGGCTGAGGGGCACAAGTTTTAAGCACTCTCCTTGGACGTCTGCTAAGGTTTCCTTCCCTGAGTCAGTCCCTGCTTAACTCTAGAGAAATTTGTGTCCATGTAGGAAGCTGTAAGGTTTGACACCTTCCCGATTATCAGATTATCAAAGAGCTCCCCTGTGTGTGGTGGCTGCAGCTGGTATAAGGGTGCTGCAATGATTGCGTGGAGCATCCAGCCACTGCTCCACCAAGAGGACATGGTGGGTTTGCTGCTCTTGCCTTTGCCTCCAAGTCTTTCTGGCCCCATGGATATTCTGCTAACAGGTCACTGGCAAATTTAGTGGAATACAAGTGACTCTGCGTGTGGCGTACCTGGGTAAAGGCACCGAAAGTTTGCAGTGCTCGGAGTCTCACAGATGCCTGTTGAAAGCTCTTGCGTCCCATTGCTGAACCAATCTAACTTGCTGTTAGTGTACTATCTTAACCACTTAAGATTAACTTAAGGTTAACTTAACAGTTAACCACCGTTCCCTACTATCCATGGTATTTGGGTAAATTCTTTGCATCTGAAGCAAGAGCGAAAGCCATGGCGGTACTGGCGGTTGACCTGGTGTCTTCTCAGAAGATGAGCCCACTCTGAACCAGTTCATGCTATTGCTCAGAACACCAGTGTGACCAAAGGGTTTTAGCACTTCCCCCCCCCCCCCCCCCCCCCCGATGAAGACAAGGTTTTTCACTAGAAAAGAAGAAATCCTGAAAATACATCAAAAGGAGGTTCACAGATTTTTAAATCTGGATCATGTAATCTCCCTGGGAGTTTCATTCAGGTATGTATTGGGTAAGGAGTTTATTTTCTTCCTGGCTAGACAGGCAGGGAGTTAGTGTTGTAAGGGGCTCACACTTTGCTTTGTATATTGGGGTAATAATCAACAGCTGGGAACAGGGCAAAAAAGTGGATGCTGGTGCTCTTTGACTTGCTCCCCAGCTCTGGCCGTGGGTAAGATCTAGGGCTGGTGGGACAGACCATAATACCTGCCTCCATGTGAGATTTTGTCAATGAGCATCGGTTTTGTATGTAACTGTACGGACCCCATTTGACAAACCTTTGCAGAGTTGTTCAGGCTTTGATCTCTGGAGGGATGCACTTTTAACTGAAGCGGTGTGCTAGCTAGCTGATGGCACTGACCCATGTAATGGATGGGTACAAGAAGGCGGTGATAGCATGCACCAAGCTGCGTGAAGCTAGGCTGGGTTTTGAGTGCTGCTGTGACACTGTAGCTCCTATCATGCCTACTGATAATGTGCTCTTTTGGCATAAACATGTGCTCTGTTCTTTCATTCCCTGGGCCCTGGGGTCTGCTACAGGAGGCTGTCAATTGTAATCTCTCCCCCTCAGACATTTATGGGGATACCCAAGGGACCCAATGTGACAGCATCGCTGGAAAGCAGATTAAATAGCAGGCAGGGAACACCTTGCTTGTCACCACTTAGCATCCAAGCTGCAATGGCTTTGAGGAATTGTCTGGGCCCCTCCAGAGTCCCTGAGCAGCTCTTTCTGCTAGTACCAGTCCAGAACAATCAGCAAATTGAGTTCTTTTTATTAACTTTTAAAGAAGACATTAGCCTCAGCCAAGAGAATAAAACCAATTTATGAGGCAATTAGCTCTGCAAAAACATTTCAGTCTCCCCAGAGCAGCCATCTGAGGAGCATCTTATTCCAGCTGCACAGCTTCTTCTGGCCTTGGGTTTACAGCACACTCCATTTTTCATAAATAATAATAATGTGTAAACAAATAGTTTCATGATGTGTGTGTGACACAGCCAGGAAGGTCTTCTCTGCCTGAAACTAGACCGTGTTGTTGGCTTCCTCCCTTCAGGTGCCATTCCTGTGGCCTGTTACTTGATCGTGATTCATTTTGATGCTCAAGCTCTCTATAAGCAGTATTATCTTACGTGGGCTTCTCATGGGATCTGCAACAGGGTTAGCTGTAATCCAAAGAACTTGAAGCACATGAAGAGGCCATAGCAGCAGACTCAGAGAGCTCTGTGTATTTTCCAAGTCCCTTTGCAGGAATTGCAGCTTTCTCAATCCACAGGAATTGCCTGTTAATGCTGGAAGTTTGGACAAAAGCCAAAAATGGGGTCTTTCTCTGCTATTATTATCCTGACAAAATAAATTCTGGATGACGAAGGTGGTGCAAGGATGCATGTGGATTGGAGTTGACACAAAAGTTTGATTTGCTACTTGTGGGCTAGCCTGAGACTTCCAAATTTACCTTAAAAGCAAATTGAGATGAAAAGTTAAAATTCAGTTTCAATGAGGTGATACAAAGTATCATTCTGCCAAACACAGAACTCCTATTTTCTGTATTTTCCTGATTCAACTTTTCAATTTTATTGTAAACATCTGTTTCCTGATTTTAATTACATGATGCTCGTGTAGAAGTGAAAACTGTACTATCAAACCCAAAACACTAGACATAACATTTTTACTACAAATATTCTCAGCAAAGTTAGTGAAGTTCTACAAAACTTTATGATTCTGTTAAATCAACATTTTTTGACATAAGGTGATGTAGCTGGAGGAGTGCCAACCAGCTTTGTTTGGCTTATAAAAGGAGCACTCCTCAGGAGAAGAGCTCTAGGCTTGCACCATTTTCACCTCCATCAGCAGGAGGGAATCCTGTAGGGTTTAGTGTGCATTAAGAAACCCAAGGGGAAAGAAAGTGCAATTGTCTGGTCAGTTATATGTGATCATATTAAAATAGCCAGAAAATAAAGGGCTAAACCCCAAGCTTTTCAATATGAATCAGGATGCCCAAAAGACAGTTTCCTATGGAGACTTTTCTGGTGTTAAAATTGGGGCTGTCTGTACCTCTGTTTCTCTCTGAGCCCTGTTTCTGAAGCTCAAGAAGCATGTACCTAGCCCTGAAATGCAGTAGTCCTTATATTTATTAGGCTAAAGAGCATGAAAGGGCAGGGCAAAATTCGTGAAAGCCCAGGTTCAGAGTCACAACCAGTGCTGGTTCTGTTGGTTGTTGTGACTCCTGGATACAGCCGTGGATACAGCATAGGAAGCACGGATCCCAGGCAGACCTTCCCAGCCTTGAATGTCCACTGCTGCCTTTGGTTGTTGGATTAAAGACCTCACAGGACCACTACCTCAGGCGTGGTGGCTGCAAGCCCTTGGGAGGCGAGCTGCTTGGAAGGGGACTGTGTGAGCAACCCAGCACGCTCAAGCCTTTCGCAGCAACTTCCCATACAATTTCCAGTTGTGCATTTTCCTCATACTCCGCACTGCAGATTAAGCGTGGGATTTACAGCCACTCAGAAGTACTGCTATCAGTAGCTTGACCAGCCCAAGTCTATCAGTGGCTTTGAAGGGATTTTTTTCTTTAGTTTTTAAAATCCTCTCCTGCCCCACTTCTTTCGCCATCATTGAGTTAAAGGTCTGGTTAACATCTCCTTTCGAATAATTCTGCCTTTAAATTTTGATGACTCAGTGAGTCCAGCCAAGGCTTTTTAAAAGCTTTTAATTCTAAGCTTTGGGGGTTTTACACAGCTGGTTAAATCTGTAATGACTTTTCTTCATTCCCACTTAAACTTTTGACTGTTCTGGTGCTCTTTAACTCCTGCAAGGCCTCATTTAGGTTCCATCAAAGCACTTGTACAAGGAGAGTAATGGTTCTTCCAATACCTCCTTTTTATTAATGCATGGGTGTATAAATGATGCTGCCAGTGAAAGCATTGAGTGTAGCCTGAAGAAGACACAACCTCCTAAGGTATTAGCTATCATGGCTGCATCATTCTGTATGGAGCCTGTAGCAACTGAAATGCTTCCTCTGTATATGTGTGTGTGTAATACACCATGCATATACATACAGCATTAAAGTCATTCCTGCCTCTGCCCTCCCTAGGCCTGTGCATAGTACTGTTTATTTTACATCCAAGCAGTTTTCACATCTTAGTCTGTACGTCCAGGGACATGGATGCTTCAACACACTATTGCTGGCCTTAGAGGAAGGACTGCACTCAGCCTAGTTTTTAAAACTGAGGGGTTGGTTTTATGGTCAGGGCTGGTGCCACCCATCCCACTTGCGGAGCAGAAAGATCTTGAGCTGCAGAAAACAAAATTATGCTCTCCATGGCTAAAGGTGGAGGGACATATTGGCACAACAGTAGCAAAGAGAGCAATTTTTCAGCAGCCCTTCTCGGCAGGACAGATAGCCAGGGCAAGCCTTTGCGACACACCACTGCTGCTGATAGCCATGGGGTGTCTCACAGCAATGGCAGTCCTATAGCACCTCTCCTTTGCCTGCCTTCAGGTGTGAGATAGTCACTAGGCAGTTGTTTGAGTGGAAAAAATTAAAAAAAAAAAGCAAAGAAAACGGGGGGGGGGGGAAAAGGCTGAAAGAATACATTCTCTTGTACTTGAAAACCATCTTCTGTTATCTGTGTTGTCATATGCGTCAGCTTTGGTAGGGTGCTTAGTCATCTTCTGGCCAAATATTCCTGTGCTGATGTACAAAAGCTGTCCCACTTTGATACTCACTCATACAAATGTTAGCACTGCTGTAGTGGAAGCAGCTGTCAGCTGGATAATTGCACGGAGGCTGCTGGGTTTTCATGCCGGTTATAAAACGATTCAGACATCCTCGTGGGAGGCTACAGTGCGATGTCTGGGCTGGATTTTCAAAGGTGTTTAGGTGCTGGAAGATTCAGGTAAGTGTATGAGGGGATTGACAATACCTGAGAAGCCTCTGTGCCTAAATCTTAACTGAAATCAGGAGCATTTTGATGTTGGAGCTGCTGAGATGCTTCTGGAAAGTCCCATTTGTAAGAAGAAATGTTGGTAACATACCTTGTGCCATGAAGAGCTACAAAAACACCCTATGCTAAGGTAGAATAAACAAGATAAATGTATAATTTGATGCCCTTGCCATTGAAAAGGGATTTGGGTCAGGGATTTGAAATATTGAAATACTTGAGATCGTCTACAAGGAAAGGTAGATGGGTCAGGAAAGAAAGTTCAGCTGGAGCAGGCTTCAGGAGAGCTACCTTCAGTCTTTACCCTGCCCCAGCCTTGCTGTGTGATCACAGGAGGTCGTGGAGGCCCAGGCTCTTGAGAACATAGCAGTTGAGGCTGGTTTAGAGGTCTCTCACCCCAAGTCCTGTTTAGTCCCTGAAGAGGTTTTGGTGGCCACTGTATCCAGTTTCCATCAAGAGTTACTAACACATTGGTCTCCTTTAGATGTTTGGGTAAAATGTGGTTTTCTGTTACAGAAGATTTTCTCTGTCCCGTTCCCCTGGTCTGCAGGGGGAAGCCCAGCCCCATGCCTGGTCTCAGCCCGACTGGGCAGGCAGCAGCCAGAGGAGCCATTTAGCACGTACAAAACCTGCCCTCAAAGGTAACATACCTGCACAACAGCCTGTGTAGGAACTGGCCGCATGTGGCATCTCTCACCAGTGCATTCAAGGGTTTTGCATCAAAGTGGACGTGGTGTTCCCTATGCTGGCCCCTTCTGCTGTGGGTGCCTGTTGCCGGCTGAGGGTGATGGTTATTCTCTCTCTGCTGGTTGGTGTTGGGCAGTAGCCAGGGGCTTCCTGTGGGATGAGATGGGCTTCTTCTCATCTCCAGAAGTAATATTATTCATGTTTTCTCAGCAGGAAACCTGTCGCAAAAAGCCCAGTATCATGCTAGGCTGATGTGTGTCTCCTAGGGGTTCATCTTCTTCTCGGGACAGGCTGGAAGAAACATGTGTCTCTTGTAAATGCCATTGTAGAAGGGATAAAATGTCTTTCAGTGTTACCAGAGACAGCACTGTATGACTTTGTTTCTTCAGATATGAGGTTACAGGGCAGCAGGCCATCTTCAGCTGTCAGACATGGAGAACAAGCGGTGCCCTCCTCTTCTGGCTCCTTTCAAACTTAATTCTTCCTTATGACATTCAGATCTTGCTCTTTTGCTACAACTAGGGTCGCAGATGGCTTGGGAGCTGGGCTTTTGACAGGGGTGAGTCCTTGCTTGCAAACAGTTTCTTTACAGCTTTTGTAGGACTTGCTGCTTCGGGGCTTTTGCTATGATCCTGCTGCTACTACTGTGTTGTGGTTGCCTGCCTTCAGCAGAAACACCTCACGCAGATCTCAGCTCTGCAGTGTCTCAGCCCAGCTCTGCATTTGGGGGGAAAAATAAGAGCAGGAGGGAGGCTGTGGAGCCCCAGCAAGAGGCATGCTCCCCACATCCAACCTCATGCTGTGGCTGGAAATTGTCTTGCAGGTGTCACTGGTCCATGGGATGGGATGGAGGAAAGCTAACAGCCTTATCTCAGCTGGGGAAAAGAGCTCTGTAATTGGGATAAAGCCCTACAGCTGCCAGCTTTGTAATTTCTTTTCTGCTTTCTTACTATGGGGAAGTGAGTTGTGTTGCCCGCTCCTCAGAGGATACAAGTTTTGTTGGCTGAGGCTGGATCGCACCCAGGAGTGTGGTTCGGCCATCAGATGGAGAGGGGCAGACGATAATGACAGCTGGGGAGGTTTTTCAGCAAAAAATAGAAGATGAGGCCACCTTTTCTAATGAAAAGGAGGAAGATAAGGAGCTGGGGAGTGTGTGTTACAATCATTAGCAGAGAGTTTAAAAGAACCAGCAGCGCCCTGTGTTTTAAAGTCCAGTCGGTAGCACTTAATAGCCCTGGCTTCCCGCGGAACTCCTTCAGCCTGTTTGCAGCCACTCCTGGTAGTGAGACTGGTAGACTTACATGATTTTACAGGGGTACAAAAGAGCTGCTTTGCAGCGTGGCACCGCTTCCCCTTAATGGACTTGGTAACAAAACAAATTTCAGTGGTGTAAAAGAGCCTGGGCTGCTGGACCAAAGTAGTCCATTTGCAACACCCCGTGGTGAGTGAAAGCCACAGGGCTGGTTATGGCCATGCTGAAAGGTAGTGAAAGAGCTGATCACACCAGGCACTTATAAAAGGACAGATTTAGGCAGTGACCTGTGCATTATAAAGAATATCATTCTTTTTGCTCCTGAATTCAGCCTAATGCTAAAGGGACAGTGCGCCGAGTGTTGCACAGGACATTGCAGGCAGGGTATCTCCATGAACCACCCTGCAGGGAACCTGTATGTATTACTGACACACTTGTGCAAGGACATATTTCTTCCTTTGAAATGGCTCAGCTCCTGTGAGGAAGCATGCAAAATAGTCCCTGGAAGGTGGCCAGGTCCCCTGGGAGCAGTGTGGCTGGCCTCTCAGCCATGGGGAAGTTGCAGGAGGCAGGTTGTGAGCAGGGAAGGATGTGTGAAGGGTGGCCCTGGCAGAAGAGGAAATGCAGCTTGTAGTTAAATGCTCAGGTGTGGGTAAGGACCTTTATTCATGGTGTCAAGCAAAGTCTTTTTCCCTTAAACACTTCATGTTGCAACTTCTTTGGAACAGCAGGATTTTCCCCCTTGAGGAAGGCTGGGAGGTTCAGTAGTGGCTCTGTCAAATTTCCTTTTCACTTTCTGCCTATGCAGAACAACCAGGGGATCTGGATTGATGGACTGTTGTTAGCGCTGACATCTGACAGGCTTTTAGTTAGACAGTGCAGATATGGGTGCAATGTCTAGTTGATGTATTACTTGGACTTTAGGAATGAGATACATCTATTCCACCTCGGTAACTTATTATAGATGTCTACAGCTAAGCTAGCAGTCCAGTGCCCAGGAGGGGAGAGGAAAAGCTCGTATAGGTTACAATACATTTTATCTGGTGGTAGATGCCTAACATAGACCAGACAAAGTTGTCCCTGTTGACTGAAGAGGAATGGAGCCAGCTAGCTCAGATACAGATAGCACCAGCAAGGTGGGCTGGGTTAGGTGTGGGGAGCTGAATTGCACTCTGTGTGGGCAGAAATGGTTTGAGTTTTCCCATGAGGAGGATTGAAGTTTCCCATGTTCAGACGATACCTCCACACTCTCTTAAGTACATGCACTCACACAGAGCAGGAGAGCAGTCATACTACCTTTGTGGACACATGACCAAAGCGGAAGATAGGCATGTCAGGTCTATCCAGTTCTAAACCAATTTAGACCTGTTTTCCCTTCAGCCCTCTGGGTATCATTGGAGAAAGGTGACTTCTAATACTCCAGTTTACACTCCAGTTCAGCCACCTGATGTAAGACCAACACTTGTTGATATTGAGCTGAAATCTCATGTAAGTCCCCACACATGAGTGATCAGCCATATACAAGTACCCTCAGAGGGCAAAAGATCAGCCATGTAGGTGCTGGATGTCTGGTGTTGGGATGACTCTGAACGAGTGGGATATACGTAGAGGGGCATGATCCCTGTTCAGGTCTCTAAAACAACCCAGTCCGCAGATATCTGAGAGTTTGCAGACTGTGAGTAGCCAGGCTGGGAGCATTGAGTACACCCATGCTGCTGCACGTACACGGGGACTGGAGTGTTGTTCCTGGGGTCCCACACCATCTGTGGCTTCTGTGGTGTAACCCAAAGGTGATGCAGAGAGGAAAGGAACTTGCTGAAGCCAGAAGAAGTTTGAGAGCTTTCTTCATGGCTATGGGAGCTGCTGCCTAAACCAGGCACAGATCCTGTTGCCTTATGCAGTTAAACTTCTTGCTCTGCCTTGCTGGCCTGCATATCCACAGGAACAGCTCAGGGTGGCAGTGCTGCCTTGTGGTTTGAACTGTTCCCTGGGTTGATCTCTTTGTCTTGCTGACACGCAGGGAGCTGTATCCCCAGAGTGAGCATCAGGGGTTTCATATGAAAAAAACACAGATGCAAACTGCAGAAATCTGTGTCCCGCCATGCTGGCTTTAATTAAGGGCACACTGAAAAAGTCCCTGTTTGGTAACACCTCTCTGCAGTCATGCTGTGTTGGAATTCAAGTGGCTTTATGGCAAGGCTGAGTTTGGGCTCACATCTGGCAATGTTAAATCACTGCCCTGTAGGAAGAGAAGGTTATTTCTAATTTCTGCATTTCGAGTGACTACATGTGCCAAACACACGTTTCTGCTACAACTGGTAGAAAGATAAAATGTGTAACCTCTGTAGGAAGCATCGGAACGGAGCAATGTAAAATGCCATGCTATTGATCGTTAGCGCTGCCTAGTCCCAAAGGTAAGTGTAGCCTTTGAAGGACAGCACTTCATCTCGACATCATCCGTCTGGGAGGAGGCAGTGGCACACGTATCTGGTATGGACAGAGCCTTGTGCTGCGCTGGTTGCTATTCCACTTGTGCTCTTGGCACTGACCCGTCTCCTGGGGACGATTGACAGTGTTTCACGCATGTGAGAAACTTCAAGTAGCTCATGTATGGATGCAAAATCTGCCTACTAAATATGTTTAATTTATTTTCCTGTGCAATTTATTATCTATGAAAGCTATTTATCTTTTCCAACCTTAATGATTCTGTGATTCTGTGATACCTACCTAATTAGACACAGTTGTATAGATAGAGGTGAAGGCAATGGGACATCACATTTTTTCCTAGGCATGTCCCCTTTATCCACCCAAAAATGATTGTCCAGCTTGATTTTAAGAATTTTCAGTGAAAATTCCTGGATTTCCAGTGTAGCGTGACTTAAGGTAGCTATGCTGTACAGTTACCTTTCCCCTGAACAGCAGTTCTGCTGTGTGGATGCTCTGTGCTTTTTATGTGGAACTTGTGGCTCATGTGCTTAAAAGCATGTATATTTGTCCAGGGTCTCCCAGATGGAAATAAGGCAGCCCTCAGGATGTATAAAGAGATACAGAAATACGTTTATATATCTATATATGAATCATAAATCCCAAATCCCTCCATTTACAGTGGCTGCCAGTTTTGTGGTGGGTAATTTCAGAAGCGCTGGTAAGAAGGTGTCCTGTTGCAGACGTCCTGCTGCATGGCATGGCGTATAAGCGAGTACATATATACAGCTGTGTGCTTCATCTCTGTAATGCATCACTCAGGATTAGTCCAGCCTCAGAGGTAACATCCCATCCTGGCGCAGTGGCAGATTTAAGGCCTGAAATATCCTTGAAGCTTTGTTGATTTGAGAAGAAAAGCATCTCCACTTGTTCTAGGCAGCATTGGGTCTTCCCCTGAGCTTTGGCAATGCCCAGGGCAGTTAGTTGGCTTTTGAATTGCGACTTCTGCTCCTCATCCAGCCGCAGGCTTCCCTCGCCAGCTTTCTCCTTGCTATGCTTTGGATCTGCTCTTTATGCAGTGAAGCAATAACCCTGAGCCATAAGGGGGTTAATTGTTGTGCTTATAAAGCAGAGTGTCAGCAGTGCTTATGCAGAGCTGGTCATAGTGGTGGATGACCATCTTCACTTGTTTCCAAATCTGTTTTCTACAACACGATGGCTCTGTGGAGTCAAACTTGGTGTTGCCCTGGGGGAAAAAGCTCCATCAGAGAAAAGATTCGCTTTCTGTTCCTGTGGTCACTTCCCCTAAGCATAAAACAGTAGGGGTATTTTGTCAAGGCTTTGGAGACGTTTTGGCTTGAAATAAAAACCGGCAAAGCACAAAGAATAAGGAGAAGTAGCAATGTGTAAAATGGAGCCAAACACAGTTTTCTAGGATTTGCAAACCCCGCAAAATCCAGGCAGGGCATTTTATCCCTCAGAGCAGGGACAGCATTTGCTTTTCTGGAGTATGAGAAATTCTGTTGACTGTCTGCAGCATGAGTCTCTGCTGCTGCACTGCTCCTGCTGCTGCTAGAAAGGGAGCACAAAGGCTCCTGTTCAGTAGACATGGCCAAGAATTTCTCCGAAGCATCAGATGTCAAATCAACATTTTAAATCTCTTCTCTCTGCCTGAGTTGCTTTTATTTCATGTTTCTTTTGCTGCTTTTCTCCTTCTAAATCCTCTCCCTTCTTCTCCCTGATCAAACCCTTTCTCTCACCGCAAACATCATTACTACAGCAGGCAAGATGAAATACGCCTCAGTCTACCTCAGTCCCAGTGCAGACAGAAACCCAAGAGACAAGGGCAAAGAACAGCAAATAAGGAGGTTTGCAGAATGCCAACACAGCAATGGCAGTGAGAAATACAAGACAGAGCTGTTAACCACACAAGGAAAGAAATGCTCCTGTGGGAAAAATCATACACTAATGCCTATTAGCTTAATAGCCCTGTGGTTTAGGCAGAGGGCTGAGAGACAGGGGGTCTGGGCTCTGCGCACTGCTGTGCCGCAGCCCGGCTGTCGCTTGGGAGGCTGGATGCTCGTTCTGCCCTTGGTTGTCTTTCCTTTCAGCTTTGCAGTGTAAAACAGGAACTGGTTTCTTCGGGGGTTATCAGACGCAGGCAGAGGCCAGCAACACCAGGAGGAGCCCACGCTGTTGTTGGATGAAGGAGTTCACCATGTGTGTGTACACACTTGTGCAAAGGGCAGATCTCTCCCTGTGTATGGTTCCTCCTCTCCCATCTCACCCTCTATCCAGAGGTGGGAGCTGAGTGAAGCACTCCAGCACTCCTCCTCAGAAAGAGATTGCACACAGTGTGCCCACCCCAAAACCAAAGTGCTCTTCAGGTATTTTCTTGGTTGATGGGAGTTTGGTGACTGAACCTCAGAGCAAAAAGGCCATGGCAAGAAAAGAATTAAATGGAAGCAAACAGCAAAGCCAGTCCAACAGAGAGCAGGAGACAATCAACAGTACCAGATTACCAGGAAGGTTTATGAAGGAAGGAGAGCAAACCTTCCCGTGGAGAAAAGATAAAGAGCCAGATTATGGTGCACTTTACTTCATAGCGCTTCCTGAAAAAGAGCCGAGGGCATTGTTTTCTGCTTTAATATTTTGTGTTAAACATTCAAGGGATGAAGGCGAGGAGCCTGAGTAGCTATGAGTTAAGCAGAGATTTTTAGGCTGGGGAGCAGAGGGACTTTATTGGTTATTATTAGACTTTTCAGCTCACAATGGACAAGTCAATATTTTTTCTTTTGATTGCTGCTGTTTCCTTCTTCAATTGTTAAATCGCCTCTCTACCTAGAAATGCCCTACTTTGAATAGAGTCTGCTTGTACCTAGCAAGTGGCCTAAGGATGCGGAGCATTGAGTCACTGGGGCCACAGCACGTAAGTAACTCAGTCTGAGCACTGCAGAGGCTAGATTTGAGGAGGTAGGGGATTAGTAAGAGAGAAGCACCCTGCTCTGGCTGTTATCACCAGGATTTGGGGCAAGAACATATCAGCTCCCAGCATCCTTTTGCTGTGGGAGGGTTGAGAACTTAGGGAGGAGAAATAAGGGGATAAAATTCTGTGTTATGGGTTATGAATGTCCTGGGCAAGAAATTTTAAAGAAGAGTGGTTGAATGAAGTTCCTACTAGTAACTCAAGGTATGAGACCTTTCTCACTTCAGATTTAGCCTTCTAAGGCTGCCAGAAGTTAACACAAAAGTAATTGTCAGGCAACGGGTAGATGGTGATGTGATGAACAGGCTTAGGCACCCTAGGGGAAAGAGGGGTCTCTAATGAGGAGAGTGTTGCCAAACACTGCAAAAGGCTTCATCAAGCCGAATATTACAATTAGCTGTTGTTCACTAGTGCTTCTTGAATTGCTTAAAAAGGAATGACAAGGTTCCCTACACCTGGAAACTTCCGCAAGCATGGGGGTGAATTTTGAATGATGTTAAAAAAAAAAAAGGGGTGAAATGTAATATTTTTTCTCTTATGACCATGTCATGTCAGATTTACTGCCTTGCAGTGGCTGGCAGGAAACTTATTAGGAAATAATACTGCTACCTCAGAGCTGGGGTATTAATTTTTAATCGATTACTTCTTTGTGACAATGATGGAAGTGGAATATCAAAGATGGGTGAATAGTGTAGCACATGCCCTTGCTGTTCTGGAAGCACACACTGAGCCCCAAGCTGTTCTCAAGGCTTTTCTTTCCCAGCTGTCCGAAATAAGCCTGCGCCATCCTTCTCCTGCATCCTGCTAGTGTGTGAACGTTGCCGAGTCTCTAATGCATTCATTATCACTGTGCCACCACAGGGTGAAGGATGAGGAAGTGAAGGCAGGAGGGAGTCTTAAACCCTTTGGTTCCAGTGGGAATGAATCACTGAGAGATGGTTTATGGAGTTGAAAATGAATAGGAATCCCCTGGCAGAAGAAAGGACCTGAATTTGCATCACTCCATGATCGGAAAAGGGCAACCAAAGCACGGCAAAGGACACCCAGAGTATATAGGGATGAGTTGGGAAAGGACTGTGGTGTGCAACTACAGCCAGAGCGACATGAGCATGTGTCCCTGGCTCCTGCAAATGTCTCACCATGACTGCTGTGCTGACAGCCCAATGCTATTTGCTTGTGTGTATCACCAAGATCCAGCTCTGCCGTTTGAGTCTCTCCTGCCTTTCCCATAAGGAGAGTACCCAAGGCTCCAGCCTGCCCCAAATGCTCCCTGAGGGTTCTAGCTGGAAAAGAAGCTGCTTTTTCTCCCAGGCTGCCCTCTCTACCTGCCAAACACGTTCTTCACTGCAAAGTGAAGCATCTGTTGCCTACACATGGTACGACTGAAAAGCTAGCACCTGAGGATAAAATATGAAGGGAAAAAAATTGCTTCAGTTGCTGCTGCTGGCGGGGAGCAGCATGTAATCAGGGAGGCTCAGAGCCAGTCAGAGGAATACCAGCCCTCAGGCCCTCGCTGGGTAATGTCCCTGGCAAACCATGCTTGCCACAAATGGTCAAATATCTTGCTTTTTAATACCCCACCTGAGGAAACGGCCCCTCCATGCCCCCACCCCCTCAAGCTGAAACAATTTTGCCGCTCATGTGAATCATGAATGCCATTTTCCTGCAGCGAACAGTGTTTCTCCTTAGAAACTTCCCTTGCAGTCATGAAGCAACAAACTTTGGCTTTCAAAGAGCAGGTATGAGCAGAGCTTCTGGTGGTGGGAGGATATTCATGTGCATACGTATTTGCACAGATGTTATTTACAAATAAATTAGGGTTTGTTTTCCAAAAGGACTTAATGCCCGATTTTGGTGTGTTTGGCTTTGTAAACTTAACAAATCTTTCTAATGTAACAAATTCACAAAAAAGTTTTCAATCCCCCTTAGTTTGAATCTGTCTTGGCTACATTGCTGTTTACTTCAGTGTGGGGTGGGGAACATGGTCCCCAGCCTTCTCCAAAAAACACAGGAAGAAAGAGCCCGCTGCAGTCGACAGATGCAATGGATTGATACTTCGTGAGAGTGTGTGTGTGCGCGCGCACCTATGTGCACTTCATCCTCAGAAAACACAGAACTGCAGCCTATTTAATGAAAGAACTTTGAAGCTCAAATAGTAAAGCAAGCAAGCAACAATGGGAAGTGTAAAACAATTATTTTTCTTTCAGCCTTTCTGATTCATAAAGAAATTCTCCAGTCAGTCCTAGTGCATTTGTAGAAGCTTAGTTGGCAAGGAAAGCGCAAGTCAAAAGCAGTGCAGTAAGTTGCTGTCTGAAGCTTGTTTCATTCATAATGATTATTTGCAATATACTGGATTGTATGAATACAGTGTGTTTCACACAGGCTCACACTGCAGTCTCTCTCCCTCGAAGGCAAGTCTTGGAGCTCAAAGAAATCACAAAGCCAGCTTCGGTCCCTTCTTGCAGATGTGCTTTTAGGTGTCACAGGTGGAGGGGAAAGTTAGAGGTAAGTGTGCTTTCAGTCTCTCCTTCCATGGGGCTCATAGCAAGCACTAAGCAGTGTTGTGGCTCCTTGCCTGTTACGCAAAGCAAGTACTAGTGCATCTTAAAACATTATATGCAATCACAGACTTTAGCTTTAAAAAGTTCCCGAGGGGGCTTGTGACTTAGCACAGGCAAAAGGCCAGAGCCCAGGAATGCAGGGGGACAGTCCCCTGGGAAGGGGCTGCCAGATTTATTCCCACCTGAAAAGGGACTCTCTGAGAAGAGGAGGCAACTTGTTGCTTTCTGTTTTCAAGAAATGGAGAAGGGAAATGGCTTCCCAGTTCTTACCAGTCTCACCTCCTTGTCTGACTACTTGGTGCTCATTGAGGGACTGAAACTAGTGTGTGGAGCACCTGACCCCAGCGGGAGCTGGATTTGACCGCTCTGATTTACTCAACTTAGAATTTGTCTCCTAGAAACTGGCCAAGGGCATCATCCATTACTGTCACATTTGGGTTTGGGTGGGTGAGTGTCATCTCTGGCCACAGGAACAAAGCTGTCACTGGCCAGTCTGACCTGGAAGAGAAGGAAGAAGTCTTCTGTTATTTCAGAGAAAGATATGTCTACTGGCTGGACACTAAGTGTGCTAGGCTCTTCAAAAAGTGACCTCTTTTTACCAATTCTTCTTTCTCTGAAGGATCAAAAGCAATTCAAGAACAGAGAAAAGAGGGAAAATAGAACTGGGACTTAGAAGCAAAAAGACTCTATTGTGTGTCAGGTCTGAACCCATCCCCTGGTTTACATTTCACTGCTCATCTTGGGAGAAAATTCAGTCCTGAGGTTTGCCTTCTCCTCTGCACTGAACACAGCTATTATGTTCATCCTATTCAGATTACAGACTCAATTTTTCTTCCTTTTTCTGAGGCCCATGCTGTTATTTTCCATCCATCCACTCTTACAGTTAGAAAATGTACATATGAGAGGCTGACTTGATTTGCTCTTTCCCTTGGAGAATAATAGATGTCATGGTGTTTAGAAAAATGAAAAGAAAGAAAACATTTCCATGCACCAAAGGGTGTGGGGAGAAAACCATATAAAAAAAAATCTGCATCCTAAGTACTGTAATCTAGAGCTGACAGAGGTGGTCACAGACTTATTTTCTTCTTCTGGCTCAACCTTCATTTAGTCAATACAAAAATTTCTCGTGACTCCTGTCTCTCCAGGAAGTTTGACCAGCATTATCTCAAGCTGTGTGCTTTCCCCACTATTAATATGTACCATTTGTGGAAGTTTTGACTTTTTTTTTAATATTCTAACAAAAAAGATTTTCCAAACAATCACGCCTTTTTTGTCTCTTTCAGTCCTGTCTGATACCTCATTGTAGGTGTCTTTGAAAGGCAAATAGACAACTGTGGAGTCTAAAGAGGAGCTCTGGCAATTTTATACATGTCTTTCCCTCTCCCACTGCCTGCCTCCTTAATATGACAATAAAATTGGATTTTTGGTATCTCTTTAACACTCCAAAAAGTAAATCCCTTTCATAACATGTATCATTTTCCAAGGTAATTTGAAGAGAATACCTTTCACTTTCAAATTGCCCTTTGGCAGATTTGAAACTGCTGTTGTTTTGTGAAAGCCCTTGGCATTTAAAGCTCCTTTGTAAGAAGGAGGAGGAGGAAGAATAAAAAAAAAAAAATAAAGCTCCCAACCCTGGCTACTTCACGTTCCTTCTGATCTGTCCACAGCTTTTCAAGTGAGTGGGAACACGCCGACAAATGCATTCCGAAGAAAATCTCATTTCGACCCTAAATGGTACTTCACAATTTCCAATTCACGCTGTTGCCATTTTTACAGGAATTGATGGCTGCCATTGTTATCAAAGCTGACAGGTCTCTGGTAGGCTGCACAATCAGTGCAACCTGCTCGAGCCTTTCATTATTCCCAAGTGGCAGATTCTCATGATATCTCTCTTTTATAGGCATTCCTCATTTTTATTTCGCATTTGACATGGCTCCTCCACTCAGTCGCTGCTGGGGTGCGGACATGAAACAGCTCCTCTAAAGTTAAAGGAACAACAGCTCTAACACACACCGAAAGTGGTTGGTGGCTTCTGTCCTTCCAGCGCGTTTCAGATCAGACGCTGCGCTGTTTATCGAAATTAGCAGTTGGGTAATTGCCCAACTGATTCATTCTCAGCCCTGGCATTCAGGCAGCATTTTGGAGATATGCAAATGGCCTCTGAAAGCAAATGCAAATCAAGGGGTTTGGGAGCTTTTGTGCTTGAAAAAATAAAGAGGCTAGTGTTTCCATTGAGCCGGTTTTGTCTAAAAGTCTCTCTCTCTCATCTGAGCTGGAAGGACCTGGAAAGGTGCTGAAATTCCCCCAAATGACCAAACTGGTCATCAGGCTGAGAAACAAGACGAGTGGAGGAAGGGTGACCAGCTCCCCAGGACCGTGAGGAGCTGAATGGAAGATGAAACTCCATGGAGCCAAGAGACGTTTACCTACACTGAGTACAACTGAGGCAAACTGGAAGGATGATATCCTCTCCCTCTGACGTTTTCTCATTGATAAGACTCCAGCCAGAGGCTCTGCTAAAGCCTGAAAAGGGCCTGTGAACGCCCCATGAGTTCCTTGTACGACACAGACAGCACTAAGGGGTGCAAGAGGGAAGATCTATTGCTTAATTGAAATAAAGAGGGGAGGAAAAAAAAGCCTTGCAGGTAAATGAAGAAAAGTATTCTGAACAAATAAACTAGTGAGCAGATATTGACAAATAAGTAACTCTAGAGCCCCTAGCAGCATAATGGCCGTAAATACTCAAGACAAGATTGACAGACAGGGATAATATCTTTTATTATTAGATTAAGAGCCATAACTAGCCAAAAAAAAAAAAAAAAAACAAACAAAGGAACTTTTGGGCAAAACATCTTTTCTTTGGGTCTGAAACAGAAGCAGCAAACTTCCAGGTAAATAAACATTAGGGACAATTGTCCTACTTTGATTTAATTACATGAATCAGTTAAACAATTAGAGAGGAAAGGGTTGTTAAAATCTCAGAAGCAGGTGGGAACATTCAGGTTTGATTTCCCAAGACAAGTTTCATGATGATACTGAGTCAGGTATTCAATCCCCTCCTTCCCCTTGCTGTTTGTTCCTGGTCTTATCTTTGCCGCACAGCCAACCACTGCTTGTGCAAAGGTGCTCTGAACAGGGTCAAGGAACTGAGTAAATTCAAAAATAAGTCATGAAAAAAATTATCTTTTAAGCTTTTTCCTTTAGGTCACAGGACAACAGTAGGGGCAGGAGGAGAGGGCAGTCGCTGCTAAAAATTTCAACTCATGGCCCCACTGCTTCCAGAACCAATCCTATGAATAGCTGATGTCCATTTTGGACCTGGCATTACTAGAAATTAGCAGAAAGCGGGGAAGGGCTGGCTGGCCACAGTCATGCCACATAAGTCAAGAAGTGTTGTACCAAGGACATGTTGTCCAAAGATAGATTGTCATGTAAGCTGGAACCTAAGATGCGATGTAAAAAGACCCTGAGGACAGGAGGACTTTTCATGGTGGATGGTAGAGAAATAGATACACTTGGTATCTATGGGTAGGGTTTAGGATAGACTGTTACTGTTTGCTTTGTTAGATTTGAAGAATAATGGCCCTCTATGTAATGGTGAGAGACTTGATTTCCAGAAATGGCTTTGATATTACTGGAGGCCAGATGCGCTATGAGGATAATGTGTTCTTATCATGATAGTGCCTTGCAGCAGCTTTGATAAGCTAGGTCTTGCTCTCCTGATAAAACTCAGAAGAAAATATGTTCCTGACCAAGCAAGACATTGAATATATTTCCTTTTTAAGCACAGATGAAAGACTCAGCATGAGAGAGGTTCATATTATTTCTTACCTGACAGGAAGGCATGCAGGTACCAGCAACAAACACAGACTAAGAGCCTACAAACAAACCAGATGAGCAGACAACGCTACACTTGTATTCCCTGCCTGTTTCTCATATATGGAAATTCTTTCTTGTAAATCTCCAAAGGACCTGCTGAAGTCTCACAGCCCCGTGAAGATGCCAGTTTGCAGAGTCCTGCTACCCAGGGCACTCCGCTCACATCCATGTTTCCTACAGTTCCTGCTGGGTGATATCACAAGAGGTGAATTTTACACAGTTCACCATCACAGAGCAAAGTGGCAGCTTCTTGTTTGATGTATAAATTATCCTCTTTCATTATGTTGCATGCTTAAGCACACTATCTAAAGACACATTCTTTTTTGTAATAAGATACAAGAGGTTTGACTATTTTTAATGTGACAGAGGCGCTTGTTTAGAGGATAAATTCCCAGCAGCACACACTTGCCTGGAAACAAGACAGAAAATGTTTTCTCATGTTAAGTTATCCAAAAGCAAGCCCCCAAAAGCTATGTATGCATCTCTGACATGTGGTTCCAGTCCATGCATAACAAGCAAAACACAGTGGCCAGAAATCTATTGCTGTTCTTACTCCATGTGTTTTGGGGGAAGGACAACCTCTGTGCTTTGTGGTGTTGTCCTGCCCCAAAATAAAGCCCTGACCCAAATTTTATCTTTAATCCATTTTGTGTGCTGCTGAGATGGAGGAAGGCTTTAATGTCAGAACTTAGTTATTCCTGTCTGATGAAGTCTTCTGCTTTAGGGGAAGCATTATTTAGATGAGTGACCAAAAGCTGATTCAATGGCAGGAGTTTATCAGCTGTTCAAGGTAAGGACTCAAACAAGCTGGTGCCATGTGTTCCTCCTCCTGGGCTGCCAGTCCTTGCCTCATTCCTGGGGATTTGCTGTTATTACTCCTTCTCTTTTCTGCTTAATCTCTCACTGCTAATGTGAATGATGGGCCATATGCAGAGCCTGTTATCTATTCCTGGAGACCTTGTGGTTTAAGCAACATTATGTCTTGGTTGAAAGCACCATTAAGCGATTTTTTGAAGGAGCACAATTTATATTTGGCTGAAGGCAGAGTGTACTGTACCCTGCTGTCTGCCCTCTCCTTGCTCAGTAGAACAGCTCCTGAAACAAAATGGTTCCTGATATACCCTCAAATACCGGAGTTTTAATGGCAACCTCTGAAAAGAGGCTTTTACAAGTATGGGATGAAGTAGTGCTGCAGGGTGACATCACCAGCCTTCCTAGCACATGTTGTCCCCATGAGTCTGATTTTTTTCCAAACCAAACTGGAATATGTTTAGATAATTTCCAACATGATACTGTGATGTCCCTTATAGCTTTCTGGTATTTCACCTTTGTCATCTCCTAGTGCTGGAAGCTCCTACTGCTGATCATAGCTACACAACAAATCCTGCTGGCCAAGTGCAGGTCCAGAAGTAGATCTCACTGTGATGGTACCAAATGTCTGTGACACCTTGTCTTTAAGATTAGAAGATACTGATTTTCTTCTACAGTGTTTCCCATCATTAACAGTAAAAAAGTAAAACTAAGTAAAACAGTAAGTAAAACAGTAAGAGACATCTGTCCATCCATCCACCCATCTACCCATTACCTCAGCACTCTTTAATGTCTAGATGATGCCTACCAGCCCATAAACCTCCCTAAGTTTGGAGAAGGTACATTTAAGATATTTTGGCCTTGAACACAGCTCTTAAAGTCATATCCCTTTGATTGCAGTCAGTCACTCTGACAAAAGGGCTGTACTTGACTTTGTATGAAATCCAAGATGGGGAGTGTTAACCCATGTTCCACACCCTGCTTGATTCGTTGTTTTGGGGGAAAGTCTGAATGGGAAGGGGTTTTTAAGCTTCCTTCAGATACTTTTAGACAAACCCAAGAGGTGTTTTTGGAAGATGCTAAATAACATACTTTAACACTACTACTGTGTCGGCAGATTACAAATATTAGCCCTTTGTAGTTACTGCCTTCAAAGTGACAATAAAAGAGCCAGATCGGCACATCTATAAGTCATTTGCATTTTGTGTTATTTTCGTACGATTATGTGTTTGAAGAGAGAATGCTTTTTTCTTCTTTTCTTTCCCCCCGCCTTCCAAAGCTCCCTTAATTACTTTCAGTTCAGGTTGGCTTACCATCTTATTCTAGGTAATGAAAGTCAGATGGGAAATAGTGAAACTTAGTCTAAAGTCAATCAGTCTGTTAAGTTGAATACAAAACGCACTTGTGTTCATTCACTCCTGGTAGGGAGATGCAGAGAGATGCAGATGATTCCCACTGAACACCCAGAGAAGAAATGAAAAAAGGCCATTAAAGAAAATATCGACGCTGCAGATGGGAGAGGGAATGAACACAATGTGCACTCTGTCTCTGAAGTGCTGCTGTGTTAAAAAAGCACAGGAAAAAGTTCACATGAATTTCAGAAGTTTTTACCTTTTCTTTTTTTCCTGCCTCCCTCCCCAAAAGCTCCATCAGCCCAGATTATGAACACAAAGCAATGGTACTTTTATTGCAGTTTGCCTGTTCATGTGGGTGAGAGTAAAGTGAAGTCCCCATGAGTCAACATTTCTGGAGCTGACTGGGGAGCACCCTGGGAAGGGAAATGGTTGTGTGGAGGATACTCAGCTCTATCCCCTCTAGTTCAGAGGCTGGTGCAGAGCTGGGAGAGGCTGCTATGTTGTGGGCTGTTGCAAATAACTTGTGTACTCTCATGCTTTCAGGCTCTCTTCCCTACCCAGAGGGCTGTAGTTGATCGATAGAGGTCTTGAGCAGAGGTTGGCAGCTGCAGCTGGACCTCAGCAGCTTGTTGGGCCCTTCTCAGCACCAGCACATGCCTGCTTTTGGCAGCCAGGTTTCTTGGTTACTCCTGTCTCCCAGCTCCCTGATGAAGCAGCATGGGCTAGTGGGACTGCTGACTTTGCCTGCTTGTCCAAACCTGATCAGGTAAACAACTGTGTGTGTGCCTTTCCTCAAGGTGGCACTCAGAAGAGACCACTTCTAGTGCCATCGTGCCTTTCCTTCTGTGCCTCACTTTCCCTGGCTGTAAGATGAAGAAAAGATTTCCAAAATCCCCCAGGCAGGTTCTTCTGGACCATCTTATGCAGTGTGCTACAGTGAGGTTAACTGGGGACTGACTCCTCTAATCTCTTTGACTCCCTAGCTGGGAAGAGCTGTCTGAGCAGAGAAAGTCTCATTTTCAGTTCACATTCTGCACATTAAAGCTCCAGCAAAATTTCCAAGGTAGGGTGGCATATATAAAGTATTGTAACTGCTGATTTCTCTCTGGCTTGCAGGTGTTGGGTTTGTTTTTGGCTTGTTGCCATTAATTGGAATGAATTCTAGTGACTTCATGTGGCTTAGATTGGAGGCAGTTATAATTCCATGTGTACATGCCAGATACATGTGTATGAGAAATCTCTTGATCAAAGAATTGTTTCCTTGCAGGAACAAAAGCTGATGGTGCCAGCAGCTACCCAGCACCGACCTGGGCTATGCAGCCTGAATTACGCTGTGGCTGCAAAACTAGCTCCAGTTACTCCTAATCCCTGAGACCACAGGCAAGGTCCCTCACCATGATACGCCTTAATTCCCCGTCTGCAAGGAGATCAGTGCTAAGAATCACCTTTCAAAAAAGGTTTTTGAGACCACTTAACAGCATGCAATGGGACCACAACGAGCCATGTAGGCAAAGTAACTGGAAATCACTCCAGGAAAGGGATGGTAGCTTAGCTCTCTGTTACTATTATTTAGTGGCATCTGTGAGAGACAGAGCATGCAGAAAAATGGCTTATCTCGACATCTCTCACAAAAGGGGGGCTCCCTTTACAATCCTGATCAGAGTATCCTTTCCTCATATGACAAGAAAGGGGTGGGAAGGTTGCCCTGTGTTCATTTTTCAGGCTTCTCCTATCCTTTCCTTGTGTTCAATTTTTCCTTTTCAGATGCAGGGCTCTGTGCTAATGAAGATTAAAATGTCTGTCCGTCCTTCCTTAGTGCAGGCACAGAACAAGCCAGCTGGTGTCAATATGTCTCTGGCTTTCCTCAGCCCCTTGCACAGGCAGCCGGTGGTCTCACAGGGAAGAAGGTGGGTGGGTGGTGGAAATGCCCCATTTGTCTCAGCAAGCAGAAGGTGTGTGAGAGGCTCCCAAATGGCTACAGCCCACATGTATTCTTCTTTTAGGAGCTCAGAGTTAAACGTCCCTTTTAATAAGGATGAGACACTTAGATTTGCATAACTGTCAGCCTTAATGGGACTTTAAAATGGATAAAACAGCATAGGGATCACTCCTGTACAATTGGAGAGGCTGGCAAGATGGCCTGAGAGGAGTGGTGCATGTCTTCCTGGTGTGGAGGGTAACGCCGGTGATGATCCCCAGCATCTGCACAGGGTGCTGTCGGGAAACTTAATAAACTGTGCTCCATAAGAGACCACAGAAGAGCCCTAAGCTACACAGCCTAACACCAGAAACAGCCTCTGGCATGCATATTAAAAGAGATACTATGAAATACGGGTCTTAGACAATTTTCCAAATTAAAGCGGTTCAGCGTGTTACTGGGAGGCAGCTGGGCACTGGTGACTGCCCCTCTGTTCACATGTCTTTAGTCTGCAATGGATGCAGCATGATGTAACTTTTTTTTCCTGGGGATAAGCCATGCTGTATTATCTGGGATGTTAGCACACGCTAGGTAGGAGTGTGTGGACAATTACTGTAGTCCAGCTGCTGTGTAATAATGTACTGATCAGCAACTTGATGTTCTGCCCCAACCTGATTTGGAGCTTGAGCTTTGACTGTGATTTGGTTTGAGTGTCCCTTGGGTGGGTTCACAGCTTGCTGTATTTTAGTTAAGCCTGTGAGGACTTTCCATGAAGTATTTTTTTCCTTGCTGCCCTGACTCTGTGCTGTCCTTTTTCAGATTGGAGGATGTGAGAGCCTGCCGCAGGACCAGCGTGACTTTGACATAATAAACCAAGCCAGGTCTCTGCAGGGACACTGTAGCTGAACACAATGTCGGTCCTTTGGCAATCCAGTATAGGAGCTTCTCTGAGAAGATGAGAAAGCGAGTATTCACTGCTGGCTAAGAGGAAAGGATCTTAATTCAGCTACAAAACTCTTCTTTGTAAGGATTTACATCCAATTGCAAGTGACAGCATTTTTTGGACAGGCGCTCAATCAGCCTTAGAGGCATGACAGTTTTACCTAGTTTATTTTAGGAAGATGTTCCCACAGAGCTGCCGTAATCCCTCTAACTGGACACTGACAGAAACCTGCCATTTTCTCCCCACGGCTACTGCTGCTCTGACCTACTCTAACCCTTCTTTGGGGATCTCAGCAGGGCTTGGTAATTCTGGCGCACCACTGTGCTAAAGCAGAGATTCGGTTGCTAAAAGCCTCCATTAAATGCAGAGGGTGGCCAGGGGGCTTGGATCCAATCCAGCTGTCAGCGCAGACACAGCAAATAATATGTTGACTGAACTTGTCTGTGTCCCCTTGCAGGGATCAGATCCTGCTTCCTGATTCACAACAACTAAAGCTGCTGTGACAGGAGTGACTGATGCCTTTAGATCCTAGAGTCACAGTTCAGTTCACGTGCATGACCCAGCCAATGGACTGTGGCATGGTTTTTCTGAAAACTGTTTCTTTGCAGTCTAGATTTGGTTTCAGGCTCTTACATGGGAACGCTATTGCCTCAGAAAGGTTATTTTGTAGTTGTCTTTATTTCTGTCAAGGCAGTTCTATTTTTTTTAATTGGAGCTGCTCTGTAACAGCTACAATTATAAATCATTTTTTTATGTAACTTTCAAATGCCTTAAAATGCCACTCATCTGGTCCTTGGTTTAGAAAGGGCTGATCCCACAACACCTCTTATCCCTTTTCTTGATGTCAGCAGCAGCCCCATTAGGACTGGAGTCTGAAGGGTTAATTGACAAAACCATAATCAGTGAGAATTTCAGTTCCCTGGTGCAAGCTGGGGACATCCCATGTCACTGATGAGAACTGAGTCCTCAAGAAAGAAAGCTGGATAGCAGCAAGACAGATTGCTCATCAGCCCTGTGTAAACTGACGGATTCCTGGTTTTTGGGTTCTGCAGCCTGATCAGTTGCCACAGTCAAATCCAGTCCTGCTGAGATCCAGTGGCCTGCACATGGCTTGATCTTGCAAACAACCTCATTTCTTCTTTGAGGGTGCTGGCGGTGGGGGAGATGCTGCCTTTCTGCCATGAAACTTTGGTCAGAAGTGGAAAGACACATGGCTTTTTAAAAGAGAGTCTGTAGAGTGGGAAAAAAAGGAGCAGAAGGACTCTCTCTTTTTTTTTTTTTTTCCCTAAAGGGAAAAACAGCTGTCCCAGCCCAGTGGGGTATATTTGAAATGCTTTTGAAAGGCACTGTGAGGAGCTGGACTTCTCTTTAACCATTTTCTGCAGCTAAATAAGAAAAAGCAACAAAACCTGAAACAACAGTGAGGAAGTCCAGAGGCCTCTCCCAAAGTTTGCTGCTAAAAGACAAGCTTTCCCTGTAATGTAGAGGGTAGCTGCTGGCCAGGACAGCCTGTCAAGCATCTGGGCAAAGGGATAAGCATATGTGTGTGTGTCCTTTGGGCAGCTGTGAGTGGGGAAAAAAGCCTCACTGAAAAGGCAGTGTAGCAGTTAGCGTCTTCAAATGCTTTCTTTGAAAAATCACACCAGGCTGTGTATTTCCCTCACAGATTATAATGAAAATAATGGCTTTCCTAATGAACCCTGCACATGGTGAGGGAAGCATTTTCTATAAATACATGCATGCCTTTATATATAGGTACACAGCAGCTTTACATGTATAAATAGTCGTATATGTATGCATGTATTTATAAGAAATCTTAGCTATTTTTTAGCCATTTCCCTTTGATCATATCTTTCCCTCTGCTGCTTTATGCTCTTTTTTATACTTTTCTTGCCCACTAACACATTTTCCATCTTTTTCCCAAATCAGAACCTGTGTGGCCAGGCCCTGCCTTTCTGCAACAGCCCACTCATAGCCAGAAGAAAAGAAATACAGGGCTTTGCTTGTGTGAAAGATTTTCTTTTTTCCCTGGATAACTGCAAATAAATGGTGATTAGATTAAAACAAACAACCATGTGCTCCTACACCCCTCTACAAAGAATGGACCTGAGAAATGGAAGAGATTGCTGGTGTGGGGCTGTAGTAATCATAGCTTGGCGTGATGGAGCACTCTTCAGGCAGAGGAAATAGACCCCCAGCTTGCTTTGTGTTTTATTGGTCTGATCTTGTGGAGTTGTGTTGATTTACAGCAGCGGAAAAAACTGTGTTTGTAGACGTGTGTTAGCGAAATCAATTCACCCACTCCGGAGCGCGGGCTGGTGGAGGCTGAGCACGGCAGGGGCTCCGGGCCCACGGCAGCAGGCGAGAGCTCAGGACGGCAAGGAAGGGATGGAGGAGGCAAACGACATGCAGGTGGCAGGGCTCAGGATGTAGCCAGGCGAGCAGGAAACCTCTGCAGTGACTCACTGTGATGGCCGTTCCCCTGGCCCCGTACCCACCAGCTCCATGCAGGCACCATGACGGGGCACTTCCAAGCCTGCATGGCTGCCCTGTTGAGCAGCCACCACTGGGGTCGGGGCATGGTGCGACTGGGCACACCTGTGTCTGCTTTGTCCTGACATATGAAAGACCTGCGTGGATTTATTTCCTCTGTGCTCTCACGCCGTGCTCTTTGGTTTCCAGGTGCCTCCTCAAGGCCGGGGCGCTGGCGGTGTCGGCTCCCTGCCGACGTGGGGGTTTGAGGCCTAGTGATTTTTCATGCCTGGTTTCCTTCAGGCAATGGGACAGTTTTAAAAAGCTCTACTCCGCTCACCCAGCTGTGGCAGAGGTCACAGCTCAAGGCCACGGCCATACCTTTTGCTCAACCTTTCCAGCTTGATAGGACTGGTGGCTCTTTGTCTTTGCTCATGCTCCTGAGCCCCAAAAACCAAGATCTGCCTCCTACATGGCCATTCTGTCCCCTCAGCACAGCCTGCCATAACAGACTTCTTTTGGGGAGCGTGTTCCGACCTTGTGGACACGACCTTTGGAGCCTAACGTTGTAATGAGTGTTCCTCGCTAATGAATGCACTCAGAGACATTCGATGTGAAGGGTACCCAGGTCCTGTCTCACAAAGGAGTGGCAGGAAAGGCATCAGAAACCAAGGTGATCAGAGGAGGCTGGGAGTGGAAAATCTGAATAAATAAGCCATACTGTGAGCAATGGAGTGACTGAAATGTTCTTGCTCATCTCTTTCCCCCTTTCTTGTAACATCTGCATCCTGGGCAGACTTTCAAATATCTCTTCCACACAACAGTGCTATGAGGCAAGGAAAAATTCAGCGTATTACTGGAAGTGTTAGCAAGTGTGGAGAGAAAGGTTTCCCGAGATGGGGGCCAGTGGAGTTTGCAAGTTAGCTGAAAGCACAATGAAAATGCACCACTTAGTGAACGTATAAATAATTCCATACATTATTCTATAGCACATCAAAACACAGAGCCAGCCTCACACGATTCAGCAATTTTTGCTTCTGAGTGTTTTAAATGAGCTTGAAACCCTCTCAGATGCTTTTCTTCATAGGTGAATGGCTATCCAATGTACCAAAAGCAAAAATGTAATTAAACTTTAAACTCTTAAAATGCCAAGTACCACTGGGATAACACATGGGTAAAACACAGTAATTGTTTGTATTTACTCTATGTCTAGTTAGCATTTTTCAGGTGCCTGCCAGAAATGCTAGCTTGGGAAAGGAAAAAAGTGTAAGAATTAGTTTGTCTTTGTGAATTCAGAGCTTCAAAGTCTTAATTGACTTTCGATGTGGTGTGATCTCATTACCTGCATGCTGGGAATAGCGCTCTACTGGATGCTGGTAATGCAGTGGGGTTTCTCTCCCATATATTTCAAAGCCCTCCCCACAAACACACAGCCTTCCTATCAAGCACTACATCCCATCTCAGAGGATCTGAGCACGCTGTGTGCAAAGTCTTGAGGCTGCACCTTCAAAATGGAAGAAGGAGTCTCTGCTTTCTTTCCCTCAAGTCCTTTCCCCATCTTCCTGGGGCCATGGCCGTTTCAGAGGCATTGGAAACCTCCATGTCCTGGGTGTCAGACTAACATTTGTGTGCTGTGTTGTCTTCTTAGTAGGAAGTAAGGACTTATGTCCTTATAAGAATAAGGACAGAGGAAAGGGTGTCTAAATTGCCATACCAAGAAAGTTTTTTGCTGCCAGACCATATGGCAAATCACGTTAAACCTGTTATATTCAAGTGTGTAGCCCTACGTCTCAAGTGTGCTGATACATATGCACATGCAGCACCTAAGTAATCCTACTAGAGGTTAAGGGATTTATTCAATGTATGAGCAGACTTGCACAATGTTCTAAAACCTCTGCTCTGGCTGAGAAGAAATGTTTGTTACATTTCCACATCCTCCTGATTTTAATATGGTAACTGTAAAAAAGGTGTGGGAGAGAAAAGTAAATATGAACTAAACCCCACCTTTCCTGAGCATTTCAGAAGATTCGTAGAAGGTATGAACTTGTTCTTTGATTTTTGAAGGGTTCCTGTGGGTGAAACTGGCAGGGGCTGTGCAAAATGAACTTTCCACAAATATTTTCCACTACTGATAAACAGTTGTTTCCAAGAAGAGGTGTTATGCACAGGATGCCTTTTTAACTTGGCCCCAGCTTGCTTTTGAGCAGATATGAGTGAGTCCAATTTTCATACTAATGGGTGTGTTGAGCTTATAAAACATTCAAAAGAAAACTGATAAAACATCTTAGTAGCATTTGTGAATTTGTGTTTTGCCAGACTGCTCCAGTTTACTGATGGTTCAGGTGGTTCCACGAGCTCCCGAAAGGATCTGCATTTGCAGAGCAAGTTCTTCTGCTAACGCTCAGATACTCTGCATCGAGTACCTTGCAATCTGTTACAGGATTGTATCTTTGTTTTGGGGCACTGAAAAGCTTATATACTAATCCACTCTAAAGATCCGACTTCCAGTGTATTGCTGTAAACAAGATCTCTGGAGTGATGAAAAAATTGCAAAAAGCTTTTGAAAAGTTTCTGAACTTCTGTGGAGGTTTGATTAATTCTCAAGGCAGAAGATTCCCTCCTGTGTCTAGAAACTCCCTCCCCTTGACATTTACTGTATTTCATCTCAAATAGCTGATCGCCTGGGTAAGGCAATTAAAGCAAAACCAACCCTTCTGCTCCCGCCCCCTCTTTTTAAAATGGCTTGTGATAAAGCCTTGCAGTAAAGACCAGTGGAATCAGCACTATAACGATCATGGGAGATTAGTCCCAAACAGTTTTGTGTGTTTGGGTTTTTTGTTTGTTTGTTTGCTTGTTTGTGGGTTTTGTTTAGTTTTGTTGTTGTTGGTTTGGTTTTTTTTTTCTTTTCTTTCTTTCTTCATTTTGCAGTCTCCAGAGCTCATCTAGCCAATTTAGCCACCCACAATGCAGACACCTACATCAAACTGTTTAGACTCCCTTAGTGGTGAGGGGGGAGAGAGGTGCTTCCGAGGGGTTGTTCATACTTCAGGGAGTGCTGCCTGCTGGAAGGGATACAACCAGCACTGTTCCCTCAGCAGCTTCTGTAGGAAATATAAATGATAAGATCACAAGTCCAGGGGTTTCCAGCTGTGTGGTCTGGGGACCTTAGTTTAAAATGCTATTTGGTAGCAGTTTAGCTCTAGACACAATCTATACATACCACAGAGCCTGGAGAATGTCAATCAGTAATCCCTTTGCTTGATCATAACAAACTTGTGGCAATTACTCCTTCCTGGTGTGATCTCAGGCTATCCATGGGGAATGGGAAGCCAATCCCTTTAGAAACCTTAGTTGAATGCTCTGGCCCAGTCTTTTATTTCTACCTTGCCTAGATAACAGATGAAAGGCTTATGTGCAAGAACAGGCTTGTACATCTCCTGAACACTGCTCCAGGGTAGCCAAAAAGTCAATTGAAAACCAACCTGCAGAAAGGCAGTCAGACAAGCCAGAGAGCACTGTCTTTCCTTTTAGCACCAGGGAGTCTGGAGGCTTCCCATCCAATGCCTTTTGTTATTAACAGCCAAGAAACAAGGCAGAAGCAGTCTCTGCCCTCTCTCCAGGCTGGGAGGTGTTAATGGACAGGTGTGAGAGGTTGCAGTTGGGGTGGAGGCAAAAGGCAAGCAGTCTAAATGCATCCATCAGGCCTGTTCCTGCCAGCTGCTCTGAGCCAAGTAAAGTGATATAATCACAGAAAAGGCAAACCAAGCAGATCTGAGGAATAGTGGGTTTAGTAGCCAGCTGCATGCATCCTTTATAGTAGGGAGCTGCCAGGACCATGGGGTTTGGCCATTTTGGATGGGGAAGGTACTTGTCCAAGTCAGAGGTCACCAGCAGCTTCTCCCTGGGAACAAGGTTCCTGCTGTTCTCTCCCGTAGAAAGTAAGTGTGGAAAATGTGTTACATCTTAATGACTGTTTTGACATTTTCTGTAGGGTTATGGATGAAGCAAAAGCAGAACCTCCTGTCAAAAGCCAGAACCAACAATGAACTAGGCTGTGAGTGCCTCACTGTATGCCAATCCCTTGGCATTCCCAAAGGATCACATCTTATGGGTTTTAATTAATTTTTTTTCTTTGCTTCCATTTCTTTGTTTCTTACAGCTCTTCTCTGCCTTTCCTTTGGGAGTTGCTTTCCCTGTCTCTTTTCAACTCAAATTTCTCAATCCTGCTTCTTCTCTTCCTTGCCCAGTATTTGCTTTTTCAGGCCTCCTCCACTGAGACTCTTCATGGCAACCATTCTTGTCCCTGTCTTTGAATACCTTCCTGCTTCTCCTCCCATCCCCATATCTCCTGTTCTCTAGCTTCAGTTCAGTCTGTTTGAAATCCTCCCTCAGCTTCCCCATGTCCTGGTTGACCTCATGCCCTCCTATATAGCTTTCTTTACCTCTCAGACAGTGACTCCTCCTTAGTCCTCTTTAATTTTAGGATTTCTCTCCTGCACTACTTTTTGATTCTGTCACACCCTGAGTTCACCTCTTCCATATTGCTTCATTTCAGGGAGGTCTTGCAGACTCTGTATTGATCTGCTAAGTCTTACCTTCCTAACTTCTCTGTGTAATGTGGGCTGGGCTCCATAAAGGTATGCCCCATTATATGGTATTATGGCTCTACAGCATAATCATGTTATCCAACAGAAAGGCTGCAAAAATCTGAGATTACACTTCTTCCTACTAGGTGACGAATTGTGATTAGAGAACCCAATGGAAAAATTGAGTTGCGTCGTTTAGTTCTGCTCTCAATTCATCAGCCTCAGAGTTAATCTCTTGCCTGTAGTGGCAGCAGACTGAAATAGCACCATTTGTTCTACCAAGTGGGCAGAGAGAACATGGCTAACCTGCTGATGTTCTCTCTGCCAACTGGCTGCTGTTTGGAGATATGGGCTGAAGTGAAGGTCTGCTTGTCTGTGGTTTGGAGCTAATTATGTTTGTCGACCTACTGACATTTTCTGTTGTGTATCAGGTCTAAAATTGGAAGCAATGTGCCATTTTAGTCCTCAGGGAAAAAGGGCTGCTTAGGTCCCACCTGTGTCTTTGTGCATCTGGGAGTAATGGTGAGTGCTTTATTTTCCTAAGCTCACAGAATTAGCCCCACAGGGAGTCTAAGAACTTTTTAAAAGATGTCTCAAATTATATGATAGCATGGTATTTGGCTCTTTAATTACTTTTTGGTGAGGTTTCTATAATGCCAGGCAGCACGGATGTGTATCGCAGGATTGTTATTACAGTTTCTTTCATGAGGTGAAAAGGAGAGTATCCCACTTCATTTCTCCAGCAATCTTAAATTTAATGAAAATTAGTTTGGCTTCATTCAGTGCTATATAGTCTTTTATTGAAAAAACTAGTAGGGTTACTTATCTGTCTTCTAAGAATCATTCTGGCTACATCAGTATCCTATCAAAAAACAAATGTTAAAAGATGGTATATGGATACCCAACTTCTCAGTAGCTGTTGTGCTTTTTATCACACTCCAAAGGTTTTTAATCGTTACCTCTTTAACCTAATAGGTGAGATTCTAATTCCCTGAAGACCTGGGTTTTGCCTCTCTGTATCTCTCTGGCTTGAGAGGTTTGAGTGAAGTGACATTAGGATAATGCTATCACATGCTGTTAAAAATTCAGTGTAATGTTTTCAATTTAATATGGAACTTCTATTGGGGTAAATGGAAAAAGGTTCAGACTCTTGATCTGCTCCACATTTATACCTTCTCTCTCTCTAGCCTGAATCTATTGTCTTTGTTCTGCTTTCCATCACAGATGAATGGGGACCACCTCAAGCTGGCCGTTGTTCTATATTTTAAAACTATTACTAGCAAGAGACTATGTTATGATACATCCAGTTCCAGTGAACTATGTTTGAGGGATGGATAAAGAACTCACTACTGCCAATTGAAAAGATACTAATGTACAAATGTGAATGAATACATGAATACATATATGTAAGTACATATATGAAGGCACATATATACAAAATCATAATTCCCACCTTCAATTCCTAATGGTGCTGCTCTAAAGGACACTTCTTCTGCCACATAGTTGAAAGTACAGTGGTTATTTCTGCAGTTTTTCCCCCTCTCCCAGAATTTTTTTCTTGTTTCCTAATCGATCTTCATAGTTCAAGTTTGTTTCTTGTTGACAGTCAGTTTCATTTTCTGTTAATGCAGCCCCTCTAATTTTTCCAATACTGCAGCATGAGATAACAAAAGAATAGCTATGCTCACTTGGGATTTAATTTCTTGCTATGTTTGTGGACGAATGGTAATTAAACACCACTCACTGGTTCAGGAAACTGAGCACAAAGTACTGATATTTGCATAAACTGCTAGACAATTTGTCCATGCAGTGTCTGAATGCTTCATAGCATTAAGGTATTTATCTTCAAGAAAACTTCCCCCAGGAGGTCTTTTTGCTGATGATGAACTGATGCACAGAACTTTTAATTGACTTCCTAATGACACATAAGGAAGAGTCACAAGTCAAACCTTGGTCTCTTGACTGATGAACTTTTAACCATAACCAAATTGCTTTCAATGACTCATGTATGGTATATTTGGATTTAAAAGATCCTCTGTCTTTCTGTTTGGGTGTCCATCGGATACTGCTGGCTATAATTTTGGAGTAATATCTTTTGGTAACAGTAAGTAGGAGGAAACTCACTCAACTTCTAAAGGTTCTGCCTGGTTAGGAACTTTAGTGTTTGGCATTACAGAAACAGGAATCAGCTACTTTTAGCTGATTACTTTTCCCAACAAATACAAATGATTTATTCCATGCTCAAGGCTTTAGGCTCATGTAGTCTGTTAATTTGTTCAACTGGAATGTCTTTAGAGGATGACAAGGCTGCTTTCATATCAGGTGATGAGAAAATCTTGATAAGATGGTTGTGAGGTGAGGTGGTCAGACAGTCAAGGTTTTGGTAAGATATGAATAGTTAGTCTAAGTTCTAAAAGAGTATGTGTGAGAAGCAGTTCTCTGGGGTTTTCTTGAGTATGAGATTTTTTAATAACAACTGCTAGCCTAAGAAGTCTGTGAATATGAAAAGACTAACAAAAGTGCTTGCAAGCTTTTTGCTCTATCAGACTATCGTCTTTTTTTTTTTTTTTTAATAATAAAGATCGTTAAGATGGCTCTGATCAGTTTGTGGCTGCAACTTTCTACAATGAGCTGGCAGAATCAAATTTAATCAAAGTAGTAAGTGTTAATTAAGCTCTACCTAGTGTCATGTAATATGACTGCTACTACTCTGTTTTACTCTGTCTTCATCCATCCACTCATCTAATCCCAGTCATAAAGCATATTGGACACTTCTTCCTCATAAGCCCCAGCTAAAGTCAGAAAATGAGATCATGTCTATTTTATGGGAGAAATTTAGGAACAAAGAAACTAAACGTTTTGCTGGAGATCTAAAAAGCAGTGTGGAGAAGTGAATAGCTCTGCTTACAAATCTTAGTCCCCAAGCAGGATACAAAATATGGATATTTTGATATTGTTTCTTTACTGCTTTAAATTTTGAGCTATTCCATTCACTGAACACTGAAAGGTTTCAGGGCTGCTGGTGTCAGGTCCCAAAGACCCCCTGTCCTTCATTAGTCTAAGCTGCAATTCATCACTGTCTTACCATAAAACAAAGAAACCCAAACTCTGTGGTGAACTGACAGTCTGGAGCACTTCCTTCCCTTTTTGCTTGATTTCTCTTTTGTATTACAAACTACAAGCCTTCACAGCTGATGCTGAGCTTTCTAACACCAGTTTTCTGGAAGGACGTGTCTAGTTTCTTCCACTGGCTTTGTAAGAAAGTGGCAGTGCCTGAGCAAGGTACATTTGGTCTCGAGCCCATAAGATTAGGCCCCGGTGATAGCAGTGCTAGACATACCACAGCTCAACAAGTTGTCATTGACCAGCTGATTTGCAGTAAAGGACTGTGAGTCCCAAGCTCTGTACGATTGCAAGCCATCCTACTGGGTGGTTATTAACACATTTAGCTGTATCAGTGCAAGAAGCTTACAAATGGGTCCGTGATCAGGGATGGTGATCTGGAGGAGTGGTAGTAATGCATGGAGGGGCGGTAACACAATCTCAGGTAATCCTCTCATGAGGGAAGACTCCCTTTGCAAAACTAGCTGTTCACTAGGTGGAGTACATCTGCTTGCCGCCACTCTTGGAGGACAGCATGCTCACTTTGTGCACTTTGTTTGTGCCTTATGGGAAAGGCTTAAAGGAGTTGTTTGGATCAAGTTACAGTTCATCTTGCCATGCTCTCAGGAATCAGTCGTATCCTGAGTAACAGGAAGGCTTAAGAAAGTTGATCAAGAAATGCTGTGCAAGACTCCTCAGAGCTTCAACAGTGGACTTTCCAGTCCTCTGCATAAGACCCTCTCACAGTTCTGCTAATACACCTTGCTAATCCAGCCACGAGAGGTGAGCCTTAAAATACTGCATTGCAGCCTTCCCCAGGAGCTCACTGTACGTACTAGCTAGTTATGTAAAACTGGAATAAGGTTTCTTTATCAGTGGCATGTGATTCTGCTCATCGCAAAACCAAACAGGACAAGATGGTGCCACCATATGGGTATGGTATTGCCCTACGATACCACCATATCTCTTTTTCCTTCCTAAAATATTTACTATTGTGCATCAGCAGAGATTCCTACAAATGTCATAGGTCTGCAGAAATCTGGTGTCATGCTGCACTGAGGCATGTCGAAACAGACCTTAATTTCACACCCAAGGAGCACTGTGACTCCATGCTGTTCTGTCCTGTTGCATCTCTAGTAAGGAGATGATGCTTTTTTGCAAGCTGCAGCCCAGGTGCACTCATTAGTTCAGCCAGCAGCTGCTGTGAGTGAAAGCTGGTGGACAGCAAAGGGATGCAGTTTCAGTGAAGAAGACATCAGGAAAACAACAGACAAATGACCTGTGGTAGCGGTTGTGTGTGAAGAACTTTTGTATTCATGACAACCTGCTCATTTGCTAAGAGCACAGAAAATCAATCAAAATCAAATGCAAACAAAGACATGATAAATTAATCAATAAAGCCATGGGCTAATCAAATGGCACCCTCCTCAATTACTCTAATAGAAGAACAACTGCTGGTTATGGCTCCTTGTTTAGAATGGCAGTCTTTGCAATCAAGCACTGATTCAGATGTCAGTTAATTAAGTCAAGGGAGCTGTATGGAACAGGATTCCACTTTGTGTTTTTTCGTTTAATGACATAAATGGATTCAGTGTCCCAATTTCATATACCTTCCCCAAAGACTGTAAAAGAACCATGTACATGAATTTATATTTGTGTATAGCCTCACAGCTGAATTTTGTAAAGGCAGGACTACCGGTCACAGAAGAGCTCTGCTCCACTGCGGATGCTTGTGCTTTTACACTATGTAATCCCTGTGATATAATCAAGCTTCAGCTTCAAAATCTCTAATCTCTACTTTTCTTGTTCTAGAAATCCTCTCCTCCATCTACTAGGAATAATTTCCTAGTTTCCAGATTAACTATGTCTAAATTACCTTGTATTTAGTTCTTTCAAAAGCTGAGTGTCCATGGTTGGGTTATCTTCCCTTATGTCTTGGGGATGCGATGGTGGGCATTTGTATCACAGAGAGAATCCACCTTGTCTGTCAAAGAACAGGCTGTGGTCACTTTCTGGTCTAAATCTTTCTGAATTTACATGTGATACTCAGGAAAAAATACAAGTCTGTTCATCTGCCATAGTATAATCCCTTGTTCATTGTTCATCTTCTAGTACAAAAGCAAAGACAAAATTCTTGTTTCAACTGACTGGAGTTGGGAAGAAAGAGGTTGTAAAAGAAAACTGTGTAGATTCAGCCTTGGGCCATCACAATAATTTAGGGAACAATTTTTGCGCTTAGGTACCTGGGTGATCATACAATTGACTTCGGCCCTCAGCCTCTCTGAGGGACCAAAGCAATGGATTTGATTCCGCCAGACAAAGTCCCTGAGGTCTGTAGGCCTGCCTGTCAGGCATGTGCTTCTGTATTCTATAGCCATAGGTCACTGCAGAGATGCTGTCTGGGTACTGCAACAACCTCTCTGTGGTTTGATGTCCTTTGCATCCTGGGGATCCTTTCAACCAGGCAATGTGTGCTTTTACAAAAGTAGTCATCACCAATGAGTGCCAAAGTAGTGAAAGTTATAGTTTCTCCTGGATAATACTATCATGATATCTCTGGTGCTGGAGTATAACAACTGCCTGTGTATTTAATGATGACTCTTTACACCTCTCTGCTCTACCAGACTAATTGAAAGTGTTTCCTAATATATCCCCTTGTTCAGGAAGAATCTAGGACTGGGAAAACAGCAGAAACATTTGCACAGCAGCTGCTTTCCATTTTGTCCAGAAACTTTGCTCCCACAAAGTTTTCCATGAGTTTTGTAGTTTTAATTTTTTTTCTTTTCTGTTAGAGTGAACCTTGTGTCAAGATAATGAGCTTCATGCATTCAAGTCAGGGCTTGAGTGTTAATTAGGTCACTCTTACTAGAATGATTTATTGACCTATATTTGGTATTAGCAGCCCTAAGTTTTCCTCCATAGAGAGTCAGTGAAAATCACCTTCATCAATCTTCAAGACATTGATAATCTCAATTTTTTTCTCTATTTTAGGTTTTCAGAGCAGATTAATAAATAATCTACTCTGAGGTTCTGATTGAGTAGTTCTTCAAGACATTGAGAAGCCTCAAAAGAAAAAAAAAAACCTTGATTTTTAGATATTCAAAGCAGATTAATAAAGATCAGCTTTTGGAGACTGATTAACTATTTCCAGCTGAACTGGAGTGCTTTAATTGATTCCAGTAGTCACTGGATGTTATTTAGTATATCGTACATAGGTAAGATGGCCCAGCTATTTATGTAGGAAAAGAGCTTAGAAAAGTCTCCAAAGCCAGAATCAAATATCTGATGTTTCAAAATGTGATGGATAGCTTTTAGAAAGAAAGGGAGTTCAGACGGAGAACTTCTGTTCCGTTATTTTTCCTCTTCTGGGTCTCAGAATTTTTTCAGAGCTCTTAACATGGGGGATGGGTAAACCAAGTACTACTAACCTTCAGATTTGTGCGTATTTGAACATTTAACATGCCTAGTGAGGCTCTGATGTTGGTCTCTGGAGTATCCTGCAGGACAGGTACTTTCTTGTGCTGACTGGGATGATGGGGTTTTTATTATTTTTAAATCTAATGAAATACAGCCCCATGGCTTTTTCAATATGGGGGCATGAAACTGTCATGACACAGTCTTAGAGCAAAGAAGAAGAAGAAGTAATCTTCACAAAACATACCCTTAGCTTGTGGAGTTCCTTACTGCAGGTGCTGTAGATGCTAGAAGTTTACATAGATGTAAAACATAAGTGGAAAAATTCATAGAAAAAAATTCCTTTGATGGGTATCCCCTTTGGTTTGGGAAAACCTTTAACAGGATTTCCCGGAGGCTGGAAAAATACTTGGAGAAACATTACTGAATGCTTGCCCTGCTCCAATATGTTTCCTAAAATAGCTGGTGTTGATCAGCATTGGAAGAAAGATCCTGGGTCAGCTAATCCTCTATGCTGCTCTCCTTGGCTTACGTGATCATGCTGCCTGTGTGTGCTTAGGCATATGTGTCCATCTTCTGCCTGCATGAATTTTTTTAGTGGGTTGAATTATCACCAAATTTGGCAGAGGGGTACACATCTCAAATATAGCCGGTTCCTACACATTTTGTGAAAAGAAGTGGCCTGAAAGAGGTCAAGGAGAATTTATCTGTATTGTCAGTGCATGATCACAGCTTTTGCTAGACAGTAGAGACTCTACATAAAAGTGCGCTGTTATTATGGGCCAAGCTTGGGAAAAAGCTTCAGAGCTCAGACTCTATTAGACATCAGAAAATCCAGTCAAAGACATAGCCAGCCAAACAACTCATTTCAATTACCTTTCATCTCAGTGTTTTCTTTGCAGAATCAAACCTGCAGAAATTTCCCTGAAAGAAAATTGCCATCTTCTTCTTTGGGCCTAATTCTACATAGCGAAAATGGACTCGTGGGAGAAGTGAGGCCATCTCTCCTCCTCATGAATTCAAGGATCATTAAGTGTTCTTAGCAATGATCCAAGACTGGTCTCTGCAGAGCCTCCATTCTATGATTTTTATATAGTTCATGTCTTTATTTAGGTCTATAGGAAAGGCTTGCAGAGAACAACGAAGCCCTGAAGTCCTTGCATTAGAATACCTGAATCAATAGGAAAAAAGAAAGGCTTGTTCCAGCCTGCGGGTAGGAATAACAAGCACATGCAAGGCCAGATTCTGCATCCTTTGCTTCTTCTCAGTTAACAGGTTGCTCTGACTGGAGTCCAGCTGAGTGCAATGAAATAAATCGGTGCTTAGGCAGGAGGGGCAGAAGCAGTCCTGTAATGAACTGGCTATAAGAAGGCAAACTGTGTGTAGCTCTCGGACGCAAACATGGGCTTTGTGGTGTTCCTGGTTCTTAACAAACCCAGGCTGGGAGGACGTTCCTGTGCTAACAGCCCCTCCTGGAATTGGTGCTGCTGCATTAACATCGCACTCTGTTAGCAAGGCTTAAAGGCCACACAGGATTTCACAGCTGGGAACAGAAACTTGGCAATGTATACCTATTTCCTGGTTTAAAAAAAATAATCAAATCAACCTGTGCCAGCCCTCCCTTATCTCCTTTCACTTTCTAGTCCCACAGTTTCCTTTCTAATAAGATCAAAAGGGCATCTAAAAGTAATAACAAGATTTTTTTTCTCCCCTAGTGAGCTTTCGTCTCTAGCATGTTGATGCTCCTGATAACTGACCATGCTTTCGTATTTATTCATGAGAGTGATTCTGACCTACAGATCCATACAGCTGATAGCAAGCAGATCACTCTGGAGACATGACTGGACAAGAACAACTAATTGGTACACAAGGTTGGGAACATTTGCAGTGAAAACTCTTCTGAGGGGAGATTGGAAATGGTGAGAAACATCTTCTGCTCAACATCCCTGTATAGGTGCATGTGGATTGGCATTTAGATAAATGGGAAAAAGGAAGAGAGCACTTGGCTCTTTCAGCACCAGTATAGATTAGCAGCAGCTAGTTATCATAAATTAACACTGAATTTGAGCTGCATGGACTACATTAATTATGCTCAAGTGGGTGTTACTGAACATGAAGAAAATACTAATGGCTGCATGTATGGAAGGCTTTCCTGGGGGGAAGTATTGTAGATGCTCACTTGACCTCCAATGGGCATCGCTTATGTGTTGTGGAAGGATACTGGGCTAGACACTTGTTTAAACCTAGACTGACTGTTCTTAGGTTCTCATATAACATAATAGCTGATAACTTTGACTAGAAAATCTATTTTTCTTTCATACATTTGTGTAGTAAGGAAGGGGGAGAATGAGACGGATTGGAAAATGTGCACAAAAAATGGCCAAAATGTGGAAAAGTTTTGACTCTGTGCTTTAGTTAGAGGTGGAGTTGTTTGATTTTGTTGATGCATTTCTAGCTTCCTGGCATTTAAAAAAGTTTCTGATGAAAATCAAATCCCAGAAAGAGAGCAGTAATTTCTCAGAGGTGGAAAATAAAATCAAGGTAGAAATTATTTTTAGAGCTGGCATTTCTGGGATGTCTAATGATAAGTCAAACTTGCCAGAGCAGAGAAAAGCTGAGCTAATGCACAATGATCTGAGATTTTTCCCTTGACTACCACATCTAATACTATCAACAAGCTTGCGTATTCTGTATGAAGAGCAGATGGGAAAGCATTGGCTAACGACTGTACATACAAGCTTGGGAATCTCTCCTTTGCAAAAAGACAGATACTCCAGATAAAAGGTTTTATTCATATATATATATTTATGAGTTACTATTAGGTGATGGTCAAATTAATTGGACAGAATCCTTGCAAAGCCTCTCCTATTTACTGCATAGGGGTTACTTCACTGCTGTAGGAAGAAACATTCCCTCCTTTCCAATTTGGAACTACTCAGACATATAAGGCAAGACGGATGCAAAATCTGGTGGTGTAATGGGTCATCAGGAGGAAGAAATCTGAATCAAGAGATGTAGGATTATCTGGGAAAGGTCTGGCTCGCTGATGGATAGCAGAGGAGGACTCACTGTTGGACCTGTTAGTGCTTATATTCTGTGGACCAACCTGGAGTCCCACCGAGCACTCAGGTGCATTGCCAGATGGCAGAAAGAGAGTTAAAATCCTGCTGATCTCTTTATTGCTGCACTCATATTTTTCTTCTTACAGGAGTGAGCAGGCAGTAGAGTTTAGTCCCCTGAATGTGTTTAAACGAGGTGCAGAATGAGAAGCAGCACAAGAAGGAAGGGAGTTGCAAGCATGAACAGGAGGAAGTACAGAAGGACTGCTCTGAACAGATTATTTTAACACAGGGCATGAGCTGGTCCTGGTATCTGGGAGAGGTGTCTATGCAGGCTCAGAGGCATCTCTTCCCAGGGAAAAGCCTTGTGCCCAGAGAAAACTGAGTATTGTGTAGATCTTTGGTTTTAGTCCAAGGACTAGCAGAGACCTACCTTCTGGACCCCTCTCAGGAAGCTGGTTCCTAATCATCACACCTACATTCTGATTGCTAAGAAAATAACATCTTTTAAAAGAGAAACCTATCCATTAAAATGAAAATATAGAAAGGCTAGTTATAAATGTTAACTTTAAGCAGAGGCTTGAGGGAGGCAACCACTATTTTTGCTCTTGCCATTAACAGTGCTTTTCAGATTTCCTGTCAGTATTAGGATATGGCATATATTAAATTAGCAAGTGCTTCTGGTTTGTGTGGAGGACATACTGCTGGGTTAAGAAGCTCATTAGCAGTATTTGCTGAATTCATATTTATTCCCAGAATCAATACTTGTAATATACTAATTAAGTCATCTGTTTAGGACAGCCCCATGCTGTAGCAGAAGGAGTCCGTTCCCATCGAGACACATGCAATACAGCATTTAGCTCCCATTATTATTAATGAACACTGCAGGCTTAATTCCTGATGTGAGTCTCTGAACAGGCATGCACAGCCTCATCCATCTGCTGAATGTTTTAAGTGGCGCCTTTGCCAGCACTCAGGATGTGTTAACCCTTCCAGTGCCTTTGCTTTGGGGTCGTGAATGGACTTCAGCAGAAGCTCCAAAACCACTGAAGGGCTCTTCATTATCTTGGTGGACTTTGGAAAAGGGGCCAGGGGCTTTCACAAGGAAACCAAAGGGATAAGTTGGATATGGTGGACCTGTGGAACTGCACAGAAGAGTGAGAGCATCCAGATTTCCCCACGTTCCTGGAGGCTGAGTAATTTCAAGAGGAAAGTAATGCTTCTGGCTATTAGCTGTCTTGCCCTTAAGTTAAAATAAGAATGATTTTAATGATTCCCTATTCTCAGTACTCTTTATTGTATCATGAAATATTTTATGACTTTAATTTCTTTAATTGTACTAGGGTACAATTTCCTGCCCTGGAATTTGGCTGCTGTGCTCAGCCTTTCCTCAAGGGATCTCACTGTTGGAAGAAGACATGCTCTGGTGTCTGCAAGTCCCAGCTTCCAGTTACATCCTCCCCTCCAAGACATGGATTTCTGCAGCTCTTCTCCCAAACCCTGACCAGCAGTCACAAGGAACAGGTTCAATTATTAGAGGTTATTAATTCATCAGCTCCAGTTGCCCCCTTGCTGAAATCCAGGAAATGGATTCAAGTCCTCTGCTGTAATTGGCAGGGGTTGGGTGTCCATGGAAATAGCCATTGAGCTGATGCTTCCTTCTCCTGCTGCAATTCCTTGTTCCCTTCTTGCCTTTGTCAAAGCAGGGGAGGGGAGAATCTCTCCTTTACAGAGTTTTGCATTTCACAGCTGCAAATTCTTGCAGCAGGGGTGAGTGGCTTTTTGCTCCAGGACAAGTGGCAGCTCCAGGCTTTCAGTCATTATTACAGCTATATAAATTCCTCTGCCGTGACTAGACTTTATACTACACTGGGACATTTCTGTTCTAAAAGAAAATGCATGTGGTTGGCATTTTGCTCGTTAGTCCCTCTTCTCCATCTCTCTTTGTTTCTCCCATATGCTGAGAGAGCCTCTTTGGGGCTTCCCTCACTCTAGGACTTTTTGGAAATGGCTGCTCTTCTTGCTGAGGCTCTACATGTTTGGTGGATACGTTCCTTTGAGCTCAGGAGACACCACGTACTGCTGTAGGTGCTTGGCCCAGGCAGTAAACGTGAGCTGAACAGATGTGGAAGTGGGTGCCCAGACAGCCAAGGGATGGCACTTCCACGGTCGCAATAGCTCTGAGAAATACTGACTGGCTGCACTGAGTGTGTGAGGCCTCAGCAGGAGGGGATGGTGGTGGTGCTGCACTGCATGTGTGGGAGATGGGACATAGTGGGACTGGCGAGAGGAAGAGATGTGTGGCTTCCGGAGTCTGTGAAATGGTGGGTTTCCACTTAGACTAAGCATGGCACAGGTGAGATTTCTCCAGTGTTATCATGGGCATGCAGTTTCTTTTTTCCAGCGAGCGGGCCCAATTTAAATCAAGAATAACTTTAGGTGGCCTAGTATGGGCTGTCCTAACATAACGATTGCAAAATCCACGACGTTTCAATGACAGGCCAACAAGGGAAATTTAGAATTAGGATTTTTCATCCTGTCTTTGTGCAGATTGCTAGAAAACCTGGAAAAACAGAAAATCACCTAGAAGGGATACAAGTACTGGGGGTTTTGTTTGTTTTGGCTTGTGCAGTACCTTTGTACAGGGGTGTTTGTGTGTATTTTTGTGTATGTGCACTGTGGCTGCTGTGCATGCAATTCCAGACAGCCACAAACCCCATTGCATGTTAAACCCAAAATCTACTGTTCCCTGAGCAATTTGATCACTCCCTTTGATCAGCCTGTGCAACTGTCTCTCATGAGGCCAGCAAAGGAGCTGTGGGCACTGGGCCATGTTGTCTCCTGGGATTGCTGGGATTTCTGTGAAGTTCATCCTGAAGATCCCATTTCGCTATGATGAAAGCATATGAGGCAATGAGTGTATTTTAGGCATTTATTTACCTTGTTCTCACTGGTTGCTTTTTCTGATTCCACCCTATTCTCCATCCCTCTCTCCTTTCAGGTAATTCTTAATATTAAAAAAAAACCAAAAGCAACCCTGCCTGATGCAATTTGAGGCAAGACAGGCACATTTTATTAAGGACTGCAAAACACTTAGCGACACAAGGGTTTTCATGTGTAATCAGATGCAGCAATTGGCTTGATTGCAATTGCTTCTGGGTCTGTTGCGCACAAGCACCTGATTAGATTTTAGTGGCACTGCCAATTCCGGAGGAGCTTTCAGCCTCACGAGGTGAATGGGCCTCGGGGAAATCATGTGCCTCGTCCTTAGTCCTTAGTGCCACCACCTGGAGAAGGGAAAGATGGGACAGGCAAACGAGTTAGCAAGGACTCGTCCTCTAAAAAACCCGTTGTCTAGGTGGGAAAAATGGATGAATTTCCAGCTCCTCTGCCGGCCCAGTTTAACACTGGGAAGTGTGTTCTTATTCTTCCTTCAATTTCCCAGTGGTATCAGACAACTTTATGCCAGACACCCCCTCCTTGACCACATTGCTCTATGGGCTGTTGTGTAGTGGCTCTGCTTTGCAGGCCCACTCATGTCTTGGGGATGGGCATGAACATTGCCAGACAGGGAGGGACCCTTTTCCTGGCCCTCTCCCTTCATGTGGGTGGGTAGCAGGTAGCAGTGCCCACTGGGATGGAAGAGAAGGGAGCAGAGGCAGCAGTATGGTGGCATCAAACAGCAGGCAAGGCTGGTAATGCTGAGTCCTCAGTAACATTTCCTAATTATTCTGGGTTTCTTCATTGTGGTACCAGCTATATTTGCTATAGGTACTCACCTGTATAGCCTCATTGTGAGAGCTGTGCTGTCTATCCTGTCTATTTACAGTCCTAAAATGCAGAGGATGTTGCACATCTCTTCCTCAAAATGCTCAAAGTGATCCTCTTACTGATCTCAGCAGATCTGGAGCTCTTCAGCTCAGATGAGAGGTGAGCCCCTGTGAGGGTGCTGTGCTGTTCCCAGTCACGGTGGAGCCGGATGCTACTGCAGCTACGCTGTGCAAGCGCCCAGGAATGGGACTGTGGCAGGTTCCCCCCACCCAGGCTGTTCTGGGGACGCCTGAGACACATAGCCACTGGTGGCTGCAGTCATTTCAACCACGGATTGGGGGAGCTTTTTGAAAAGGTGTTTTTCAAAGGTGAGGAAAATGAAGTTTTTGTTGAATACTTTTGCTCTGGAAAATCCTAATTCTGAAATGTCAGACTGATGAATAGTGACATCTTTGATCTAAACAAATGCTGATGTTCTTGGCATTTTTGAAATGTCAGTGCAGAGCTAAAATCCTTTTACTTGACTCTTGACCTAAAAAAAAAAAAAGATCATCAAGTTGAAACAAAGTTTTCCTGTGAAAAATATAATCTGTAATTAAAAGAAAAAACCAAACTCTTCTCTTTTGTGAAGGAACTACTTTATCAAAAGAATTCAACCCACTGTCGGGTGGTAACTTAAGTATTCTTCGCATCAGCCACAACCCCATGTGGTGTTTAACGGAGCACAACTTCAACATCAGACTTTTTGTTGCCCTGGTGGAGACACCTTAAGAAGACCAGATTTTTACAGGCGAAATGCTCTGAAAATCACCCACTTTCTGGCTGTTTTAAGTTTGATGTTCAGAAATGCCCTGTGGCTCTGGAAACTCTTGATGATTTCCAGCCACTCGGTCCTACTCTGGGAACACATACATGCCCCTGCCAGTGAAACCGATGAGAATTTTGCCTGAAGAAAGTTTGCAGAATTGGACTGGGCTCCAATTTGTTTTTCATCATGTATAACAAAGTGCTTATTTACTTTTTTTCACTTTGCCCAGCTTGGACAATTAAACCCCTGAGTCATTTTGCTTTTATTTCAAATCAGTTGCATTCCCTGGTTCACTGACTTGCCTGGAGTTTTATAATGCTCAGATACCAGAAGGAAAAAATGACATTAAAACCCCTGAAGATGTTAAAATTCATGTTTGGATTTACAGTGCTGCAGGAGCTATCCATTAATTTGATGAATTTCTTGATTTCTCTGTATGCATATAAGTGTGTGTTCTTATTAAGATTTTTAGCAGCAGTGAGATATGTTAATAGTCATTCACCTCTTGAGAATAAAGCTGTACAACAGAGCAGAGGGAGAAGGTGGTCTCAGCTCAGGGGACATTAGTGGAGACAATACAGCTGGGCAGAATGGGCAGCCCCCAACCTGGGACAGCAGATGAGCCCTAGGGCAGCCCTGGCTGAGATGTGTTGGCAGAGCTGTTTGTGGGGAAATCGTTGCCTACATCTAGCGCTGGAGGTCTGTCTCAGGCAGGTGATATACGCATCTCATTCTCATAAGTGTGCAAAAATTAAAGCTTTTGTTGGCTGGGAGCCCTTCTCCTTGGACTGGATTTAGCACCTGGTGACAAGAAGCATGGCAAAGCTTCATACTTTCCCCGAGCTGCCTGCATCTGAGCAGTGAGGGCACATGGCCTCTTTCTTTCCATGGCTGGGAACACTTTCAGCACAATTTGGGTTTGTTACATTCAGACAGTAAGATTTGGGGACTTTTAACCTGAGAATAGTTTGCCAGAAACATGCACATAGATGCATGTCAGAATACAAGGATGGATTAGGTACTCACAGCTTTTTAAATCAAAAGCATTTCCAAACAGTTGCAATTTGTTGAGTTCTAAACATTTCCCATGGAGATGAAGAGACCCTCTGAAATTCTACATCTGTGGGTTACTGTACAGCACACATGACCTTCTTTTACTTAGCCTTCTTTCACAGATGCTTAAGGAATAGCTAAACTGTGAACCTTGGGATGACTGTGGCTAGCTTTCAGCTTTCATAGCTGGAGACAGGACTTAGAAATGGACCCTTCACAATAGGAAGCCAAAGCCAAGAAAATATTCCTCAATCTTTATATATTTTGTTTTTTCAAAATCCCATATGTTTGTTGGTTTTGCTTACTCTGTTTGAAAGCCTGGATCTGGCAATCCTGTTTGAGGTTTGGCTCTTTCAACCCTTCCTATAGAAAGCAGAGACAGCTGTGATAGGAATGACAGCCAGCTTTCCATCTCTGAAGAGATCAGGTACTAACATAAATATTGCCATGTGTTAATCTCCAGAGAACTCTCCCCGGGGGTGCAGATTTTGTTTCTTTTAATTTCATCAGTTAGGTATTTAAATAAATGCTCTGATTGAGGAGATGTGGTGCCCTAGGCCCAAATGTACAAACTCTAAACTTACGTAGAAGAGGCAGGGACAGACAGGCATGGATCAGCAGAGACAGGCAAGGACCCTGTGAGCCAGCACTGAGTGTAAATATAGGCAGTTGTCACGGCATATCAGAAGTTTATTTATTCATAGGGATTATCCCTCCTCTTACCCTCCTAGGTGACTTTCAGTGTGACACAGATTAGGCTAGAGGGTCCACAGGTAATTCTGTTTTCTTGTGTTTAAAACTAATGCTGCGGTGAGACATACATGGCCACATCCTCCACCACCGCTGGATTTTGAAGGCAGGCTATGTGCAATTTTTCCCCTTTACATGTTGAAGCCCACTTTTCTGGGGCATTTTAGAGAGGGTCTCAAGTCAGTTTGATTTAGGTAGCGATTTTAAGGTTGTTATTTCAGTATAACCTGTTACAGGAAAGATAGACTTCAAAGCCAAGCCAAACCAAACCCCTGGGGAAGAAATAATCCTTGCACCCCAAAACCACAGGAACTTGAGCATGGCCATGGGCTTTCACGCCATGCCGGGAAGCTCGCTCAGTTGGCTGGGTGGCACAAGTGTAGCTTCTGTCAACGGCGTTCAGCAACAGAGCTGAAAGGCAGGTCCACTCCCCATGCATCACTACTCTCATGCCAAAGTACTTCACTCTTCCTCAGGAAGCACATTTCTTCTGCCTCTCAAGAAAAAGCCACAGAGTGTTGTTGACCTTTTGACAAATAGCAGAGATGAGTCTTAGATGATGGACTTGCTGTGCTACATCAGGGGCAAAGCAAATAAACAGTCCCTGGCTCAGGGGAGACACTGCACATAACGTCCAAAGCTCATGCAATACCGTCATCCCCAGTTACCTGGAGTCATTTGCAGCTCAGTGCCTGCCCAGGTTCCAAAAGAGTGGCTAATTCTTCATTCCTTTTATTTTTAGAGAGCTTTGGCTCAAATTCCTTGCTGTAAGCACAGCATTGTAAGCATCTTGGCGAAAGCTGGGCTTACAAACTACTCTTTCCTCAGTGTGAGACACTTCATTAACTGCAGGGGAAAGACAGGAATGGTACAGTATAGATGAAGGGCAGGTCTGCATTTCAGTGACGGGATTGCAATTAGCAGCTTCCACTGTCTGTAGAAAGAAAGCTTGGCAAGTTGGGATGTTTTTAGGGCTTGGTGTTAGGAGGAAAAAAGCAAAAGAGAGAAAAAAAAAAAAGGAAGAAAAGGAAGAAGTCCAGGTCACAAATATAATAGAAGAGAACATGAAGTCAGCATTTCCCATCTCGTTGTTATACAAGTCTTTCCTGTGTCTGACAGGTAGCTGCTTCACATCAGAAGTGACCCATATTACTTCTCTATTGTTTAAACAAAGAAAGTCGCCAATTAAAATGACTTGAGTTTATTTCAGCACTTCGTGCTCTGGGAGCCTCATCGATTGGAGGGGAAGGCACAGGGTTGTCTGCTCTGCTGTGAAGCAATACAGTTCTTTCAAGTACATCCTACTCACCCAGCTTTTGTCAGAAAGTGTATCAAATTACAGATATCAGACATATAGCAGAGACTTAAGAGGTCATCTAATCCATCCCTCAACCCCAGAAGCTATTCCAGGGAGATGTTTTTCTACGCAGTTCATAAAACCCTTCTGCAAGAGTCATCACACTTTCCTGAGCTACCTAGTTCCTAATTCTCCTGATATCTGATTTAAATCTCCTTTGCTGCAGTTTAAGAATTTACACCTGCTGTTTTTGCTCTGTCCATAATGGACACAAGGAGATGTCATATCATGGAGTCGGGCAGATGTCAGGTGAACAGCCTCCTGTTCAAAGTAGAGCTAACTCCAAAGTCAAAGCAAGGGGCTTTTTCTCCCTTGGTGACAACTGTTAACTTCTTTGAAAACCATTACTAATCTTCTCTCTCTTCTAAGCAGTTTGGCATCAATTCTTTGAATCTTTTTTCATAGATCATATTTGCTACACTGTGTTTATTACCATTGCTGTGTTGTTAGTCATGGCCATGTATCTGTTGGATGCTCTCATACATACATGTGTGCACCCATACACAGACACATGCATACAGAGCTACTTTTGATGACTAGAGCAACAGGAGTAGAAGCCTTTCCTTGGCAAAATTATTTGGTAAAGTGAAATTAATTCGGCATGCTGGGAGTAACAGACTGAGTTGTACAATGCGAAGTGCAATGAAACATTAAATGGCAATATGCTGTCTGGCCACCAGAAGCATTTACATCTTGCAGTATGATGGATGTAACATGGTTATTGGTATGGCAACACAGCATATGCTTGGCTTTAACCATTTCATCAGTCCCTGCTGAAGGTAAGGGTCTCTCAAATCTCCTTTCAGAGTGTATTTACCTACTTGTCTGGCTGGCATTGCTGTGGCTTTGACCATAAGTATGATTTTAACCTGCTATCCCAGCCAGCTTTTCAGCATGCCTGTGCTCGCTGATGATAACGTGATTTTGAAGAAATGAACTGTGAACAGGAGCTGGTGCTGTTTGCAGGATCACTGACAGGGTTGCACTTTGGAGCCTGGCTGTGGGTAACAGGGATCGCTTCTGTATGTTGACTGGCATGGCTGTGCAGATATCATCATGCACAGGAGAACTGGTCTATAGTAATCTGGCTGAACATAGCTCTGAAAACTCATAGAGCAAAGAAGCAAGGAAGCCAAACTGCAGTGCTAGTTTATTTATCTGGGAGCCACCTTAGCTGTAAGAGCTTCCTTGCCCTAACTTGGCCCAGGAGCCGTGCTACAATGCAACTACTTCTAAGAGATAATGTTATTTTAATATTTGCATATTTGTAGTGTGGAGGAAATCCAGACATAGATAGAACTCCATTGTGACAAGTGCTGTAGAAACATAGAGAAGGGAATTTAGTGATCACGGACTAAGCCTAAATAAAGAATAATAGAATGATACAGGGGGACTCTGTACAACGAGGATATAAATCTGGCAAAGCAGTGAAAACTACTTAATGTTTGCATAGTTTTGGGGAGCTGCTATGGTGAAGGAGTGTTGTAAGAAAGACTCAAGGAAGGAAGATGAGGTAGCTTTCATAAATTAAACCAATTCTGGTAGCTGTTCTGTAAGGAACATATTTGTCACAGTTAAAGCTTGGATTTTAAACAAGCTCAGACACAACTGATTGTACAATTACTATGCCAATAACATGTGGGTTGGTGTTGTCACGCTTGTAATGGGTAGGTATTTTTACTTTTATCTTACTTGTTTTATTGTTATTAGAAAGTGTTGATCAGGACAGTGATATTCTACCTATAGTTAGTCCTGCATCTCTGGGTACTTCTGGGACATCCCTGAAAAGGGAACTAAGAAAAGAAAGTTTATTAACAGTTGGCTGGAATCACTACAGGGGGTTTCACATGCTGCCACTGGAATACTCTTAGACCCCTGCAAACCAAAAGAGGTTGAAAAGTTGCTAGTGTAGAATGAATAAGAAGGAAAGAGTTGAACCTCTTGTTTTCATTTTCCCCAGCAGATGTTCAGTTGTTGAGGCATCAGAGCCACCGGATGCTGGAAGAGGCATTTATGAATGACCTGGTATTCCGTATTGCTGCCTCTGGGGGTGCCACCAAGCTGGGCTGGAGGCGGCAGCAGCTGGTATGTCTCTGTGGGGTACTCGGAGTAATGGCTGTCATTTGCTGGACGAGTGGAAGTCACGGTGGTCTTCTGCTCAGTCACCACCTGGTCCCTGCCACATGCCACAGAGATTGATATAAATCAAACTCCTTCTGCAGTGGGGGCCTTGAGAAAACAAATTGATGTTTTAAAGCACAAGAAAGGAAGTGTCAGAGGTGCAGCCCTAACAGTCTGACAGTGAGCTGGGGGGTTGCCACGGTGGTCGGCTGAATGCTGAAGGAAGTTGTCAACAAGTGGGAACATCTCTGGAAGCATAACTGGAAGAGTAAAGCCCAAATCAAAGGCCAGGGCAAGACAGAGGACACATTTTCCCCTTTTATATGTAGTGGTGGTGAGCTCTGGGTTGAAATAACAGCTAGGGGAAGGGATGGACTCTGCCTCTGAAGACATGAAGGCCAGATGTCACCTAAGAAAGTAGCTTGTAGGGAACAACCATTTACAGGCTTCCAGGAGACAGAAGACCTTTGAGCCCTATCATGTGCCTCATTTTGAATTGGTAAACTTTGACAAGCAGGTGGATCAAGTGATGTCTTCACCCTTTCTGCCAATGGCCTAGACTTGCTTATTTTCTTGTTTACTAAAACTAACCTCAAAATGTGTCTGCATTGTTAAGGTTAGTCTCTTGGAGCTGTTCTCAGCAGTGGGAGAGCAGAGAACCAACACAGTATTGGATGTTTACACCCCTTGGAGAAGTCAGAGCAGATATGGGTTCTTGTGCCCAGTATTAAGCAGGACATCCAGAAGCTTTGTCTTCAAATTAAAAATGAATCTGATAAGGAAGCATACTCTATGGAGTGCATTTTCCAGGACTCTCATTTTTCTGTGTGATGTCTGCTACCTGAAAACAAGATGCAAAGATTGTCTCATTCCATCCCTGGAAGGAGATTAGCCAGAGTAATCAGTGACTCTGTTATGGATTTTCCTACAAACACTAATGAAAGGGACAAGTACAGATGATTCAACAACAACCAGATCTACATTCATTTTTACTTCCTCTGCAAAAAACCAAAATAAAACAGGAAAAATAAGTAATTTCTATCTTGATCAGTCTGGATTATTAAAGTTCCCCAGTGTGAATCACTTGTGGAGCATTAATTTTTATGCCAGTCAAGGAAAATTAAGTGGCCTAATCACCTTACATGTTCACCATTACAGGAATTGCAGAGCTTTTCCTGTATTTGGTTGGAGGCTATTCCATTTGACTGGACTCTTTCAATACTGCTTTGCCTGTGTGTGCAATTAAAAGACTTTTTTTTATTAACCAGTTTTTACATTACACTCAGCGGCCCCGTCACACAACTAAATGACCCGTTTAACAAGCATGATAAAATCCTCATTAGGGCCTATTATAGGATTTAGTGGAATCTTCCTGCTTCTCTACAGCACAAGCCTAATCTAATTAACTCCGCCACTTAATTGTCTCCCTCCCTCTTCTTGCTGTTTATTGGGCTTTTTGTGGAAAACAGATCCAAGGAACACAATTAACGTAATTTATCCTGGAAAATCCCCAAACATTAGCAAGCTACAAATGTAATTGGAAAAGGCCTCACAGAGTTCAAGCATAGTAGGCAATTACTCCAGAACTACAGCGCTGCATATTATCGTGTTACTTCTTATCATACTTTCCCAAGATGAGCAAGAAGGTAATTCTAACCAAGTGCGTTTAAAGCCATAATTAAAGATCATCTTTGTGTTTGAGCAGCTTTCATATTTAATTGAGGAAAAATGTGTGCCTTCAAAAATGAAGTGTTTTGCTAGTATGTGTAATATGTAAAGGAACTGACTGTTGTGTTCTTGAACTCATTGGTATAAATGTAGAGCAGCTTCCAGTTACAGTCTTGTGTAGTACTTTGTAACCAGATTTACCAGTCTCCAGAAAACAGAATTCAGCCACAAGTGTATTTTTTTCATGGCAGCAAGGTGTAGAACATTTATGAAACACAAGATGTGCTACAATAAGGTCTGTTGGCCATTGAACATGGGAAGGGTACTTGGGAAGACATCACCATGCTACTCTGTTCTTTTCACAGGGTGAAAATTTTAATTTGCAGCACTGTTAGTCCTTTTCCTAAAGGTGGTGAACTCCTACCAGATCCCAAAGCAACCCTGCCTAGTTACTCTACACCTGAGATGGCCAGCTGGACCCAGAGGTACCCTGATGAGTTAGACGCTGACTATTATGTAGTAGTTAAGATAGGTTTTGAAGGTGACTAAGTTTCTATAAGAAATGAGACTAACCTCCAAGCAGTATGGAAACATGGTACAAGATGCATGTAGGAGTGCTCAAAAGGTGGGTGGTGGTGCAGAGAGGTACAGGTCTTGTCTAGCTCTTCATTTTAGCATATGTGTGTGTGTTTGTGTTTGTATGTGTGTATATGATAATGAGAAAGAAGCCAAATTAACTCCTCAGAGATGGACAAAAGGAAGCAAAAGAAGATGAGATGCAGGTCCAGAATGCAGTGAGAGGAAAGCAGAGGATAAGTGAACATTTTTCGTTCAAAAATGTCCAACAGGAACTTAGAGACAGGGACAAAGGGTTGCCCAAGTCACCCCTTACTCAGAGGAAGTTGATTTTACGCCTATTTGCAAATAAACCATGTGTGGACCTTGACTTCCTCCTCCTGGAAGAAATTAGCCAAATGCCTTGGCTAAACTGGGCAGCTGTAAGTGTGACCAGCAAATAATTGAAGCATAGGATGAAGCAAAGTTCAGTCCACATCTCCCATCTTTCTCTGAACCAACAAAAGAGGATTTTTAAACCTTGTATGAATTTGGCTTCTTTTGAAGTCATCAAATCAGGGCAAGCTGCCTTCTGGGCAATGTGCTTTCGTATCACATTGAGTGCAAGATGGAATTATCTCATTTGCATTATGCAGGGGGTTGGACAAGATGACGTGACAATCCCTTGTGGTCTCCAGTATTTGATGCTATTAATCTTTCTTATAAACTCAGACCTGGGCATTTGGAAGCTTGACTCCCATGGAAGTTCAAACCTGATTACCTTGAATGTGCAAGCTTTTGAACAATTTGACATAGTCTGCTACTGCTGTTCTTTCTGGAAACCCCAGCTTTGGTCCATCTTCTCTAGTGCAGCTTCCTCTAAGGGCAAGAAATCAGAAGGATGCAACCTGGGAACAATCAGACAGACATAGAAACTCTAGTGGAAAGGACCAGAAGCCAAGGCTGAGCTATTCGACAGCCTCCTTACCCAGGAGCAAGGGAGTTATTGTTTCTGAGCGTAATTCTTTCATGAATCAATGCATCTGGAATAATAATAATTATCCATGTGGGGAAGGAAATCCTTAATTAGTTTGCAGTGATCTGAGAGGCATGGTGTGTCCTCACACAGCTGCTCTGGCATGTGTAGTTGAGCTCAAAAAGAATGTCTCAGGCATTTCTTTGATTCCTCAGGGGACCTGGTGTCTAAAAAATACAACTAGCAGCAGGAAAGATGCACTGCATATTGGCTGCCTTTGTGGAGTTTTTGCTGAGAAGGAAAAGGATTACTCCTATCAGTTCTCGCAAACCATCTCAGCACAGTGACCGAGGTTTGACAGTCTGGTAGAGAAGAGGTTGGTATACTGGGGACAGGTCACAGGCACTTTGCACTGCCTCAGTTAAGTTCTGTCCTCTCCACTAATCTTCCTCCTGAGCAAGGAGCGCTGAGTTTGCCCTGGCTTGCTATTGCGTAGGTGTGCACCAGAGTCAGAGCGGGCATTTTGGGGCCAAAGAAAGGCACAGCTTATGTGCTCTAGTGTTGGCAATAGCCCTGCTCCCAGCAGTAGATAAGGCTAGGTGACCTCCAGAGGTCCCATCCCACCAAATGTTTCTGTGATCCTGTGTCTGTATTGGTTTGCTAAGTAGGCTCCATAGCAATACAATTTATGTGTCAGTTTATTGTCATTGGAAAGGGTTTAAATAAGTTGAAAGAAAAAACGCTTTGGTATTTAAAACAGCCAGTGCATTCCATAAGAGCAGGGTTTTTTTGGCTTCCAACTTTGTTTTGTTTTTCAGGTTAAGTAAAATAATGGTATGATTTAATATTACAATGAGGTCACTGGAAACACAGTTGTGGTAAGCCAATAGAATATGATACCCTGAGTGTTTTTGAGGAGTCATACTTGCCATATTCACCTAATTAATGATTATGTAAATTAGACTCTTAGAAGATAAAAATAATAGCTGCTGTGAGTGGTTTTCTAAGGTGATGTTGGAGGAGCTGCTGTTCATCTTATTTCCACTGTACTAGGGCTGTAAATATGAGAAAGCTCATCTGTCATTAGCACTAATGTTGATTTCAGCAATAAAGGAAGTTGGCTCATATTTTGTTTGTGTTTTTTCCCCATGCAAACACAACCCCTGGTGATAACTTAGTGTGAGACTATTAAATAAACAGCTTAATAAAGAAAAATAATTCCTTCAACAATGAAATGGATCTGGATTCACAATCACCATGGGATAGGGCATCATGGAGGAAAAACACCCCAAAGGATGTGTAAGAATTAAACTTAGGGCAGCTTCATGATTACAATATGGTGCTGTTTGTTACCAGGAAGCAGGTGTCCTCACAATGTGACAATACCCTGGCTGATGCCAGGCCAAAAATGTCCAAGTAATTCTTGCTGGAGTGTCATCTTTGGAGTGAGAATGGAGGATGTCCTGGTTTATTATGGGTATGACTGTAGAGGAAAGTCCTGAACAACACTATCTCCACAGCTGGGCTCAGCAGGAGTGGGCTTTGCTGTGCAGTTTGCTCTCTCTCTGAAGTGCATTGCCTGCTTGATAATTGTAAGTTGGGTTTCGAGTTGGAAGGACATTTCTCCAAGGCAGTGTGATCCTAGTGCTTGGGCAGGGAAACTTCTTGGCAAGGAGTGAAACTGCCATGCTGAAACAGTAAGGAAAACATGGAAGCTATGAGTAAAATAGGTTTCTTATCCACCTTTCACTGAGAAAAACTTTCTGTCCACCCCAAGCAAACCTCCATACTGCAAGTATTGTGATAGGCATGAGGTATGCTATTAGCAATAACTGCAACAGATGGATGACTCTTCAGAAGGGGGTGGTCTCTGGGCTTTCTGGGATTTCATTTGGAGTTAGCTTTAGACTGTGCCAGAGCAGTTGGTGCAGGAAGCCTCTGAAACAACTACAAAAAATGAATGAGGCAGCAAGCTCACTGACAGCTCCCATCAATGATAATCTCCCTTCAGGTAAGAACAGCTGCAAAGCCCTGGAGAGAGCTGATCCTTGCTCCCTGGGCAGAATTTCATGCTTTACTCCAAACTTTCCTCTTTGCACTGGCAACACAGAGGCATTCAGGTTTCAAATATGAGTGGAGTGTAAGGAATTACTGCAAACCAGCTTGGCATTTGCTGGTAGATGCGATCTGCCTCTGCTGGGAGCATCACACCAGACAGCTGTGATTGAAGGAATGCTCTGGCTCCACGCGGGGCTGGCCTGTGGTTTGCAGATCTAGATGAGTTAGCTTGGAGAGGTTTGCCATTAAGACAGACACAGGGAAATGGTGTCCACTCAGGGAGTAACATTGCCTTCAGCTTGGAAGACTGAACAGACGGAAACACTTGGAGCTGATGTTGTCAGAGCATGTGCGCTCTAAGGGGGTCATTTCCACATTTTTTAATGCCTTTTAGTCTTGCGGCCTGGCTGTTTCTTAATTCTGAAGGTCAAATAACCCCCACTGTGACTGTCTGTTCTGATATTTTCTTTTTTGTGGATGAGACCGCTTCCCTGTATTGACTCTTGTTTCATCAACAGCTTGTCCAGTCTTGATTCCAGGTTTCCCAGTGATAGAAAATCATCACAAGTGCAGGCAGTCATAGCTTTTAATTACCAGAAATGTTATGTGTTTCCTTCTTGTTATCTCACCGCACTGACTATTTTTGGGATCGCTTTTGTACCAACCTATTGGTTTGAAGAGCGCGTTAGCCAAGTATTGTTCCCCAGCTAAACACTGAGAGGCAGAGAGCAGCTTTTGCCTCCACCATCTCAGCTCTGAAGACTGACAGCTTGTCTCTCAGGTGGGAAGTCTGAAGGAGAGCAATTTAGCTTCAAGGATGAAATTAAAGGAAAAGTGGGAAACAAATCTGTTGAGAGTCATGTTTGCTCTTAAAATACAGGAGCCAATGGTCAGGTCTTAATTTTTGCAAATGTGCTGACAGCCATCTGATGAAAATGGGTTGTGATTTGTCATTGTAACTGGAGGCTAAATAGGCATGCTCTTGTTCATGCACACTGATTTCTGCCATGCCGACTCATCTTGGTCTGTAGTTTTCTGTGGGGGTACCTGGGGCTCAGCAGGCTTTGTAGACCATGCTGTTTTGGAGGGCTCTGTGAGTATATTTGAGGGAGAGCAGCAGTCTGTGGAGATAGTAGAGGTAAACCACTTCCCTGTGAAGAAAATGAGAACTGGTCTCCTCTGCTCATAATTGATAAAAGCACAGCACTTTCTTGGCGCTGCAGACCCAGCATGGCAAGAAATTCCTACACTGTGGAATGTCTTTGTTCTTTTTCTATTTCTTTCTATGAAAAGAAAACTGAAGCAATAAGGAATTCCATTTTAACTCGTCATCCCAACCTTGGGCTGACTGATATTTTTGACTTAAGCCCTGAGAGTGTTTCTGTTCTCATGATGGCTTTTTGGTTCGCTGTTTGCCAGCATTATACTGGGGAATGACTCATATTCTCAGCACTGTGAAGGATAGGAAGGAGGGAATACGCAAGGTTTTGTTCCCACCGGTGGACTGTGGAACGCAAAGTAATTTGAAGATCTGTCTCCCAGAGCAAGAGTGGGCTCAGGCACCAGAAAAAATGGCCAGTCAACTTTTCTGCTAAAAAATTAGCTTTTAAAAAATAAATGTATCAGTTTTCTGGGGAAAAAATAGTTTTTGATAAAAATGTGAATATTGTGAAGACTGATTTCTTTTCTAAGTTAGCAATACCTTTGTGGCACCTCCAGGCAGTTGTACTTCATACCCTGTTTTCTTCTAGGACAAAAGAGTTCAACTACACCTCCCATGATGCATACTGGTAGAACAGCAAGAGTTCTGGAAAACTTGCCAAGAAAGGCTCAACTTGCCTTTTTGATGAGTTTTTTCTCTATAACTCTGTTTCCCTATGTATTAAAATAGATGCAGCTGCTATGCCACTGGGGTACTCCATAAGACATGGTTAGCTAAAGCTTGCAGTCCATTTTGGAGCTGGAGAATGCTGTTTCTTTGTCAGCAGTAAGAACCATGTGTGAAGCACTTTGGACTCCAGTTCCTTTATCACAGTAATCAGTGCCTGATTTTATTTTTCTTTAACAGCTGCCTTTGTAATAGCCCAAATAGCCTATTAGCTGCCCAAAGCACACCTCTGTTGGAAAGCGTGACCAGCTCAAGAGGAGGCACCTCTAACGGTTTTAAGCAAGCTGCCTCAAGTACCAGTAATGCTGTGGCAACAAGAGCTTGCTCCAGCCATTTGCTGCTTCTCAGCATGGGGGACAAGACCCACCAGCACTGGAAGGTAGCTCCTTGCATGGCCTGTCCCTTGCTGGCTCCTTGCTGGCCTGAGACAGGGCATGGGTGTACAGAGGCTGTGGTTGCCTGGTGGGGAGACTGGTTTGGATGATCTCTCCGCTTGGAAGAGTGTCACCGAAGAGACCTCTTTGAGGCAGCCCAGAATTGTGACTGCTGTATCTCTTCCACACCTCAGGATGTGATTTTCCTGCCCCTCCCAATTTGCTGCCTTACCTGACAACTGCTTTACTTTGCTCGTGCTCCCGGTCAGCCTTTCCTAGGATTCAGCCTGGGCTGTAAAAAGCCAGCAAGATGACATGTATACTCAGACTGCTCAGGAAAATGCCACTCACCTCTCCCTCTACAGCCCTGCAATATAGATGTATCCTTAGTGAACTTGCAAATCAAATTGAATTTCTTTCTCCTGTTCAAGTAATAAGGAGACTTTATTGTTAACTGGCAGGTGCCACTTTGAATTTCAGTGGTGAAGCTCAAAATGGTTCGTATGTAGGTCAAACGTGGATTATGCAACTTACAAACGTGATTTGGAAAAATTTATTCTCAGAAAGGTTTTCTGCATTTCTAGGTATATGTAGGCATTGCCAAGAGCTACAAGGAACATAAATGCTGCCAGAAGCAGTGCGAATGAGGTCTCTAGTCCCTGTTTTATGACTGCAAACCGTTTTTAGATTAAAAAGAAGGACAAGGCTTAAACGTTTCCCTGCTGCTTGTATTCTTCTGTAATCCCTGTAAACCTTCTTCAATATAGTAGACCTCTGTGAATTTTAACTCCCTCAGAAAGAAATGAGCAGCAGCTTTTTAATCTATCCATGCATGAGAGAAACATAGGGAAGACAGCAACCATTTTAGGTGGAGGAGTATCTTTTACTGAGTGCTGTTATGGAGACCGCTCCTGGAATGAGAAAATGGTGGTAGAAGTGGAAATTGTGATTGTACTTCACATAAAGGATGAATTTGTTCATTAAAAACAGAGTTTTCAGAATCACCCAAGAGATTTAGGAGTTTGAGTCTTACTGATCTCCTGTTGGGTGTAGGTGCTGGAGTTGCACAGGCATTTTTGAAAGTCTGAGCACAGATGGTGAATAACAACATGAAAGGATGTGAGGGGCTTTGTATGCATGGAAACTTGTCTTTTTTTCTTAGCTTTATGAGTTGGTCTAATAATCCGTTACATTGAGTTGGTCTTCCTGAAACTGTTCCTTGCTAAGGTACAGCATCATGTGACTAAAACTTGCCAATATTTCCAGTATACTCTATGTGCTATTTTCTTGTCATGGAACATTGTACCGCTCTCTAACTGGAAGCACAGATGAGTATTGGGATGGGTAATGTGGGAAGGTTGTAAGTTCCTGGACCTGAAAATGTTTAAGGACGAGTGATATAAACCTCTCACAGGACATGAACTATGTTCTGTCCACTTAGTTAAGGGCATGGAGCAAATCCTATTGAGCTCCTTCCAGCTATGAATTTCTAGGATCCTACCTGAATTTCTAGGTTCCTACCTGAATACCCTTCAGTTGTGTGTTAAGTCCTGTAACATCTGCCTTGTGAGTTTTGCTTTTTCCTTCTCCATCTTGCTATGGGAAAGGGTAGTGTGAGAAGAGGCATGCTTCTCATGAGTTTTTCCTTGTTTTTATTGCTTCTATCACCCCATGTCTCTTTTGGGGAAAGCAGACTGAAAACACATACCTGGCATTCTCCAAAAAACTTTGAAATTGTTCTTTGTCTTGTGGGAGTCTGATCCAGCACATGTAGTCTGAGATAGTTCTTGTTTCTAGTACAGAAGAGATTTACAGTAGAGATACTTCTGTGGCACAGGAAAGCCTGAGATCTCTTTTCCCAGCTGAGTGTCTGTTCTTTCAATGGGATACTGTTCAAGGCTTTTTGTGCTTAATATCTTCAGGAGCAACTGAAAGAATGGCAATGAAACTCTGTGGCATGTGTGAAATGTGGGATTTGTAAAGCTAAGTCTGTGTGGGAGAAATCCCGCTTTAAAACAGTAGATTTGATTTTCTGAGTGCACAAGGTATCAGGATCCCAGGCATCGTTGAATATGTACAGTTGGAGATATAGGGATCCAGCTGTCATTTCACTCTCATATTAGTACTAAGCAACTTTCCAATAAGGCGTTCCCTATCCAACTTGAAAGTACGGATACAAAATTGAATGAGCAAACATTGAAAGAAAAAGATTATATGTATGAAGTTTTTTACCCTTACTTATGTTTGCTTATTGCTCTTGGCAAAAGTGCTTTTTAATTCTTAAATTTATAGCTAATAGTGTCAGAGATTTATTAGACTAGAGCTGATCACTTTTGTCATTCACTCAGACTTCCCACGCACCAGAAGCAAAGCATTGCAGCCAGTTTGCCTATTTTGAATTCTAGATGTGAAAAGTGTTAAGAAACACAACTGATTTGAAAAGCTCTTCTGCCCATGGCAGAGTTGTAATTTCACTCCCAGTTTATCAACTGGCAATAAACAGAAATGCTTATCTTCAATTTGAGGAACTCAGTTTCATATCAAATTAATCAGAAGCTTTGGGTTTTACTTATTAAGGCAGTGAAGGGAAGCTAACCCCAGAGAAGCAGATGTGAATCTTTGCAAAACCAGACCCTGTGAACAAGCGGTTGCACAAATTGCAAGAAGCCTCTGTCAAAACTTCATTAAGTAAGAAAGGTTTTTTTGTGTCTGTGAGTGGGGAAAGAAACTTGAAACTCAGGAGTTTTGATTCAGTCAAAACGCATTAGGTTGCAATCCAATGTCTTCTTCCAGTATTTGATGCATTGAGCAGAACAGAGGAAGGGGTATAACTAAAAAGGAATCAGGACAATTAAAATGAACAAGAAGCTCCCTCTGTGTTCACAGAGGCAGGGGCAAAGGCAGGTGATTATGTTCTTTTTGAGGGTGGTTTTGGATTGGCAAAGGGAGATGAGCCCTTGTGAAAGCCTTGCTCTGATTTCTAATTTTTAGCTGTTTTTCTCATTTCTTCCAATCTTTCTTTGCTGTTGCTATGAAAAAGACTTTGATTAGAGGACAGAAAAAGAAGTGGGAAAAGATAGAGAAGTCAGAAGACCATGTTAAAGTTTCCACCATTACCTAAAAAGTAATAATAAAAACCCCACTACTTGTAATTAGGATAATTACCCAGCCCCCAACTATGATGTAGATTTGCAAAGGAACAGTTTCTTCAGAGCTTGCAGGTGAATACCTGATGGAGAAAGGCACAGAGTCTATAATAAATATTTGTTGAAACATCTGTTATTCCACATCATCCACGAAAACAACTTGATGCACTTTACAAATCACTTTCATTACTTCCATTTTGCAGATGGACAAAAGTGTGAAATTAATTGACCAGGGTCATTCAGGAAGAAGTGAACCCAAATTTTGTGGGCCCTATGAAAATACACAAACTATCAGAAAGTTCCACTGCGCTTGGTAAGAGGCATTTACTCTTCACTGGATCCCAGTGTGGTGTTGGTTCAGTGAGTAAAGATGGGGGATCTTGCCTCTAAAAAAGATGCTGCCTTGGCACTCTGATGAGACAGGCTGAAACATGATTGTGGTAGCCCACAACTGAATTGAAGGGGGCATTTGAGTTATAATGAGTCATGTCCAATCCCGTTTTCATTTTACATATTATACATTGGTTGGGTCAATCTTACAAAGCTCAGAAATAGTCTTACAATAAAGCTTAGGAAATCAGAGGTTTTTCCAGTGGACTAATTAATAGACAGGTGGATTTTTAAGATCACTAGACCACTCTTTCCAGCATCTTGTTCAACTCAGGCTGCAGAATTTTACCTGTTTACTCCTCAAACATGCTGAAATAGATCAAAGCTCTTTGATTTCTAGTTGGAAAACTACAGCACTAGAACAGGGAAGAGAATTTCCCATTTAAATGTTATCTCAAATATAACATTTTGCTGTGAGATGTGGGAAACTGCCAAAGTGCTAGACAGGAAAAAACAGACACCTTGCAGAATAAAAACTTATGAAGGAATCTTAACACTAGGTAGGAAAATTTTCCCACCAACAAAGAGATGTGGCAATACCCTCACACAGTTGCTTATTCACTTGAATCAAAAGAAAATGACATATCTGGAATTAGCTGTACACGGCAGTGTCCAGACATGCAGATGAAGGAGTTATGTGGAAATCAGAGAAGATATGAGGTTACCCAGAAGATACTTTCAGAAGAAGCAATAGCAGAGGCAATAGATGGACTAGACAGGAGTAGCAGGAAATAACTCACAGGAGTGGAGCTGCCTAGCTTCTGTCTGGAAACTTTTATTAGGGAAAGAAAGAAATTAAATGAATCAAGTGTCTGTAGTCTTGACTTAAGACATGACATGACATGACATCTTCTTGACATGAAGAGATGGAGGAACCATGACTTCCTTTGATTCTTTAGTGCTTTAAAAGCCATAAACATGGTTTAAAATGTTGTCTTTGCATCTGTTTGGAATTTGCCTGCCTTCAGGTTCCTGGCACTGATCCAGTTATCTATCTGTCTAATGTTACTGGTATACGGTAAAACACTGCCCATACTTTGCATGATGGAGTGTCACCGTGCAGCATTTCCAGTATAAACCCATGGATGATGGGCAGGCACACCTGAGTGTTTCTCAACTATGTAATAAAATATTGGTAAAATGACTTCACTCATGAATAGAGTCAATGGAACAAAATGACAACACGGAAAGTCAAAGAGCAATGGCTATTATTTGTCCACCCTTTGTCGTTCCGAGACAGTTACATCCTCTTTTTTTCCAAGAGGAGTCTCGTTTTTGACTTAATCAACTACAAGGTGATTTGAGCATTACAGGGATGGATAGATATGGCTGGTTGTTTGGAATAGAGTGTGTATGGGAAGGAGAGTGACTGGGAATGTACCTTATGTTAAAGCTTGGGATGTAGATCACCTGGATGCAGCTGGCCTAGATGTAAGATCCCACCACCCTAAGTAGAGACTTCTTCAGTTAACACTAGAAGAAAATAATGCTTGCTTGACACCATCTGTAAATCAATGCAGAGCTGGCTGTGGGAATTTAAATATACACAGATGTAATACTTATTAACATTAATTACTTACCTTTGTTGGTACAGTTATTTTAACTAATTTGCTAATTACCTGTGGCATGGTAATTAATTGCCAACTGAACTCCTGCAATATATATGGAGACACCTTGTACAAAACTCTGGCAGGCTGGGTATTTACTTCACTGTTATTCCATGAGCTGCTTTAAACTTTTACAAGTTATCACTGGGTTATGTTTCTGGTACTGTCATTATGGCTTGCCAGCTGCTTTTCACCAGACTATCCTGATTGCAATGAGTCTCCAGTAAAGTACCTGGATTCATGAAGGTGTCCCTATTTAAAGCAAAAGAACTGTCCCTAAAGCTGCTCACTAGTCACTGCCAAGAAACTGTTTTGAGAATAATTTCTGTGCTTTTTGCACTGCACAGCCCAAGAGAGGAAAAATCCCTGCATGGAAACAGAGAGGTTCTCTTGGGGTTTTGTCAATGGACTGCTTCAGCCTTTCTCTGCTTCATGAAGCAGCAGTTGAGTCCTATTTTGTGAGGTGAGTGGAGGGGATACAGAGTGAAATAATCCAGGCAGTTTTAAGTATTTTGATTCTAGATATAAATTATTCTCTATTACCTAGTGTTTTTTGCATGTATAAAATCTTTCCCCAGATGGCCCAGAACTTGAAAGGATAATCTTGAGCTTTACTTTCTCAAGGTGGTGTAAGAATCCCACCCATTCTGCTCCATTCCGACCAAACTGAGCTATGAGTCAGTGTCAGACAAACCATGAACAAATGGTTGCTTGTGCATCTCCTGTCACAGCCTGTAAAACCTCAAGACCAAGAGAAAGAGAGGGACAGAAGTATACTGAAGGAAGAATTCACATCAGAGGCAAACGGTGACATTGAGCCTTTATGTAATGGTATGCCAGAATCAGAACAGTGGAAAGAAATCTGTGAGTTACACAGGACTCACAAACACAATTTGGGGAAAAATATCCTAGTGCAGGAAGAATCACTGTTTTTCAGGTAGGGTAGGCTGTTTCAGGAGAGCAAGACTTCATAGGGTGCTTCATAATCATTGATTGATACAAGAAGGAGCACAGCAACAACTTCTGAGAGTAAAGGGAAACCAAGGCATAAAAATTAAACTGACAGAAGAAGTTGTGGAAGCTGCAAGGAGGTCTCCAAGCTTGCAAGGCAGAGCAGCGGGGTGGCAAAGCTTGGGGCGTACTGGGGTTTGAAGGTCTGAGATGATGCCAGTACTTCTGACCTTGTTTTCACCAAGTAGCCCCTGCTGAGTAAATTCTAGCCTGGATCTTCAAAGTGCAACAGTCATATAATTCCTGCTGCGTGTTCTGAAGGCAGCTTGCTATTTCTGTCCTGCAGTTTCCAGTGGCATTTAGATAAATTGTTTGGGACTGGGCTCTGCAACAGTCCAGAAGTTATAGAGAGCCTACAGCAATTGCACTTGGGTACCTTTACTCACTAATCTGTGTACCTTCATTACATGTCCAAAGTTAGGGGAAACTGAGCCTGAGCCTTTATATACCACCTGGAGAACAATTATTCCTTTGGAAAAAGTTTTCCTTTTTAGGTACGTGACAATTTCCAGGCTGTTTCCTCTCTGCGCATTATCTCTTAACACTTCTGAAGTGTATGCCATGGAGTGGCTTGCCTTGAGACATTTTTACCTGCTTGTTTGTTCTTTCTGGACAGCTCCTATTAAATTAAACCATATATTCATTCATACAGACGACATCCCAGTAACCAGGTCAATACAAACTAGTCATAAATTATTACAGAACAGGCCCAAATCCATCACTGAGGCATCCATTGATTATCCATACAGCTACTCTCTGTAAGTGAACACTTTGTATGCAAGGTCACTGTATAATTCAGCTATTTTTAAAAGGTCGTTAATAGCAACACAGAAGCAGGCTTTGATTGAACTGGAAGTGTAATTTTCAATTAAGAGCCTTCACTCAGTCTTCCTTCCATTAGGGTCTAATTAGATTTCAGGAAGACACAAAGTTTCAGAGGCTTCAGCCCTACAGCCTCACCATTAGCTGACACCATATGCTTCGTGGTTTCCATCGTGAAGTCCCGACTAATTTGCTAACGTTAATTTTAACTCTAGCTGAGATGCTTCACCAGGGACCTGATTAATGGACTAGCTGTAACCAGCCCATCCCTGCTTCTTTCTGCCATCAGTTATACACTAATGAGGTTAGTGAACATCAGACTGATAAGTTTTTTTCTCTACTACTCTGGGAAACGCATATATTTCATTTGGACTATGTAAGCAAAGGAACAGTCCCTCCAGTTTGTCACCTGGATTAGCTTGCTAGGTTACAGACCCTCTCTTCTGACCTACTCCTTCCTGTATCACTTCCTCTCTCTGTGATACCTATGATATACATAGAAACCATGGATCGTAAAGACACCTTGGACAGTCATTTTTTCATAAATTTTCCTTCCTTCTCTTCCACCCTTTTCCAAATGCTTTGCTTGATCCAAAGAGTGAAGGCTTGGTAGAACACATCTAGTGTGAAGCAATTACCTTTACTTCATCTGTTCTCATATTCTTTCAGCTGAAACAAAAGCTTCTGGGACTGTGGTTGCCGATATAAATTGAACAAGTTCTTGTGAGCTCATCGGAATGGTTTTTGCAACACAGACAAAATACTGCAGCAGTGGAAATCAATTTTGAGTGAGGACCAACTTTTGCTGGGTGCACACCAGATGTCACAAATTAGATTTTTTGGTGATGGGGATTTTCAGAGCTGTCAAACTGTAGGATTTACGCCATTGTTAAACAACTCTATGCCTATTCAATAGGCATTCAGATATGCTAAGATATGGATAAAGGGTGTGACATAGGCAGACATGTGATGGGCTGCCCACCAAACAGGTAATGAGATCACCTTGGACAGATTTTGTAGACAGTTCTGTTCTGTACTTCAGCTGCAGAACAAATGTAATACTTTTCTTGCAGCTCAGCTTGCTGTTTGGATTTCAGCCCGAAGTGCACTAGCTCTTCAGCATGAATCTGAATGATCTGCGGTAAATAAAGAATCAAGTTAGGTCACTTCTGGCTTGGAAATAATAAAATCCACCACTGAAGAATAATCTAGTACAGTGATTTTCAGTCTGCGAGGATCTTGTCTGTGGCCCAAAGGGAGGAGAGCTGCAGCAGGGCTCTAGCTGGGAAGGACTGTTGTGCTTCCCTAGCTACTGCTGTTGTGAAGACCATAAGAGCATCTAGGCTGTGCATCAAGTCCATCTTTATGACTTTCAGATCCTGAACTGCTGCCTCAGACACACTTGGTGGAGAAACACAGACGTTCTGTATTTAGGGGATTCGTCCCAGTCCCCTTCTTATTTGCCTGTGTCATTTTGGCTGCCAGGCTTTCCTTTAAAAGAAGCCACCACAATAATACCTTATTGACTTGGGTTTATAGGAAAAGAAAGAGTTGTAATAACTTTTTATTGACATTGCTCTTCCAGAGAGACATAGAAATATATCACCAGCCTATAGGAGTCAGAATGCTCTCGTGCTTTCTGGGACGGCAGTCCCTGGGTTTCCCAGCAGGAGCTACCCAACCTTTCTGGCTATCTGCTGTCAAAAAACCTCCTTCATCAAATGTAGTTGAAATGAGCCAGAAGAATGGAAAGTTGCTGAGGTTGTGACTGACAATAGGACAGACCAATAGTGCTTGAGAGGTGAGGGTGTCTCTATTGCAACCAAGAAGCTGAGAAAGGGTTAAGTCATCACACTGCTGCAATGAGGAATCCCATACAGAGAACCTAAATCCAAGGTGAAACTTCATCAAAGTTTTTTTGCAGTTGATCTTAGCTCTTTGCAATGTGAATCCTGGAAGGAATAGAAGAGTTGAGGGAGGGAAGAGCAGTTTATAACTTAACTCAGATAAAGAGAATGATTAACAAGTGTAGGTTTTTGCTACAGTATTTTAAGAACTCTGTCAATATCCTCCCTCCTTCTTCCCTTCCCCAGCCTCGATGCAAAGACCTAAAATTAGACAGCTGATTAAGGAGAGCTGCAGGGCTATCTAAATACATCAATCTTGCTTGTAATGAGGAACATGGCTACATTTCTGCAATGATGATGAACCTCAGGGCCAGGGGTGGCTGGATGCTGAATGTTCTCTGTATTGAACTTCCCATGCAGCCATTACTTCCCAGCGTTTCTGAATGGTTGAATCTGATTACAGGTGCTCTCTGGGAAAGGAGGGTGCTAGGGATTGAACTGGGCAAGTTTTTTTTTTCCCAGGGTGAAAGAAGCTGAGCAGCTGTCTAGACTCTTTAACTTGTTTGTTAGCAAAATGGGCTGCCTCATGTCCATTTCCCCTTTCACCTCCCACCAAGAAATGCGTAGCAAAAACACACAGAAAGGTCCACCTTGCCCTAACAAACTTTTACTTACAGTCTTTTACACTTAAAGCCACATTTTACTGTTCTTTTTAAAGACTAATGGCCCATTTCACGTGCCAAATGAAGAGCTTTTATTAGCCAAGGAGTAAAGATGTGTCCTGCGTTAGACAAGCAGAAATCTACCAGAGGGAGAAAAAGCCCAAACCTCCCATAACAGCAAGAGGAAATAAAGTTCTCCTAAACAATTTGAGATTTTTTAAAAAAATGAATAATATTATTGCATACCCCAAACAAACTAAACCTCCTCTCTTAGTCTCTAGGCCAGCTCCAGAACTGGCCTTTCTCTTGTGAGCAGAAACTCCTGTCCAAGGCTCTTTTTATGCTTCTGACACAGTTCGGTCACATCTAGCAAATCATTTTAGGAACAGCCTAAGGACTCTCCTGGGATTTATGTCCCTAAAGGATGACTTTAGGGGACATAGGTAGGTGCCAAAATATGGAGTTGCAATCCTTAGAAGTATCCATTTCAGCTGCTGCCTTAACCTCACACACTTTCTTTACTTAGATAGTAGTTCCTGAGAGAGGTTTCATGCCCCGAGCTGTCTTGGACTGAGCAACCTGTTCGCACCTAGGCCAGAAAACTAACCTTCATCTGCCCACATTCCTGGCGGTGTCAGGAAGCTGTTCCAAAACATGTAGCTGACAGATTAAAAGTCCTGTGATCACCCAAATAACGCTCAAGGAGGGAGCTGTAAGTTTCTGATACCTTTAGGCTCAGCCCAGACTTGCTGTGCTCCCAGAATTAGATCCAAAATGTTTATCTTGTCTATTATATCTTCTGTTTTCCTCTTTGTGGAGAGGAGCAGTTCCAGCAGCCAACAGCACAAACAGGGCTAGAGAAGAAGCATCTCACAGCCTTTTCTGAACACTGAGGACCCTGTGAGACTGAAATATCTTTTAAGAAGGGTAAGGTATGTCCACGTAGGCTTGTTGCTGCGATTTTGTTGCTCAGTTTTTCCACTGTGCTTGGGACCTGCAGGGGGGAAAACCAAGAAAGAGCTGCTCCTGGACATGAGTCTGACAGATCAAAACACCACATCTTGCTAGTAGACCACAAAGGATAAGACAGAAGAGAACATCTAGGCTAAGAAAGATCCCCTTTCCCCTTCCCATCTCTTGGAGGTTACTTATGGTCACTTCAAATCCAAGGTTGAAAGCCATTTAAATCTCCACTTTCTCCTAGAGAAAGGGCACTTAGTGACTTTCTGATGACCAGAGCAGTGCTTTCAGACTCTAGGTGGCAGGAACCCATTTCCCCTGTTCGCTTGCTTGCCATCACACCTGACTCTTCTGGTTTAATGGGAGGAAATGGGGAGATGTTCTGTGAGTGTAAAGGGCTCTGTAAAGAGTAGCACGGAAAAAAAAGATACGAAAAAAATAGTGTTTCAGTTTAGTAGCTAGTGGGTTGTGTCCTTTTCACTCTTCTGTCAGCAAAGGGAAGAGAAGGAAAAAAAAAAAGAGGAAAAGAAAAGCTAGCAAAAAAGAAAGTGCACAAGTCTGTCAGTTCAAACTTAAAGCTTGAGGAAGGAATTTAGTATTCTGCACAATTGCTTCCTTCTTATTTCTTCTTACTGCAGTTTCTTCTTCACTTGCTAATTCATCATAATTATAGAATATTTAGACAGCTCAGAGCAAAGTTCTTTGTTGACAGCACTTGAACAAGAGAAGGTATTCAGGCTCATGAATAGGTGCTGTGCTGAGAAAGTCTAATTGGCTTGCTATGACCAACAATGACACAGATCACAAAAGTGATGCTGGTGGCGTGCCTGGATTTTGCACGGGTTTCCTTGACCTTGCTGTTGTCTCGCTGGCTCTCCTATCCTCCTACCCTCTCTGCCTCCCTGCATCTTGCCTTTCCCACAGGGTGAAGTAACAGACTGGGGTAAAAAGGAGCTTCAAGTACGTTGAGGATTTCAATGGGATGTTTAGAAACCTACGGAGGGTGTCTTATTTCTGAATAAACCCATATGCAGCTCTGCTTGGTCTCGGAAGCAGAGTATTAACAGTAGTATTAATAATATTAATATTAACAGTATTAGTGGCTTGATTGCTATAGAAATATAGTCTCAAGTAAGGTGAATTTAATGACTGGATAACTAACCGATTTTTGCCTCAGAGCCACACAAAACATTGGAGGGCCAAACGGGGGGTCAGACTCAGATCACCACAGGTACAGAATTGAGAAGCAGCACAAGCTAACGCCAATGGAGCGTGAGGGCTTCTCTGCATCTCAGTGGCTTTTGTGCCCCATTGCTGGTGAAGATGCTCTCTGCATAATGCAGAGATGCCCTCTGTTCTGGGCTTGCCCATTTTCCTTGGAGTTACACAGTTACCCTACAGAGGAGTGTGAAATACACTGTTTTAAGGAGGTTATTATCTTCCAGGACAACGAAAAGTGAAATTGCCACTCTCCTTGGAAATAAGCAGTGGTGCTTGAATACCAGGCTATTCTAATGCATCTCTGTCCTGCTGGGAATGACCTTCCAGAAACTTCTTTTCTCTGCAAGACATCTCACCCACAAAGCCATCCCATTTTCTGCTGCCCATCTATGCAGACCAGGAAGGAGGGTTTTTTTTTAGGTATCTCTCTGTTTGCACTTAAAGCCAATTACTTTTTTGTGTGGAGAGCACAGGGTGGTCTATTTCAGCATAAGAGGATGTATCTGGGTGGTTTTGAATGGTAGAAAACTAATGACACAGTTTACTAAAGAGGAGAAAATTTCTGGGATAAGTGGTCTAAACCAGAGCCTGCTGCTTTATGGGGTAATGTTGAAAATTTTGTATCATAGTTTGTATACCGCTGTCCACCTCTTCCCCAGGATGTCTTTTGCTTGTATAGGTGAAAAAGTTGCACATTTTTCAGTCATGACAACACCCAGAGTCAGCCAGGAAGAAGAGTTCACTCTTTGCAGTGTCCCAAGCCTGTTGCTTCCCATTTCTACAATGAGTTATCCACCTGGAAGCCAATTAATTTGGAAAATTGCAATGTGCGGTATATTGTGTCATTCTCATTATTTTGGTCGCACCCAATTTGAAGTCCAAGTCTGTCAGTTGTCATAAACCCTTCCAGTTGGAGCTAGCTGCTTTTAGTGACTGAAGGCAAAGTCCATTTGCCCATTCCAGCCTACTTTGTACTGCCAGAAATGCGAAATCATCCTCCAGAGCCTCCAGCAGTTCTCTGCAAGGTTAAACACAAAGGCCACAAAGGCAATGTCACAGCTGCTAGTGCAAAGATCACAATTTGGGTACAGCACCAAGAATCAGGAATTACCTTCTCAGCATTCATAGCCATGCTCAGAGCAGGCAGAGTAAGACTTAATAACTCATGTGGGACTCACCAGGACTGGCTTTTCCTACTGTTTGGACCCACATGTCCATCCCCTCCTAGACATCAGGACATGCCCTTGATAAAAAGTGAATCAGAACAGAAAGTAGCCCACTTACTGCTTTGCTACTTAGATAAGATGCTAATATTAATGCCTTTTTCACTGCATTTGCAGTTTTATTTTAGCAATTTTTAGCAGTTTTATTTTAGCATTTTAGCAAAATTTTATTTTAGCAAACAGTAGCAGCCAAAGGTCCAAATCTCACAGAAAGTCTAAGGAAGTTGAGCAACTTTATGATCCCTTCAAAATCCCAGCCTATGAAAGGGGGAAGTGCTGCAACTAAATTGGCCAGTCTTTTTTGGCACTGCCAGAGTAATGTTACTGCCAGTGGCTGGAAAAGTGGCTGGAAAAACTTTTCTAGGAAGTAACTTCCTTCAAGGTGTACCACCTTCTGTAGTAACAAATGCAGGAGGAAGGGGCAGTGACGCATCACCTCACCATGATCCATCCTCAGGGCAGAATCAGTTTTACCCGAACTGTTCCTGAGAGATGTTAGTCTATTCAGGGCCTTGCCACCTTTTTCCTGATGTCTCATTTAAATCCTCCTTGCTTGCTTTTAGCCAAAACCTTCTTCTATCCACAGTGGACATGCATTTATTTATTTATGACTCACTTTGCAGCTACCTTCACTGCATATGAAATCTGCTATTCTAATTCCTCTCTTTTTCAATCATTAGACTTAAACCAGTTCATTTCTTTCAGTCTGTCCAAATTAAGTTGGGCTTTCTATGTATCTGGTGATCCTTGTTGTTGTGTTGATAATTATTTTTAAGTTAGTTAGGTTACATCTTTCTCAAAGAACAGTTTCCAAACCTGTGTGCAGCACTGCAGCAGGGCGGAGAAGGAACATTTCATACATCTGTCCTACAGCAATCCTATTAATGCACCCAGTTTGATGTTTGCATTTTGTGTAACAGCACAACAGAATCCTACGGCTCCACAAAGATCTTTTAAATGTTGAGAAGCAGGAATAGACCCAAGATGCAATATTTTCTTTATATTTAATTGCGTAAGTATTTTTTCACTGTCTTTTTTTTTATATACCAGCGTGAACAAGAGGGGCATACCTTTTTAGGTCATAATGATCATATTCCCATAGGAGACTGTGAGAGAGACACAACTTTATGTCTTGTTCAAGCCTATTCTGAACTCTAGACCCAGCAATAGTCACACAGCAATCAGTGAGGTTTCCAAGACTAAGCATGTGTTTGAATGCTAAGCTAAACTATGATATTCATGCAAGGGCATACAAAGTGATGTATCTAATACCTTTTAGCTGGTGGCATCTCAACAGAAAATTTTGTAGTGGAATTTTTTAGATGCGCACACACACACACACACATGTGCATGCATAATGCAAAGGAGGTTTAAGAGATCACTACTGTATGAAATAAGATCAGTATAGATTATTAAGTTTCAAATTAATACCTAACAAGATTAGAATATTTGGAAATATTATTAAGAGTTGGAAATGGACTTTACCTTGTAAAGGACTTTGAACTTTCTGTTATATGCCCTTTTCCATACTCAACCTAAATTGCTACTTGCCTGTCTGCAAGCTTGAGGGCAGCCAGCAACATTCCCACCAAGGGCTACTGTGCAGGCATACAAATGCATGGGAACTCTGTAATAAGTTAGTAAAAGACATGCATATATACAACTATAAATATATGTAAGTATATATATGGACATGAAATCTTGTTACACGTAGCAACAAGTTTCCACAGATACTATTTTTTCCACTAATATTTAGACATGTTATACAGCGGCAACTGGGCTGACAATGAAAAGGTGTGAGCAGGAGAGTTACAATGTGCAAGGTAACAGCCATTTTTTCTGTTTTCTATTTTACAATATTACTAAATATTATTGTCTTGCTAGTTTTATCACAATAACAAATAAGAGATACAGTTGCTTTGTATGCTACTGTTCTCATGAACCTTTGCTGCAGGATACCACAACTGCAGGTCACTAGCAGGGCAGACTAGCAAAGAAAGATTTCAATGATGTTTATAAAGTTCTGGTGGGATTGGATTCAGCTGTTCCTGGGATAAAAGCTGCCCTTGACTATGCAACAGTTTTGACCAGCTTGAGATGAATGAAAGAATGGAGGTAAGGAAGATAACAAGGAGAGGAAATGTCCGCAAAAGGAAAATATATATAATCAGGTTTTGCTGAGACAGGTGGGAAGCCCAATAAAGGCTGTGTTATCTGAACCACAGATAGTCTATGAAAGACTGTGGAAAGAGGGAGGATGAGAGTGACCTTTGGAGAACCCCAGTGCAGTGGCTCAGTAGCAGGTCCCTTTCACCAGATTGCCTCAAGAACATTTTCCTACCTTGCCTTTTCTTTTCTTTGAAGTGAGGCACTGTCAGGATCACTTGTACTTTTTGTTTTCAGCTGTCACCCAGTCCCACTGCAGTCAGAATTGAATTTATCAGCCCTGTCATGAAGGTGCAGCAACAGAAATAACTGCAGATAGGAAAGGCTTTGAGTGCTGAGGCAAACAGCTGCTGGCTGGATGGGCTGTCCTGAGAAACAGCATTCAGCTACAATCAGAAGAAATAAGGAAGTTACTGAGTAGGATGCGCCAAACGTCCCTTATCCCAGGAAAATATGTCTTCCTTATTTGGCTTGGTTTGTGGCAGGTTGGGTGGATGTATGGATGGATTAGCTATGCAGTGATCAGAGGCATGGTTTGTTAACGCTGTACATACTTTTCCTCGGTCCAGCCCTGTGACACGGCTCAGCCAGCATCATGGTGGTGGGGACTGCCTGCTATAACGGCTACTTCGCCAGCATGCACCGCTGGCGGGGGTTACCCTGGCCCGTAGCTCCAGGGATCACTACAATCTCCTTTCAGGTCCCCTGGAACATGTTTAAACGCGGAAGTCAAACCTGCTGGCCAGGCTTTCAGGGGAGATGGCCTCAAAGCTGAAGAAGCTTTTCCACCTTAAACATCTCCACTACTTTTTGAATGACTGATTTTTTTTTTAGCTTTGGCATTTCTGGAGGCTGGAAGCTCAGCAGAAACCTTGCAACTACTTTTCTCGTTTGAAACTCGCACAGGGCCAAACAGCAGCCCTGACCATGTTTGGTGGGAGGTAAAGTGCAGTGAGAAGGACACGCACCTCCTGTCCTCCCTATCAGTCTGAGCTTCTGTATCAATACTCTACAGTGCTGCCATTTATTGGCAGCAAAGCTCAGTGAAGTGATTATTGAAGTTTTTTGTGGAGGAATGGCACAGTTGTTTTGAATGTCACCGCTGTAGGTGAGGAAATGGGAGCAGGTGGCAAAACAACCCCCTCCATATATTTATGGCATGACTTGGCAAAGAAGGAGCATCCCCAGCTTTATGGCTCTTGGATGAGTAGCAGGCAGCTGCAGCTGACCTGCAGATGTTGGCCTCTCAGGGGGACCCACTGGCCCCCTGCTCCAAGTTGCTTTTGCCAGGAACTGGCTTGAAACAGAGGTGCTGATGGCTCCGGTGGGATGCAGGTTTCCTCCTTATGGACACCTGATCAAATCCAGCTCAGCGGGGAGTGATCAGAAATTATTCATGCTGCTCTCCCCTCAGATGGGTGCAAAATTGGGAGAAACACTGCCGATGTCAATAGTTACCCAGAGGTAACTATGGAACAGTGGAAGCAAGCAGGAACTCGGCTGCCAGTCCTCTTTTTCCTTTAGAGCAGCAGTGCTCAGGCAGGTCTGTGGGAAGGAGACTGCTCTCCTCCTATTCCTTCACTGTCACTCCTTTAGAGCTCTGCAGCTGAGGCTCAAAAAGTGCTTTACAATATACAAATAAGTAGCTGTGAGGAGACACAACCAAAGCTGACACATTCCTTAAATGCTTTGCTGCAACAACTTTTTACCCTTAAGATTTTTGGGAATGCAACTGTCCTTTGCTGGTGGATAGGCCAGAGTACAGCACTGGTTAAACCTGCTGCAGGCACAGGAATTGTTCTGATTACCTCCCCTTAATGTAGTTTAACAAGATGCTAAAAGATTTAATAAACCATATATGTGTATGAGTGTGTTTGAAACAGGAAAAAAAGGAAAGTTTTCCAGGACCCATTTGGTGAAAGCAGGGCACCTGAGCTGTATGTCACAGATTATAAAGCTATTACACATATACTATTTTCCCCCTGGAATGAGCCCAGCTCTATGAACCTCACACTGTGCAGAGTGTCCCATTATGAACTGTGTGAAATCAGCAAAACAAAACCATCTTCAATTCTTTTTTTTTATACCTTTCTGAATCTTGTTAGCCATGAAATGCCTCACATTTGCTGCAGACTGTGGCAATAAATACAAAATGAAGTGAAAGAGGATGCGGATTATTAAACTACACTCCTTAATAGATTTGATTGCATCTAATGCCTAAATCATGCGGCATTGCTGAACAGCACTTCTTGATACAGCAGAGCCCTTTAAATTGAAGGCCTGATGAAGGGAAAGTCCCTCTATGGGAATACATACTCAATGTACGATAGCGTAATGCCCTATTATAATGGTAGGACACACATCTTCCTTCCCTCTATGGAACCGTGATTAACATCCTGGACTGAACCGAAGTGGTCTTCATAATTTGGACATCACTTGCTGCTGCTGTGTTTTTCTGCTTTTAAATTGGAGTCATTTTTTGCAAATCTCTCCTATTCTTGCTGTCAGAATCCTCACATCAGAAGAGTGGTTAATAGACAATAGAGCTGATCTAAAAAATAAAAATAAAAATGGTCATCGAGGAAGGCAGCAAACGATTACCTTTTGGGTTTAGATACTAAATTTTAATTGTATTAAAAAAAATAAATTGGTTGTAATTGTTAAACATTTTTCTGAAATCTTTCTGAAATAAATCCGCAGGGGTGTGCGTAATGAAATGAATAATTGTCTTTAGAAGTAACACAGGTAGTATCTTAGCACTCCAGGGTAAAACTCAGATGGGGAAGGACTGCCAGAGCTATGGGCTGCTTGCATGAACAGGTAGCTCTAGGGAGGCTCCACATGACTCAGGGAGCTTTTACACAAGGGACAAAGACTTGGTGGAATGGCTCAGCCTCTGTAAGCCCTGGAGATCTTCTTGCCACTCCCACTCCAGGGCAGAGAAGGAGCTGCTCCAGACCTTGCTAGCCTAGCGCGAGGTACAGTACCTGGTCTAGTGACCGTGCATAGTGTCAACCCAGCCATTTTGTCTGGTCCTGCTCACTTCCACCTTCCCTAAGCAAACAGCTGAGTGGCCTCTGACATGATGCTACTAGGGGTGCTCTTGCACCCCTACCTCCTCCCCCTTCTTCAAGACACACTCTTCCTTCCTTGCTGCATCTGTGCTTCCCTTCCTCCTTTACTGCACTTCCTTGTGCCATGGCTGCTTTCCTTGGGATAATGGATTCCTGAGCTGGCTGTTGTTATAATCTCATGGTCTAGCACAGCTTTGTGTTAGTGTGGAGCTATGGACAGTCTGACAGGCCGGGGTCCTTGCTACTACCAGCTCTGGGGTCTTCCTGGGTTGTACCACATGTTGTGGTGCAAACTGGCCTTCAAGATAGCAACAAAAAGTCTTGGGGTTCTGGTTATAAACTTCTTGTGATCACCAGATGCTTCATTTTTATTCACTCACCTCCCTCTCTTCCACTGACATTTTTATAGCTATTTATATACTTTCTGGAGAAAAAAAAAGGAAACCCAATAATATATTTTTCCTATACTTTTTTATTAGGCCACTATTGGATTAAGGTATATTTATTTTTATTAACTGTTATTTTTACTGTTCTTTTCCAGAACACAAGAGACATCAGTAAGTAAGGCTGTACATCAGCCCATGTGCAAGTGTCACTGCTGCACTGAGCTCCTTCTCTTGCTCTCCTCCTTGCTGTGTGTCACCTTCACACCACCGCCACCAACTCTCAATTACTCCTTGTGATGGAGGTCAGAGTACTTGCAAAGTCTTAAGTCTTCCTGGTGACAGTCTAAGGGGCTGCTGGAGCACTTGAGACAGGCTTCTTCTCCCTTTCTCCGCCTTCACAATGAAAGCTTCTTGTTGCTGACCTTGAGGCACTTAATATTTCTTTAGTGCACTACTAGCAATGGTGTCAGCTGACAAATTGTTATGACTCAGTTAGCCTGAATTTGTCTGGGCTTATTTCTTCATAGACTTTCATCATACCAAAACCTAAATGTAATTTACTACGTGATTCTCTCACCTTTACCAGATCTTCAGTGGGGGTAATTTGGCTCCTAAATTCAGCACCCCCACTGTCACTAGGTTCTGGCTAACAGCAACTGGACTTCATGTTAATGTACTAGATTAACAGTTAAAATGCTTTGTGACATACTTCTCAAAAGACCTTGGGTAACTCATTTAGTCTTTCTTTGCATCCACTTGCCACTCATAAAACGGACATCATGCTCTTCCTTCTTCTTGAAAAATCCACAAAGCTTTTATGAATGTTTTCTACACTATTTACATGCTGTTCACTTTCTACGTAATTTGCAGGTTCTTTGGGACCGGGAGTAGCTGGGGTATCTCATACAGTATCTTTGCGCAAATAAAATGGCAAGATGTCTCTCTTAATTTCTGCGCAGCATCCCATGATTTATCCTTTTGATGAAGGAAAAAAGTAATATGAACATTTAAGCAAGAATATTTTCTAAAAATTGGAGTGTATTTGGCATCAAGACAATCTCCCTCTGCAGCCATGAAGTCCTACCAGGAATGGAGAGTTTAGAGAGAACTGTGACCCTGAGACATCCCACCCCATCTCCATGGCAGGCAGGTACTGGTCCACTTGAGTAGCCTGCTTAGACTGTGCAGTCTAGTGGCTTTGTTTGTATTGCTTTGGAAAAGTGACCTCTGGCATTTTGAAGGACAGTGAGTGTGATACGTCCTTCCCAACATTAGGCAACATGGTCGTGTCATACATAGTGTGCTCCAGGCAGGGTACTCCAGCCTGTCTAAGACCTAGCATGCCACTTACAGTCTATGTGGCAGCCCAATCCAACTGTGAAGGTTGCCTCAGGGCTACCTTTAGCATGCAATGAAGATGACTGAATAGCCACACAACACAACACCACAGGACTGCCTGAGTACGCCTGCATAGAGGTTATCTCCAGTTAGCTCCATTTCTGTGAATCCTATCCACAGCACTTCTGAGAGGTGCACTGTCCCGCCATCAAATTGTTATTTCTCAATAATTTGGGTGGTGCTTGCCTTGGCATGGAGAGAGGCATTCACATTTCATCTGGACAGGAAATCTATATTCTGTATTATTCTTGTGTTAATAATACAGAGGGCTAAATCAAAGGTGAATTGATTTTCTGAAGCTGAACAGACTTTTGGCGTTAGCACAGACACAGCCACAGTCAAAGAGCAGACCTTTCAATTTAGTTCTGCTGTTGTCAATGTAAATAAAATTGCTCATGAAGCAAATTGTAGCCGGTTATTGTCTGCACTCAGAACCATTATGTTCTTTGGAAATGATCATTTATGTTAGACAGTGGATTATGTTTCTGTGAAAGTGTATAAGGCAAATGCAAAGCACAATTTACCTTGAAGGTCAGCTGAATATTACAATTGGCACTTACAGGTCATTATTATGCAGCTAAAATGATCCCAGGGAAAGGAGCGATATTTGTGAAATGATACAAAACCAGAGATTCTTGATTAGCTGATAGGAACCAAGAGAGAAAGCCACATGGGCTGTTAATCCATATGACCATTGAGGGCTGGAGGTGCAGTTTCAGCATAACTATCTGGCTTGTATGGGCAACACATGGTTGTGGGAAAGCATCCCTGTAAGGACATGGCAAGGAAAGGGAGAGATCTTCCCTTTGGTGCCGCATGTCAAGAGAAAAACTTAACTCCAATTTACATACTATTAAAAGGTGGGGATTTGGTAGACAGAGCAGGAAAGTAACCCTGGACAGAGAGGTGGCCTTGCTGGTAGAGCAAAGGACCCATCTGAATATTTCTGTGCATGTTTTTGTGAGCAAAGTTACTGTCACCTAAGGAAAATGATTAGCCATCACCCTGAGGCATGGCCTGTTCTTCTGCCTCCTAGCGTGAAGAATGAGTTACAGCCAACTAGACCCAAAAGGATGGTGGTAACACTGCTGTGAAATACTATCATTCTGCTCAGGTGCAGGTGCTCATGGCTGCATAAAAGTCCAGTCACCAAAGTGCTCTTTAGCTTTGAGTACACAGAGCAGCAAGAACTGGGTTACTGTGCCTCCAAATTTCTCTTGGAGGCAGCCTGAGCTCAGCCAGGGTTCAGGCTGCCAGCCCATCCTGTGTGTGCTGGCAGTGGGGTGTCTTTGCAGGGTGGGTGTCCTTGCAAGAAAGGCCCTGAGCTGCACAGCCTGCGTCATCTCAATCACACAACATTGCTGCAGAGATGGAGGGAGATTTGGAGGTTCCCAAGCAAGCATGCCATGGGGAGACAGAGCCCATCCACATGGCAGTGCAGTTGCCCTTGGTGCACACCCCAAGGTGCCAGGTTCCTCTTAGGTTCACCAGCTGGGTCACCCAAAGCTAACCCTCACCATCCCTTTCACAGAATCACAGAATCACTAAGGTTGGAAAAGACCTGTAAGATCATCAAGTTTCATGTGGTTGGCCAGCAAGGAAGATAGAGTAGAGCCTCACACTTGTGGGGTAAGTCCCCAGACAGCTGGTGTTGGAATAAGGAAGCTCTCAAAAGAGAGGATGTCATTCCTATCAAGAGTGAATGATCATGGAGAAGCATCCACAGAGGGAGTTCTGCTGGGAGCTGCCTCTTGATGTGGGCACAGGGACCGACCACCCTGCACATCTGCCTCGTGTAGCCAGCGCTGACTGGGTGTGCATCCTCTGCCGTGACAGCCCAGGCTCCATCAGGTTCAAGGATGATTTTCAGCATTTATTGGAGATCCACAGTGGCATTCTGTTCAGCAAAAATGTCTCTTTTAAAAGTGCTTTGCTACTTTGGAGAGAAAGGAAAACTCCAACAGTTGTGCCTCTATTGTCATTGGCTAAGTAAAAACTACCTTATACAACCATTTCAAAATCTTATAGGCAGCTGCTTTGTGCCTTTACAGAGAGCTAAGAGAGTCCTGAGAGCTCTGAAATGGTGACTACTAATCCTAGTGTAGGCACCTCCAGAAAATGGTAAATGGTGGACCTGGCTGTCAGTAGGAATCATCTGGAAGACATGTCCTAGTGCCTTTTCCAGACTAATTGGATAAGATACTGCAATCATTTCCAGCACAGGTCTGATGTTTGATGGAAATAGCGCAGCCATGACCTGGCAGTATTGGTGGCCCCATGCTAATGGTTTATGGGGGAGAAAAGAGACTATTGGTACCACTTTGATGTATAAAACTGGCTGCTTTTACTTCTAAGCTTACAGCAGGAGGCAGGATGGGAATTACTTTAAAACACTGCTGGATACAGAAATAATAAAAAAAACCTGAGTAGATTATAAGTGAATGTCCTTTTTAATGGTGCTGTCCCTAATGAAATATAGCTCTCCAACCTCTGTCAAAAGTTTTCTTTTTCTGTCTGTTAACATCAGACAATCAATCTTGTCCCATCAGCTTCAGCAGTATGCAACTCTCTCAGCTCGCTGGGGAAAGACTTCTTTTTTTATTTCCTCTTTAATTAAGCTCTGCGGCATGCTGCTTTACTTGCAAAGCTCAAAGATGTATGGACATTGCTTCAAACAAACCATTAGAGAGAAGAGCATTAAAGATAGCCCTAACACTTAAGTGGTCCAAAGCCACAGGTAAACTAATGCACAGGCAACATCACCAATAAAGGGAGGTAATGATATGCAATTACCGGATTCACAAATACTTTGCTGGGATTGGGACATCTAAACACGCTATGCCAGACTGCTGAAATGTACAAAACATTTTTTTTAAAATTGCAAAGCAAGAGGGCACTTAGTAGCAGCACACATGGTATGGCAGGTTCTTTGATTACTATGAATGGCTCTGTCAAGCTAGTAAGAGACAGGAACAGACAAATGCTTTCCATCCAGTTTTACTACTGTCTGCATCATTGTTCCTATAATGCAGTCAGAGATGATTTTAAACAGTTGTTAACAGGTAGTGCTTGGACCATTCAAGTATACATTCATCAGTCGCCTGCCTGATGATAACCCAGGTCTCTATAGATGTGAGCTGATCTCTAACTATTGCCTTCATTGCTCACCATCCATGCCCAGCCCATTAGCTTGCTCTCGTTGTTCAAAGGAGCCTGTGCCCCATTACCGCCTGCTTATGCCTGTCTGTTCAATAGAGGTGGCTGGTTGCCCTCTGTCAGACACTTCAGGTTAGTCTTGAAATGCTTCTGCTTTCAATGCTCTGTTGTGCTGTCTAGGCACTGCCTGGACATTCATCTGTTGACTATATAAGCCATGTGTTTTCCCCTGCATCTTAGAAAAACTGGTAGACATAATGACCCATCAAGACTTCACAGCATTATCTATATTTAGACCCTGAGACATTGCTGGTGGGGTTGGTAAAGCTACATAATTATAAATTGAAACAGAGGTTAAATATATGATGCAAAGTTTTTGGCCTTCCTGACCCCATGCCCTGGGTCATTTATTGTTTCTCCCATGGCGGTGCTTAGAGACTCTGATGACACAGAAGATGTTGTACATCAACAGAAAGACAGACACTGTTACAGAGAATTTGCCATCTAAATAATCTTATGAGTGTCAGAGCTCAGGACCTGGGTCCCTGGCTGTTTCTCACTTAGGTTCTACTCTATTCATAATATATCAGAGCGCTATACTTTCCTCATAAGGACACGTGGGGTCTTCTACCCAACTGCCTATTTTCATTCCACTAGGAACTCAGTGTCCCTGAGACCTTTATCCTTCATCAAATTTGGTTGAAACTGGTGAAAAAATTAAAAAAATCTGCTGTGGAAGAGCTGAGTCACATGGAGTGACTGCATTGATACTACTTCATTAGAAGACCAGGCTAAATAACATGGAAGAAATTACTATTTTAATCCTTGCTTTTCTGGTGAGGAATGTAAGCAAAGAACAATGCAGTAAAGTACTTTGAAAGGGTTTGAAATATAAAAAGCAGCTTGCCCTGTGTATCTCATATTACTGGGCTGTTTATGAAAATCTTTTTGCACGAGAAAGTGTCTGGTGGCTTCAGATTAGATTATACATACCTGTTAGGAGTAAAGCAGAAGGGGATTCTGATAAAAAGACCAAAGGCATAACCCATAAATCAAGAAGCGAAACAAAAATGGAACCTGCTGCTGATGGAATTTCCATTGATTTATTTGAACAGCCCCACTATGAATAATAACTTTATCTGTCTCAAGACTCTCTCCCCACAGCACACTGATTTACAGCAGCCATCCATCTCTTTTCATAATTAGCAGGCTCTGACAGTATTTATTCTTCTTTGCCCACCTTCATTACCATTAAAATTTAGGCTTCCTCCCTGCTCTGGAGCAGGGGGTGTTCATGCTGCCTGGTGCAGTGGAATTACTCAACAGCTTGATTTGTGGAATTGTTTTCTTATATCCCACCTCCTTTGCATTGGCAGGTAAAGCCTGTGGCTTGCAGGAGGAAACGTTTCCAGGAATGCAGAAGAAATCAACACAGCTTTGATACTGGGTGGCAAAAAAAGAAATGGGGCTATAATGTTGAAAGTCAAGGCATGGAGCAACCAGGTCTCATCTGCCCCCTCAAATGCTCAACAGGAGCAAAGAAGCAAAGGGAACCACGCTGGCCAAATGATAAGTTAACGGAATAAGTCAGACTCCCTTTGTTATAGGTGGTTTTCTTCAATCTCAGGTTCATTTCCAGTTTAAACTTTAGGGAACCCATGTTGTCTAATATGTCACAGAAGTGGATGACAAATTTATTTGAAGCATAAAAAGCATAAATTGTCTCCTTTAAATTTGGAAATATTTCTTAAATAGCTGAAGGTAAGATCAGAAAGTGATTTCCTGTGTCAGCATAATTACATTGATGACATGGCATTATATCACTGGATAATTTGATGCTAAAGTTGATTTGGTAAAGAGAAAGGAACATCTTCTTCTTGGACAGACTGCCTTTCCAGAATGCTAGATGGGCCTGAAGTTTCATAACCAACCTAATTATACACATATTGCTTATTAATAGGGTAAGTCAAGAGATGGTGTTAGGCATTTAATTGGCACATAATACTGATGTGAAACTAATTAAATAATCATTGGCAGATGTATTCATGTGACCAGTTTTGGTTATTAACTGAAATTTAATTAAGTTGCTTATGGCAACATGTGAAATAATCTCTGAACAGGTTTATTGGAGATACAAATGGAACCTCATGTTTTAACCAGTTATTTTTGGGTTCAGAGCTACCTCTTTCTGCCTATGGAGTGTCACTGGTTGAGCATGGGGCTTACAGTAGATGGACAAACCTGACTTTATTTGCTCAGATCATTCTGGGTGAAACATTTTGCTCATTTTTCTCTCCCTTTGTAGGAACTGTTAGAAGGTGACAGGGTGACCAAAGGAGGTATCCCAGAGGATACACACTAAATCCATTCAAAAGTGCAAAATCTGGTCTCCTTTTTTTGTAAGTCAGAAGGACCAAAGTCAAATACATCATTTATTGCAAATTCTTCTTTCTGCTTGAATGACTGTGTCCATTTTCTGGATACGGAGACAGAACAGAGAGGTGAAAATGAAGTGCCTGTCTCGCCCTGTGAGCACGCAGCTGACATGATGATGAAATTTCACTTTCTGTTCCCTGATTGTCCACCTTAATCACAGGCCCATACATTCCAGCTTCATTGAGAAGCTGATTGCTCATGAATGTCACCCAGCCCCTGAGTCTCCTACAGTGTGTCTCATCACATGTGCTTATTTAGATAAACAAATATTGCTGAGAGCAGTGCAGTGAATGAAACCTTATTTGCACAGCTTCGTGACAGCTTGCTGGTGTCTAGGAAAGGACATGTTCATCCCACCAAGGTTTTGTCAGTGAGGATACCTGTAGGCTCTTCTTTTCTTTTCATGGCACAGGTTTTCATGGAACTTGTAGGTGGGCATTTGAGAGCTCTGCTCCTCTGTCAAATTTGGCTGAAGTCAAATGATGCTTTCAGAATTTATTGCTGGGCCTTCAGACTGATAACAGGAGCCCATAAACCCTGCTTTCCTAGACAAAATAGGCTATAATGATCCCTTACAGGCCATCTGAAGGAGTATCAAAACAGCAAGCCTCATTTTGTTCATCCTGTCTCAGGTAATCATGCTGCAGTCTTTTTGGTTACCTTTATTATAACAAACCCCATCATGCCTGGCTAAGAGGGGCACCTCCACAGCACAGTTTGCCGTGAAGTTATTTATAGGTCTAAGTGTGTCTGCTGGTTTGTCTAATCCTTCAGCACAAGAACAATTTTTGGTATCACTGCTCTTTATTTTTGTATCTGAGCTAGTTTAACACCACAGGTCCTATCTTAAACATCACTTAGATCCCTTACCTCATTATTCTACCATACTTCTCTCTTTAGTCGTGTTTACCAGGAGAATTGAATTAGAAGATGAACCCCTTGCTGATTTTTGGTTGTAGTGTGAGACCTTTGCTATCTGGCACATAGTCTTGATAAGGAAACTCAGAGAAAGCTATTAAGGAGTAGTTTATATCAATGGACAATGTCCTTTATAGTACCACCTCTGAAAAGCCTCTTCACTCAATTGCCCTGTCAGGCAGCAATAACTGCATCTACTGATTTGTGGCAAAGCCAACAGAAAGAATAAGTACTTCCTTGCCTTTGGTGTGTGTGTGAAGGGAATTTCTAAATGGCTGCAGGGAACACCTTTTCTTGAGGATGTGCTCTTTCAGGCAGCAGGAATTGCAGAAAAGGTGCATGTGTAAAGAAAGGCCCCTCCTTGAAGATTGCTTTTTGCAAACACAGTCCTTACAACAGCAGACAAAAAGAAAGAGGGCTGTGGGACAATGGACCTTTACAGTGGCACACAGACCAGCTGAAAGAAGTGATAAATTCAGGATGCAGAGGGACACAATGCGACAACAGCGCACTGAAGTACCCATGGCACCCACTGTTCAGAAAGTCTCGGCAACATCTGGGTCTAAATGAACAGCGCATTTGCCTTACCTTTGAATTCCCTGGCTTTTTTGCAACTTCACTATTTCTTCAGTAATAAAGGAACAAATTTAAGGGTGTTTTTTATAGAACCCTTCTAAAAATGAGCCAGAGTGTGTGGAGGCAGACTGAAAGTGTGGTGCAGATTTCAAGGTGCAGAATAAAACCATATGCTCCTTTTTAGTAGACATGGAGAGGATGCTGTAGTCTGGTCTCTTGGGAAGGTTTATTTTTGTGTTCCTTTGTGTCAGGCACACCAGCAGGAGGAAAAAAAAGAAAAGGAGATTCAGATGCAGGATTATGAATTCAGACATGTCAGTTGTGAGGGAGCCTTCAGATAATCCAGGTCCAGACCTTCATTTGTGTGAGTGCACAGCCTCCAACAGTCACTTGTGGTTCAACGACAATACATTTCTTGTAGTTGGTTCTGAACACAACCAGGCATGACTACAGCATTTTGTGGGTAGTTGTGTGCTTCTCAGACAGGCATGGAAGACACTAAAGAGAGCTGCCTGAGATAAAATCATGCCCAAAAAAGTCCCCCTCTGCACTCATACTCATATGAACACATATTCAGGGTTGCAGCTGTTCTTTCAAAACTTTCCAGGGGAAAGGGCCAAATAGTCTCATTTTAGAGCTGTGCAAATTTCTGAATTGGTAGCCAGACAGGAAGAAGCAACACTGCTCTTTGCCCCCAAAAAACATACAACACGAGACTTATTTCAATTCTAAAATGATTTAAAATAATAAATCTGCCAGAAACAAACATTTAATAAAAAAAAAGTTTATATTATTCTGAAAGATATTTCAGTGTTTGATCTTCTTTTCTTTAGACCTACTTTGAACATTTTTATTAAGAGAAATTTGGAAAAGCCAGTTTGCTTTGAAGTGGAACATAGAAACTCACCGTGCAAAAAAGCCACTGAAATGCTTTGGCTTTTTGTAAATTACAAACAATGATAAGGCAAAAAACTATAAACGTGCAAATTCTTTCAGTCAACCCAATGTGCATTTTTGCCATCAAAATCCATCAATCAAAATGTTGCCCTGCTGTCTCCCTGCAGTGAGGAAGCTGTATCACTAGCCTTTCCTGACCTCTCCATAAAAACTGCTTGATTAATGGAAAGTGAAGTTGAGGCAAAGGCCTTCCCTACAGATAACAGTCTTCCTCTGACAGTGACAGCGTCCCTCCTTTTCTTCAGGCACAGAGACCTTTTACACTTTGGGGAAAAAGGAAATAGATTCATTTCAGAGAGCTGCATTCAGGCTCATTTAGAGTTTAACAGCCGGTGCTGTATTAATGGCCGTCATTTTCTTCTTGCACTCATACCTGCTGACACGGGCTTACAGAATCCTCATGTTCGTCAAAGTTGTTCATCTACCCCAGTCTGCTCCAAAATACACTCCAGAGCCTAGAGTGAAACTAAGTGATTCTTTAACTGCTGCTTGTCCCTGGGCAGTCAGGGATCTGTCATAAATGCAGTCTTATAAATCTGAAATTTAGAAAGCCATGTAGTAAAGCAGACTTTGCTAGAAATAGGCTTGCTTCCAGCTGAGAACAAGCTGATGGGAACTTGAAGCATCCTGTGTATTTCAGAGCGTTCTGTCATTTCTTAATTATTTGAGGTCCAAACTTTGCTGCTACATTGATGAGTATAGTTTTCCTAAATTACCAGCACTACCCCTGCTTAGCCATGTCTTGCCAGTGAGTAATTTCTTAAGCATTTTGAAATGAGGGGCTTGCTTAGAAAACGGTGAGAGAGTTGATAGAAATAATGACTATAAACAGTCAGGAGAACAGAGGGAGTTCTTCGAATTATTAACATCCACGATGGCAACTGCAAATTAGAAAAAGTGAAGATGTTTCCAGCTTTCTTGCTCAGTCTGAAGTACCAAGAGTACTGAAAGACATAGGAGCTTGTGCTGAGTAAGTGTATGACAGAGTCTGTGCATGAAGAAATTATTAATCAGATCTCTGAAATCTCTTTTGATAATTTCCAATTGTTTTGTTAACTCTGCCCAGAGTATTCTTTAGCCAAGCTTATTTTCCTTTTCAAGTGAGGATCACAGCAAAGAATGACTGAAGAGAAATGTGGTTGGTATGAAGGATATTCCAGTGAGGAATATCAGAGGAAAATGCAGAAAATGACACCCTTCTCCACTGCAAAAGATTCAATACAAAGCATTTGAAACCCTTGAGCTGCACATTGCTGGAGGATGGAAGAGTCCTTGGAGGAAGTATTATTACATATCCTCTTCCTTAGAGATCTGCTTTTGATCTGAGGCAAGGAGGAGGATATGGGGCTAGATAGACTTTTGTTTCATTGTCTTGCACAGCAATTTTCTGTGTCAATTGCTCTTCAGCAGGTAGGGTTATTTAGAATCACAGTGAGAATGGGAAAAAATATTTGAACACCACACAATAGCAGTATAGGTATCCTGAGTTAAAAAAGAAAAAAAAAAAAGAAAAAAAAAGAAAAGCAACTCTATTTGTGTATTTACCATTTAAAATAATAGGTTAGGGAATGAACTTGAAAGATAGACATTAGTTTAAGGATAAAGCTAATTTAGTTACCAAAGCTAAGTATCCACATGTTCTACATTACACTGAAAAGAAATTTTATCGTTGCACATGATTCTCTCACTTGCTTCTAACCCCGATGCCCAACCACATAGTCCTGAGATTGGTCTACATACTTCTTCCATTCTTGGTTCATCAGCAGTTTGGATCCAGACGCTGGAAATATTTGAAAGGTGAGGCCATGTCTTCTTGCTGCTTCTGCAGCAAGGCTGCCTTCATGGAGCAATCTAACTCCTTTGGTTTATAAGTGTTGTGGATGGACATATAACAGATCACTGCAGCATTATTACCATATTGCTTTTCAAGGCCATTGCAAGGGGTGCCACGCAGAAGTGAAGCCACTAAGAAAGATTGCATGACTTATTGATAGAGCTACAGCATCTGAGAAGGGCAGAGCCAATGCAGCATGCAGAGGAAAATTACAATGCAATGGTAAAAATATCCAGGGAGGCAGAGAGTCTGCAGGGCAGTTTACAGGGCAGGCTGGGCTTTCTGTACTCTCCTTTAAAGGATGACATGTTTGCACCACCGGGACAGGAGGTGATGTTTCACATGAGGCTCATCAGGTGGGAAGTGCAATTGGACAACAGCCTTGCACTGGCTCTAGCCATGACGGGTGAAGGGTTTGAGAATCAAGTGTCAGCTCAGACATGTGAAGCCCGGGGGACAGCTATGGCTTGGACATCCATTTCTGAGGCAAGCACTAACAGCACACTCGCCCCTTGCTACCTCATAAGAATGGCAGGTAGGAAATTCAGGTGTTATGGTCTTTCTTCCATCTTTTTTCTTGTATTTCCCACAGTGAAAAGGAAGCCTTACACTGAGGGGAGACCTTATTGCTCTCTACAATTACCTGAAAGGGGGTTGCAGAGAGGTGGGTGTTGATCTCTCCTCCCAAGTGACTAGCGACAGGACAAGAGGAAATGGCCTCAAGTTGTGCCAGGGGAGGTTCAGGCTGGATATTAGGAAAAATTTCTTTACTGAGAGAGTGGTGAAGCACTGGAACAGGCTGCCCAGGGAGGTGGGGGAGTCACCATCACTGGAGGTGTTCAAAAAACGTGTAGATGTGGCACTGCGGGACATGGTTTAGTGGGCACGGTGGTGTTGGGTTGATGGTTGGACTTGATGATCTTACAGGTCTTTTCCAGCCTTAATGATTCTGTGTGTGAAGCCAATTCATGATGCACAAATATTTCCTCAGTACGCTGTGAGCCCTCCACACTTACTCATGCCAGAAACATGAAAACTTGCTACAGATTTTTACTACCCAAATGTTTCTGCAAGGGCTTTTTAGTTTTGATTTCAGACTTGAAAAGTTTTGGAAAGTGCTGAGTTTCCATTAAATAGGAGACAAGTGAAAATGGTGAGAGAAGGAGGGGAAACCACCCATCGTGTAAAACCTATTCTGGTATTTTACTCTGAGTTATTTTACTTGCTTTATCTCATGATGAGAATCATAAAACTGTAAGACAGAAACCTGAAATCCCATTTGTCTCCCAAATAAATCCTGCTTTGCTACAGTGGCTGATCTAGCAGCTAATTAAGTGGTTATGATAGTCTTCCCAACTCTCTTTTTTTTAATTTGTACTGTGATCTCCAGCCCACAGTATTGCAAAGATTAGAGCTTCTCTGCCTTTAAATTGAAGCATGGAGACTGCATTTTTGATTGAAACATTAAATATACAGAAGATCTAGATGCCTTTTCAGTCTCAGATGCTACTTCAGCCAATCTAGGCACTTTCCCTCTCAACATTTCATGCCAGGTTTACTAAATAATACCTTAGAAACAGAGTTGCCGGAGGGTTTTATGCACCAATTGGACAGTGAAGAAACAGAGGAAAAATTAAATCACTTTTCTGCATAGACAGAGGTGGGTATGCTGTGACTGTTTGGATCCTGATGGAAGGGCCTTATATTCCAATATTTTGTGAGCTTTGCTCCTTGAGAAATGTTTGCTGCTTCTGCAAAAGGTGGAGTTTAAGCTCTTTTCTTTGCATGGACCAGTGCAAGGCTTATTATTGCCCGCAGGCAGCCTCTGAGGGGCTGCATGGCATTGAATTTCTGCCTCCATTTCAAGCCCTTGATTTTCTTCAGGGATGCAACTCCTGATTTCCATCCACATGAGACTGAAAGCACTCCCCAGAATGGGAGGTAGGCTTTGCTCAGCAAGCAGGGCTGTTATGAGGTGCCAAACCTGGCCCCAGGATTCGTGCACACCACGAGGCTTCTGACAGTGAGAAGGAAATGAGACAAACAGTATGTTTTTATTTTTAAAGCAAATATGCTGCTGTCTCTGCTGAGAAGCTGAAGGAAGTTGTTTTTTTAAATTTTTTTTAAAAGCATCAGCAACTGTTGTCTGTAACCATATGTTGAACAGTCTCTGCACATCGATTTTCTCCCCCTCTCTGACGTTTCCCAGTGAGGCTGCCCCACTTGCCAAGCGGCTGTCACACTCCCCAGCCGTCGTTGCTAGCCAGAAACTCCTCATGTGCCTTTACGACTTGTGTCTTGAGAGCTTCAGGGGTCACAAAAACCTTTGTTAATCTGGAGGTTTTGGGATGCCTGTGAGGTTCAAATAAATTCTTCCTTTTTGCTTTACTCACCAACTTTTTGGCCTGAATTATGAGAAGGCAGAGAAGAAAATGTAGTCCTATTATAGCAGAAGCAATGCTAATAGCTTGAACTAAGGCTATTTACAGTGGAGTCCTCCTTTCTTCCTCCACAAGCAGAGTGAATTTTCCGTTTTTTTTCCAGCTGAAGGCAAGCATTATTTTAAAATCGTATTCAAATTATCTTGCTCCTTTTGTAGGCCAGAGAGTGGAGGAGGGAGAAAGGGAGTTAAAAATAAAGAAACATTGGAACTGGAAAAGTAAATTTTAGGGTGGGTTTTTGTGCCCTGTTCATGATTCTGCTCCCTGTAGGCAGAAACTATCCTTGACTCTCTTACCCATTTCCCTCCCTCTGTATTTTAATCTGTCATCCTCTAACTGCAGCCATCTAAATAAGTAAGGAACACATTGGCAGTGTCCCTCTTATACCAGTCCACATGGCACTGTGCAGCCCCTCCTCACAGCCCTGCTTAGTCACACCAAACCAATACATCAGCTGTGGGGGAAATTCCCGTACTGCAGAGCCACATTCTTGCACACTGCAGCCGTGCTAATGCCTGGTACTAAATAATAGTTGCTAAAGGCATTTCAGGCTTGTCAATCTACCTGCAACAGCAACAATATGGAGGCTGGAGATACTCTGAGGGGTCTGGAGTTTACATCTGGTTGACCGTACCTGATGCTTCTCTAGCAGGCTTCATTGGCGCAGGCTTTACAGGTTTCCCAGTAAACCCTACTTTTGGTAGGGTAAGAAAGAGTTTTGGTAAGAGCGAATACCAACTGAATTAGGGATGTTCACTCTGGCTGGCACAGGCTTTGGGGAGTCAGCTAACTGGTACCATGCTCCAAGGCTGCTCATCTTGCCAGCCCATCTCCAGCTACCTCTCCAGTAAGGCCTGATCTGCTGTAGTACCTGTGTCACGTTTGCAGCCTTGTGGACATGTATCACATACCCTGAAGCTGAAATGGCTTCAAATGCCTATGTTTATATGACTGAATTGAGCCCAGAAATCATGCTTGTCACAATTTAAGCCAATGATCTTTTGTTCTCTACACATTTATTTATTTGAAGATTGTTGTGCTTCACCTCACTCCACACTTGAGTGAGAAAACTTTTCTTTCAGATTCTCCTCACAGCTCATGTTTTTGAGTCCATTGACTGTTCTTGTGTTCTTATTTGCCCTTTCTTTACTCAGTTCACATTTTTTTCCTTTTAAAAAATACGTTGTTCTAGACTGGACGTGATGCACTACCCTTTGCTAGTTCACATTAGAAAGGAGGAATTACTTTCTTATGACCTTCCCCTTATATATTTGTCTCTGAGTAAAGTTTACTTTCCTGTATGACATTATTGGATTTAGTTTTGTGATCCCTCCTAACCTGCAGATCCAGTTGTGACTGCTTCTACAGAACCGCAGAATTTTTCATCATCTTTGAGTTATTTTTCTGCCTCTATTTCTCCACTAATTTCAAGATAATTTTGACAGTGATCCATTCCTCCAAAGTGCTGGCAGCCCCTTCCAGCCTGATATCATCCCGAAAATTCAATAAGTAGCGCAACTACTCCTTCAGCCAGGTCATTAATGTAGAATTGAATGGGACTGGACTGATGTTTGACACAAAGAGCTACTTTTCCAAAAAAGTTTTGCACTTTTCAGTAACTCTGCCTAGACCACACCTCAGTAGCTTGCTTATGCAATATTATAATACACAATATTTATGGCAGGTAAGATGCATTTTAGCCTGTGCACTAACCATACCAGTGGGAAGTCCAGAAATAAATGACTCATGCAGAACATCCATTGTTTTATGAAAGCCTGGAAAAGCCAGGCCACCAAGTGACGTGCAAGTGGTGCTGAGGGCTCAGGCACATGGGCTCAGTGAGGCAGAGGCCCATCTTGCTCTGCTTCCTCTGGCTCTAACTGGAGCAGGGGATCTTGGGGTATCTCTGTTTTTTTTCTACTGGAGCAACTTTATTGTTATCTGGATGCAAATGAAGAAGCAGCAGCTCATTCTTATTATCAAGGCCTCTGCCTGTGGGATTCCTGGCACTGACCAGGCCTGGAGAAATTTCAGACGAACCTCAGGAAGAAGAAGAAGGTGCATCAGACAGAGCTACCTGCAATTTCAGTACTTGGTTGTTCAATGCCCTAAGTCACTGAGTCCTAATTTGCTGTTCCGAGGTGCAAGCCTCCAGTATCCTCACTACCCTTCAGATAGCACAGAGGCCCTTCAGAGTTTCCACACGGGGTGTTTCACTACTGAAGCGAGGTAATACACAGAAATCCTATAGCCAAAAAAGCTCATTTAGACAAACATTTTTTAGACAGAAGGAAAGAAGGAGAAAGAAAAGCAAAGCTTTCTGAAGATGAATTCCAGAGAAACTCTTCCAAAATCTTGCACTCAGACAAAAAAAAACCACAAACAAACTCAAAACAAACACAAAACACACCAGGAAGACAGAATATTCCTGCTAACTTACAAGGCAGCTGGTAACATTCTGCAGACCTCAGAGAGAACCCCACACCACTTTCCAAAGTTTACTCTGAGGAAAAGAAGTAGCTTTTGTCCTTACTGCTTTCCCCAGGTTCCCCAAAAGAAGGAAGAAGGTGGGGCTGGGTCACACCCACCCTCATTCACAACAGACGGGTCTCAACCCCTAGTTAAAATGAGAAGCTTGTGTGGTTTTCAGGGCACACTCAGCTGCTTCAAAACTACACACTGTTCCTCAGGTATTAAGGATATTTTTTTGGTGCTTGAAAAGTGGTATTTTTCAGGAAAGGCTCTAAGCCTGAGTACTAGATTTTTTAAATTTTTTTTTTTGGACACAGTATTTCATCCCAAAGTGATGTCTGGATTTGCAAAGTAAACTTAACTGCAGGTCTTCTGCTTATTTTTTCCCTTTCTTATCCAAATACTTCACAAGAGAAATCTCTCTGTGCACTCATACAAAATAATAATAATCAGTAATAACAATGGTTTTAGCATCAGTTGATTGGCAGTCATTTGGGAAAAAAGATCTATTTGCTTTGCCATGCGGATTGTTCAGAAACTGCACTCCAAGCTTAGCAAGGCTCTTTCTGCTGGCTGTTACAGCAATCACAGAAATTGAATCGAATCTGACCTTTGTTTACTTGCGTGGCAGGATCCCCTGCATCTCTGCCTTATTTCACGCAGTGGGAGGTCAGTGTGGGCTTTCCAAGGTCAATCTTGCTGCTGAAGACCAATGGCTCTCCTGCTGAGGAGGTGTCACAAGGCATCTAGTCAACTTTGTAGCAATGCAAACTTGTCAACTGTTGAGGAGGCTCCAGCAGTTTAAGTGCATTTGACTGGTGAAGACCCTCGCTAGCCTCGAATTCATTTACTTCTCAGCAAGGGGTAACGAGGAGAAAGAGGCTGAGGCAGATGGAAGTGAAAGACTCTGTGAAATTGTCAATCCTCCTATCAAAAGGGCAACAGGAGTGTAAACTGTCTCCTGGAAGTACATATCAGTGGGCTTAACCTGCAGTCTTGCAGGTCTCAGCTCAACAGGCTGCTGGGGAAATTGGTATCTGACCTGAATTAATCTCCTATGCAGAGGAAAAGGCTGTATGAGGGACTTGGGGCTCATCTTTGCACCCTCTACTGTCTACTGCTGATGAATTTAGTAGGAAGAGGAAAACAAAGTTTATTAGAGCTTGGTTTCAAAATACATGAAAAAATATTGTCAGCACTGATACATTGAGAAAAGGGTTTGGGGAGTGAGGGCCAATGGAAATGGACCACCAGGAAGGGCTGTCACCAGGGGATGTGCATGAGTGCGGGACACTGTGCAAGGAGCTGGCTGCCATGGAGCTGTTGGAAAGCAGCAGAACCTTGTAAGAGTAGCATTGTGCTGGAACCAAGAAGCACTACCTTATGACTTTTTGGTGGTAATTAGCTTCACCCAATCAGCCTCTTAATTAATGCAGCTATTCTAGTCATGGGACAAGTTTAGATGTCTCTGCATTGACCTCCACTGCACAGCAGACGAATGGAGAGGTGATCAGCTGTCCTTATTATTGAATTCATACATATCAACAGAGCTTTACAAAGGGGATTGGTCTTTTACAGATGCGTAAACTGACACAGAACACAATAAGGAACTTGCCCAAGTTTTCCAGCCGAGCAGCATCGAAGTCAAGGCTAGTATGGAGGTTTCTACGCCCTGGCTCAGCTTTGTAAGAACCTCTCTGTTCTCCAAAATCAGAGTGCATGAGCACAACAGGTTCTTCCCAGATCATGTTCTGGTGTAGGATGCCAGCGTCCCCTGGGTTCTGTGTTAAGGCTATCGTAATATGCTTCAGTTCAGTGTAGCAATAACTAGTGGAATTTTTTGCTGTTATTATTTGCTCCACTGCACTTATATTTTCTGCTTGTGTTCGTTTTAGGTTGGTTTATGGCTTTAGCAAAATATTTTATCACATATTTAATTTTAAGCACATGCTCTGGATGCCCAACAACCTTAAAAGCATTTAAACCTCATGTTCAAAGTTAAACGGATACTTAGCTGAATAGAGATAAACTCACATGCGCACTAAATGTTCAGTAAGTGTGCGACTGTTTTGCCAAAGTAAGACGTACGGAAAAGAGAATAAACCTTTAGATATTCGTTCAATAAGCATAATTCCAGTGACTGCAGAGGAATATACCAGGAGCTGGCTTTGATTTTAAGCATTTCTTAGACATGTGCAGTCTTAGGCATCAAGCAGGAGGTTCACCCCCTCACTGCCCAGGTGTAGATCACCTGCATTGGTCCACGCAGCTCTGCATCATTCCCTGGCTCTCTGGGGCTTGAGATTTGGCATCTGATCCACTGAATTTGGCTCATGTGGTCCTGAAGGGGGGAAGGTCACAATGTTGCCCTGGCACTGATGGCACAGGAACTCCTCTTAATCTTTTAAACCTCTTAAACTTTTAAAGAAAGCTTGTTATAAGGTAATCCCCATACAACCTCGGTTTACCACTCTCATATGACACGATGTAGCAAGGTCCACGTTTCGGCAAAGGCATTGGAAGTCTATTTAAGGACCAGATCTGCCTTGGTGGGAAAGGGGAGAGCTGAGTAACCCCAACCAGGCAAAGCATCCTAAATTTCAAATCAAGAAGGGACTAATTAACTCCAGTTGTTATGCTTTCAGCTCAAAGCCCTGTGGCCGACTGCAGCCCGGATGGGTGAATCTGCTCCCCAGGGGAGCACAGCTCCAGCTCTGGAGAAGCCTCTTTCTAAACTAAAGGTCTCATTTTAGGCTGTATTCAATAAGTGGTTGAAATATGTCTCTATTTAATGATAGTGAAAATTGAAGGTGTCTAGTAAAGCAGTTGTAATTGTGTTTAGTGCTGAGACAATGAAACTAGTTAAGATTCAATTTGCTCTTCCCCTTTGTTCCCCCTTCCAATAATAAATGGTTAATTACCAGTTTCAAAGGCTCAGTGAAATTCGTCAGCTTGAAGGAATCGCAGTGATCACCATATTGCCAGAAGGAAGTGCTACCCCATTGTTTTTCCAGATGAAAATATTTATTCTTTTACAGAAAATGCTAAGCAATCTCCTGGCTTGAACTATCAAACCACAGCCTTTCTCCTCCTCGATGGCATGTGTGGGAGTTTACAGGATTGTGTGCATCTGCTGCGTGCTGTGAACACGAGCTTTTCGCAGTGCAGTCTCAACCTCTCTGTTGGTGTCTGTGTGACCCCTTCTTCTCTGCCATCAGGAGGGGCCTGGCAAGGCAAAGGCTCAGCATCAGACCTGTCCCATCACTGTGAGGGAGTGGAGCCCCTCAGCAAGGTCCCACATTTGAGACCTCATTTGAGCTGACTTGTAGCAGAATTTGATCTGTAAACATTCCCATTGTCAAAAGCCCCAAACCCTACAAACCCAAAGCCACTCAACCCCAGCCTGATCCGTACTTGCTTGTCTCAGAGGAAGGACTAATGACCTCCTGGGTGACTGGGCTGAGATGTTCCCTTTGCTCCGAGCACTGATGCCTGCATTACAGAAGTGGGGTATTTTAGGAAGTCATTGCAGAACCACCATTCATTTGTTATCGCCTGTGTTTAAAGTGTTCGGTGGATTGTGAGGAAACCTCATCCTTGAAATTTTCACAACTTGGGCCAGAAGCTGTCAAGTAAGGTAGTTGCATATATGGTTGTTGACGAGAGTATATATTTCAGTCCTAATTAATGTGAGCATCACAGTTAGGATTTCTTTGTTTCTTTCTTTATTAGGGATGCTGAAACAGACTGGATTGGCACAACCAGGGACAGGATATCAGTGTTGTGCTCTTGTCGCCACTATGTTATTCATCAAGATTTCCTGCAAACAGCAGTAACTGCTGATTCTGTGTGCCAAAGACACTGTAAGCACAAAACCAACAGAACCTTGCTATGTAAATGATGAGTGCATTATCAATAGACGGTGGTACCCATCTATTCTGTTTAACTATATGCCACTCCAAAACTCCAGGTTCTTTAAAAATATGGATGAAAAGTATAATGATTTTCAAAAAATTAGAAGTCTGAGGTGACATAGCAGAGCATAAAAAAAACACAGCACAATTTCCAATTTGTAGCCTGCTCTTCTTTTCAGGCTCTGCATTTCCTCAAGGAAGTAATCTGCTGACTGGGATTGTTACTCAAGATAGCTTCCTCAAATTTAACAACCTGCTCACTGCAGGACAAAAAAAGGGAAGGATGTGTCCCAGTAACTGGGAAATCTGCAGCAGGGTCAGGGTAGATACTTATCTGCTGAGCGTGGCACTTTATTGCACAAAAACTATGTGTGCAAAAGGCATTTGCATCTTTTCTCTGTCCCTGCCAAGTCATGCTCATAAAACAATTAAAATTGCACATTCTTCCTTGCAGCTGAAAAAGAAACAAACCCAGAGCAAGCCCCTTCCCTTTGCAAATATTCCCCCTACTTCCAGGAACGCTGACAAGCAGTGTTCAGGTCTAACAACTTTGGGAAGATTCATAATTAGAATGCAGTGTCATTGAGCTACATGCTTGGTGTTTAACAAGACAGATCACAATTTAACAAGCATAGTTCTTGTGAGTTGCTGGTAACAGTGAACACTAGGGTTACTCACTTTCAGTCTTTTTCTCATTCCTTTCATCCCTTGACCTGTCCTTCTACCCATTCCCTGTTCAGCAGAATATTTGAAGTTAGCATAAGAGAATTTCTGTAATTGGCCTGTGTATAGGAAGCAAGGGGTGTTTCTTTTAGGGAATATATTTGATTTGCAATCCTTTTTCATAATTAAAACCCCTAAAGAGCCCCAAAGTGCACACCAAATACATTTTCTCATAAACTTTTGGTGCCTCCTTGCACTGTAGAGTCTCCATTTTCACTCATCACCTGTCTGTAAAGTAGAATGTTTCCACAAACCTTTATTCATTACCAAAATGATAGCTGAAAAGCAAAACAAGAGGTATCATTACAACCTTGATAGCAGAGTGCAGAAGCTGTCTGCAGTCTAATGGTTCATGCAATTACATCTTGATTGAACACACTGATGAAGCTGCAGCCCCTTTCTTGAGTGCCATGTTGTGGGCACTTACTGATGACTACACAAACACTCATCAACATGCCATGACCCAGACCTGACTGAGGGTTATAGTTTGCACAGGTGAGAAAGGGAAAGCCTAAATGGGGGAGTGGTTGCTTAGATTTTGCTCATAGCCTGTTTGGAAAGAGTCTTGCATTGGACTTGCAGCCAACTAGTAGGGAGTGAGGAAGGTTATGCAACATTTTTCCTTAATCAAATATTACTGTGGTAAGTGCCTAGAAGCCTTTATCAAGACTAGCTCCCAAGCAAAAGTATTTTCTGTATTCCAAAGTAAGAAAAAGTCCTAAAAAGCTACAAACATAAAGAGAGCAGGCAGGGAAACATGTCGTGAAGGTTCTCTTCATTCTGCAGGAAAATTGAGGCTCAGGAGCCCAAATGTCACAGACAAGATGCTGGGGCAGAGCTGAGAGGAGAACCCATTTCTTCCGGTTTTAGATGAACTCCAAGTGGTGTGTGGATTTGGCAAGAAGGACTGATTCATGGATGTTGACACACGCCAATGCTAGATCCTGGCTCCATTTGCTCTCTGTGGAGTGTGGCTGCCTTATTTAACTTCATTTTAGGTGTGTTATGATTTTGTCTCTCCCACAGCTGTAGAGGATGCCAAGTCCTCACAGCCTTGAACAGACTGAGTTGCTTATTGCTTCCTTGAGATACCATAGCAGGCTCCTGTTGTATGCCATATGAGACAGTGTAAAAATAACTCATGACTACCAGAGCCCCTTTGTCTCTCAGGCCTGAGCCAGAGCCTGTTGGAGACCATGCGTAATTTTCTATTAATTCTGCTACACTTTGGATTAGTCAGTAAACTGTTGCCATTTCTGTGCTCCTTTCTCTGCTGTCAGTGTTACTATGTCAAACAGGTGGAAACATCATGTTTTTAAAAATCAATAGTTCTTAGAGAAGTAAAGTAATGAATGAAATCTAAGTTATCAGTTTGGAGAGAGGGAGGAAGGATTTAAAGACGTGAAGACACTGACTAACAAATCAGTCCTTCCCTCTGGGCTGCTGTTGCTGAGGTCCAGATGGTACCTGAGCATCTCAGATGCTGGAGCCAAAGACCCTCAGTTCAGACAGATGGTTCATCACAGTGCAGAGTGGAAACCGGCTGCACAGGGGAGGGTGTCTATTGCCATGTTGCTACAGCTGCTTCCTGCTGAAGTCTGCTGCATGCCCATTGCTTTGTTAAAGGTTAACTCATGCTGGGGAGTTTTAATTGTCTATTATCCACTCAGAGGGAACTAACTATCTTAAATAGACTAAGTCAACAAGCTTCATTTTCTAGATTTTCTTGGAGTATTTTTGAAAGAAATTTTTACATTAGTCAGATTCGCAAATGAACAAATAGACATAACGGCAGTGGTATGCTCTTTGGGGAAGGAGACCCTGGGTTTCAGAGGTCCACCAGCAATAAACCTAAATAAAGTCAGGGAGAGTGTCGCTGACTATTACACTTCAATTATTATTGCGGTGATTGATAATGTGGTTGCTCAGCTAACGTGGTGTCATGCGTGGTCTAACGGTCAGCAGCACAGCCGGTGAGGTGGAAAACCATACTGTTGTGATGTGACGGGCTGATGCCTTGTGGTTTGATACACAGTTTTTGTAAATCAAAGTTGATTTGGATTACAGTGCCCTGGTCCTGGGCCATCCTGCATGTGGCATCTCTGCAGGACTGGTCTGCGGTTTGTCCAACTTCAGCCTTTTCAAGCACGGTTGCTAACTTTTACTGACGGCCATTTCAGTTTGGTGGTGCAGCCAATCCCACTCATATCTGATCCATTCCCTTAGTTTTAAAAGGAATTTAGATTTCAGAAGAGAAATAGAATGGATTTATCTGTTTCTGTCAGAAAAATAGTAATGTAAGCAATCCTTTTGTAGGGATATGACTAGCTTTACTCACTTCTGAGAAATACAATGTGATTTAGTAAGTGATTTGAAGAGGGAAAAGGCATAGTGAGATTTCTGCTAGTTCACTCACTGAGGTATCATGGGCAGAACAGAAAGAGGTGGAGGACCTGAGGTGAATGCTAGATAACTTGTAACAATGAAGGAAACAATACAGTATATGAAAACATAAATGCTGCTAAGGACACCCTTCAGTGCAGATTACTATCTCTGTTTTATTCCAACAGTTCAAAACACTTAAGATTACAGATTTAGTCAGTGACCAAGAAGCATGAAGTTGGAGTAATAAGCATAGAACATTATGGAAGAACAGGAAACTGGTATTCACCAATGAAGGAAAATAAAGAAGCTTTATGCTCTTCTGTTCCCACAGCGGTGGCTATCATATCCAAGTGTAACCCATGTGCTCTGGCTGCAGGAATTGCTTTAGTCCAAACTGAGAAGATGGATTTTGTTGAAACTGCTGAATGCAGGGCAGAGCAAGGCACTTAGAAAGAATGAAGGACTGGAAACTTTTGTCATGGTATCAACTGTAATTAGCACCTTCTTATTTGTCATGCCATAATCAGCAACAGGAATGCAAAATAAGATTTGTCCCTGAGTTTTGATCTTTCTGGATAAAATGTCTGGATATGCCATGTGTAGTTACTATGCACAGATGGGTATTTTCTTTTACTTCTCAAATTTCCCCTCTGGATGTTTTGAGACCTCATATGTTTGGGGCAAGCTTTCTTCTGGTACTAAATTATTCAGGCTGAAATCACATAAAAATAGAAGATTAGACAGTTTTAAAGGCAACTAGAAATCTGAATACCATCTTTATTTATTATCAACTAGGGAACAAATTTGAAGCTGCTTTACTGCATTGTTCTATAAATATTGACTAAAGTATTGCTGTACAAGGAAGCACGTAAGTTATTACTCAGTCCTCTAAAGACAGAAAGGGAGAATCTTTCATTCATTTCATTGTATTGTCACTATCTTAGAAGTCATTCATTCTAGGAAGAAGAGACATCTTACAGGTAATTTACTGTATTTGTGCCTTCTATTCCATGGGCTATAATGAAAGACTAAGTGTCAGCTACTACTTTCAGTCTTCATTTCTCTTAGATTACTCCATCCTCTTTCTCTGAGGTGCTCTTCAATGTAATCATTATACCAATTTGGCTCCCTGCAGAAAGCTTGAATGGTATCACTTGCAATAAAGGCCTTGGCTGGCTCCTTCAACTAAGGGTCTTTTCTGTTCCTGGAAGTGAAAGGAAAAGCAGAGAGATTTTCCTCTACTGCACCTTCCTACCGAGGAGACACTGCGCTGAGACCCATTTGTACTCTCAAGCAGGAGAGGGGCACTGTGATGGGGGGCCTTCGTCATCACGGGCAGTTGCTGAACGTGGAGAAGGGCCAACAGAAGAAAGAAACAATATCTGAATTTGAGATGCAGAGGAATCTCTTTCTGTAAAACGACAAGGTGTGTGTCTTGTAAACACTTCCATTTATACATAACTTGCTGGCGTTCTCTCTAAACACGCCATACACTGAGCTCCATTGCACTTAAAAGTTCAAAATTTGACATCAACATCAGGTCAAGAAAATACCCTTCACTTCCTGGGCGGGATATTGTAGATGCCCTTATTTATGTAAGATTCATCAGTTGAGCAGTGACTTCTCTTAAACTGGACACAAAACCACGTGCAAGGTTGTGACAGTAAATCACTGTGGACTCTAGCTGTTTCTTATAAATCAAAGAAGAATATCTTGGTGGAAACACAAAAGTGGTACCCAACACCCTTTTAAGGCTCTGCCACTTACAGTGCTCAACTGCTGTAAATTGTACTAACATTCAGCATTTCATATCCTGGAGATATGAAATGTCAGTCCTCCATGCCCTGAAACACAGACACCTTTGGGTGGAAACCCTGTGGCTGTTTGAAATAATACAGTGGTACTGAATGAGAAGAGAAGGATAAAAATTAGCTCCCCTTAATGAGAATACAGGGAGGATTTTGGGCAGTTAGAAAGTAGCAATGACTTTAGCTGAAATTGGTCAGGACATTAAAAAAAGGCAACACTTATAGGAAATGGAAGCCCAAACTTTCCCGAAGATTACAGATGTGGGAGATCTCTGTGTTATCGTCAATTAAAGGAGCGAGTACCTTTGACCCGAGAGAAAAGAATCCCATTCATGGACAGAATTCACAAGCAAGTGTGTGAAACCCAGCTGACAAACCATGGACATCTTCCCTCAGTGAACCTGTGAGCAGGACAGATGTTGTGAGCTCCCCTTAGGTTAAAAAACCCATTAAAACAGCCCCCTCACTCTCTTCTCATGGGCAGATGTTAATTCATGACTGAATGCTCAAAAATATGCTGGGTGTTGGCCTGTAGATAAAGGTCCTTGCCTCCCAAAGCTGTTAATACAGAAATCAAATGTGTGTGACATTTCTAGTGGGGTCTGTGGCGAAGTGGGGACGTCTCCTCCCTGGGCAGGCAGGGCCAATGCTTTGCTTTTCAATAATTAGAACTATGACTGAAAAGATGCTGTTCAAAGGAGCCATTTGGTCCCCAAGGAGCTACCTTTTTGGCAGTGCTGGCCACTGACCGCTACAGGAAAGGTCTTGCCCCTCACAGAGGGCTGCTCATTATCCTCTCCTTTGAACAGGGGAGAAGGAAGAAGCCACAGTGCTGCATTATATGTACCAGGTTGTGAGATCTTCAGCTCATGGGTCTCACTCTAACTCTCCTGTGCCTCTGTTCATCATGTGAAAAGATGAACTAACAGTCATGTTGTACCTGTTTTGGAATAAAAGTATCTCTATCTGTAGGCAAATAGCACAAGAGGATCCCAACATTGGCCCAAGATCCTTGGTGCTCCTTTCACAGTAGAGGAGAATCAATGGTTAACATAGCTATGGCATTCAGCTCAAAAGAAATGTAAAGTTTGTCTACGTGCATGGGAAAAGCCATCTTCTGCATCAAGATGAGACAGCAGAGAAAGACAGAGAAAGGAGGCAAAAGAAAAGCAGAAGGATACCTTGGTGGGGTATGGCAGGTGTGAACTCACAGCAATAATATGTTCTAAGACTGAACAAGGTTAAAATACCAGGATAAAAGTGGCACAAATTTGAGTGCCAGTGCATCATGTGTGCATATGAGAGTAAGGTTGTCTTGCATGATTGTTACAGAATCCCATGCTGTAGCAATCCTATCCCTTATTCTGCATTAGGGTCCTGGTGCTGGGAAAATAGCAAAAATCTCCTCATGAAGCCTTCTCTCAGGGAGCCCTTCCCTTTTGGCAAAGCTGAAAAAAACATATGCTAGGAAGGGTAAATAATGAAGGGATTCGGCCAGCTTGGAGGAAAGTCAGATCAAAGAGTGCAGAGAATGATCCCTTTCAGTAAGTGGAGGCCCTGGAGTCACTGCTTGGAGTGAGGAGATTCTGGTTCCTGCCATGCAATTGACAGGTCTCTCCTTTCTTTCCTCTGCTGTGAGGAACACAGGGAGCACAGGAGCAAAAGATATTGCAGGTCCCTTGTGGCTGGAGGGGGAGATGGTGAGGTGCATTATGCCCAGAAGAACAGACTTGGAGGCTTGGGAAGCTTGGTTTAGGAAGCAGAAGAGTTGTCCCATGGCAGCTTCAGGCTGAAGTCTTGTGCTCTTTCTGCTGCCATGAAGACCAAAGAGTTTTGTGCCTGATGACAGGGGAGAAGGCAAATGTTGACTTGGCTGAGATGAGAAAAGGAAGAGAGCTTACATCTATGTTTATGCCTAACTTGGGTGTGAGTTTCTGCCTCCTCTGCATTGTTGCCTGTGCATCTGGGCAGCCCTCCTAAAGTGGAGTCTGCAGCATGGGGAGCAGTTTCCAGATATGTTCTCCCCTGCTCTGAGAGACCAGATCCATGGGAGTATATGGGCAGACAGCTGGGACCAGCATGAGAACTCCCCAAAAAGAGAAGCAGTTTCCCACAGAGCTGCACATGACAGCAGGAGCCTGAATTAGTCGAGTCCTTGCTGGGTCTGCCCCAGGGATGATGATTGGGAGGGGAATGGGACCACAAAACTGTGGTGCTGGGCTTTGGTTCCTGCCCTGTCTGAGGGTGTTCAGTGCCCCCATTTCTCACCTCCCTGGAGCCTGGACCTGGAAGATGCCTTTTGTGATGCCAGTTTGCAGCATCGTGTCCCTGCCGCAGCCTGGGAGAGCTGGGGCACATGTCACAGCACAGCCCCTACACTGCACACACCACCCAGTTAAACCACACAGCTGTTTTAGCATTGTCCCATGCTCATTTCTGGGGCAGAGTTAAGTTTCTTTGATCTTTTAAGAAGTGAGTTTATAATACTTTATATATATAAAATATATATATCAGTTTATAACATTTTTTCCCCTCTGGAAGCTTTCAACATTCTCCTCCTGAAATAGTTTATTTGGAATTTATGGGATCCTCTCTCTACCTTAGAAAAAATGTATTTTTTTTCCTCTTCTTTCTGTGACTACAATTTTCTGTTCTGTTTTGTTCTTTTCTATTCTGTTCTATTCCTTATGCCATGGTTACCCCTGAAGGTACTGTGTACCTCCAGTACCAGCCAGTACTAAACATATTGCATGCCCTGAGTAAGCTTAGAGGCTGAATTTAAAGTGGAATTAAAAAGGAATATGACACATACCTGACTTCAGTTCAGGGTATTCTCTGTCCCTCCCTCACAGCAGCTTCTCACCTTGTCCTCTCCCCCACAGAAAGGTGATAGACCTCAGTGCATTTAACTGAACTCTGCGGGTGTGGAGCCCTGGAGACTGAACTCACAGTTAAAACAGGGCTTTGTTCGCAAGAGCTGTCAGTGTGAGATCATGCCATGATACAGCGAGAAGGTTCATAATGCCACCTTAACAGGAGAAAACAAGGTAGCCCTAAGCTGTGTTTCAGGGAATAAAAGGACTGAAACAACTAGGGGAAAATCCATCAAATAAGATGAAAAGAAGACACTCTGCTGAATATCACAAATAAAAATAAAAAAAGAGCGAGAAAAAAAAGAAAAAAGGAATGAAAAAACCCCTGTGATGTAGTAGGTTATGAAGCACAAAAGTAACAATGAAAGTAGTAACTTCAGAGAGCACTATTCCTTGTTCAGGCCTGCCTTTGATCTTTCTTTTTGATTTCTACAAGGGCATCTTCACAGCCCTTGGATGTGGAATTGCCAGTGCTGAGTCTCCAGCCACAGGACGGCCAAACAGACCACCCTGCCTGTGTGATCTGCTTTTGCTATGGCACATCTGAATCCTGCAGCCCCTGAGCTAGCTGCAGTCCCTGTAGTGCATGTAGAGTGCAGGTATCGGCTGAGTTTCAGAAAGGGAAGGCTGCCCTTGCCCAGCCTGCTGCAGAGCAGAGGCAGTTCATGAACTGTTCCCCCTTCCCGATCCAGTGCTGCAGGGTGGTCTCAGTGTCTCTGCTCAGCATCTCCAGGGCTTCTTTTCCTAGGGCAACCTCATGTGCATCTTCACAGAACTCCCCAGTTGTTCCTGCAATGGGGCTCTCCCAGGAGCATCTGCACCTACTGAGTAGGCAGACCCAGAGTTCCCTCCTTTTGGAGAAAGAGCCTTTGGCTTGTTTCCCATATGGTTTTAGAAAGCAAAGGAGAGGTCAGAATAATCCTCAATACAGAAAACATAGCATTGCTCATGGCTAGTACTGTGTCTTCCTTGCTTGCCATTTACTGATGAGAAGGACTCGGAGAGTTAGCTGTCCCAGACTGTAAAATGAAGCCACCCTGGCTGTGTTAGGAAAGCGAGCACGGCTGTGTTAGGAAAGTGAGCACTTCTGTGTCATGACACGATTCCATGGGGGACTCTGGTGATGGGCTATGTTGAGCACAGTGAGGCCTGGAGAGATGACAACAAGGATTTTTTTAAGCCATCCTGAGGAATTTCAGCCTTAAGTGCGAGTAACAAAGCCAAACCTCTGTGTTTCTTTCCCTGTTCCCTGCATGACTCAGTTATTGCATATTCCAGATTTGTTGTCTTTCACATAATTTCCCTGGGATTTCAATGCTCCTGCCATTAGCTGAGCTGGCATCTGCCCATACTTGACACTTTGAAATCCCTCTGCTGTGATTGTGCAGTGCTGTTTTAAGACGCTGCCATTAACCAGCCATGCTTGCTTGTAGTGTCTCTTCAGACTGGTGTCACATCTCACAGACACTGCCAAAAGGGAGCCCTCAGCACATTGGACAGTCTCTTGGCTGAAAGCCTAACTCTGACCACTTTTTTCATGGCATTCTCTGAATCCAGCCTATCAGGTCTCTCAAACCCATCTGAGGTTACTCATTGGCCTCCCATATCCAGGGTTTGTAGTGGTGCTCCAAAAACTTTCTCCAGTGGGAAGCGTATCTCAACAAAAGAAAAATATCTGAGCTGTGTTAAATATCTGTGTTAACTGTGTTGACTGTTCGTGCATTCAAAGAAGAGCAACGAAGTTGGTGAAGGGACCTATGAGGAGCAGCTGAGGGAACTGTGGTTGTTTAGCCTGGAGAAGAGGAAGCTGAGGGGAGACATTATCGCTCTATACAACTACCTGAAAGGAGGTTGTGGTGAGGTGAGTGCTGGTCTCTTCCCATAAGTGACTAGTGATAAGACAAGAGGAAACGGCCTCAAGTTGTGCCAGGGAAGGTTTAGATTGGATATTAGGAAAAAATTCTTCACTGAAAGGGTTATCAAGCATTGGAACAGGCTGCCCAGGGAGGTGGTTGAGTCACCATCCCTGTAGGTATTTAAAAGATGTGTGGACGTGGTGCTTAGGGACATGTTTTAGTGGTGGACTTGGCAATGTTAGTTTCACAGTTGGACTCGATGATCTTAAGGGTCTTTTCCAACCTAAATGATTCTATCATTCTATGACTTTTATTTTCAATCAGTTCTGCTGAGCCATTTTGTCTGTCATTCATTTAACAGCCTGCAAAGGAGAGCTGGTTGAACAACCAGCTGAGCTTTGCTCTGAGCAAGCAAGGAAGTTAGAGCAGAACCAGGAGTACCCTGCAAAGCCAGCGTTTGATTAATTTCAGCTGGCTTTAACTAAGAAGTATTCCCTCCTTAGTTAATTATGTGTTTTATGAGAAGTGGATGTAATTATCTGAAATCAAGCAAGGGATGGTGTTTCTGTCATCTCGTCAATACAGGGTATATCAGTTCTGGGAAGCAAGACAGCATTAATGAATAACCAGATACAGAAACACGCCCCACCAGACACTAATGGGATCCACCTTTACATTAATATATGGATTTACTCCAGTGTACCATGTATCATGATGTACCATCTTTCATATTACATGCTATCTCTCTTTCTGTTGATTGCATTTTAGTTTAATTGTATGGCTTATGCTTGAAATGTCTGAAACAGATGTGCTTTTAAATGCATTATTTTCAAAGCATTAAAACATTCAGTTTGTGATCTCTAAAAGCATCTCTTTTTTTTTTTTTTTTTTTTTTTTTTTAACTCAAGGAATGCTTAGTATTCCCTGCCTTTGGTGATCAGGACCTTTTAAAATGGCTCATACTGGCACTCAGATACCAGGCACTCTAAAACAACTGTAATTAATTGCTGAAAATTTAGACCATGTATAGGAAAGGATAATAATATATACGCTCTTCATCTGTAGGAAAGGTATATGTACTGATGATGCTGTTAGTAACTTGGTTATGAGACTGAATGATCAAACCAGCATTTTTTGGCCCTGTACATTTTCAATCTAACTGACAAAACAGGATGCAGTAGGTGAATGACACAAATGAAACAGGATAGTATAGGAGGTCTACAGCAAGTAAAATGTGATCACCAGGAAAGCAGGAATCACATGGAACACTGCCTGTTTATTCTCCCTAGACTTTCTAAATATGCCTTTCTACAACATATGCAGACTGTAGAAAACTACAAATCTCCACCTTTATGGCTTTGAATCTTAGCCGCTAATTGAATAATTTACATTACTGAACAGTGAAATGGTGCAAAGCAGTTTGAACATGGAGGTAAATGCAAGTCTTTCATGAGAGAGACACTTTGCAAAGGAAGGGTGTAGGCAAGTCAAGGTGTGTAAGCAAGACACAGAATAACCTCAATGGTGATGTGCTTAAGCTTCACTGAATAAACAACAGAATGATTTGATATCCTTCCCAATAAGCTTTACAAATACTACTGCACTGTCTGAACGCATTTCATACCAGCAAGCTAACAGGGTGTCAGGAATGGCAGCATCCACGCCAAGACTCCATTCTGCCATGCTGCCCAGTTAAGTGCAGGGACAGTAAATTTCACAGCATCTTTAATCTTTGTCTCAAGTGTAAATAACTTCTCACGGGCTTTTAAAAAAATAATTAAATAAAGTCCTTGCATTCTTGCAGGTTTAATCTCCATGATGACGCTTGTTGATGGGTCAAACACTCAGTCCCCAGTTTTTAAATCATTTAACTGGTTCAATAGCTGTCTTATCCTTTGCTTTTATAGTTAAATCAATTCTTAGGAAAGAAAATAAGCTTGTCAGTGAATCATACCCACAGTGGTCTACCCTTCCTTAGAGCCAGCTGCAGATGATATAAAATAAATCAGCTCTGAACTTTCTTAGAAATGGAAGGAGGTGAAGAGAGAAAATGCAGGAATTGCGAATCAGAAGCAGTGAGGGGGCTGATATGTTGCCATCATGGTAACACAGAGTAGATCACCATAGACAGTCATTTACAATGAGTGGTTGCCACCACCATGCCTGTTCATTTCAGTATCTTTGTAAGTAAAGCACAAATGTATGAAGTAATGTAGGACAACTCTCGTGCAAGTTAAAATGTTTAGAGATTTCTTAGGCCCAGGCTGGAAATCCTTCCCCAGGAGAAACCTCCATGAAGTTTGACTCCACAGAAGGACCCCAGCACTGGGCAATGCGTCTGTGTTCTGGGAAAAACTGTGATGGACATCAAGTAGCACTGGGGTCTGCTTCATAAGAAAGTGGGATTGCCTTTACCTCTCTCCCTTTCCTATACTGCTCGATAATTGTGGCTTTTGGTCTTTTCCTAAAAGTCTAGTCTGTCATGAGATACCAGGGGGTGATTTATCAAGGGATGCCTGAAAGACACTCCTGGATGAAATTTCTAATGCATTTGTTCTTGGGATTTCAGGGACTTGGACTTGAGGACCTAAATTGTAGGGACAAACTGAGCTAGAATCAGAATACAGAGAAATGGTCCTGTGTCCTCTAAAATAAGACGCGTTAGTCACTTCGTGTCAGAATGAAGTCAAACCAACAGAATAAAGTTTAAAAGTGCTTCTTTCAATTGTCATTTTTGCTGCCAGCTACTTAATCTCTTTGTGCCTCAGTTTTTCAGTTGCAAAATAAAAGGTTTCCTTTCAAAACTTTAACTTCTCCAGAAAATCTTTCCAATTTTCCTTTCTTTTGGGGGACAGATCTTGAAATAATTTTTACAATTTAGTTCTTTCCTTCCCAACTGAATGCACTATAAAGGTTTATCTCTATGGTTGTCTTTTTTGGTCTCTCCAAATTTTTTGCAGATTAGCAAAAAGAAATGTTGTGACTTTGTTATGTTGGCAAAGTTTTATAAAGTTACACAGTGGAGGAATAAAAAATACATAGAACAGAGCAATAGAATGAAAACACAAGACAGTCTCAACACTCACCTTGACAAGTGAGACACTCTGAAAATGTAGTTTTTCCAGGACTGAAGAGAAAAGTTGGATTCTACCATTGGAAATTATTTTATCATGCTTTCTTCTGTACATGCTAGTACATACAAATCTGATGTCAGAATCTGCGCCATAATGATTTTCCTACTGAAACACCCTTTTCTGAAATGAGTCCTGCAGTGCCTTCCAATGGTATCCTCCAGTCCTGTGTTATATCCATGCTTGGAAACAGACCACTTTAATAAACACAAACATTCCCGGAAAAATCCCCAGAAGTTATATATATATATTAAGCATTTGAGCAGCATTATTTGCTTTTAAATGAAGATGGATTTTTACTTGCTGTTTCCAATTAGAATAATAATAAACATTTTCCCTAATGATAACAATGGGCAACAGTGGTAAATTGGAAATGTAAAAGCTTTTTCTGTTGGTACAGTATAAGTTACAGTATCATTAAATATATAATCAGCCATTTATTGCTTGTGTTATTTTTGAGACACTTAAATGAAAAGTTGATTTGTCTCTTATTAGACCTCAATAAATGTTCCTTTAATAGTCATAGGGTGTTTTAATGCTTTACAGAATCATTGTCATTAAATTGAATGCAAGGCATTGGACTTAAATAAAAGAGAAATGGAAAAACTCAATAAATCAGGATAATAAAAGCTTTTCTTTGTGCTGTTTGAATTGTGCTGAAATGGATCTGTCTCTTAAACTGCCTTACAAAGGCCAAAGTAGCTTAATTGCTTTAGGGCTTGATTATGCCTGCATGAGTTAGCTGTGAGACTGTGGCAGTAAAAAGACATATTTCACCAGAGAAACTTGAGGATAGATTTTGCTGCTGCGTTGGTAGACTTCCCCCTGAAACAATGGCCAGGTATGATAAACATACTGCAATGACTTCTGCATTATGGGAGTCTTTCTTCTATAGCAGGGGCAGGTGGAGAATGGAGAAGGTACAACACTTGGGCATAATTCCCTGCCCTTCTCTATTGATTTTCTCTAACTCCAGTGGTTTATTTTGGCATCCACTGTCAACACACACACCAAAAAGTGACTCTCAAATACTTCATGAGGTATATCTTATGAGGTATATGAAGTATATATATGATATGAGGTATACCTTAAAATGTATCAAACTTGGAAAAGTCTTAGAAACCATCACTTATAAGCAGCGGGAGATGCAGAGGGGATGCAGCTTGGGGTTTTGGGTACTGCTAAAACTGTCTGAGCAGGGAACAGTCCAAGAGTAGTGAGACAGTTTCTTCTCTGTAAGAACATTAGGAGAGGTATTAAAAGGAGGCAAAAAAACCTATTGGACAGGACAGGATTAAAAAAGCACAGAAAGAATTAATCAAGAACTGTAAAAATGTGATAGGACCTAAATAAGTTCGATCTTCCTGGTCCATAGCACAAAGTGGCTTGCTTGTCTTGGGCAGTGTAACTTTTAACATAAAAAGGCTGGATGCAACTTCAATATAATTTCTGTGGGCCAATAGTGAGAACAGCTATTGTTTTTAAAAATGTGGCTGTGTGAGAGAAGATATCTTCTCCACACATCTGCCCCTCCTTGGCCACAGAATATCTCCTAATGCCCCAAAACACCAGACAGTATTGCAGGAGTCTCATTCAACCCCCAAACTAAGGTTCTGATCCCAAACCAAACTAAATGATAAAACTTTGCTGTGGAAGAATAGTTGAAAGATTTTGGTTTTGTTCCAGAATGGAAAGGAAAGAAGTATCAACTTGTGGAATATCCCCCAAGGACCTTTACCAGTCTGCTAGCTCTGCCTGTGCACCTAATCTAGTTTTAGATTGGCTGCTTTTTCTTGGATGTCCTAGAGAAATGGCAATCAAGACCAACACTTCATTGTCCTTGTTAGAATACTTCCTCTTATACCTAGCATGATCCACTTGCTGTAATTTAATCTGGTTACTTTTTGTCCTATTCTCAATGGCCACAGAGAGAATTCCTTCTTTCTTTGGAGCTGCTTTTTGTGTGTGTAAACCCATCTTTTCTGCCTTCTGTACTTTAGACTGAGGAGCACCAGTTTGTTTAGTCTGTCTCCATGAGTTATTGTATCCAGCTAACTGACCATCATCATCACTCTGCTGTGTGCTCTTTCACACTGGTCAACATCCTTTGTGATGTGCAGTGCTCAAAAGTGGACACAATTCTTTAGTCAAGACCTTGTCAGTGCTGAGCAGGACTGATGTGATTTGCCAAAGATGGTCCTATTTACACCCTACTATGCCATTTTCCTTTTTCATGACTACCCAAAATTACTCACTCATGCTGGCAGGGACTGTGGTCATCTGCTTTGTAGCAACTTTGAACTATGAGGTCCTGTGAACTTACTCACCCTCTGTACTTTATAGACAGGCCCCTAGTAACTGCAGTGGAGAATTTCACTGGAGCAGAACCTCCATTTCATGTTTGTACAAGTAGCCTGGATTTTTTTATTCTCTAATCCCATTTGAAATAGACTACAAGGAGAGTTGAGGAGCAGGACTGGTATCAGATAGTCATAGCTATAGCGAGATAAATTTTGATCTCAGTTATGTAAGTATAAAACCAATTTGTTTTTCCAGATTTATCATAGTGCAAGAATAGAATTAAATTAAGATAATTAAAATCAAACCAACCATATTGTGAACTAATATTTGTGAACTAAACTACCCTCCCAGTTTCAGGGGGATTACAGAGGTGTCCTAGGAGACAGAATGTAACTATTTGTTCCTGGGACAGCAGAGCAATTTTTTCCCAGCCATCTGCATCCAATTATTTATTTGTATTACACTACTTTTTTTCCTTTCTCTTTTATTGTATTTGAGCACGGTTTATTTTTTTTTTAATTTGGGTAACAGCGATCAATCTCTTCTTAAAAGAAAAAGCAACAAAGACAAAACATAAAAAAGAAATTAAACAAAAGACGTGATAGTTTGGAAGATCCTTCTCATGTTGAATGTTGAAGACTCATCAACATTCAAAACTAAAAATTTGCAGAATATCTTATCATCTCTGCTTGTCAATGGCAAATGCGATATGCAAGTTAAAACAGAATCCTGGCTTTATGTATTTTCAGTTTTAAGTACAGAAAAGACATGATAAAAGGAGTAATGAACTAAGGAAGAGCTGGAAAGAATTTAGATTAAAAGATAAATAGCCCTTCTGCTAAATTATGACTGACTCCCAGGGAAGAAAAGTTTGTTGCTTCATAAATGATGACACGGCACTGAGCAAAACTTTCATGAAGGCATTTTACCTAAATAATTACTTGTTACCAAATAGTGTGGGAGTTGGGTGATTGGAGGACTTAATGAGACTTTTTCATGTGACTCTGCTTAACTGTATGTGGCAGTCAGGTTGTACAAATCATTTCAGTAATGCACATTGTAAGCTAATAACAGACAGTGCTATTCCCAATTAAGGTCACAATTCCTGCTAAGTTGGCAGGTAATACCAGGGCTGAAAGTCTGAAGGGATAAGATCCTAGAGGGGAATGTTCTTGTATGTGGATGTTGTGAACCCCTGATAGATCATCGAGTCATGGAGGAAGATTTAGGGTACGCAAACATTAACTCAAAGTCCAACCTTGCCCCCAGGACTAGATTAATTTATCATCCATAGTGAACCCTCACACTCGCATCCTGACACGAACACAAAGCTGATGGACAGCTTAGCACATTAGCCTGTCTCTAGTCTCATGTATGTGGCAAGGACAGATCAGGCACAGACAAAGTCTACTTCATCCAACAAATACTTCGGTCCTGTCCATTCCTAAACACTGATGATGCGTGGTTTGGGATTGTTTCGCCTAATTTTAGATGTCTCCATTTAAGGTACTCTTTTTATAGTCAACAGAGGGAAATAGAAGTTTTGGGGGATTTTCTTTAAGAGATCTATATTGGGATGAGATAAATAGCTTTTCCTTAAGTGCTTAGTTCAGATGAAGGCATTTGCAAAGTGGACATCTACATTTAAACAGGTACTTTGAGCATGAGATATACAAACGGACCACAGTGAAGAATGCAGGTGAAAAGCATGTTGGTCACAAAGCTTGTGCTGTTAAAACCCCGTTCTCTTCCCATGTAAATGTTGTCTTAATGGCTGGAAGCCTGAGGGCATGGCTCAAATTCCTGCTGGGCAAAAGTGCAGACTTTGGAGTCCATGGCTGTGGGAAATGGGCCTGGTCTTTCATCAGGATTGCTAAGAAAATGTTACCACTTGCTGTCTGAGACCATTGGTCCTCTCTCACCTCTGGACTTGCTATTACACAGCAAAATTTGGGTAATTGATAACTCAGTATAACTTTTCCTTGCTCAGTGATGCAGCTACTCCCTAACAGTCCGTCTTATTTACCTGCTCTTTCACTTTACCAGAGAGACCAACAGAGAGGGTCTGCAACAAACCAGCAGTATTCTGAAGCTGAGAAATGAACACATGCCTGGACAGATTTGGTCCTTCTTCCATCAAGTGTTGCACTTAATGCTCCTTAGATTTCCTCTCTTTGGGGGTGTAGCACCTATCGCCCCTGGCCTGTACTTGAGAGCTCCAACCCCAACCGCACACCACATACATCTTGCTTGATCTGATGGTATTAACTAGTTATTACCACGTTGGGTTTGCATGCTCAAACAAGAAATCTACTGGGTTGGATAATATTCACTTTGACATTTCTTTAAATCACAGCCTGATTTTTTATCTCCTTTTTGAGGTTCACTGATTGCATTTGCTGTCACTTTACGTGTTAAAAATAGAGCTTCATGTGAAGTCTCTTCAAGCCTTTCTGTAGTGATTGTGTTACACACTTGTGCACTCTACTTACTGTAAGTCAACTGGAGCTGAACAGGGCTATATCCCAGCCAGAAGTCATTCAGAGTTTTATTGGAATAAAAATTGAATAAGAAAAATGAAGAACCAGCCCCAGGTTAATAACGGCAGGACTAACTAGTCTTCAGTGGACATGAATGTAAATTTTTTCAATGGAAACATTTCCAAAAGAACTACACTTGGTAGTCTTTAGTTATCTCAGTAGATTTCTTTCTTGGATTATTTTAAACTAAAATAAGAGTAATGTAAATCACTAAAGCAATGGGTATTTAGAATTTGCTGATTTGTAAAGGAACTGTGTCTCTACTATTCAACTGAGTTTTACAGGTTTTCTCAATGGTCCACTCTTATTGGCTACAATGAGTTTTCAGGGCAAAACCATCCAGTAGATAAGACAAGAATTGAGGCTGTCAATGAAAGACTGGGGACCAACTGCTTGGGAGAAAGGTTCAAGAAATCCTGTAAGACATATCTATGCTGTTACGGTTCCCAAAGGAAATTCTAAGACTTACTAGACACATTGACTTTAGAAGTAAATTAGAAAGGGAGGCTGGATTAAAGTAGTTAGAGTAGACAGAGATGGAGGCTATCTTTGTTTTACCATAGCACTGCAGCTACTTAGTTTCACTCTATACTCTCCATACACTTAACTCTACCATCAGCTTCCATCAAAGCATGGTGCTTGCTTTAAATGCATTTGAAAAGCTGCCCACCAAAGAACACAGAGAGTCCATGTAGCCTAGTATCATCTCTCCAGCAGTGGCCATATGGGGCTACTTAAAGATGAGTAAGCACAGGACAAACTTGTATGATAAATATACTATTTTCTACCATCCTTTTCAGAGCTTGGGATTGCCTGAGTCTCTTGTCATTGAACTGTCCCATAACTTTCAATGGATATATCTTTTAAGTACATGTCAGTCTTTCCTTGAACTTCTATGAACTTGAGGCTTCATCACCCTTTGGAAGGGAGTTCCCCAGGTCTAGAATGCTCCATCTGAAAAGCAACATCCTTTCCAGTTCTACTATACATTTTTAGAGGTGTGGGGACCAGAACTGCATGCACTATTCAAGGAGTAATCAAACTGTGGACTTATAGAGGCAGAGTCACATTTTCTGCTTCCTTTATTATTCTTGTCCTAACAATGCCTAACATTTGATTTGCTTTTTTCAACAACTACCAAGCACTGAGCTGATGTTTTCATGGGACTATTTGTCATAACTTCAAAGTCTTGCTCCTGAATGGTAACGGTCATCTCAAGGTTCATCATTTTTTATGTGGTGAGGATTGTTTTTCCCCACATGCACCATTTTATATTTTTTTAATATTTATTTACATTAACTTTCACCTATCATTTTAATATTCAGTCACTTAATTTTCTAAAGTTCCTCTGTAATTTTTCACAATCTGTTTTCTTCCCTGTTACCTTGGATAATTCATGTCATCATCAAACTCTTGTTATTTCATGCTTGTCTCCTTTTCCACACAATTTATGAATATGTTTATCAGCATACTTCTTAACACCGATCTTTGTGGAACTCCACTGCTGACTTCCATCCCTTGAGAGAATTCCTCACTTACTGCTATACTTCGTTTCTCTTCTTTTAAACCCTTTTTTTTTCTCTCTTTCCCTCTTACATTTGTTAGGTTTCCTGAAAGTGTCCCATCTGATGACCCCCATCTACTGCTCTTTAACCTTTTCCAAGAATATTAACAGAGAGAAAGAAACAACTTTACAGTGTGATTCCTCCTACCAGTGTTGTACCTCTGCCTCAAAATAAATCCCCTCTGGAAATACACTTTTCTTCCTCTTTTGATTGTGGTGGGAGCCTTCATGGTCAAGCAAAGAGAGATGCTGACTGTTCAGGGAGCTGTGATGAATGCCATCCTAATCTTTAAAAGTCAATCGCTTCAGATGGTGAAAAATTATAAATTCTAGGAAAGGCCAAAGCCTCTCTCTTTTCAGATCCTGTTGAAATATGCAAGAAAGTTTTATTCTATGAAGTACTAAACAAGGACTGAATATTTTCATTCTTTTGACAGGAAACTTCTTTTTCAGACAGTGAAATGAAGATACTTGCTTTTAGAGAAAATTTAGATGTCTCTTGTAGGTTCATTCTTGCATTTTTGTCAATACGTGTTGACCTCGTTTGCTACTGAAAACGTTGGGTCTTTTATCTTTTGACCAAACTTGAGTTTTTCCATATAAATTATGACTGAAGTAATTTCTAGGGATGAAGATGGCAGAGAGGTTTCATACATATTTTTCTAGGGGAGAGGAAAACTAGAAGCAATTTCCTCAAACCTGTAAGCGAAGGGATTTATCCCTGTGACAAAATTCTTTTTATTTAACACTGACTGGTCTCATACTAATTGCACCAGTCCTTATACTCAGTTTCTTGCCACTTTTTACAAGAATCAGGGAGACGTGTTGGCCACTTGTGATATCAAAGAAAATACATTTCCAAGTACAAAAATTATTTTGAAAGGAAAAATTGAAAATTCACTGAAGTAGACATATTTCTGCAAGGTTAGAAATTTTGTATGGCATTTCAAAACCATTTTGTGGTGGAAAGACACATGTTCCATGACTTCAGCTTGCTTGAGATTGTAACTAATAGGCAGAGAAAGAAAAAAAGCAGGCAACTCTTATAAGTCAATGGACTCCAATGATTATTTGCAAAGCTCTGTGGGGTATTGAGGCAATTGATTTCTATCAGCAGTCATAGATACTGGTCATTCAGCTCCATGAGACAGTTTGGGAAGTCTCAGCCCTGTTGTAAAGTGTGAAATTGTAAATATTTGCCTGAATATATCAGTAGCTCTTTATATTCAGAGGATCTGGAGAAAGCCCCTAAAGAGACATTACAAAGCTGGAGGATTTAGAGACTCATAGCAATATCAAGGTCTATCAAAGCATCTCTGAGCGCTCTGAGGGAGAGCAGAACTGTTGTGTCAGACCATCCCTATCTCTGGGAGGGAGATTGGTCAAATCTCTTTAGGGAAGGGTAGCACAGTCTCCATTTGGATTATACTCAGCAGGAGACAGTTTAGCTCCTTTTTGAAGAGGAGCTTTAAAAGATTTAATCTGAGAATCAGTTAGCTCAGAAACAGTCATATTACAGTTGAGGACAATTAACATCTAAGGAGACGTGTGTGGAGTTCATGCTTAGTTTATGCTTCTCCATCTGGGGGGTCTCTTCTGTGCTCTCTTTGCCAGTTCCCATTAGCTTGGATTACACTAAGCTTAAAGCATCCATGCAAGCAAAAGGTAATTACTTGAAGAGCAGCAAATCCAAGAGAGACTCCCAAGGATGCTCTCATACTTTATCTGGTGCCTACCAAATGTGTTGCCTGCTTCCATTACAGAAACACTGGAGTAAAAGTCAAGCCGTGTTAAGAACTTTAAATAAGTACAAAGGTTTTTCAGATGAGATGAGCAGTTTTACAAAGCCCATGTGGGACACCAGCATGATTGCTGTACCAAAGTGGAAACCCAGGTTGAGACTACTGCAAGTTACTCCTGAGCTCTCAGGATCTCCACAACTCCAGTGTAGATCCTCCTTCCATTCTCAAGAACAGTTAACCCGTCTTCCTAAAAATCCACTGAAGTGTAGTAAAAGGGGATGAAAATGCAGTGTATTTCTCTTCACACAGTCTCTTTCCACCTCTCCAGCCCTGGGAGAGGTATTGGGCCCTTGAGAGGTTCCTATATAGATGTCCTCATGCTCATGAAAAGTGGTGGATATCTTGTCTTTGAGAAACACATCTGGATTTCAGTTTAGGACCAAGGTACAAAGCTCACTAGTGCCTCCATGATCCCTATTTTCTTTCCATTATAATCAGGCCACGCTGATCACATCGTCTGCATTCAAGTTCAATGCCTTAACTCCAATGTTATGCACTTGTAACAGTTTGTGGAAGAGGAATGCTGTGAGTGAACTTGCCCCAAATCTATTCTCCTGAAGTTATGGCTGTTGTGTGCCAAGGGCAGCTGCTTGTCACCAACTGGGCCAGGCAACTGAAGAAACACTTTGCCCACTGAAACCTTGATTTGTAAATGAGGTGGGCATGGCAACTCCTATGGTATGGCAAATACTTAATACAAATCACCACTGCAAAGTACAAGTAAAGTCACGCACTACACCAGCAGTCACCAAATGTGTGATTTCACTCTCAGTAACTACTGAAGATGTTTAATTAAGTCAACATCTGCTACAAATATGCAAGCCAGAGTTAAGTGAGATTTGATTAGATTGAATGCATCTTTGTAGAAGAGTCTGGGTTATTGCGTTGTTTCTCTTTTCCTTCTATTGTACCTTGATGTCATGCTGTTCCTTGATGTTGTAGGCTCAGGATTCTCTTTCTTTCACTATTTCTTTGCTCCCCTGCCCCCTATAGTCACTCCTTATAGACTCCTAGGCACTTTGCAGAATGATTACTTCCATTCAGTCAGAAGCTTTCTTAAGTTTCTTTCCATCTGCTTGCTGCAGTCTTCAGAATGCCTCAGCCTAGCTCAGTTTTCAGTTTACACACTGTTTAGGTTACATGCAAATAATGTAGTCTTCGTTTTAAGGTCAGATTTTACTAATTTCCTTGCCTGGCAAATACCTGACTGGCCTGTTTTGTGACCCGCAACATTGTCTGACACAACACCTCCCACTGGTTAAGTAAAAGGTGCATTTGTAGCTTTTGATGTGCTGCTAAAGGCTTTTAGTCATCTCTTTCTCCCAGTCTCTCCTTAAAAGCTCTGTATGCATTGCCCACCCCACCCCACCAGGGTCGGGGGTTAGGTGCAGCACTGTGGTAGTTGGAGCTGATGCTATTGCCTCCTCACAACTGAAGGGACAGGTCCTTTGCACGACCTCTTTCATATCCAGAGAGGGACAGACATTGTCCACAGTCCTGGTTCTTATTCTTTCTTGAGAAATCTGTACCACGCTGCCTTTCTTTGCAGCCATCTCCCACCCTTCAGAACCACAGGCCCTTCCTTGCTCTGCCCCTTGGATTTCTCCAGGGCCCAGTCACCGACTTCTTGATGGGCCAGAAATGGCTAATAAAAAAGGATACTATTGAGATTACTGATGACTAAAAGGCATTAAATAAAACTGTATGGAAATATGGTATTTTAGTATGTAAAAGATTGAATGAGAACGATTTTAAAATGTTCTTTTGAAGTTCTTCCTTTTTCCCAACCAAAGCTCTCAAAATTCTTCACTTTTGGGAGTCATAAAGACAATAAGCAAAGTTTTGTAGTTTTTAATATGTAGAACGCTCAAGACATTTTTAATGAAAAATTTTTCTAAAGGAAGTCAACATTTTTCATAAAGGGCAAATATTTGATTCACTTTGCAAACACAAAATCAACATTTTGTTGATTTGACTTCAGTTTTGCTGGTTCTATTCTGAACATAAGACTGATCACATTTTCTAATCTATTATAGAGCTTGGCTGGAAAATTAAAACATATTTTGGAGCGAGATTTGAAAATGACCACATGTGTCTTTTGTGATGTGCTGTTCCATGTCAGTATAATAATTTATACAATATTCTATTACATTAAGGCTTTAATGGAGCTATGCCTGGGAAAGTAAAAAAGTGTCCTATAAGAAGTATCTGGAACTGTATCTTCTCCTTACTCTGTCTCCTCCTGGGAAAATGGAGACGAAGAAGTAACGACAGAGACAAGGAGGGTATCTGCAGCTGCTGTTAATGACTAATGACTAATTACTACTTTTGGAAATGGCACAGAACAGATATACTTGGATGTGTATTCTCTTCTACCTTGTTTGTCTGACAGATTCCTTCTTCCTGAGATTCATATTGTGCTTTTTTTTTTTTTTTAATTGGAAGGAGCTAATTAACACAAAAGTCACTAAAATGACTTGCTGGTTGCTTTATTAATAGCCTTTGGATTAAGTACCATAGCTTCTAGACCCCCAACAGTCATCTGGGGTAGGAACTGAGCTCTGTTGCTTAATCCCTTCTCCACTATGAATGTAAGTAACAGAATAGAATAAGATTTTTTTTGAGCCAACACTTTTAAAAAAATTCATTAGGTTATTTATTCACTGCTCATAAATTTAAATGTAGCTTTTGAACCAGAATTTATCCTTCTGAGTAAGCAGGAGGGGACAGAAGAGTTCAGTGGTGGGAGTTCTGTTTCTCCCTTGAAATCTAATCTGATGGGTAATTCCTGAACCTGAACTGATTCAAGGCAGTGACACAGAATTGCATTTTGCTTCCCTGAAGGAGGAAGGAGTGCAGTTGAGCTTGCTCATGAGAACGGGAAATGGCAAAGCTGGAGCAAAGTGATGTGGGAAGCCCTAAAAACCTGGCTTTACAGATCATCTTGCCACTGGGAGGACATGGGATGGTACTGTGCTCATCCCAGACCTCCAGGAGGGCCAGCAGCCCCTGCCTGCTGCCTCCTTAGAGCTGTGGCACAGCCAAGCAAATTGTGGGGCTAGCGCTGCTTTGTTGTGGTGAGCACTGCTTGCAGTGGGCTGTGTCAAGATGTGTTGGTTTCTATGGAACGGGTTGATCTGGGTCCAGTTCTCAGCAAAAGGGTCTCCACCTCACCACTGGTGCTCCTTTCATGTCTCTTTTGTCATTGCACTATCGTCTGAGCTCAGAGATGGAGAGGCAGGCATGAGGGAACTAGACTTCTGATTCTCAGAGGAGGGAGGAGCTATTCTCTGGCTGGGTTACAGCACTTCTGTTCCCAGACTGAGAACAGCTGGGAGAACTGAGTTTGAGAAAAAGCACAGCTGTTTCCAAAAGCTCAAAAGAGCATTTGGTTTAGACCACTCTAGTTTAGTGAAATCCTAAGAATGTCCCCAAATAAGGATGAGGCATAAACCTGTATTTCTTTGGAAAGAGAATAAGACATAATGTGCTCCTCATGCAAAGGAATTTTTTTCTAGGCGTCCATTCTTGGGATGGAAACTTTGAAGATGCAAGGAAGGCAGGCTGTTTGCAAATTCGCTTTCTTCCTTCCTACAGATTGTGCCCTGGTCCTAATATTGTTGATAATAAGAAAAGTTGCAGGCCAATCGAGCGTTCGATCTATTAGGGTGTACATCAGAAAGGTAATAACACTGCAGGTGAAATCTTTCAAGGGATGCACATGCAAAACAGCCCAGAGTTAGAACAGGATGTTGAGGGAAAAGGATTAGGAGTGGTGGTGGTGACGGAAAGGAAGCGCGTCAGTCAGCTAAACACAGCATGACATCTTAAGCAGCCTATTGATCTCCTATTCAGAATTCATGCAGGGTGACTCCTTGTCATAAAACATTCAGCAGCCAAAATCAATAAGAGATGTGGAGCACTGAATCTTGCTGCTTCAAAGTCATACTTTGAAACAACAACAAAAAAATCACTGCTACTCAAATATCACCAGGGCACCAGCTTGGTTCAGGCCCAGCTCAGCAATTTCAATAATGAAGGTTTGCTTCCTGTTTTTCCAAGGGGGAGTCCAGCTGGAAAGTGATAGGAACTGGATTCAGCTATCTGACAGGGAATCTATATTCTGACCCTCACTGTTTATAAAGGAGGTTCAGGGAGAAAGATAAACCTAGATCACATGAAACATTTGCTGAGGTAGAGCTTGTCTTGTGCTGTGAACTTGCCAACATTTAGCAGTTCCCTGGCTAAGATCACATCCTCTAGCCGCATGGCAAAATGCAAGGGCACTAAGAAACATATCACAAAAAGCTTAGATGATACTGTCTTTAGAGACATACTGTCCCCGATAAGATATATGCCAAACTGCTCTTCAACCATTTCTTTGTCACCAGTGTTCAAATATAACACCTAACTCAGAAAGGTCTGGCACTAGGTTTCAAAATTACCAAGGTCCAAGTCAGTGGGTTTTGGCTGTGGATCCTGTTCTCAGAGACAGACGTGTCCTGTTCATCCAGAGGGAGGAATAACAAGTAGATGGACGTGCACAGCCTGAGCCTTCTCCATGGGAGCACCTGGAATAGGGGTTTCACATGGATACCAATGTTACAGATCTGCCACTCTCTCCTCCCCCTTTTTGCACCACATCTTCCTAGAAATCTAGAAGACACTATTGGAAAAGCTTTCTCTTGGTCATTCAGTCCTGTCTGCTGCCCCTGAACAGGAGCGGCTTGACCTGAACCATTCTTGGGAAATGCTTGTCTGACAAGTGGGACAGGCAACCTTACACAAAAAATTTTCTTCAGCTTCCCGGTGCTTCCCTATCCTTACATTGAGGAAGATTTTTCCTAATACCCAGTCTATACCTCCCTTGCTGCCCTTCAAGCGCGATACTTCCCGTCGTCTCTCAAGTGCCTTCTGGAGAACAGGTTGCCAGCTGAAGTTACCTTTTACGTATTTGAATGCTGTTGTCATGTATCTTATTACTCTCTTCTAGACTAAACAATGATAATTCTTTCAATCATCTCTCCTCTGAGGTCATATTTCCCATATGCTTGTGCTTCAATAAAGGTCACTGGCATCTGACATAGTTCTATGGCACAAAAGATTAATTCTGCTCTTGCATAGCTCTGGGCCCAATGGTTACCATCACCTCATTCAGTGTGAAGGGGAAGATTGCTTTTAAAAGTCAACACAAAACCTGGGTATTTGTTCCATTTCTAATGATTTCCAGAGTAACTGATGTTGCTATAGATGAATACTTTAGAAATGCACAATTCGGACAGCCAGACAAAGCAGCAACCAGGGATTCAAATGGGAATATGCAGCACTAACTGATGGGCTCAGGAAGCATCTGTTGTCACAACACCATCCCTCTGTGGCAGATAAAGCACAGAAAAACCTGGAAACAAAAGCAATAAACACAGGCATCAATGAAAATTTTGCATTTGACTTCAATAGGACGTGAATAGCTATATTGCAGGAGATCTGTCTTGGGATGGTACCCATGAGGTAGCTTGTTCTATAGCTATGTCTACACTGCACAGTGCCTGAGATGGCTATAAACAAAGAGCACAAATTGAAAAGCCATTCAGGAACAAAATCAGCTTGCTTATGTAAAGCTCCATATGATTACAAACAGCCTGTTTCTGATATCAAAACTAACCTGTTCAGAGCTCTGGTGGCTCATCTATTACTTACATTTTGATTTTAGTATCTGTGTTTATTAGGATAAAGGGTTAGTATTGTCTGGACAAGCAATGAACCAAACTTCTATAATGCTTTACTAGTTAGACTGGGAGTTCGGGTAAATATTTTGACAAACCACAGTTTCATTAAATATTTTTGCAATTCATTAAGCTGTTGATTCCCATTCCTATTCATAGGAAGCATAGATGAGGCTTGTATTCTTCATTCTTTTCTACTTTTCTTTTCCAAGAATGCTGACTCTATTTCTGGCTGTTTTTGAAGGAAAGTTTCTGAAGGGTGTTCTTGTAGGTGACATTTTAATTTATGCTTCTGAAGGAGACAGGCGGGAATTAAGTGACATGATGGAAAGTTTGTTAAGTGTAATCAACAGTGAGGATAAATGCTGTTAGAGATTTCTGCATATTAATCTGGCTTTGCTTTGAGCTGCTGCAGCACCTGTGACAAAACCAAAGGTTATGGATTTGGAATCACAAGTTTTGCCTCTCTGACAGTATAATATTATAGATCCTTAATCAATAAATTGATTGAGCTTAACTGGACTGATCTCCTGATGGGCAGTGGGTAGTGTGGGTATTTAGACTCTGTGCTGCACAGCACAGTGTAATGTTGTGTATAACCTGCCTGACTTACCACTATGCTCCAGAATAGCATGACTTCTCTATAGGTGCTGAGCAATCTCTGGCAGCCCTGTGTGAATGTCTCAGATGGCACTACAGACCTACACATGGATAACTGAAACTTGCCTTTGTGGAATTCAGCTCCAGGGTAAGATCTCTAGATGTAAACGTTCGATGGTAGGTGTTTGCATGTGAGACAGGGACTGAGTTCAATTGCTTAAGCCGGAAACCGAGAGCCATTTGGGACATGGTACCATGTCTGAGATTTCTGTATGGGGTAGGCAGCAGTGGCACAAGAACTGTGGGAGACCTGTGCATGCTTAGATCTCCTTAGAGAGGAGTCACAACAATAACCAAACACATGTGTGTTGAAAGATTGGCGAGAGATGGCTTTTTTGTCTAGCAGGAGAAGGGTGGAAATTGAAGACTCTTAAGCCCAGGACACCAGTGCTTGATTTTGGTAACTGGAGACATCTTAATTTACAGGATCATAATTTTTTTAGTAATGACTACTACATTTGTCCTGCATCTTTCCTCTCACATAAATAATTCCCATCTTTTTCCTTCTCCTAGATTTAGTTATGCTGTTTCAGACTACTTATCTTGTCTACCAGTTCTCTAAATCATTCATTAAAATTCTACTTTGTAAATCTTAAGTTATCAAGAATATGAAGAAAAAAAATCATGCCTTCATGGCAAAAAATTTTTTCAAATAATAAATTGTCATTACCTGAAAGTTTCCCTGATCAGATATCAGAAGGCATGGTTCACCCTTAATGTTCAGACAAGAAATAAATTGTTTTTCTAATTGTTAGGGCAAGTAATCATGAAACTAAACTACTGAAGGTTACATTGGATTCTTCAGTGCTAGGCATGCTTTTATTAAGATCGAATATATTTTTGAAAGAGATTTTCATCTTCACCATATGTAAATGAACCTACAAAACTGTGAAGAGCTATATGTCTAGTTAACAGATGAGTCAGAGTCAGCTCGGAATGAACACTCAGAGAAGCCAGGTTTTTCATAGGGATGTGAAAGAGGCACGTAATCATCAAATTGCCCATACCTAAGGAAGATGCAGTTTTCTGCTGACTGACCTTTTGGACTTTCCTCAATCCCCTATTCCTCTTTGTGGGAATGTTTTTTATGCTTACAATGGCACCTGCAAGCTCAGGCAAGCACAGAGTAGTACTTTTTGCTTCTCACCAATCTGTTACTTGTTCCCACCCCTGCACTCCTGGTCATTCCTGTGCAAACTGTTTCCACTCTGAATGATCCACAGACCTTCAGTAAGCACACATGGATGCTGCCCCATGCCCTGGGCTCTGACTGATGTGTCCTGACACATACATCCTTATTGTGGCCTGTCCCTCTTTGCAGGGAGTTTTTTTCTTGTGTACCTGCTTAAACAGAGACACACCATTCAACCCCGTTTCTGGTGAAAACATTTTGTAATTACGTGAGAAATAGTGAGAATCCTTGTTTTCAGATAAAAGATCCTGTTCTGCTACCACAGAAGTTATCAAAATCATATACTTCCTGCACTGGTTTACCAGACATCAAACAACATATGCCTTTTGTTCTTCCATCAGTCCCCAAAGGATGAATAGTGACTGAGAAAAGACTGCTACTCTCACAAACTTTTCCTCTCCCTGTTATAGTCTTACAGGAAACATTGATGTTATTTTTGGGAAGTATTGACTCTTTTACAGAATAGAGGGCTCATTAAATCAAAATAACAGCAACATTTTCAGCTGCTTCATTGTTATTGTTGCTATTGCTGCAAGCGGCTGCTGGAAGTTGGAAAAAAAAGAAGGGAGAAATAAAGCCAATAAGGAATAGATACCCCAACATATCCTGAGCTGGAGATAAAGTGCAACACATCTCTTTTATTGCTTTTAAGTAGTTGGTAGTCTACCACTGAGTTCATAATCACCCTGAAGAGGCAGCAGTGTCACTGAGAAGGACAGGGGAGCTAGGATTTATAGAGGGGATGATAAACTGGAAAAGACAGAGTCACAAAAAAGGGAAATACTGTACTGAGGTTGTGTTAATAAAAGTATCATGTATTACAAGCAGAAAGAGGAAATTTATTCCACTGCCATTGCAAACTTACCCAGAGCCTGTTTGGGGGCCAAATGGGTTGTTTTTTTTTTTTTAAATAGAGGGGTCAAATTGTAACAAGAGAGAGGGAAATAAAGCAAAACATTAAAAAGGCTGGAAAATGACTCATGTGGAAAGAAGAGTGGCTGGCGCCCGGAAGAAACAGAGCTGATGGGTGACCAAACACAAAAAGCACAGCAGGGAGCTCTTCTTCTGTGTTTGCTGGGAACACTGCAAGAAATCGTGAAAGTGGGAGGATTTCTCAGTAGTATGGAAATCTATTCTGGGAAAGCAGGGAACTGGAGATTGTTAACTGTACAAATTTATGATTTTGGGACATGCAGCGGGGACTGAATGTAGTAACCCAGGAAATTTGTTTAGTTCTTTGAAGTCCTTAAGTAGTAAAAATCTGTGTTTCTAACTATTTTTCCTGGTATTTGGAATACTAACCACCACCTCTTTACAGGTCACCTCGGAGCTTCAGAACATATTAGATCACAGAGCAAACAAGGAAAAAAAACCTAGGAATTTCAGAGAAGGATTGATTTTTGGGTCCTCACCTGCTCTAACTTAGTGAGGTTTCTCCAGCAGAGTCATGAAAACCTGCAAAAAATCTCAAGCTGGACTCCCAAAGTTGTGTCAAGTGGCTTTTGAAATTCTTGGTCAAGGCAATCTGCTTCACAGAACAAACAGTCTACAGATGTAGTTTTTTGTTCCCAGCCAGGGTCACAAATGGGTAAATAGAAGCCAGGGATGAAAAAGGATATGCATAGCTAACAGAAGATAAAATGTTGCCTTCGTTAGAAATATATTCACCTTTTCAAGAGAGTTCCACAAACATAAGGTCTATGTAGATATAGATTGTGGCATATAGACATATAGGGAGCATGGCAGGTATGCAGCCTTCAGGAAAAATCAGGAGAGTAGCAGTCCATTTTCATAATCTTTTTTCCAGAGTTTGTTCTCACACTTTGCTGTTTCTCTTAATTTTTTTCCATTGTCCACTTTTCTCTGATTTTATACCTTGGCAGCTCAGTGGCAGCGGTTGACTGAAGGATGCACTGGGAGAATAAAAGTTTCAAGAAGACATTCAGTGAACAAGGCAGCATAGAGAAGTTGACATGAATATGACTGACAGTTATTATTTCCCAGGAACACTCCTTGAAATTGAACACAAGTGTTACTTCTGGACCTGTGTAAAATTTAAAATGTCCATCCTATGAGAAAATTCTGGATTCTCAGCACTTTTATTGTCACCTAAAATTGGGAAAAAAAATTACTTGAGTTTTTCTTTGTTTTTCATCGACACTCCAGAAAAGGTCAGTAGATGGATGCCTTTAAACCAGCTCATGGAGGGAGAAGCCTGTTATGAAAGAAACACTGGCTGTATTTTTCCAGCCTTGACCTACCCCCCCTTTAGTAGCCGTGGAGTGACCATCTGAGCTTTTCTGTCTGCAGAGCTAACTCAGGGACACTGCTACCTTCAGTTACCTTGCTTGCCCTCCACACTGGACCTTGAGCAAGAACATTGGTGTGGGGTTTCCTTTTGGCTGGGATTGACACCTGCAGCAGCAAGGTGCCAAGTAAACGCATTGCCTGTGGTCCTTGGGGGTTAGCCAGCAGTCAGGATGTTGTGACACCTGTCAAATGGATTTTCACTTTCTGGATGACTAAAAAGCAAAACCTCTCTTATCCATTTTCAGTTGTATTGGGGATTTCTCAGGTTTCAAGGTCATGAAAAGAGTGATGTTTATCCCCTTCAAGGTTTTAGGATAGTTTTGACTGCTTTTGCACTTTGCATGGGTCTGATGCCCTCTCCTTCTTTATCTCTCAAGATATTAATTGGGTTATTCATGCATCAGTGGCAGCCTGTTGGAAATGTCACAAACATGTCATGCTGAAATGTAGGACTGGGTAAGACCACTTGGGTCATCAAGCCCAGCCTGGGTAACGGCAGGCATCGTATTATTAAACACTGAAGTGGAGCATAGCAAAAAAAAAAAAAAAAGTTGTGGAAAGACCAGTAGAAATGTAAGCAGATTCCCAGATTTCCATTGGGGAACTTTTATAGGACATTGGGAAACTCAAGTTAGTACATATGTCCTAGTATACAGGTGCTAGTATATAAGCTCTATCCTGCTTTGCAAAAGACATTAAATGGCGGTTCACTGGGATTGGTTGCACGAGAGAACAACAAGGGAAACCTGCTCCTTTAGTTATGAGAGTGGAGAAGGCAGTTAAAAATGGTCCTCTTTGTAGCACTCAATAACAGCTTTGAAGGCTTCCTCTTTTGCAAATACTACTGCATATTCTTCTGTGCCTGCACATTATTTTCTCCTGTTAGTAGCTTAGGAACACATCTTTCTTGCTTATCTTGTAGTAAGGAGACTGGTTCTCCTAGTCCCTGTAGATACCCAGAACAAAAAAGACAGTCCTCACCCCACAAACATCTCTGTTTTCTATTGTTTACAAAATATTGCTTTTCCAGCAAGTGAAATTATATATGGTAAATTAATAATTCAGTTTAGAAATTTCTAGGTGACTTTCCTGCACACCCCACTTGCATGATTTTATTTTGACCATAGGAATTTAACAACGATCAAGAATTGCTTTGCAATATGAAGCCTGTTGTATCTGCTGCATTCAGCCAGCAGCCAGGCTACTAATGATGGTGTTTTAAAAGTGGATCCAAACTTGTTCTTGCCATCAGTTCCTATAGCTGCTCTGATTTAACACCTTTGGAGTGGATGAAGAAGAAAGTAATCTTGGCTGCATTCCACCAGCAATACAAAGTTCTTTGTCAAACAGTGATGATCCTTGAAGGATTTCGGAGGTACAAGCATGGAACAGATTCTCATCAGCTGCAGCGCACTACCATTTACAAGAAAGAAGGTGTATTAATGCTTAGGCAAAACTGTGTAATGTAACCTCCAAAGATGATAATGGAGTAGTATCTTTTGCTTTCATCATAGTTCAATGTTTAAGGCTGTAATAGAGCAGTTACCCTGAAATCTGACCTTCTCAAGAAGTGAAGAGGCTGTGACTGTGAAACCTCCTTGGCTCCTGTAACAGATAGTTGAGGTCTTCCTGTGCTGTGCCTCACCCCACTGTGTACCTCCCTCTACTCCCATCCTACATTGGTACTGAGCACATCTGTCAGACCCACCTCAGGCAGTGCAGGTTTGACAGACAAAGGCAGAGCGGTTGCGGTGGGACAGGAAACCTCCATCTCCCTCAGGAAGTGGCAGAGGCAGGTGGAGAACAGAGCTTGGTAAGACCATATCACCTCTACCAGAGATAAGCTCTCAGTAGTCTGATGACCCCGAGACCCTCAAGGAAGATGAAGCCCAGGACATCCACCATTGCACTGTATAGGACTCCTTCCTTCATGCTTGCTACAGGCTCTGGTCTTCTAGCCCTTAATAATTTGCCACTGTAGGCAATTGCCTACTCTGCCTCTATTTTAAACAGGCTCTGGTATACAAATCAGGTATAAATCAGCCATTCCAATCCAATGACTTGCTACCCTGGTAGGCACAAATGGTGCCATGAGTTGTGAGAGCACAGAGGATCAAGATCCTAGTCTTAAGTGTAATGCCTGAAAAAAGAGCAATAAATACAGGAGGCAGAAACAGCATGACCAAAACTAGAGAAGTATAAATCACGCTGTGGAATGAAGTGCAGTGATTCACCTGCTACGCTGGGTGCTGCTGCCCTGCAGACAATCTGACAGCACAGCAGAAAAGAAATGCAACACACCAGAAATAAATACTCATCCTCAACTGACACAATGCTATTCATTTTGGGTTAATATATTTCTTCTTGAAATTCAGCAGAAACCCATGGCATACAAATCATCCCAGCATCAATACAAGGTAAATGTGTGTGATTAAGGAAGGAGAGAGGAACATCAGCACAGTTGCAACCCATAAAAGTTAACTATTATTGGGTTTCCTCTGCAAGAGCACATGGATCCTCTTTGACAGGCCACATACACTGGCTTGTCTTTCATTCACCCTTAGGCCTTCTTCCTACATTATCTGTCACTTTAAAAATTGCTGGTCCCATTTTACAATATTGTCATCAGTATGACCAGTAACAAGGTACAGCAAAGACAAAGAAGCTACAAAAGGTGGCAAAGACAAACTTAGAAAGGGGTACAGGTGAGGTAAATAAGGTCAGGAGTGAAGAGTCAAGGTACCTTGAGAGATGGCCACTAAAAGGCAGAGGTTCCTGGATCTGACTCTCAGGGCTGAAAACAAGCAAGGCAAAGTAGGCCAGGTAATATTTCAGGGCAATGCCTCCTGCCTTCTGTAGCAAGTTCCATGGGGTGGGAGGGGTTCTCAGCATACCTCAGGATCTGTTTGCCACTTCCCAAGATCAGGCTCTTAATTAGTAGAAGTGGAGGAAAGCAGCATTGCAAATGTAATGGTGACCACCTGCTGCCAAACTGAGTCATTTCTGAAGAGGACATCTACCATTTGCTATGAGTTTCCCTGATCTGTGGGCTGCTCAGAGAGACACATCAGCTGCTGAAGAAGAAAGTCACAGCAAGGGTAGGAGGTTAGTCCACTGCTTAGAGCAAGGAAGTCAGGACCCTTGGGCAGTACCCCTGCTTCTGGAAGGAAGTGTGGTCAGGACCAAGCAGCCTAGTGTTTACAGCCAAGCAGGAGGGCTCTTAGGTTTTATTTGTTATTCAGCAAAAGCTAATGGAGGTATAAGTCCTTCCATTTCAGAAAGGGGATGTGAGAATTAGGAGTGAAAGCTCAGAGCAACGAGGTTCTTTTTATAAATGTATTGCTAACTTGCTGTAAGAATCTGAGTTAATCTCTATGTCATCCAGTAACTCGTGTATCCACACGATAAACATGGAAAGAGCTGTTTACCCACCTAGAGGATTGTGAAGGCTGATTAATACCCTGTAAAAACACTACGAGATTATTTTGCGAAAGTAACTGTTGCCTTCCCAGTCTGTGGCAGCAGACTTTGCTGCTGCCAGCTACAACAGGAAGAGATTTGTCTCCTTTCACCTCCCTGTTCCTCCTTCCTTGTACCTGGGGTCAGTACATGCTTTCTTGCTCTTGGTTTTCGCTGATGGAAAAGGGACTTACCAGACCTGGAGGCCAACAAGCACTTATCTTCCATTTTCTGAATTACCCTTTAGTCACTGCCTCTCACAAGGGCACAGCAGCAGAAAAACTAATTCATTTGGTCTTCCAGGTCCCCATGACAGGATGCTACATTTAACTCATAATCTGCACAATGTTCTTTTGCACTCTGTATTCCTAGCAATAGTTACATCCTTACTAATCTTTTAATAACTAATGTTATCTGTAAAAAAATTGTGATCCAGCAGCAACATGAGCATACTATGATAATATCAAGGGAAATTTACCTTACTGCCTTCTCTTCTCCAGCTGTTTCTTTGTTTCATCAGATTCTCCATTGTTTTTCCAAAAAAAGGACCCCTGCCCTTGATTTTGTGTAGATTTTCTGAGATGTGGTTATCTAAAGATTTATTTTCAGGGAGAAATGCTCTTAGAAGGGTGCAGGTTGTCTAATGCATGAATTCATGAATGCAAATGGGGTGCAGGTATCCTTGTACAGAAGTAGCATCTCTGGGTTTCAGTTAAGGACCAGCGCTGCATTCATCCCAGAGCCGCAGAAGCATGCTGCTAACCTGCACCCCTGCCCCAAGGATTACCCCTTACCCCACGTGGTAAGAGAAACAGTAAAGGAAACACAACACAACACTGATAACAAGCTGAGGTCCTGGCATATTGACCACACAAGTGGTTTTGTCCAATATTTCATGTACACCAAAGGTAAATTGAAAGGAGAGAGGCAGAAAGAGGCAGTCTGATAACGCTATAGAAATTTACAGGTAATGTGTTGCAGCAGGTGAGACCATGATGGAACCTGAGAGAAAACTGCATGGACGGGTTGAGCTTCTCCAGAGCACGCGTGAACTGAAGCCGCTTCAGTAAATAAAAACACAGAAGAAGATGAAGCCATATTTGAAATCCCACCTGAGTATTACTTTTGCAACTGTGAGTTGAGTACCTCTGACTCAATGGAGGCTTGTTGCAGGGGAGAGCTTTGCTTCTGGAGTTTGGGACATTGCGGATCAGTGTGAGCTGGGTGTGTGAAGGTGGCTGTGCCACCCCAGGGCAGGGACAGGGAACAGACCTTGCTTTCCCATGTGTGACTTCATCTGGAGATTGTCTCGGATGAGAAGATTTTGTGAGCGATCTCCTGAAGTTTAATCCAGGCAGATGTTTTCTGTGCAGCAGAACGATCCCTGCAGTGCTTTGTCAGTGCTCAGCTAATGAGGAGGAGAGTGTGTTTTATCTTTGTTACCATGGAAAGTTAACCACAATCCAAGCAGTGATTTAAAGATAATGAGTTCTGTCACACTTACAATTCGTGCCTCACATGAAAGTCGTCAACATGCCTACTGCTGATCAGAAATCCAGGTATCTATACCCATGTTTTATTCACAGTCTAATGATCTGCCAGGGCAAAGGCTGGATTTAGAGCTGATTGCTATCAACATTTACATCTGGGAATGCATCTGAATGTCAAGCAGTGTTTGGGAAATCGTTGTCAGATGATTGCAACAGAGGATACCTTGGTAGGGTGAAGTGGGAAGGAACTTTGGGGGCTCAGAGGTCACTTGGAAAGAGCTGGGAGAAGAGGACCAGAAAAGTGAGCAAGTATCTTTCGTGGAAACTATGGTAGTGGGACTGGTGGCGAGAAACAGAGTTCTGCCGTGGCTCCCACTTCCTCACAGCAGGATGGGGTAAGTATTGCAGGAATGCAGTTGGCTTAGAGACCTTTTCTTCAAGAGATGGAGTGAACTATCCATGACTTTGCAAGAGTGCTTGCTGCTGCCTATGGATGGCCAGATGGATGTTAGGATTTCATACCCACCCAAGGGGAGATATTCCCACATAGTGGGCACGGTGGGTCCAGCCTCCCGGCATGACCTTCTCCGGGCTCAGCAGTGGTGATGGGTGTGGGGAAAGGGAGAAGAACCCCTCTGCTGCCCTGCTTGGAGTGAGCGAAGGGAAATGTACCCACGACAAGGTGCTGTTGGCTGTGGTGGCAAGGCAAGGGAGGAGGCAGCCGTGTGAGGCTCATATGCCTGTATGTGTAATTAGTTTCTATTTTGCACTCCTCTGCAGATACTTGTTGGAGAGCAACCCTCCTTAGAAGCATGCAGTCTGCTAGAAAATCTGGTGTTTGAAATCCCAAGAATTAGCTCACATTTATCTATTCAATGCCTTATCAGCACCTATCAAAGTCACTGAGAGTTTTGTCATTTGAATAGAAACAGAAGCAAGTTTTGCTTTATTTTATTTATTTATTTTTTTTCCCCTGTGTCAGACAGAGGACAGGTTATGAATTTATCAGCAGAGCTGTGCTAACAGTTACTTTACTTTTGTACCTGGGGAAAAAAGACAAAACAAAGCATGACAGGAGATGTGTCACTTTCCCTTACAATTTTGCTGGACATACGTGGTGAATGGAATACATTTTTTGCATTTCATGTGACGAGTTGTCCCACGTAGTAAATTATTTTTTCACCTGCATAAACAATATATTTAATAAAGACAAACACATGGGTATTTCCAAAATACAGCAAACTTTGCATAAAATAAAAAAGAAAAATACTGCCTTGCAACAAGAAAATGCACCAACAGAGCGGATTTTCCTTATTTTTCTGTTTCTGTGCTTTTTTAATCAATGTTCCTTTAATTTTATGCTCATTTTTAAGTCACTTTAAATTTTTAGAGTAATAAAATGTAATTATAAAAAAGTTTTCCCTCACTTGTCTTCTGCGATATATGCTGACTACGTTCTCAGCAAAGTTATCTAAACCTACATGCAGTACGCAGTGAAGAGACTAAAGTATTCTCCAAATGAGATGTATAACTTGAAAGGCAAAGAGTCAAAATTTCTTCACTAAGATTTACTGAAAAATATCCTATGTAAACTATTTTTGACAGAAAATTGGGTTGTAAACATTTTTCATGTTATGTATGTCAGTTTTCTGCACTAATCTGAAGATGTCATTGTAAAAAAAAAGAACCCAAACGTAAGCAAAACTCAGAAAATCTTTGATTTTCATTTTTTTTACAATAAAACATTAAAATGTCTCAGAGAGAATGACAATGATTTCTTTAATGACATTTTCCATGGAAAAATCAAATCTCTCTCTGATTCACCATACCTACAATGTTTCACACAGCATACAATTTCCCTAACAGAAAATACCATCTCTCCTTCAGCAAAGAAAATTCATTCACACAGAATCATATTCAATTTAAGGCCTGCAAGCTGTCTGATTTAAAACTGATGTAGCTACTGCATTCTAAAAAATTAAGGTCCTTTTTTTTTCCAGGAGAAATAATGTTCTTTTATGTTACCCTCCAAAGTGCTTTAAAGCCTTCTTTAAATGATACCTGCCCAACCCTCTTTTGTTTGAAGGTGACAAAAGGAAAAAGTCACTTAAAGATATGGAGACTGATTCATTTGCGGGGATCATTAACCATTTGCAGAGTGTGGGATTACGGCACTGTAGTGCCACTGAGATTTCATGATTTTTTTTTCCCTCCATGTTTTATTGGTAAACAATTATAGAATTTTTGATGGATATTTTCCATAGGAAAATGTAAACTTTACTTTTACTGGGGGAAGGAAAGAAAAAAGTGTCAGAAAATCAGGATGAAATGCTGTTGCAGATTGCCTCGAGGTCAGTTTGCACTTGCCTGAGCTGCCCAATGTGAATTTTTTGTCAAGCACCTCAAGTTTCTGCTTTCTGCTGTTGGAGGAGCATGGCTGGTGGCTGCGGGGGCATGGGCCATGCAGGCTGCAGTTCTCTGGCTGCACAAACAGACGTAACTTAAAGTCAAGCTGAGCCAAAATGTTGCAAATGAAATTTCTTTCTGAGATATTTGCTTCAGAGAAAATTTCACCATTTCAACTTCTTACCTTACAACTGAAAGCACTGATGGAGTTTGCACTTGTCTTTTTCCTTCATCTTTCATGAGGCAAAGGAGGTGATGGAAAAGAGAGGATATAGCTGGAGCTGTGAGAAATTCAGGTTTACAAAGTGAAATTGCCTAAACCGTAGTTTAGCTAATTGCATGGACTAGATCTAACTCATGAAAAGTATTTTCAGTCTGGCAGAGGCTAATCCTGATCAGCCCTTGATTTTACAAGTACGACATTTGAAAGATGATGAGGGATATGAGGAAAATTTTTAGGTTCTTTGGGAATGAACAGTCCATACTGCCCTGAAGAAAGACACAAATTATTTATCTAAGTGCTCAGTACTTTGCAGTATCATCCACTCTACAGGGTATTTCATTGGGCAGTATGTGAACATTTAAGCTTGCAAGTTGGAAGAAAATGTGTTTGAATTCAAACCACCAAGGGAAACCAGACGAGTCAGAAGGCTGCAATGTGAAATACTTTAGCCTAATTGACTGATGCCTCACTTTTGTGCTGTTTTTGCTATTTCTTTGTTATTGTTGCTTTTGTCTCTTTATTGAGGAAATTAGTTAAAAGAAATCAATCAGCATTTGTTTTGCAGGCAAAAGCAATATATTTTCAAACAAACAGGAAAGGGGCATTTTTGACTGAGCTACCCAGAAAGTATTACCTGGTTTGCTCAAATGAAGAAAGGCGGAGGAATTGCTAAAACATTTTTTGGCATTTTTCTTAGCCTGCAAATGGATAATTATATGGAAACAGGTCTCTCTTTTGGGCCTTGAGTGCAATAGTTCTCCCCAGTGCGTGTGCTGGGGGTAGAACTGGGAGGGAAAGGACAGCTGGGCTGGGACTGGGAAACGGGCTAAAATTCTCTGAAGTTTCTGGTTTTCCTTTACTGTCTATTTTGGTAACACTGGCTGGATTTGGGTCTGGAAGAGGACGCAGGTGAGCGGCCTCCCTGTCCTGTAGGCTGTGCAGCATATCGAAACTCTCACAGTGATGAAAAAGTATAGCTGATTGTTCGATTTTGAGAAAGATTTAAGAACCACACATCAGATAAAGATGAAAAAGCAAGACTATAAAACTATGATGCTTCTTTTTGGTAGGTGCTTTTCTGGTAAAACATGCTAGGAGACATGTTATTTTATGGGAAAGAGGAGGAAAAGTGCGGTGTGGTGGAATTCATCCTCACACTTGGTGATGAAATTTGATTGAAGAGCCAAAAAGAGACTTACAAATGTGGCAAGAGCTGAAGAAAATCTGGAGCACAAAATCATTTGCAGCACACTAGGATCCCAGGAGGGCAGAAGGCCAGAGGGAATATTAAAGCAGCATGATGTCAATTAGAAATTGGTTTTATTGTGGGATAAGCATCCTTCCAAAAACAGCATTAATGGGCACGTCTAAAATACTGAAGAGGGTGATAACATTCAAATATGATGCTTTAGTTTCAGTCTGGATCCTGGGTAGAGGAAAATAATAATAGTAATGATGATTGACGTAATAACAGTAATCACAATAAATACGACCCTGTATCATTCTCATTATTTTTGTTTATGCTTCTCAGAAAGTTTTGAGACTAAGCAAAAAAGGAAGATTTTCAGGCTTTGATTAATAGGACTATTATATCCCAGCAACTGCAGCAAACAGCTTCACAAATCTAAAGCCTTGAAAATAGCTTGAGTTTGCTGCAGAACACCCTGTACTTTAGGCCTCTGCTGTCCTCTGCACTACAAATTTGCATTGTACTCAACAGATAAACACCATTATTAGTCTGAGCATTTAGGCAATGAGATGCAGTCAGTTTTGCTTCATGCCAAGTTTCAGTCGGCAACTCACAGTTTCAGAAAATAGCTTCTTAATGTGATGTTAAATCCCTGCTTCTCTGCAAATCTCCCTTCTCTGGAACGTGGCTGGCTTGGCAGCCCTGAATGAGCACACAAAAAACAACAGTGAGTGAGCAACACAGGGAATGGCTGCATTACATTTGAACCTTTTGCTAGCAGAGTGTGTTAGCCTTGGAAAAAAAGGCTTCTTCCAGCTCGGCAGCGCTAGGAAGTTCAGTGGGTCTTTTGGAGGTGCAAACTCTGCTCCTTGCCACCACTGGTGGGGCCAGCCCACGCCATGGGGATTGCCGCTCAGACACTGCCCAGGGGCTGAGATGTGGGCTCTGCTCTCACACGATCTCTCACGCTCTCTCACTATCATCCAAGGCAGGTTGGTTAAACTGTGTTCCCTCTCTTGTGATGCTGTCCCAGCTTCTTGCTCCTCCAACTCTCCACACTGGCTCTCTGTTAGCTCCTATATGGGCTCTGCTCCAAGTTGTGACCCCTCAGCAGGGGACACAAGTGTGAACTAAGGCTGGGGTCACCTCGTGTCATGCCCCTTGTCTTCAGTACAGGGAAAACCAGATTGCCCCGAAGAGCCCAGAGGATCCCTTGGAGTGGAGACAACCAAGATATGCCCCTTGGTCTGGAAGGTGTGGTGTGTTTCTGTGCTCCCACCAAAGACAGCGGCAGGAGAGCCTGCATCTCTCCGTGACTCCCTCCTTCAGCAGCAGGATGGAGATGAAGATTTCCCTTAGCTGTCATGTCAGACAAGAGCATGTGCTCTGGGGTCACATTACCACCAGATATACTTCATTAACATCAGCTTCACCTCCCACCTCTTCTCACTTAGAACCTGTCACTTGGACCATGCAGCAAATAGACCTTTTCCTCTCCTATCATTCAAGCACTATATTCCTGTCAGAAAAAAAACTGATGCTGAACATCTGAGAAACTTTGAAGAAAATTCCTGCTGAATTTCACTCTCACTGAGAAGGTTTTGAACAAGTGGTGATCACTCATTACACTTTATTTCCTTGAAATGATTAGAGATGAAGTGCTAATGAAATGTATTAGGGATCCAGAATGTAGCTGGAGGACCAATTTAATGTTAAAGAAAGCCATTATAGATAGTGAACTAGTAAATACACCCCATGGAAAGGCGCAAGCATGAATACTAAACATAGATCATGAGGTTAGCACATAACATTAAATAACACCATCTTTTTCAATCTTCACAACATGGCTTGCAGATCTTTTGGTAATTTATCATCCTTCTTGGTCTAATGTCATGCTTTGCCCCTGAATGCTTTGTGGGATAAGACAAATTGCTTATTAATATACTTTCATAGGAAGGAGATGAGAGTAAACCAGGCCTGAGATATCATTCTGTTCTGCTGGTTTTACGCTGCTGTGATTTCAGTACACACTGAAGTTCAAAAATTGCAACAGTAGCAAACCAGGCCCTCCAGATGAGGAGGGTTAATTTGTTTATGAATCTATATTTATGGAACCCTGCCAGCAATGATCTGGCACAGATTTATGCATTTATCTAACTTTATCCATTGAGCAAAGCATATCTCTTCATATCTTTGCATGATTCAGGTCATTTACTCAGGATCAGTGGCATGTCCGAACTCTGTCTCCACCCCAACAAATGCACAGGGAAAATGCAGAGATATGTAGCCTTTTGTGCCACATCGCACAATTTCATGACTTGAAATTAACTGGGAAGGAGAGAGGAACTGCTTCAATTTTAATTTTAGTGCCAAAATTCTTTCAGCAAAACCTAAACCGTCAAAGGTCCAAACTTCTTCAACAGGGGCTAGGTTTTGTAAAGGGTGAAACAGAAGGACACCCTGCAAAAATGCTTTCTAAAACTGCATTCCCTGGTTATACTGATCATGGCTGATCAAACATTTCAGCTCTGTGATCCTCATGCTGGAAACAGATTCTGAGAGCTAAACAAGATCTTTCTCTAGCCTCCTTATGATTAATACCTGCCAATTTAGGAATTTTCAACATGTATACATTTCTCAGGAAATTAACCAGTATGCTTTAAAATATAGATAACATATACATTAAGCATTGCAAGAGGTCTAAAAGAAATTATGCTTCTCATATTATTTATTCACTTTTTGCTGAAGTAAGCATCAGACTTCTGCCAAAAAAGCATGAAACATTCTGTCTTTATTTTGTGGGGAGGGATTGTAAATATCCCTCAGCAAATGAATTCACAGCCTTGCCATTGGTTCCCTGTATGTACATAAAGAGAACTTACAATTCCATTAAATCTCATCAGAACTTTGCTGTACATGAAGGCTGAAATATTATTTTCCTTATAGTGACTGTAAAGCAGAAAACTGAAGGGTTATTCTCTCATCTGCTTAGTAGAGATGGGCTGGGACCAAAATACCCTGCCACAAATATGTGAAAAATACCTGGGTATGTTGTAAGGAATCAGCTAGTGCTGAATGGAAGGAAAAAAATGAAAAAAAAAAAAGTATGTTTTTTGTACTTGGTCCTTTAATGGAAGATGTCTGTAGGAGTTTGCTCTCTGGCTTAGATTCCTTAACACCTTCCATGATAACACATCGTTCCCAGGTATGAATATTTTTGGCCCAAAATTAGGACTGCTTATTTTTTCCATACAAACTGCCTGCTTCAGTCTGAATTTAACCTGCAGTATTTCTACAGAAAGAACCAAGCACTTTCTAAGAAAGCTGTCCTGGCTACAGGAGGCATCTGCCACCAACAAACTGCTCTTGAAGGCATTATACACAGTGTGATTGCAGCCAGCCGTGCTGGCATGGGGCAGAAAGCTGTAGGTGGATTAGCTGTCCGCCCCATCCCGTTTTGACATAGCCTGACAAAGTTGGGGCTGTAGCACTGTGCTTAGTCCCTTGAGCAGGTGGGCATGGTGTCAGGTGGTCCCTTGGCAATGGCAGTCGGCAGCAGATTGCGAGGGCTGGCAAAAGAGGTGCAGTCCTGCAGCTGGCTTTGCCCAGAGCCGGTAGCTATTGCTACTGTCCAAGGAGAGCCTGAGATACTTGGGACACTGCTGATGGTGACGGAGACCTCCCAGAAGGACAACTCCCCTCTGGGGAGTTCCATTTTTCTCATGTATCCTCCCAGGCTACTGTGATCTTTTGTCCCTGGGGTTGAATTTTGCTCTTTCTTTGGAATAATCCTTCCTTCCCCATGGGGAAATTCTCTGCATATTTCCATTCTGGGGAGAGCCAGACCCTTTCCATGCGTCTGGCACTGAAAGGAAAGACCAAAACATGGAACTGAGGTGACAGAGTTGGACCTTTGACAGAGGAGTCTCATCATGAGAAGCCTGAAGGAGAACAGGAATTCACCAAGACACAAGAGCATCCAGCGGAGCAGTCAAGCAACAGGGGTAAAACAAAGCTACAGAAAAGCATAGTGCTCAGCTCTGGAACACTAATTGCATCTGCTACAAGTATTATCAATTAGTAATGGGTCAAAACTCCCAAATAGTTGGATGCATTCATCCATCCAAGGCTGTTAACACAGAGACAGGCATCCAGCCTTTGGCTCAGAAAATTTAAGCTGAGCAGACTGCAAAACCTAGGGCTGCATGGCAGGGAAGGGATTGTTTGCTTTACCCAGTGCTTTCATACTATGCACCTGTGAGCGGACTTCTTCCCAAAAAGGTGTGTGTGCAAGATGAGCAGCTCTTCTCTGCTCACATCCACAGTTCACAGGGTCACAGGTTAACAAGCATACATGGGAGATGACTTGCATTACTTCTTAATCTAGGCTTGTCCTCATATTACCTAGGACCTGGGCAATTTTTTTCTAATATCAGCGGTACTTCATGTTGTGGAACGTTTAAGAAGAAAGGAAACAAAAAAAAAAATCCCACCTTAAAACCTTCCCTATTTGTGGATTCCTTCTTTTATTCAGAATTGCAAAAGACACCAAGGCAAGCAGACAGTATAACTACTCTGCATCCTTAGCAGGAGTCATGCAGAGACAAGCTGCACAACATAACTCAAATCTGCTTTTCCACACCTGGCCTTACTTTCACTTGTATTGGAATGAGCAAGTGCTAAATTTGACTGACAAAGACAACTGTAAATCAGACCCAGGAGCAAAAGATGTGGGCAGATATCTATTAGCTGAAAAACAAAAAAAAAGGGCCAAGAAGCTACCCGTGGTACTCATAAATTTGCAATAAAACATCTTGGGCTAAGTTGAGGAAAGCCAAAAGTTGTAGCCTGTGTGCTGACTATTTATGCTTCTGGAAAGCACGAATCTTTTCTTCCTATAGAGCAGTCCCTTGCTGCAATTTTTCCCTGTGACCTGCAGAGTGCAGAGTGGTGTTTTGAAATCGAGGATCTATTAGTCTGGAAAGAGAATTAAGTCTAAGCCTGCTTGAAATTCTCTTTGGTAACAGCCAGGAGGGCAGGCTGCTCTGAGTTATGAAGGTGGCCTTTTAAAAATGGAAATAAACAGACAGAGAGAGCAGATGACTTTAATGAAGAACTACCCGCATCTTTTTTTTGCTCTCAGGTTCCATTAGCAAATGGAGACTGAAAAACCAGTGCAGTTGTGTCAGGAAAAACTGGCCACTGCTCTGCACCTGAGCTTTCCTCAAACACATGTGCCTGTCACTGCAGAGAAAGCCTGAAATGTCAAGGAGCTTCCGCAGCGCTCAGCCTTGCGAGAGTCTCATTTAAGACCATGAAACTCTTTGAGAGATTCACCCTGAGTTGAAGGGGGTTCTCCGGGGAACCAAGTCCAGATACCTGATTGCACCCATCTTTGGTTTTGCTTTTGGCTGTGGATTGCAGGGGGTCTCCAGACATCCCAAAAGCCCCAGTTTGGAGGTGCTGGATATTTCATGTGAAGTACTAAACACCATCTGCTTTTCTGGTGATTTGAACAGCACCATTGTACCAGCCAGACACCTGACTCCCCTGATATGAACTGTACCAGTTTGAGGGACAGATAAGAAAAAGTAGGTGAGCAGTCCTCGGACATGCGGTGGGGTAGTGGCAGAGGCACCAACCATTGGGCTGTGCTGCTGTTTGTGATTTCTTGCATTGCTCAAGGAGCTATGCAGGGTGCAGATGTAACCATACGAGCCTGAAAACAGGGAGAAGAACACGGCAGAATCTGTTTGTGATTCATAATATCAGGCTGTGCCAGGCTGCTACAATCCGGAGCCCTTTTTGCCATTTCAGAACAAGGTGACTTATTCCTCAGTCTATACTAACCCAGTACCGTCCTGCTCCCAGGAAGTGCTGGCCACAGCTCACCCCAACCTCACAATATCCGTTGCTGTTGTAAACAGATGAACAAAGGAAAACCTAAAGGAGGGATTTGGGATAAGTTTTTTTTTAAACATCTGAGCAGTTCAAGAGGTGTGGCACCGGTTGTAGAATGGTGCTGTACTGCAGCAGGATCCTGTATGCTGTGCTAACCCAGGCAGGCAGCTGTCATGTTCCCCCCCTTCCACCTCCAAATGCTGCAGCACAAAGTACATAGGAAAATAAAGCCCATAAATAACCAAGGAGGATGAGGAAAAGAGCAACCTGGATCCCACTGAGCAGCAATTCTCTCTTGGATCTGAAATGCCTGGCAATGGAGATGGAGTTAATTCACACTCATCAGCCAGCTGCAGGAGACTCAGGGACCTCTTGCTTCCTCACGGCCGTGTGTGCAGAGCTGTACCTGTCACAGATACTGGATGAGACAGATCTTGTATTGTTCTTATAGCTTTAGGGCAACTGGAGGGGGAAGGAGGGGAGAAAATCAAATCAAACACACAAAAAGAACACAAACAAAAACTTTCCAAATGTCTTCTACTTGATGGGGGCCAACAGTGACATTGTCTATTCTGGGAGCTGCTGTCAATTATTTATTAACACCTTGAACTCAGCGGAGTAGCCGAGCACATTGTGATTTGGGTTTTCTCTGTGTGTCTGTGACTGAAGTTTTTGCAAAGCAGGGCAGAGAGCAGAAGGGAGACTCTTTGCTCTTGGAGTGAAGACATGTGCCTTTGCAATTCGACATGTGGCACAGTAAGGGCAAATTCCTCTTCCACCCTCTCTCCACCCTGCAGTGACCGCCTCTGAAGCTCATACCAGATGTACCCTTTTGGCTGTCCACCCTGACAGCAGTGTCCTCCCTTTCCAGCAAGTCAGACCTCACGGATGGCATCACACACTAAATCACGTGGTGGGATGGGAAAAGTGGTGCCTGTGCCTTCCAGAAAGTCTCCTCTTAGCTGGGAGCAGGCAATACTTTGATCTTGGGTGTGGACAATTCTCTTTCCCTCCTTGCCTTTTAGGTCCTTTAGGGACAGCTCCCTTCCTGATTTCTAGCTTGACAACCCACCAGCACTGGGAAGTACTGATCCTGAGCTCTGTTGGTGATAGACTGGGCAGTCTTGTAGCTTAACAACCAATGTGAATCATTTACAGAGCTCAGAATCACTGCTTCCCACTGCTTCCCACTTACTGGTTGCTAATGACTTACACTGGTAAGTCACAGTAAATGACTGGTAAGTCATTAAATGACTTTAATTGTTAAGTTATTTACTTTGGTTTTGTGTCCTTTTTAGCCTCTTGAGCAGTTGACAATGATTGATATGCTTCTGTATGCTCAATGAGCTCATGACAGCTTCAGTGCTGCTTTCCATGACAAATCTTTTGGCCTCCTCTTCTTTTGCCTTTAAAGGCTGCTGTTGCCTTCATTATTAGTTGGTGGCTGACTAACTCAGCAGGAGTAATGAAAGGTTGTTTGCAGATCTTGACCTGTCATTAAGACCTATTAGAGGAGATGTGCCCCACATTCTTCCAAAAATACTCTGTCTATGCCCTACTTCCTCCACCCCCTCTATAACTCTTGTGGGTGAAATGCTAAGTATCCACGTATGGATCATTGATTTTAACAATCATTTCACTGAAGTATGTGTGATAGAGGAAATACATTATTATGACTGCCTGGTGCTTGGTGGATCTGTTATACCCCTAATTGTTTTCTTTCTTTTCTCTGCTTTACCAAGGAGAGAGAGAGGAGTGTGTAAAAAAGGGATTTGGCTACACTGGTAGTGGTGAAGCTACAAGCAGTGCAGTAAGGAATATGATTTCTTTTTGCATCATGAGGGTGCATGTTAGGAGAGTGACCAAAAAGCTAGGTTTTGGGGACTACAGTTCAATTAGATGAAACATTTTCCCAGTGCTAAGGTCACTTTTGAAAATGGGACTTAGTTATTCAAATTGCTTAGATCTTACAACACAAAGCAGAGCAACATTCAGGTAGGCCTACAAAGGGAATCCTTGGAAGTTCCAGTACCATTGGAAGGCAATTGGTCTTCAGCTGCCAACTGTCTAAGTCACTTCTAAAAATGTTAGTCTTTTATTTGTTTGAAGAAACGTTATCCTCTATTTAATGTAGTGTTGCTTGCTGCAAGGGTTACAGCATCAGCTTTATAAGCTATCTTTTGTATTTTTGCTGTTGGAGACTGCACACTGCACTGCTCTTCCAGTTAAAGTTACTTGTCTATCTTCCCTTTGTGGTCAAAGGAGAGATATGAGTTCCAGCGGGAAGACGGTTTCTCCCCCTCTACCTTAATAACACCTTAAGGTGGGTGGGATGCCAGTGAGATCTTACTTTGTATCACTGAACTCAGAGGCAGCCTAGGTAGTACAGTTAGACTTGATGCTGACTCTTAGATGCAGATTTAGTGAATCCTTGCATCTAGGCTGCTAAGGTTTTCCAAGCAACTCTACTGATTTCAGTGGGACAAAATGCATTGCAGACCATGGGTCTTAGTGCCCAAATACTTTTTGATAATGGTGTTTAGGTTCTGTGTTCCTTTCTTATATTTGAAAATACTGCTTAAAATGTGCTTAAAAACAAAAAGCAAAATGTCATACATTCCTAAAGAAAGGAGATTTTATGTAAAGCTGACATAAAAAGGTAGACTTACAAGTGCAGCAGTATTAAATCACTGCTAGAATTAATAGTGGATTTTTAATTTGAGGAGCTTCAGCTTGGAGACATACACATCACCACAAGAGAAGAGTTGATACTCTGCAGGGAGGTCAAAGAGCTCCATATGAAAAAATGATTGAATAGTAATTTTGATCAATTCCTACAAATCTATCACAGTTGAAATGAATTTGGAACCAAGGAACACCTTAATTGATGATTCCTCAAGATGTTGAGATGGGTGGTGAACATCTAGGTATTTTTTAGAACCCATAAATTATCAAGACAGTGATATATCAGTGACTGAATGAATAATGTAGAGATCAACACGGCTTATTTAAATTTAGCTTAACCTTTTCTTCCATGAGAGAGCAAGAGAAGAATAATTGACTCAATTAAATTTTAATCTTGGAAATGTTGATCTGTAGCTGGGTTTACCACTGACTAGGTTTCCTTTTCCCACATAGATGAGACAAGGTGTCTAAGCTTGAAGTCGCCATATTAATATTGACTCTAATACGCCCAGAAATTATGCAAGGTAGACATTTATGTGTAGCAAGATTCTCAGCTAACTCCAGGGGATTACCTTTGTGTTCCTATTTTCCCAAGTACTATGTGTGTAAAATGGAAATTATTTCTTCTTTTCAATACAGCACTTCAACACCCCCCCCAAACAAACTCAAAAGGAGATGGTGAAAGAAAGTCCCTCTACCTGAAAAGCATTTTGGACCAGGTTCCTGCTGTACATGACAAAGACATAATAGATGACTTAACTTCAATTAAAATAGAAACTAATAAAAATAAAGCACATGTTGCAATTGACTGGAAGAAATGAGTGTTTCATGAGGTCACCTGAATTGTCAAGAAGCAGATTCCCTTGTGGTCAGTCGAGCTCTCCGCAAGCATTACAATTCCTTGCTTGTTATTTTGTACAAGTTTAAGACTGAAAAAAAGAGCTCATAGTTTGTATATTTTATTTCTTTTTTTCTTTTTTTTTTTTTTTAATTTTTAAAGCTAAGTAGCACATGTCCATTGAACAACTCAGGGACCACCTTAAACCAACACAGCCAAATGGCCAAAGCTTTATGTGCTATGACTGATGCTGCACACTCAGCATTGCCAGCAGTGAGGTCTCTGTACAAGAAATACCTTTTGGCTGAGAGAGGCTCTGCTGTGCCTGACCCTATTCTACTGTCTTAGCAGGGGTAAAAGCTAGAAAAGATAGCTATGAAGGCCTTCCAAGAACTTAGGACCCAAGTGGTAATAAAAAGATAAGAAGATTGTTCTGAGATGACAGAGGTGGAGACTGGTAGCAAGTCACTTGATTGGGCTGGGGTCTGGCTGAGGCAGTGGAAAAGGAAAGAGGATTCCCTCAGTCACATAAGTTTGAAAAGAGGTGGGGAACAGCTATGAGCTCTCCAGAGTAGCAAAGGGGCAGCTGAATGGAGCAGTGATTCAGACCCACCTAGGAGATCCCGTTCATGACCTTCTATTGGTGATGACTCAGACTCTGAGGGACAGCTGAGTTATTTTGCCTGTCATTTTATAAACAGAACTGAAACATGGCTCACCAAAGATTTCTGCATTTAAAACTGCTTGAGCAAAAAGTTTGCATGTGCTTCTGCTTAGGTGTCAGTCCACGTTTGCAAAATGCTGGCTGCCTCTGGGTGCAGGCTTGTTGCCGGGAGAAGGAGGTGCATGGCAGCAAGTATTTTATGCATAGATTCTGAAGCTGGAATGCAAGCGTTGGGCATGGCATGACCCATGGAACCCGTGGCAGGCCCAAAAACACAAGCCAAAGTGTCATCTGCACAGAACAAAAAACCTCAGTCGAATATGAATGGAAATAATAATGGGGTGTCAACAGAGACACTTGGGATGCATATCTTCAAAAGCCTTTATCAAAATACAGTCCTAGCCCTCTAATCATTCTTGCACAGAGTAAAAATTTGGTCTTCCTTTTGGGGATCTCATTACATTAATTAGACTTTAAGAGATACATCCTCCCTTTGAGGAAGCCATAGTTTATTAGCACCGATAGCACAGGTAATGTAAATGATAGGACAGATAGAAAAGAGTATTTAGACTGGGACAGAGATGAGGCTTTACAATATTTAATTTCATTAATCTCTGATCTTGGCTGGGACTGCAAGGGTGACCAGAAAGTTGCTTATAAAGCAGGGACACTTGGCCGAAGACATAATTAGGAAGAAAACCTAAAGTGTCATTTTCCTTAGACCTCTGCCTTAATTACGGCGTTATCCTGCTACCCTAAGAATATTCTATCACTTTTCAAAGGTATTGGATAATTCTGTTCAAAGGCAGATAAATGAAAAATACTGTAGGGGAGAGAGGGAAGCATGAAAAGGAGGGAAGCAGACCTAAGTGGAAATTATAAATGAAGCATTATTATGTAAGGCCAGTAACAGGTTTTCACTATAATTAAGATGGATTACTTTAATAATCCTTAAGGGCTTGATTCAGAACTGCATTACAAAACCATTTATGTGGGGCTTTCGCACTCACTGCCTCTGTGAGGAAATTGCAGGGGTTTAAATAAGAAAAGGGAAATTCAGAGTTTTTATATTTCTTCAAGCAGCCTCCTCAAGTTTGGAGAAATGTGTGGCTGCCTCAGATTTATGCACTGAGGAGAGTCCCTGAGCCTTGATAGCACTCTTGGAAAGTAATTACCTTTTGCAGATTTTACACCTGAACATATATACAGGGCATAGCAATTTGGCTAGGGGTAAAAAAACCCCACAAAACCTTTTGTGCACAGAAGAGCTGCTGTTTGGATTAATGAACTGCAGAACTAACTTTCTCCACTCTACAGATATCAGATGTGCCTTAAAAATATACTCGCTTCCCTTGCAGACACACAAGCATTGGAAAGATACTCTCACAAGTGAGACCAGGACTGTCTGGGAAACCAGAAGGCAATGTTTCCATTTTCACAAGAACATCTTAATGTGAGAATGTGAAAAATGCTAAAGAATGTTAAAACTTAGAAGGAATATTTAAGGTTATGATATTTCAGTGTAAGGTTATAATCTTCTTCACTTTTGTCTTAGTCGTGTCTGAGCTCACAGGTATTAAAAAAGATAGGAATGTTTTGATTTTTTGTAAGCGGGAGGTGGTGGGCATACCACACCATCTGTACATTGGTGGGCTAACTCCTGCCATTGTGGTGTAGTCTAATTTCCTAATATTTGGAATCTGAATAATTTCTCAGCTTAAGGACAAAGACGTCCCTGGGTGAATATGTAGGTCTTGTGAATGTAAAAGACAGCATCCACTTCCCAGCCAGGGAATGCATCCAGGTTATTCCCACAGAGAAGCTGGTGTGGGCTTTGCTCTATACTGCTCTGAACCAAACACCTCCTGCAATATCCACCCTGTGTGAAGAATCTGAGGAGAAAACCCTGTCCTTGGAAAAGTTGATGAGTGCCAGCTCTTTGATCTGGGACAGCAAAGACCACCTGTGGGACCATCTGATCTGGAGGGGTTGGTAGATCCTCAGGCTGGGTTTTGGCAGAAGCTAAGGTGCCCACAATGTGGTGTAGAACCAAGCAAAGCAGGACTATGTGGGAAACCATAGCCAACTCCATGACTTGTGATGGCCAGCCTCAAGCGATCTGCTCTGGTCCATTTTCCCAGCAAAGCTCGGGGTGGAAGCCTGACCACAGATGCAAGAATGTCTGTCTCCCTGTTTCCTTTTGCTCTTCTTGTTTCTCAGTAGCAGTGGTGCATTACAAATATTTAGTGGCCTCCTTTGTGCTTCCCCTTCTCACTCATTGGAGAGGTTGTGTGGGGAGGAGAATCAGAGCATTGCTTGTCAATCTTGAGCCTTCTGTTCCTGGAATATTCACTGATGAGTAGCACAATGAAATTATCACTTAGTAGGATCTGCCCAAGTCTGAAGAAACAGAATTGATCATTCTCAGACAGGTATATTTATTGCTTTTGCCATTTACCGGACCACTTTCTTTTCCTCCTGGTTGGCCACAGCATGCTACAGAGATGGAGCCATATCATCCGCTGCAGACAAGTGTGGCCAAATTAACTCCTAGATAAATAGCACAGGAAAAACTCAGTGATTAGGAAACTCCCAGGTTGCTGTACTTACTTAATACTGAGATTTTTTTTTTTTTTTTTTGTTCCCACCCTTCTGGTTGTTTATGCAGGATTTTTTCTTTCCCAGCACTGCCAGGCTGTCATGTACAGAGGTATTTAGGATCCTAACTACTGAGGTCAATGAGAGTTAGGAGGTCAAATACTTTTATGGATCTAATCTTAAGCTGTATAGAGAATATATCCTCTTAATTACTTGCCTTTATGATGTATTTGATTCCTAAAAGCTACCCTATTTATCATTTTATGTCTATGGCAGTGAGCTCTGCAGCAGCTCTGTTCCTCATTTCATCGAAGGGTTTCTCGATGCTAAGGAGCAACGTGTAGTTTCATCCTTTATGCAGAGAACTGACTTACAGGGTGGATGTGTGTATAGACTTTGGTGGGTTGAGAACTGAATCCAACTCCACTTAAACCCAATCCAACAAACCCCCCACCACTCACTGCACTGCAGATCCAAGGACACTCCTAGCATCTGAACAGCTGTGTGGGGTCCAGTCCTACAGGATCTGTCTTCAGTAATGGTAGTACTAGGGGTGAGTAAGAATAGAGGAAGTTTGTATGACAATTACATTGAATATTATTCGAGCATTTATAGATCAGTGACTTCCTAATGGTAAACCTCAATTAACTTGCCTTTCATTCGTTTTTCTGGTCTCCCCTTGAACCCAATTAAACATCTGTAACACCCTAAGTTTCACAGCCTGATGACACACTCCTAGAGGAACTACACACTTGTTTTGAGATTGCCTCTTTCTAGTTTAATTTGAAGCTCCTTAATCTTGTATTGGAATATATAAGCCTTCCTCTGATACATCTATTCAGCATCCACGGAAGTGCACTGTAAGACTTCGTGAGCTGGGGAATTTAGCTGATCATGAGGATCAATCGCTCCTGATGGGCCTCTCCTCCCTGAATTTGTCTAATTTCTTTTTGAATCTATCTGTATTTTCACCTCAATGATATTCACAACACAAATATGTACTGACTGAGAAAGCTCTTTCTTCTATTTACTCTGAAACTGCTGCCTAATTGTTTCCTTGGTTGTCATGTGCTGGGAAATACCAAATACATTATTTGCTATTTGTCTCATCTGTGCCACTTGTGATTTTATAGACCTCTGCTACATTCTCCTGAGTCATCTTTTCCCAGGCTGAAGAGTCCCAGGTGATTAATTTTGCTTCCTGAAGAAGCTACTCCAAACCTCTGAGTATCTGTGTGTCTCTACTCTTCCTCTCTGTACCTTCTCTGTGGCCCTTCCAACAGGTGCCTAGAATTGCATGTGGCATCCAAGAGAAGGACAAAGAACTGATGCATTCACATAATTCAGTTACTGTCTCTAAAGTCACAGGGCACAAAACAAGTGTAAATGAGTTAGGGGTCAAGACCTGAAAGCCCTGGAGGTGTATTGATTTCATAATGTCACTCAATTTCATATGTATGTATGTATCATACATATATGTATGTTTTCCTTTTCTTTTGCAAGCTGTTTTCTTTCTGCTTTCTTATTTTTGAGATAAAAATGTGTATACAGTTGTACTTTTCTGAACTGTTGAAGTTTTTAACTTTTATTTCAATTTAATGTGGTCAAGGAAGTTCAAGGGAGCACAAGAGATTTAGATGCACAGTTCAAAGGCACCTCAGTCTTTGGAAAAATCAATTCTTAATGATTTGGTGAATTGAAAATGGGACCTGATGCATTTCCCTACCATGACTCAGCTACACCCCAGTCTAGTAGTAAAGGAAAGTTATCACCTGCTAAGTCCTCTGATGCCTCCGTGGTTTTCAGTCTGTTTTCCACCAGATGAATATTCACATTACAAAATCAGTATAAATTCTTCCTGACATGCATAGTCTCTTCTCATTCTTATCTGGATTGTCTTTAAGGAGAGAAACTCCAGTGCATATTCCCTGCACATTGGAGCGGCACTTAAAACTTTAATACATATTGTGCAATGTCCACAACTTGCTATTATTCTCCTCAAGGTGCACAGACTATGCCCCAGTGAGAGGAGTCTGTGATTTACCCAATAAATTATCATGACAAATCCACAGCCTTATGAATAATACATAGGAAGGATGGGACAGGGGTATCTGTTGCCATTTCTGTGGATGTTACTAATAACCCATAAAGTCACTCCTCTGGGGATGCTGTTCTAAAAGAGCACAATGCTAAGGTTGCAGAGCATCTTGCTTGGCATGTAGAATTGCTGTTTATAATGCAGGTTGAATTAGCCAGCGTGCACACACACAGAAAAAAAAAAAAAAAAAAGAGAAAAGGTAGGAAGAGGCAGCAGATCTCTTATTGCTGAGAAGCAGAAATAGCCTTTGTGCTGGAAGGTAGAAGGAAAAATGATGGTCCCATAATACGCTTCTTGGCAAATAATCATTTAGGAGACATTAGAGAAATAAGTACAGTATGAAATGGAAATGGCATTTTTTGCCCTAAAGGGGATGTCTCTTGTTCGGCAAAGTTGTTGAATAAAATATGAACCACAAAGAGTTTTGTTTTGTACTTCTGTATTTTTATTAAAATGTTCAGAGTTTACAGCTTAATAAATTGCCAAAAGAAAAAAAAGTTAATCTGGAGATAGGATTGTTTCCACCCAATCTATATTACAGCAACTATAATGTCAGGACTGCACAAATAAATTAGTTTAAGCTCATATTACTGTGACAGAGACGTTCCACTCAAAATATCTGACTCCTCCCCCTCCAGAGGCTACCAGTTCTCCCAAATTTACTGCATGTTCTTGCTTCAGTATTGTCTGTATCTTGTTGCTCAGGATCTTTGTTTTATTCCAACTGGGCTGCCTGCTAAAATGAGTGTGATTATTGTAACTATGGGGAGCCTCTTAATTAAGGACTAACATGAGCGTTCCTTCTTGGAGTGGGTAAAAGTTGCTGATTTTAACTCTCTTTAATAAACCAGTGTTAGACACAAGGGAAAAAGGGATGAATATGACTCTTCTGTAACCTGTGGGAAGCTGGGACCAGGCTAGCGTGATACTGGGTTTATTTTTTTCTTGCAAGTGATTCTATACTGATCACTTCACAGCCTCAGACCTGAGCAAGTTATCAGATGTCCAACTCATTTAGTTAATACACAGCATGCAAAGCCAGTTCTCAGAAAATGGATTTTAATTTAAAAGCCTTCTGGGCTGCCAGTTATGCTGTCCCCACACCTGATGTACTGCTTTCTGGTCAGTTCTCCTCCACCTTCTGCTCTTTTTAGGTGAAAACGGGCCAGACTTCAAACATACATGGAGCTTGTGTGAGACAAAGAAACAGGTATTAACATTTTGGGTTGGATCATTAAAACTTGGTTTCTCTTTGTGCCCACTGAATACAAAATTGACAAAGGTGGGCACAACACAGCTTCCTGGGCAGTACCCTGATCGAGCTGGATGTGGGTAAAGCCAATTCACAGTGCACTGGAAAAACATGCCTGATACAAAAATGGAGATGGTCTTGCAGCTATTCTGTGCTTAAAACCTCATTATATTTCCTGTCAGTTTACACAAAGGCAGGGGAAGCAAAATGCTTACAAACCCCCTTATCATCAAAAAAAAGGTCCTTGGCAAGCCTGAGCGGAGCTCACAAAGCCAGACAAGTAGAAATGAATTCTCAATAGGTAATGGCAAGTTTTGCTTCATTCCTGAAGCTGTGAATTCATAAATGCCTGTCCAGGACAGGCTTTCCTGTACTCAGAAAAGAGAAAGGTGACCTGTTTTGGGCAGATTTTTTTAGTGGAAGCCAAGCTATAATTATGATTGAAAACAATTCTGGACCACTAATATGCTTATGTTGCTCCAGAACAGATAGGCACAAAATAAGCTTTGGTCTTCTTCTGTTGCAAACTCTATGCTGATTTCTTCCAGCCTCCTCCCATAATCTTGCCCGCATATCACTTGCAAGGCAAGAATCCCAATTGCTTTGCCACAACCTCCCTTTCACAGCGGTTTCAATTTTTCTTCCCCCCCCCCTCATGTGCCATTATGCTTGAGCACTTGAGAATCACAGAATCACTAAGGTTGGAAAAGACCTGTAAGATCACCAAGTCCAACCATAAACCAACACCACCATGCCCACTAAACCATGTCCCACAATGCCTCGTCCACACGTTCCTTGAACACCTCCAGTGATGGTGACTCCCCCACCTCCCTGGGCAGCCTGTTCCAGTGTTGCACCACTCTCTCAGGAAAGAAATTTTTCCTAATATCCAGCCTGAACCTCCTCTGGCACAACTTGAGGCTATTTCCTCTTGTCCTGTCGCTAGACACTTGGGAGAAGAGATCAACACTCACCTCTCTGCAACCCCCTTTCAGGTAATTGTAGAAGTTTTATTCTAGCTGTTTGCTGTGACAGCACAGATCAGAACATGTCCTGCATGTGTGTGTGTATGTGTACTGGGTTTGTGTGGCAAGGTTTTGGTAGTGGAGGGGCTACAGGTATGGTTTCTGTGAGAAGCTGCTAGAAACTTCCCCTGTGTCTGACAGAGCCGATGCCAGTCGGCTCCAAGACGGACCCACCGCTGGCCAAGGCCGAGCCCATCAGCGATGGTGGTAGCGCCTCTGGGATAACATATTTAAGAAGGGGGAAAAACAACTGCGCGAGAGAAGCTTCAGCTGGAGAGAGGAATGATAATACGTAAGAGCAACAACTCTGCAGACACCAAGGTCAGTGAAGAAGGAGGGGAGGAGGTGCTCCAGGCACCAGAGCAGAGATTCCCCTGCAGCCCATGATGAAGATAATGGTGAGGCAGGCTGTGCTCCTGCAGCCCATGGAGGTCCATGGTGGAGCAGATATCCACCTGCAGCCCATGCAGGACCCCATGCCAGAACAGGTGGATGTCCGAAGGAGGCTGTGACCCTGTGGGAAACCTGTGCTGGAGCAGTCTCCCAGCAGAGCCTGTGGACCCATGGAGAGAGGAGCCCACACTGGACGGGTTTGCTGGCAGGACTTGTGACCCCGCGGGGCACCCACGCTGGAGCCGTCTGTTCCTGAAGGACTGCACCCCGTGGAAAGAACCCATGCTGGAGCAGTTTGTGAAGAACCGCAGCCTGTGGGAAGGACTCGTGTTGGAGAAGTTTGTGGAGGACTGTCTCCTGTGGGAGGGACCCCACGCTGGAGCAGTGCAAGAGTGTGCGGAGTCCTCCCACTGAGGAGGAAGGAGCGGCAGAGACAACATGTGATGAACTGACCGCAACCCCCATTCCTCATCCCCCTGCACTGCTTGGCAGGGGCAAGGTGGAGAACTCGGGAGTGAAGTTGAGCCTGGGAAGAAGGGAGGGGTGGGGGGAAGGTGTTTTTTAAGATTTGGTTTTATTTCTTATTATCCTACTCTGATCTGATTGGTAATAAATTAAAATAATTTCCCCGAGTTGAATCTGTTTTGCTCATGACAATAATTGGTGAGAAATCTCCCTGTCCTTATTGACCCACGAGCCTTTCGTTATATTTTCTGTCCCCTGTCCAGCTGAGGAGGGGGAGTGATAGAGCGTCTTGGTGAGCACTTGGCTTCCAGCCAGGGTCAACCCACCACAGTATGTATGAATATAATATAAAAAGATATATTTAAAAACTAAGAAAGGATTCCAGAATTGACAAAATATAAGTGTCAAAAGTCATTAGCTAATTTGTTTTCCTTTGTCTTCCCCTCTGAAAGTAATGAGATTGGCTTTAGTATTAAAGGATAATTCAAGTTGGAATGGACCTCAGTAGGTGATCTAGTCCAACCTTCTGCTTGAAGTAGGATCAGCTGTAATGTCATAAACTTTCTCCTCAGGAGGCATATTTAATTGTGCTGGTTTCTGAGTCTACAGGATGAATTTAACAAAAAGAGAAGCCTTGATGCCCCCTCTGGTATCCCACCACTGCCAGCCATGGCCTGCTCCAAAACACAGCTGCAGACTCCTAGCCATTGTAGGCTAGGCTGATAAAGCAGAGCTCGCAGATACTGTCTATAAAGATTGAATGTTTCAATGTCTCTGAAAAACACCATGAAAAGTAGTGCTCACTCAGCCCTTCTGCATTCAGAATGATTTTATTTTGTAAGAGTTTGAACTTCCTCCAAACGTAGAACAAACATGCAGAAACACCTTTGGAAAATTCCATCATCTCTCCAGGTTGTTTTGTAGGGAAGAGGCACAAATTGCTGAATCTTTCACTTCAAGTGGTCTGACAAATCCTAAGAGCATAATTAGCTCAAGCAAAAATGTGGGAGACAGACATTACTTTCTAATGTGTGTGGGCAAGTTCATGATCAGATTAAATCAAAATAGTAAGTGGACCCATCCAGTTATCCACATCTCTGCCTTTTGCCCAACACCAGCTGCTGAGAACAGCTTCATTCTATTTACAGTCTAATCACCAGTATGTTTACTAAGGGAGGGGAGTATTTTTAAGTATCTAGAGAGTAAATTTATCAAAGACACACGTAAGTCCAAAACCAGAATCTGCCCACACCCAGGTTGAACAGACAGGGTCAGGTGCATTAAAGGTATTAGAAGGATTTAATGTGCTAGCAGACAGAAAGCCCAGTAGAGTTTTATTAAGATTGAGAGAGATGAATATTATTAAGCCTGGTGATCACACATGTCATTTTGGGAGAGAAGGTATTAGAAATGGAGGCAAACATCATTAACAGCAACTAGAAGAACAATTTCATCTGCATATATAAATATTTTAGCCCTTGCTCTTCCTCTGGGTATGTCATCAGAGAAATGCTGGAGAAAAAAATAATAATGAAAAAAGAGGATGAAGCATTCACCCTGAAGGCATTCAACTGAAAAAATAAGTACAAGGTTAAGGAATGTAGGGAGAAATAAGAGTGAAGGGCCAAACTATGAGCACTTTGAAAGCAGAGTCGCATTTGTGATATTTGTACCAGCAAGACTAGAACCTGGCTCTGCCATATCAGTGCTGAAATCTTGGAATAGCAACATGTAGATAGGGTTTGTTACTGCCTTGTGAAGTTGGACAACTTGGAAACAAGCTTGCAGTCATATCTGGGCCACTGATTTTTAATGGGTGACTGGGAGCAAGTCTCTGAGGATATGATTTTCATAGGTAACTGCCCAGAGACCTCCTCATCACGGCTTTTGCCTTTGAGAAGCACCAAGCAGCTGTTTAAAGTGAATGGAGATACAATGTGAAAAGTTTGGGCTTGGTACCAATGTACGAGAAAAACACACTGCTGAGATTTGCCCAGGCTGTGTCACGCCATAACATGGCATTGCTCACGCCCACATCCACTTTCCCCTCAAGGAGCCTGTTGAGGCTCTTTCCAGAACCAGTAATGGAGATCTCGCATTAGTCTCCTTGATGTGTCAGTATAAAGTCACTGCTTTGTCACTGTTCCAAAGATTGAAAAGGAGGATCGTCTTTGCTATCAAATCAGCTCTCCCAGGTTTGTATCACAGCAATGGTGCTTTTGGAAATGGCAATAAACAGTTTCCTAAGAAGAACCACCTTCTCTCTTCCCTGTCATGGATGAATATCAGTTCAGAGTGATGCCACTCTATCTGTAGAGTCAAAGCTGGCAGGCAATTCATCATCCTGTGCCAAGTTGACTCATTAGAAACCCAGGAAACTAGATATTAACTATCTCGATATGTTTCCCTTTATTCTGATTTCACAAAGTTTCTTGTCCCTCTGTTTTGTCCTTTGTTGCTAAATTGCAATTATCATGGATCTTTGATCTCTTCACCTGTGGGTGGCCCACTCATCCATCACCACAGAGGTTTTTTTAGACACTAAAAATCCAAGACTTTCTGCAGATTTAAAAAGACTTCAAAGCTAACACTTGCCTGTAAAAGAGCCATGCAGACTGCATCAAATCGGGGGAAAGGAGGGAGGGCTTTGCCAACGGAAAACAGTAGAAGATCATTGGTGACTTAAAAATCACATTTTATTTCAAGAAGAAATGGATGTTTGTGGCTTTTTTAAAAATTTTCCTTTGCTTTTCAAGCTTTTGTTTATATATTACTTTTTCTTTCTGATAAATAGCAGTGACTTGATGGCCAGAAATGAGGGTTCTACAGAAAATGCCAAAAATCTCAAATAACTTCTACCATGGGTTGCTGGAATCTCTAATTCTAAATCAGAGAAGCTACTGGACAATTTCCATCATTTTGTCCTGAGTATGTGGAGCATATGCAATCTATCCAGAGCTTTCAGCTGGATTTACTGTGTGTGAACTGAATAGCTAGACAGCATGAATACAGTATGTCTGTTCAGCATTTCCCAATAGTGTGATACTTATTTCAGATCTGGGGTACAGCTGATTTGCAAAGATATTATGAGCCTGCCTAGATTTTTCTGAATGTGGATCAGGCCTGTTAAAACTATTGTGCTGGCTGGATATAGAAAAATCCCAGAAAAAAGTAGAAAATATCTAAAATCTACTTGGACTCATTTCTCCACTGAAAAAATAGAACTTGCCTAGAATAATGGCTATTTTCCCCTCAGTATCAGATTCAACACTTCCATTTCGAGACCACTTTCATTTTTCTGAACTCTTTTTTACCTGCAATTAGTTGTGTTTGGATCTACATCTTATAAAAGATTCAGTTTTAAAAAGAAGAATAACATAAAAACCAGCATTGAATTCTACTCTCTTCCAAACACTGAAATGAATGGAGGGCACATTATGGAGAGATCTCCTTAGAAGAGATTTTTTAATTTATTTTTTCCTTCATGTTCTTTACTTTTTAACTGAAACTTCATTTTTGCACCAGAAATACCCAATGGTATCTCTTTAAAATTTTAATCGAACATGAGAGTTGCTTTTCATTCACAGTTTACCATCCCAAAGGGCAAAAGAGAGGCAGATCAGAAATTACCATATTTATGACACAGTGCTAATGAATGTGAAATGCCATCCTCTGTCAATTCTCTCCAGCTCTATGCTCTGTCTTGGCCATTTCTAAGTTCTTCCAAGGGATTAATCCTCTACTGCCACGGTGCCAGTGCCAGCCAGATTCCTTCTGCGCGGTTCCCTGTGGTATCTCAGGCATTTGGAAACTCAGAATTTCCAATTGCAAATATTTTGTGCCTGGATATGATATATGTAACATTCATATTTGGTGAGGAGAGAGGGGAAACATTACAGTGAAAGCATAAATTGTATCATGCAATTGTACGTGAATCTGTACCCAAAGCTGTGCATTGAATATTGACGTGGGAAATCCAGCCCTGATGCTTTTTAGAAATGCCCACTGGATCTAGTGGGGGATAATTTGATCCAAGCACATGCAAGCAGTTTGTATTATCAGGCAGAAGCAGTAGCACTGATATCTGTATAAGTTTTCTAAAGCAGTGTGCTTGGGAGGGAGTACTTTTAAAGTAACACTCCACAGAGGTCTAGGCTTAATAATAAGGGCTCCAGTAAGTTTTAAGCACCACATCCTTCCTTTAAAGCCCCTAAAACTGAAAAGTTTATGGTATTTCTAGAGGTAGGGTACCTTTGTGAAGGATATAGTGCCATGGCTGCTGACCTCTGCCTGCACCCATGTCGTTGCAGTGCTGCTCTCCTTCGCCTTGGATACACGGTCCAGCTTCCTCCTGCTTTAGCTATCATTGACACTCATGTGACTGGGCAGCTACCAGCCAAAACCAGAACACTTTTTTTTTTCCTCCCTAGTTTTCCATCAGCTCCTTTAACCATCCCACTGCACAGCCACATATGTGAGTACCAGTGGTAGCATGGGGTTGAGGGCAGGACTGTGCAGCCAGAGAAGGAGGACAAGACTTGTCCAGACTTCATGGGCTTCTCATTACACTGTTGAGTTTGGAGACAGCCTGGCACTCCTACCTCAACAATCCAGAGTATTGTCACTGTTCTCAGGCCTGGAAAGACACGTGGATGCAGAAGGGGACCTGGAGAGTGTTGGTTTGGCTCCATGAGTTGCCTGCAAACACTGATCAAGAAAGACAAACACCTACTGGGCTTCTGTGCTGATGGTGTCTGATAGAAGCACCTACCAGAAGGGACAACAAAAATTTCACACTTTGCTTGAATTGCAGTTCATAACTATTTGCCTTTTGGAAATGTCAGCAGGTACAAGAATGAGGCAGGAGGGTTTTTTTGGTTCTAAGGCAGGTATTGTAAGGCACCCACCATCAGCCCTACTATTTAGGCCATTTTTGCTAAGCTGCACTGTCTGCACAATAATACCACTTTGTGCTTGATGACTTTGGGCAGCCTCATGTAGTAAGGGCTGTAATAAGGTGTGAAATAAAGATTTAATAGCACAGCATTGCAAATGCAGTCTAGCAAAGGAGTTCATTACAGTTCCATTAAGATTGCACAGTTAACATTAAAAACAGCCAAGAAACGCAAAAAAAAAAAAAAGGTATTAAGGTTCCTGTGGCAGCATTAAGTCAGTCACATTGTACAACCAACATGTACTGTTTCTTGCTCTGGGCCAGATTGTACAACTCTCACTGTTAGCACAGTTGCCTGATTATAGCCATAGGATCTGAAGGTCTCAGAAACCATCAGCCCATAGGATTAGGAGCTCTGCCGAAGTGGAAGAGCCTTTGTTCACTTTGGTGAACACCATCCATCTTTCCCAGTCCCCCAGCTCACAGTACAGCTGGGAGGTGCCAAGCAGAAGGAACTTAATCGGGTCAAACATTTCAATTTGTATCAGAAACTCATTTAAAAAGGAAAGAGCTGCTTGTGCATCTCTGAGGGCAACCTCTTTGCTCCCATCAGTGCTGGCTGCCCTATTCATTCCTAAGTGATTTTAGTCTTGGCCTCCAACAGAGTTGTAGGGGAATTTTTTTTCAAGAAGCCATGATTTTGTTTTCCACACAAACATCTTGATTTTTCTGAAGCTGGTAGGGGGTTTTAATAATTATTCCCCCCTGAAATATGTTAGGGAAAATGTTTTGAAATGGTGAAAGTATTTAATTTGTGTATTTTCTGAGCTGAGAAACATTTTCAGAGCCAAAATGCTGAAATGTAATCAGTTCAGTGTAGCGATATGAATCCATTCATAGATTTCTTCCCTGGATTTCCACATGTAGATGTTTTGAAATATTAAATTTTCATCCAAAACTGGAATGGGAAACACTTTCCCTTTTGCAACAGATTTCATAAGCTGGGAAAGCTGTTTGCAGACCATCAGGTTTTTCCAGGAAAAAGAATATATATGCGTCAAGTTTCAAGAAACATCTGGAAATTTGACTGTGGTTAGCTATGTGTCACTACTTTTCTGCTTCTTTCTGTCTGTCTGTCCTTGCCATGCCATAAATCTGAAAGATGAGGTCATTGAAATATTCAAATAAATGTCTAAATATAGTCATCAAATTTAAACAATTTTATTCACTTAGGTGGTAAACTTTTCAATATCAATCTGTCTTCTTTGTCCTTATATAAGACCTCTCACAGGAGTAATAAGAAAACGAACCCCCAAATAGGAGAGACTAAAAACATTTGCAGCAATGCTTCTCATGTGGGGAAAGCACGGGCATATTAGCTGATTTCTGGTTCTGCAACAGATCCTCCTTTTGCCTTTGGGCAAGTTCTTTGACCTCTGCTCCCCGCTGTTTTAGGAAAGAGACACACAGCTTTTGTGTTGGCTTTTGAGGTTTTACATCTGTTGCACAGGAACAGGGTAAATGTTATGGTTTTAGTTTCTGTTTTTAAGGGGCTACGGGTGTCTCTAAGTCCCATGCGAATGTGAGCCACACTCACAAATATTGCCTGTTATGAGAATTAGCAGGGAAACCTGTGCAATTTCCACTCTCTGAAGTGAAGGTTACCAAACTGAGGCTATAGAAATTTAATGTATTCAAACATTGCAGTGCTATGTGTAAGAGGATGTGATTTAAGGTAATGCATTTTAACACAGCATTATACACTTGCAAGAATGATTTTCCATGTAGTTATAGTCCTGGTTTTAAAAGACAGTACATCAAGACACATGATGAATTAACTTGACCAAAAGCTTTTTATGATAAATGGCTGGTGCAGTGGTACAACATACAACTGACCCAGGCTCTGCAGGGACAGCTTGCCTGCCTTGTATTTTGGGGTATTACTGTGGGCTGGTAAAAATGATGGCTTGAGTCATGAACAACGTTTTGCGCTGGACATTGCTTCTCTGTGTGCAGGTGCACAAGAAGGGAGAAAGTATCCACCTTCCTGGCTCCACTGGGAAGGTGGATACTTCAAGGTATGTTGGGAAATGAGGTGGTGACTTCAGATTTGGAGGCAGCTGCCCTCTCTGGTACCAGTTGCCCCAGTAATGTCATAAAAGGGGAATACAGGCCTCTGAGAAGCACAACCCCAAGCCACTGCCAACCTCCTGACTTTCTGAGTCACAGAGACTGAATTTGGGCAGGGAAGTCACCAAAAGGCTGAGGAGTCTCTTGCCTGGCAGTGCTGGGTTCTCAGCTCTAGTTGCCCTAAAGGAGCCCCATTTTAGGGGGGAACTTCCCCTGCAGCAGGACTCATCCAGGGTGTTCCCTTTAGGGGTAGTGTCAGGGCTGGGATGCTGGTGCCCAGGTACAACCCTCTAAAGGCTAGAGAAGTCTGCTTTCTGCAGAGAGCATGATAACCCCCAGCAAAACCACAGTCCTTTTCAAATCAAGTCCTCACAGCTTGCATCCACATCCAATGGAATATTAATTATGATCAAAAGTACAAATGTAGCAAACAACTCTTTTGGAAAAAGTGATTTATCTGTCTAAGCAGCATTATTAATTATCAGTTTATCAGTAGCTCGACACGAAACACATAATTATATCTGTGAATCATTTAATAATTAGGGCACAAGTTAATTGCCATCATTCACTAGCTGAGTAAAATCTCCATGAGGCTAACAATGGGACCCCGGTGGGATAGAGGTAATTTTAACACATGTCTTCAATTAATAAAGTCAAAACTATAAACCCAACATAATTACAGTGGTTGACAGGAGTGTGTGAGTGTGGGGGGAGTAAGAGTTTTGACAAACTAATGGCAGTAAATTAGCAAAATTTAATAATTTCCCAAAATATTCACATTCTGAGGAAAACTATAGTCTGAAAAAAGAAAAAGAAAGGAAAGAATAAAAAATTGGAATGGAATGGAAGTAAATGGATATCACTGAGTTATTCTGAGCAAATCTGTGGAGAAATGAATGCCTGGTATTTATGGGCTTTCCATAGGGACAAAAAGAATTTATGTGTGCTCAAAGCAGGGGTGAAACAGCAAATGAAATATCTTTATACCTGCTTTTTAGAGGCTTTTTTTCTGACTGCTGCTATTGCAACACATTGTCTGGATGGGCAGTTTGGGCACTGAACTACTCCTCAAACTGATGGTATTGACATCAAGTATTCTGAAATCATGAATTAACTGTTCCCTGCCACTCAGCACCATCTTCAGATATGAAGGTATCTAAAAACTGAATACTTAGGAGATCCTTTTCCTTTTCCTCCTAAGTTTTGAATCTTGAAATTGCTTTCATATCACGGTTGCCAGATTTCGGTTTTTTATTAATTCAGGCTAGAACACTGTTTTAAAAAGACAATAGCTGAGATCCCAAATATTCATGGGACTCCAAGAGCTGGGAATAAGGAAGTAACCAGCACATGTTGCCAGGTTGGCAGCAGTGCAGGGACTGCAACACAGAGCACGCCAGGAAGCGGTGTTCCTTCAGCTCACCTCTCTGTGTCCCATCTAATTCCCTATGTCCCCATTGCCTTTGGTTTTAACTGACATTAGGTAATGACACAGCCAAGTAATCTCAGCTGAACTGGCTATTCGGAAGAGATTATTGGAGCATTCAGCTTATTTTCCTTCCACTGGTTACACCTCCATTCTGGACAGGCAGCAAACAAAAGAAAATTATCTAGATATATTCAATTTATCTTTCAGTATTTAACATGAGAGTGAGATCACCCCCATGTCTTCACTCAATGGGAGAAGCAGGCAACCACAGAATACCCATGTGGGCTCGTGGTAGTCCTAGGGAGGCGTCTATCTTTTATGCTGATTGCAGAATATGGCTAGGCTGCTTCTAATGCTCAGCCAAGTGTCAGATTACGTGGACTGAACTCAGGCAGGAGGATCTAGATCTGGTGAAAAGGGATGGGTTTCCCACCGACACCAATTTGGAAAGGGAAGAGTTTACGTCCATCAGTAACCCAGAGTTTTGTTGCACCACCTTTGCTAAATCACAGGCGACTCTATTGTATCTCCTTCTCCTACTGTTTATCATTTGCACTTCTATCCCGAGCCAAACCGGGACTCATCGTCTAAGATGCTGTGCAAACACAGGCTGAGAGATAACACAGAGAGACAAAGCAGATGAAAGGAAGACCTGCTTTTGAAATGATCTGCCTGGGGAGCTCTGTCATGGTGCTGGGACTAGTACACACCTCTATCCCATTCAAGGTGCATTCAGATACTTGGGAAATGTGAAAGACTTCTCATTGTGAGTGGGTGTAGCAGAATCCATCACTATTAATTGGACTGTTCCTGGAAAATCTGCTAATTTTCCTCTGCCTTGTGTAAAGGTATAGAAAGATAGAGACGGAAGGAAAGAGACTAACAATAGCAGTTACAGAGGCTAGGTCCAGACTATTTCCTGATATTTTAAGTAGGAGAGATAAATGTGAAATGTAGACAGAATGTTAATCTAAAACTGTCTTTAACATTTAAATCAGAGTACTAAAAGCCAGGCTGGGTCAACCTGTTTCAGATAAGAACTTTCCTTATAAAAATCCTCAGCAGACCCTTGACAGAGGTGATGGTGTATATCTAGCTGTGAGAACTCAAAGTCAATGAACCACAGGTACTTGCTGGCTAGTAGCTGTTAAATCACCCACTCCTCAGGTGGAACTTGTCTTCCTGGCATTAGCTTTGATAACAATAACAATGATATTAACACCAGTGACTAATTAATACCTAGTTAGTATTGGAAGACATTTCCACTTTGTGATGACACTGAAGATTTAAAGATCAGTCTGAGGGGGTTGGATTGCTCACTCTTAAATGGGATGTGTGAACAGTGATAGGACTGCAACAAATATGTGGAGCTGCAGGTTTTGTTCCCTTGGATCACTCAAAGAAAGCTTGAGCACAGCATGGGTGAACAGGCTAGGAAAGAGTGGTTTAGGTGAAAGTATTGTACTGTGACTGGAAAACCATACAGGGAGAATAGCCATATAGCTATCTGTAGTTAAACTGGAAGGGTCTATTAAGAAGGATCCCACAAGCCGCTGACCTGAAATTCTTCAGTGTTCTTAACAGCTTGGGTATTAGAATAAATGTGTAACTATTAAGCTGTGGCTCCAGCAAATGTGCTGGAGAACCAAGATGGAAACATGACCTGGAAAAGGAAATAGCACGCAATTCAACAAGGTGAGTGTAAGGTGCTCTGCCTGACAGGAATAATCTGCAGTGCAAATGTAAAGGAGAAACAAGGTAGCCAGGTAGTATTTCTAGGGAGGAGAGCAATGGGAGTAGAGAGGATAACAAATAAAGCACTTTCAGAAATGCAAATAATGCAGATCTCATTCCAGGATATAGACTAGGAAGGTTTCTTGCAGGCAGTTTGACTCGGTAAGGCTTCACTGGGATGCCAGGACCTAAGTCTGGTCACCATATTTCAGGTGGTGCAGATGTTGAGAGCCTAGAAAGCACTGTAAACTTGAAAGCTGCTGCCAGGAAAGTTTTAAGAAACTGAGTGTGATTAGCGTAGGGAATAGATAGCCAAAGGCAGGCATGTATGTAACAGTCTGCTGCGTGGAAGAAGGGAGAAAATTGCTCTCCCCATTCATTGTGAAAAGGATAAGAGGTAATGGGCCTAAATTGTAGCAAGAAGTATTTATGTTAGACACTAAGAAAAGCTTTCTAACAGTAAGGTAGTTATGCACTGGAAACAATTGCATGGGGAGGATGATGATTTTTCATTGTTGAGGTCTTGGAGAAGTGGGTAAGCCCACACAGGTCTGATGGGCAGCGGGGAAGTATTGGCAGAGCAGGGGGAGACTTCAAATCTCTCTCAGGTTCCCTTCCTTCCTCTTCCTCTGTGATTCAGTCATCCAGCACAAATGTTAATTCTGAAAATGCTGGGAGAAACTTCTTCCTGCAGAGTTTGTAGTCTCTGGTTTGCATATCTAAAGGCTACAGTTCAGCTCTTGGATGTTTATTCCAGAGTTGGACTCCCAAATCTTTCTTAGCGTGGCAAAGCTTCATCAAGCGCCCATGCGTGTAGGTGGGAAAATTAGCTAGCTAATTAACTGACAGTCACAAACGGGTTGAAGAGAGCACAGAAATCAGCCACCTTGGAAAAGCATAGAGATGCAGGCTCATACATTAACACCTCCACTGGGACCATTTTGGCAGTGGTGGTGCAGGGCAGAGAGAGCCAGTCAGAGGCATCCTGTGCAGCACACTCAGATTTGCTTCTCCAAAGCAGGCAATCCTGACAATCACCCAAAGCAGCCTTAACTGTCTGTATCCAACATGCAAAAGATTAAAATCTCTTTGTCTCAGAACCAAGTACAGATGCATTCATTCAGAGAAGAGCATCCACACCTTACCAAGCCCTCATTCAGCCATACAAGATTTCTCCAGGAGAAGGAACATGGGAAGGAGGCAAAACTACAAATCTGGGGTCATTAGATCAACTCCTTGTCTGTCTGAAATATAATCAGTGTTATTCCTAAAGACTTGCTCATCTGTCATTCAGGTTTTGTGTTTAGAGGACGGTAATTAAGTGCTATTAATATGAAAAACTCATTGATCCGATCACTGCTTGTGCATGATTTGCACAGGCATTAACCTAGTCTGGCTTGGTCCATGAGCATGATTCAGTTATGCATATAATAATAATGATGATAACGACAGTAAAAATAATATAGTAAGCACTTATTTCTTGAGCAATATATATATCTATTTATAAATGCATATTGCACTATGTTAGAAATTTTTGAGAAATGACTTCTTTTTGTGGCATTCTGAATTAGTTTTCATTTCTAAGAGATAAGCAAGTCACTTTAATTTTTTTTATCCTGCTTTCAATACTTTTTCTCAATTCTTCCACATCCTTTTTCTACTTCTGTAGGCTTAAAAAAAAAAAAAAAAAAAAATTAATTTATTGGTGTTTTCCAAGGTCCTGTTTTCCCAGTTATTTCTTACAGGAAATGATCTTGAAAAATACTATGATTAAAAGGAGGCAAACCAGTACAAAATTATGGGGAAGGAAAAAAAAACCCCAAATATATGCAAATTATTTTTCTTGGAAAGGTAAAAAACAAACAAGATAAGATAAAAAAAGTCTCGTGTTGGAAGACCCAATTAAAAAGAGGAATTTCTAGGAAAAATATGGCTGGTTCCATAATTTCCAGATGTGAGTTCTCCTTTATATACTTGGGGATTAGAAGAACCCCAAACCGTTTCCTACAGCATTGGAAAGCAGATACTTCTGGAGTGGAACTTAGCAGTCCCCAACTGTTTGTTGCTGTGCCTTGATTTAAGACCAGAAGATGATACCAAACCAAGCTGAAATTGCAAGACAATGCAGGAAGCAAACTAAAATGTTATTTGGTGATAAAACAACACCTGATCTACAAAAATACCAAAATCGAAGGTCACCCTGCCTCCTCCCACCCCAAATACTTTAATCACTGCTTAAGTAATTAAACCCCCCTTTCACTTTCCATCCCTCAAAACCCCTTGCTTCAAACCAATAACCTATGATTGCTCTCCAGGCTTAAAACTTTGCAGGTGCTTCTGTGCTTTACTGAACTGAAGCCATAATGAGCATTTGACATCTAGGACTATTTCTGCAGTCAATAACAATATGTGATATGCTGTAAGAACATTCATATCCATCTTGCTTGGATAGAAGACAAAGCAAGCTCAGGGGAAAGAAATCTTACTGCAGTAATATCTTAGGTAGTGGTAGAGTAACGCAGTGAAAAAACTGGCACAGCTAATGCCTCTTTGTGCAATTATTCCCACTTTTATAAGTTTGCCCCAGTGTGGAAGTTTTCTCCTTTAAAATGGGCTGGCAAAGATAATCCATTAATTCAACAGCACTGGAAAGTTAACATTTTTTCCCTTCATTAGCAAGTTCAAAATTGCATTTTATTTCCATTTTGATGAGATTTTTATGAGTTAGAAAGATGAAGTTGAACCCCAGGAGCTTAATGGACCCAGAAAGATCGCAGATACAGGATTGAATTCAATGAACCGTGAGGAGTTTAGTAAATTAATTAAATTTAAGAAAATAATGATTTTTTTTGTCTGCTGGATTAAAAATGCTAAAATGCAATGAAAAGTTAATTTAATGCTAAAACTTTTTCCCCTAAATTTATTTTGCATTGGTATTAAATAACTTCTGCAAAGCTTAAAAAGTAGTGAAAAAAGAGGGGAGAAGACTTCTAGAAAAATAATTATTAAACTATTTCCTGATTCCCTACTGCATCCTGAAATCATTTCAGCCTGAGGACTGTCATTCAGAGGTGTGAATAACCCACTTTGGGGTGTCTGTAGGGTTTCCCAGACCCACATTTCCCCTGTAGCTCTTCTTTGCTTGGTCTTGTTGCAGGAACAGCTCAGCTGCTGGTCTCCTGAAGTTCGTAGCCCAATATGACCTTCTAGGGTCAGAAACTCTGGTTTCCCTTTCCAAGTGAAAAGGCTGAAGGGTTTAAATTTGCTTATTAAGCTTTTTGTGTCCCACCAGTAGGCTGATTTGTAATATCTGGTATGTTTCTTCTCTGCTTGGTTCCACCCAGACTTAGCCCTTTGCAGCACTTCTTACACTGTATTGCAGACAAATGAAAAAACCCAATCTCAAGGACTGTCTCCAGGCACTTTTTGGAGATAAAACCAAAAAGAAGCCAGCTCCCTAAAATAAACAACAGACTGCTGAATGAAGCTTACTTGCCACCCTACACTCCTCAACCCAACCAGATGTGTGAATCTAGCAGATCAATGAACGTGTTGGAACGAGAGCTACTTTAACTCTCAGTATCTTGGTGCTTTTCTTTCTATTTTCTCTTTTCACACACAATGTCAGACATTGCAAAGCCAGCTCTTCTTATGTCAGTTGCCTGAGCTGTAACAAAGCAAACAACACGGATAATTTCAGCAATTAGCAGGGGGGTGTTAGTGTCACTGTGGAAATAGGCACAAGAAAACCTGCCAGAAAGAAAAGTAAAAAAAATACTTTTGAAAAAGCAGAATTAAGTCAGTTTCCCTTCCCACTTTTCTTCCTCAGGTGAATACCATTGCAAAGAATGACATTTCAGAAATCTGTCATTATTGATGATATGGTAGATTCACATGGGGCCATTGGAGGAATATGACTTTATTCTGCATCCAAAAACAATGCATGAGTTTCCTTTAAAAGAGCGATTGGCTTTGTCCTGTGATTAATGACCTGCCACTCAACAGCAGCTAACCAATCTTCAAGGCATGGCATCCAATAGGAAATTAATCAGTGAATGAGAACTGGTGTAACCAAAACCAGAGAGGAAACCTCCTAAAGCCTATCAGCAGAATTATGAGTTGAAATCAATCAAATGGTATCATCAGCGCTGATTGACAGTCTCTACACAGCATTGCTCTTCAGTGGTGTTCAGGTAGAGAGATGGGCTCCAAGGTCATTTGATATTGTTGAAATCCTACAAAAACCACGAAGGAATTACAGTATTTGACCATGAATACCAGGTACCACTGAACTCATAATGCTCAAAGGCTGTGTGTTCATATAGTATGAACTGCTGCTGATGACTGGCGGTGTACTCGTGCTTCTTGAGTAGATAAAATGATTACTCACTTTAAAATGCATGCAAGTGATGTGGAAGAAGATGATAACATATACAGAATAAATGATGTAAGGTTTAAGGAATTGATTATGGATGTAGGAAAGGGGGTATGACTTGGATCCGTTGGATATGGACTTCTGGATGTCTGGATCTCATTATACATTGCTGGTCATGGATGCACCGTATCAAGCTTAGTTCCTGTCATTCTGCAGGAGAGGCAAATCCAGATTTGAATTTGTCTGTGATTCAAAGCAACTGAGAGATTTGGGATTTCAGTCTGTGGGATTCTGTAGAAGTCACTTCTTGCTAAGTCCCTCATGGAATAGCTGTAAATGAGTCAAAGTCATTGGCTTTCTATCTCTAGCCAGTCAGAGGGGAAGAATCAGAAAGGAGATGTTGCTGACAGTTACAATTTAGTTGTCATTGGTGTTAAAAAAAAAATTTTTTTTTTTTTTCCCAATAAAACAAAGAACCCTTTGATAGCTGGCATTTTCTCCCTACAAGTGACTTGCAGAGCATGGTCAAGGCATTCTCTTGACCCTTTGGAGCACAGACCCTTCTCTTGACCCTTGGGACACTTGTCCTGGAGACCAATTTTACCCCCTTTTTAAACAGCTGATTGCTGTGTGGGCAGGAGCATGTTTGCCTATGATGTCTCATTGTGGATCATGAGGCACGGAGTCCCATCAGCCCCTCTCAGGGTATTGAGGAGAGAGGAGGAAGCAGAAGCCCCCCTGCATTGAACAGTTGAGAGATTGTGTTGAGAAGGTGAAAATGTCCCTCCTTCTAACCACAGTCAGTGCACTGTCCTTTACCAGATGCTGACTGGCTTACTTAAGATTCACTGTTGGGAACAGAGTGCATTAAGACTGTGTTTTCTCATTGACTCCTACCATTATGGATTTAAAGCTCATGCCCTCCCCAGCCAAAATCTTTATTTCACATGTGGCTGTTCTTCTGAGCAGAGAGATGAGCTGCAAAAGTCACAGCTATCGAAGACTGTGTTTGGAAAAGACATTGTTAGTTTTTGCTGTTTTCCACCTCAGTCTGTTGCACTGCATCGTGTCAAGCTCGGTGATGTGCATTGCTCAGCTGCACAGTGTTGGGTTGCAGCAAAGCTCAGGTTGGAGCTGGGCATGTCTAAGCTTCCTGTAGTTTCTTTTAAGTGAAAGTTAGTTGTTTGCAATTCACTGTTCTTTACATAATGTCTTTTGCAATAAAATGTATTGCAGTACAATATCCTAAAGGAGGCAGAGCTTCATTCCAGAGGCTGGGGTCTTACACAACCTTGCAGAAGCAACAGGCTTCCTTCTCTGCTCTTGTAATTTCTCACAAACATGTGTCTTGTGACCTCCATTATGAAGAAGGGACTGAAGAACTCAAGGACGCAGGTAACTTGTTAATTCTTGTGGAAAGTATGAGATCATTGATGCAAAAAACAAGACCTCCAAGAACAGCACCTTTTCAAACCTTATCAAATAATATAGTTCAGAAGATCTTGTTTCCTTGGTGGTGTTGGGAATCATGGAACTATTCCCCAGAATGAGCATATTAAAACAATCTAATATCTTGCACTGAATCAGTACTTTAATTGCTGCAAAGAGCTTTGAAGCACTTTGTGGCAATTTGGAGAATGTTTCTGGGCTCAGTTTCTGAATTCTCTTTGATAGTGGGAAATCACTATGTGGATCGCTGTTCTTTTAAAAACTTTGTAAGGGAATGTGGAGCTTTTGCTTTTTTTTTGCTTTCATTTGCCTCCCAGCTGAGCCAAAACTAGAGAGAAAGGAGACATTTTTACATTGCTAGAGCAGGGCTAGTACAAGGCTAGCAATGAGGATGATAAACTTTGATAGTCATCCATCAAAATGAAGCCTGCTTCACAACAAAATACCTCAACTCAAGATGAACCATTCTTTCAAGTCTAGACTCTTGCAGGAGGCAGAAGAAACTAAACAATGAATCAGTTACTGAGAAATTTTAACTGCTTGCTAAGTGGCTTCCTTGACCCCTTGTAGAAATCTAATCTAATATCCAGAAAATGCTCATGGCACACCTTGTGATGGGCTAGGAAAGTGAGGAAGCGAAATGCATAGAAACAGACATTATTCTGGCAAGAGCTCTGTTTTCTTGTACTAGCTGAAGCAAAGAGGTCTTGAGGTGTCTGTGTACTTGCATGAATGCATGTCATCCAAATAGGCCAACTCAGAATCAGTATGAATAGAGTCTGGAAAAGGGTTGCCTTTCAGGTTTGGGGAGCCTAACTGAGGCAACTTGACCACCAGGTCCCTTTTACACAAAGGAGTAACAAAGACCAGAAAATGCAGCAAAGGTGCCAAGGAAAGAGCCAGAATTACTTTCTAATTAAAAGATTTTGGGATCAGTGGAATGCCGCGCAGACGTGAGTTCCTTGGCTGTGGAGCATTATGGGGGCTATAACACATTGCTGAGAATCTAAGCACAGTAAGTCCTGCTATTGCATGCTCCCACAAAGGTGGTTTGAAGTCATATCATAAAATGAACAGGAGTTCTTTTCTACCGTAATGCTGGTCTGGCTTCCTCAGTCTTTGCAGATTAAGCAGGTCTGTCTGCTTGGTCTGTAAAGACTTCCAGAGGGGTTTCCCTCAGCTGCAATGTTACCACAAGATATTTTCTTATCAGTGCAATAGCCACACGATAAATTGCATTCATCCCCATTCAGGTTAAACTGAAAAAGGGGCTGGGGTGTGGATTTCACATACCACTTTAATTTACTCTCTCCTGCCTTCAGAACATTTACTAGCAATTCTAATGTTCTGCAGTCATGGAGGTTGTGCTCTGTTTCTTACTCTGCTTTTATTTTCCAGGTGAAGAATAGGAAAGCAGTTTTTTTGAAGCCATTTATTTATTTTCAAATGCACCACTATCTTCCTGCAGAGTGAGAAGTAATGGATAGAAACTCCAAAAGGCTATTATCAGTCTGATGCTGAGAATAAAATGGGATGGATAAAGATTTGGTGGAGTCCTGAAAGCATCTGTAACTATTTGTAGCTTAGAATTATACCTGCAGATTACCCAGATCTCTCTGAATATGTTACAATATCTACCATGACCCCTACCACTTACTGCATCAGGCTTCCTTACCAGCGAGCAAGATTTTGCAATGAAGAAACAAGTCTGTCTCTCACTGGAGTCACTAGGAGTTTGATAGTCTATGGCCACTGGGATTTGGTTTAAAGTCTCCAGGCACAGAAAGCAATGGACCTGGCATCCTTTCATTGTGCTGGTGGCCCTTGGGATGAGGGAAGTAGCACAAAGATCTCTGTAACACAACACAAATCATCTAAGACATGACCAGTAGGGACAAGCTATAGCCAGAGCTTGAGAGCTTACCGTCATTTTCTTGTTATGGATTTTCTTCTTATTGGGCTAATCACTCACAAGCAGGCAGCTGCCATGCTCTGGGGTTAGGACTTTCTGCCCTTGCTGGGAAGGCAAATGAGCCACATCTTCTGCAAAGGAGAGGGACTCCCAAGACAGATGCTCTGTGTGTGTCAGTGGTTCCTGAGCCTGAGGTTTGTCCTGGGACAGAGAGGAGGGTGGTGGGCACAGAGAAACCCTTGTGATAGGGAGCCAGATGGGGATCAGAAGTGGTTTAATCACCCATACAGGGACAAAAGGGGACATCACATATTTGGAGAACACTGTCTCAGGCTCTCCCCTGCTCTGTCCTACAGCAATGGCACTGTTGTCCGTCCCATTTGGTGCATGCAGTAGCCAGGGCTGGGGTAAGAAGACACTTTAGAAGTGAATTGGCAGGACGAGCCTGTCCCTCTGCCCATCTTCCCTGTCTGCCTGCAGCCCCCTGTCTGTGTCAGGGAATAGCATAGCACTGGAAAATCATGTCCTGGGGCAGGAGGGACCCTGCCTGTCCTTGGGCAGTGAGGAACTGGGCCCTGAGGAGAGGGAAATGAGCTGTTAAGTTACATGCAGCACACTTGCGACTGCTCTTTATATTCCATACCCCAGTGCTTTATCCAAAGTAATTTAAATGTCTCAAGCTCTGGTGCCCCCATCACTTTTCCTGGCACATTATTTTGCAGGCTAACTCATCTCACCATTTGCATTTTTCCACACAAAATTCAAAAGCAATTTCCCCTCCCTTTCAATGCCATAATTTCACTGAATACTTTGCTACATACTCCCCTTTCCTTCTGATGTGTCCTGGCTCTCACCCTGGCTCCTCTCTTGTTCCTTTGTATCCCCCAAAGAGGACATGACACCTAGAGTTTTCAAAATGCTTAAGCAAAGCGGGGCAGGTTACTTGCTTAAAATTAGGTCTTGGTAATATATCCATGGCTAGGGCTGAGGCCATGGCTGTGGGATCCATGTATGAGGACCCCATTCACACCATTTAGCACTTGGTGTAGGGCCAAGAACCTCTCTTCCCCTTTTGTCTAGAAAGCTATCCTAGACATCACCTTTTTTTTGCACCTAATGAATGTTTTTTGGGTCTGAGTCAATCATTACAGAAGCTACTGTTTTCATAGGATTTGGATGAGTCTTTTAAAGCAAAAATCCACATAGGATACATGTCCATGCAGTTTTGGCATGCAGATTTTTAAAAGACTAAAGGAAACAATCAAAGCAATTCCTAGAAATCATGGAAATTATGTTGGGCAACAGGGACTATTGGTTTCAATACTGTTGTATGGAAATTAGAAAGGCCTATAGGCAACCAGTGACAACCAAACAGATTAGTGTTATTTACAAACCGTAATGGTATCCAAATGCTTTTTTTTATTAGGATCCCTTGAAACAGAGACTGCAGTGGGTTTGGGAGTATGAGCATTTTAGGCATGCTATAACCTATGGGTTTAATAACAATAAGTCGTTTTCTCTGGCTGATTTACAACCTACTTATCCCATAAATGTATGGTGTATGGTTTTAATTAACACCTCAACAAAAGCAGTTTTTCAGGTGGGGGCGCTGAAGCGTGGGCTGCATTTAAAGTTATATTTGGCAAAAGGAAATCTTTTTTGTACTTGTTCTTCTCTCAGAACATAATTTGTCACTGGAACTCATTGACAGTAGACATCACCCACAAGAAGAATTTGGTAGGAAGAACAGTAATATTTTGACAACTTATAGACCCTCCATTGCACATCTATAGGGTGGAAAAAGAAATTGTTAGGATATCAGTCCTCATTCTTTAGGGCATAACACCTCTCACTAACGAAGGCTTGGTCAGAAGTTGTCTGTGTATTCAGTTTTAACTTACAGGGTTCCAAAAAGCTTCCTTTGAAGCTGCCGGTGTTTCAGAGACACGAACACAGGTGACAAGGAGCTCTGCTCTAAGCCAGATAACAATTTGCATTTGGTGGAATTTCCTTTGGGAAAAATACAAAGAAAGAAATCAGGACTTTTGTGGCGCTCCATACAATGAAGTCTAGCCTAACCTGTGGCCAGTGCTGCAGCACCCATTGAATCTGCACATCCCTGAAGAGAGCACATCCTACTGAGAGACATAGTCTTGGGGAACGGGTGTTTGAATTAAATGGCTTGCTTCTGAAATGGCTCAAGGAAAGCATGTCCCACATGGAGGCCTGGAAAAAGCGTGTCTGAAATGAGTCTCTTGCTATGCTAAAGAACCAGCTGAAAGGTTTCCTCTGATATATTTTCCTGTCTCCCTCCCCAAACTAGTTATAAACTTCTGCTCTGCTTGTCTCTGTGAAAAAGTGTTGCATAACATGACCAATTTTTAGAACTTCCATCTAGTTTATTGCTTTAGTTTGTTTTTGGCGGTTAGTAAGCTTTTTTTTTTCCTGTGACCATGCTGTTCCGTATCACAAATAGCTCTTCTCTTTGCAGTCTTAATTTCCTGGAAGAATCTGTAATGAGCAAGCATTTTTTAATTGGCCTTCACATTGCTTGGTCAAACAAGACAAATTGCACAAAAGATGTAGACTTCATAGCTCTTATCACCTCAGGAACCTGTGTTTTAGCCATGTTTTCTGAGTCATTGCTTTGCACATGCTCAGGGGACATAATGACCCTTCTTTTTCAGTCATCTCCTTATTATCTTTGACTATTAAAATCCAAATCAAACTCAATCATATTTGGAAGTCATAAGGGAAAGGGATCTAATTACCACAATAGAAAACTCATGTTAAACACCTTGTTTTGGCTGTTAGGCCCTCCTGTGTTGCCTAGTGAAACCATGTATGTCAGGTTAAAGAAAGAAGTGAAGCAAATGCAAGCCGGCTGTCTGGAGAGTTTATAAATGGTTACTTGCTCTTGATAAATCAAACAAAATCATCTTCTATATCATCATCTTAGAAAGAAAGAAAAAATGAAGGATTTTGCTCATAATGGTCTCTACAGTTAGATATTTGAATACCCTGGGGATACTCTAATGATACCCAGAAACAGGATAGACACAAATGGGATCACTTCAAGAAACAAGGGAAAGGAAATGCGGCTCATATTTGTAGATATTCTCCTTCCTGGCATCTGTTTTATCCACTATCATGACTCAGACAACTGTGTCATCTGAGCGAGGGAAGGCAATTTGGGAGATTACAGGAAATGCTGAAGGCAAAGCAGGTGAAGAAACCTGCACAGTCCTGAAAGTCCATTTGAAATTTCTGGTAGCACAATTTACTTGTTCTTTTCACGTTATGGAGATAATATTAACACTTCCTCTGCCTTTCCCATTTAGATGGCAATTCTTTGGGTGCATTTCTTTGGGTGCATTATATATCTTATTGTTTTTCTGCTTAGAGCTGGGCACAAGGGGAGTCTGACCTTGGTTAGGACATACATTTTCTCCTTTATTGGTTTCTTACATAAGTACTCCTTTGGAACTTTCCAAGATTCCTGTCATCTCTTTCTGCTAAAAACATAGTATTATCACATTGTTTTTGTATTAATTTAATGCAACTTAACATTTACTAGTGAAAACATAGCTTCCTTTCTCTGTGTATCTGTACATCTCCATTTAAAATCTGCTTCTTTTAAATTACAGTTGGATCATGCTAAGAAAGTCAATGGGATTTCTCTTCATGCAGAATAATCACAGCCATTTATTTTATATAGTTTTACCCTTTTATAGGGACAATGGAGATGTAGCTCTGTCAAAATCAAAATGGGGCTGCTGTTTCAAGGCACATCCAACGAGCAGGCAGAAGTGAAGGAAAACTCTTTATTCAGTAGAAGCTGCTGAGACAATTTATACAGGAGTGCACAGGATGTACATATCTAGACTTGCAAAAATAACACTGCAGGAGTTGTAATGACCACCAGCCATCAAGACCGTGTGATTACGAGCCATATCTCCGTTTTATTCTAGCGTGAACAGTGATTCAACTTGCACCCGATCGCAAGTTGTTGTTTTCAGATATTGCCAACAGAGAACAATGTGGGTATATATTGTATGTGCATGTCAATAAAACCTATTTAGAATATGGTTTCATTTCCTTACTGCCACCTACTAGGAAATAACAGACCAAGTATGAAGTTTAACAGCTGTCCCCATGATCAGAAAGTGATTTTCATAAGGTTTTGAAGAGACACCCAGAGAAAACATTGATTCATGTTCAGCCTTGTAGCAAGCATACAGGGAGCCTAGATTGATAAGGAGCTAAGACTGGTAAATCATAATGTAAATAAAAGCACTATTTTTCATGCAGCTTATTTACAATGGCTTTAGTATGCTACATTTCCAGGGAAATATATGTTCTTGTCAGGAAACTTCAGGGGAAGTAAATGAGTTTGAATCACATGAATAGGTTTAAATGCCATGGCTGAAATTTAGTAAACTATTTTGCACTATCTCTTCTTCTTCATTAAAAGTGGAACATTTTTCTCTGTCTCTTGACGTACTTAATAATAAGGCTGGATTACCCAGTGGGACAGTGGGTAGGAGCAGCATCCTTTAGCTTTTCTGAAAAATCTCACACTTTAGTATTAATTCCTCATCATGAGTCAGAATCTGACTCTGAATCAATATGTAATGGAGTCTGGATCCATGAATATTCTTGCTCGTTTCTATTTATCTGTGTATCACATAGTTTGGGATCCAACTATCATTGCAGGATCTGAGCATTTTCCACAAAAAAATTAAAAGCATGAATATATTTGGTGCTTATGAAGTCTCCACCTTTCTCTTGGCTTGGAGTCCAAATTTTGCTTTTGGGAGAAAAATAGCAAGAATTTGGGAATGGCAAAAGACATTTGCTTTATGACCCAAAAAGATGACTGTTAGGGTTTTACAGGGGTAATACACTCACACATTCCTGATTTCTAGCATCACACAGAAGTGACAGGATTATAGGATGGTGTGGGAGACATGACTACAACTGCATTTCTGGCTTTTCATGGCACTGTAGACATGTGCAACTGGATGCGACCTGCAGAAGTCACCACATTCTTCTGTCTGCAAGGAAGCAGAATAAACTACACTTAGGTCATCATCTGACAGGTATTTATGCAACTTCTTAAATATCCTCCAAGAAAGGAATCTCACAACTTTCTTAAGGAAAAGTGAACAGCTTCCCTAATATCCACATCAAAGAGCCTTTGATGTTTTTGGAAACATTGCCTGCATTTTGATGTAATGCAGTTTTCTCATTAGGCCTTGCACTTCACACATAAGTTTTAGGAATTAGGATCTCATGAGCTACCAGACCGAGAACCACAGGACATTGATCAGTTCCAGAACCTGTAATGGAAATTTTTTCTTAACTTTTTTTTCAGTTGTACTGCATATTTATGCTTCAGATATTGTCAAAATTTACACTCAGCATTAGAGTACTGTTTTACAAGGTGGTGAACAACCACAGCGAACAAATGTCCACGGGGGGAACCTCTCTCAGTCTCAAAGATAAGAGAACTGATAGCTGGGGACTGAGATAAATTGAACAAGGCAATACGTTGTGCAGTTTAGGCAATTTTGAACTTTAGTTTTCTTTGGGTTCCTTTTTTTTTTTTTTTTTTTTGTAGGGGTCAAATCAGAAAATAGGTACAAATCTTGCGGGGAAAACTAAGAACTAGAGATGATCTTTGAGATTTCATATCAGGAAAACCTGTCATGTCCTTACCAACTGTACAGATCAGCTGAATCTAGTAAATTTGGAAATCTTTATTCTTTGATAAAACCTTTCTACCTGGAAAGGAATGGCTCTCATACTCCTTGGTAAAAGACTGTTTCAGATATACTAAAGACCTGAAGCTAGTAATGACATAAAGAAACCAAACCACACGTGAAGCATTCTTAATTCATTGTGAAGACATATTGTACATGTACCAGACAATTCATGATTACCAATTAACTTTATGTGGAAGGTACTAGGATTTTATGAAGATCAATGACATAATAAAATCCATACTGTAACTTAGGATGGGTGGATAGTTTCTGAGTCTCGAATGGACAAGAATGATAACTGAGTCTGACCAGCTGTGCAATTATTCACCAAACATTCTCACCTACAATTTTCGGTGAGGCATCATTGTGGATTCAGTGATATGAGAGTTTTCCTTTAACTGATAATACTTGCACAGTCTGTTTCACTTTCCAGGCTGTCTTATTTTCTTAAAACTTGTGGGCAGCACAGACAGGCTTTGTTATCAGGGGTTCCTTGTCACTTACAGGAGGTGGAAGAGGGACAGATACACGAGAAGAGAGCAAGAGTCAGGAAGAGCAAAGAAAAACTAAAAGGTGCAAAGAAAAACCGGGATGCAATGATCTTCCTTTTATATACTTCTGGAAATGCTTAATACCTTTGTCAAATTGCATTTAAATTGGCCAAGAGTGCAAAGTTCTTTGGGAAACAGGAAACTGATCAACAGAGATGCACACCCACCCACACCCACACAATATAACCATCTAAGTCTTTTTCCCTAGGAGACTACCCTGATAAGAAAGAGGCTAAAGGGAAGTAGGGAAAGAGAGGCATTTCTGAATTATGACCATTCTCAGCAGCCAATAGCCTCACCATTCTTTGAAGTTGCAGTTATATTTGTTATATATTTAGTCTCTCTCCCAGATGAATCATTCCCCCACTTCCACCTGTGGGTTAGTAAGTACTTCAATACACAGGAACCCAAGAAATGTGTATAGATTCATCAGCTAGAGCTCAAAAAAGAGACAGCATTTTCAGGTGAGTGATTGGAAGGACCAGGACATAATGGCTATCTGCAGTACCAGTCCCTCTCTGCCTTAGTTGAAAGTCATTGTCCTCAGTTGTATATGATAAAAATTAATGACTTTTTCTATTGGCTCTAGGGTGAAGCAGACACCAGAGAGTTTAAATAATCTGTCACAGAGTGATCATTCAGCAGGAACAGGCACAAATTAACATATAAAATGCAGGTTAAAAATGGCCTTCGTTTAGGTGATCAAAAGTGTGGACATGTAGGATGGGATAAGCCATGGCTCACCTAGCTTTGGTCCCATTTTAGTTGATCTGAGTTTCACAAAGGACTGTGAAGTCCATGCTGAGGTTTCTGAAAAAACCCCCGCAAATAAACTCCTACATTACAAGACCAGCTTAAAATGAGGGTCTCTTGTTTGAGAACAAGAAACCAGAGGGGCACACATGAGGAAGGTGATATAGGAAAGTGACAAGAAAAATGGTCTTTGACACAGGGTAAGGACTTTTTATTCTCATTTATATAGGTCTAGTTATAATGAAGTGCTGACTTCTGTCTGAGATGTCTTGGATATTCCAAAACAAACAAACAAACAAACAAACAAAATTAGTTATTGAAGGAGAAAACAAAATAATTGCTATTTCCAATGCGCATAATAAAGCTATGCAACTCATTGCTTCAAGACATGCTAATATCTTAGCTTCCAATGCAAATGAAAAACATACAGGTTCTTTACATAGTGCATGGGAATGTTCAAAATGACATAAATTGATGCATAAAACTGAAGAATAAATAGAAAAGTTTATGAATCATGACGTAAGCCATCATTTAATGGGTAGGAGTTAGACAAGGTAATGCATAATTGTCAACTGTGAATTCTCTTACACTTTCCTCCTGCGAATATGGTACCAGACTTTGTGCCAGGGACAGGATACTGTACTAAATGGCCCATAATTTTCTCCAGCAAGATGATTTCTATGTTTCCAGTGATGTGGTCTGTCAATGAACAAAAAGTATGTCTCTCTAAATCTTTCATGAAGTGGGAACTGGCCGCTTGCTTAAGTAAAATGTAACTGCAGCACAAAATAGTACAGTATCCAAAATGCACAGTATTTAATAAACAATGTGATGCAGAATGCAATAACTATTAATAAAGCCACTCCACTGAATTGATTTTAGCGCGATTAAACTTTTCTTTACCTTATTTCACAGTCCATTTAAAATGTTCTATTTTTCCTTTAATGGCAAAGGAAAATCTGAGCTTTAATAAAACACAGCAGCATAAATTCAAGACAGCATATGGCACAGATGAACAGAAAGCTTTATCGAAAAAAGACAACAGCACGAAAATCAGAAATCCAGGCTGTGACACCATGTAATTGATTTAGGTAGAAGAGCATCAGTACACAGCAGCAATGAGAAACTGTCAGCAATGGGCCAAGTTACAGTTTTCAAGGTTTTTGAGAATATGGTCATGCAAATAAATGCATCTTAGTGGGAGGTAGGAAGGGGAGGAGAGAGTTTGCAAGAAGCCTACAGCATCTGGAGCAGTAGCTGGTATGTTCAACTTTGGTCTCTTTCTTTTTGGGTAAAGCCCAGATCTGTTGAATATCATTCTTCCTCCACTCACCATGGAAAGCCCCTTGTTTCAGGAGTAACACCCCACAAAATGCAGGCCAAGTTTTACAGTATTGCTTAGGGTGAGGTGTTGCCCATTTGCTGAAAACACCTTCAGGGCCAGGTCTGCACAGCTGTATTTTTCAGGGCAAAAACACAGACCTTGTTTCTCATAGAAAACCATATTGGCAGAGAAGGGACAGTGAATAACAACTGTCTATGGGTGAAAAGCAGCTCCATCCACCTTCCTCCATCCAGGAGACTTCTTCCTCCCTCTCCTATGAGCTGAAGAGTTATAGAACTTTCCAGGTAAGTGAGAGCTGTGGGCATGAGTTTCCTCAGTATGAGCTCTCTAATCCTTGAGCTTTTGTATGAGATAGGATGTTCTCTAGTAGACTTTTCAAAAGAGATATAAGCTGCCACAGCATGTTGTGCATGTGGTCCAATGCCATCCGTGTGCGATGCAGATAAGGGTCTCTGCCATTTATACTCGTGTCGATGCACATCCAGTCATGTGTCAGCTGTAGACTTCTGCTCCAATGTCTTTGGTGGCAGCTGCATAGGCAGTGCTGTCTAAAGTATTAATGAATTAATAGTCCTCAGACTGTAGTGCAAGGTGAAGGTGTGTGATACACAGGCCTACTTCTGTCTCTGAAAGGGGGTGGTTTTGTAGGTATTGGATATGACCTGTTTTGGAAATGAAAATTGCCAAGTGTAGGGCACGATATCTTTGATAAATGATAGATGGACTAAGAGTGAGGACAGAAGCACATGATGGAAAGCATTTACAGCACTGCAACATATCAAGTCGTTGCCCGTCAGCTGAGCCAGTGTGACTGACTGAGCACACATTCACACTTGCTCCGGCTGTAAAATGAAATGTATTAACTTAAACCACCATGGTTTATGTTCCGTTTTCCTTCATAATGGGGGTAGGTTAGGAGTGTTCACAAGGTCATTCCCGGTGCCTCAACGTCTTCACTGACAGATGGCAACTCAATGAGCTGTGGTAATGCCATCATTTCCACTCATGTGCCTGTATCCCGAGGAGTCCTGAGCATTTGCAGCTCAATAAAATCCAGGCTCTTACTGCGCCTCAAGAGAAACAATTATAAAGGACACAGCTTCCCACCCCATGGGACCACAGTGAGCAGGCTACAGAAGTTGCCCGAGTTTTCCATCACACCAGAGTCCCTTTTGCAAATCATTGCCATTGATGTTTTCAAACCTGTCTGTCTGACAGACCCTGTTACAGCAGACAGTCTGGGAGATGACAGCTTGATCTGTATCTCTTTCACACCTCTTTAGGGATAATTTTTGATGTGAGGTAGGTTTTGATCAACTGCCTCCTATCTTATATGCTCAGCTAAACAAGCTATTTGATTTTTTTTATTGTGATGGGTAAATATGTCACTCATGTTGTTGAACATGCTGGCAACAGGAGATGTAAATATGTCATAGCTGACGGTTACAAGCTTCAGTGATCATTCTGGGCTTGAATTAAGGGTTATTTTTGCACTCCCTTTGCAGACACTGGCAGCCAGTTCTGCCTCCTTTGAAGTCCAAGAAAAAACTTTGGGACTGCATGAAATGAGCAACTTTCCATAAATGTAAAATACACTGGTATTTTTCGCATTCATTTGTATTTGTTGTTCATGGGAATAAACAGGGCCAAAGAGAGAGGCAAGTAAGAATGGCTCTTCCACAAGATTCTTGAATCAGCCAAGAGGAAAGGAATTACAGAAACTTTCCCAGATTCTTGACATAAGCCCTCCCCTGCTACTACTTGGGCACCCCAAGTTGCCCTGCAAGAGTTAAGAGCAGAACATGTTTTTCCCAAGACTGGTGTTTAATGAATCGACATTTTTTATGCTCCTGTCCTTTGTCCGCAGGGGAGTGTGTATAGACAGCATGCTCACGGACCTCACCCTTAAATGTCAGGGTGGTGAGGGAAAAGCAGGGCTGTTATGTTGAAGGACATCAGATTTACTTCTAGGGAAGGGCTTCACGCAGCCTGTGGCTTGCTCAGGAGTCTCTGGCTCCTTCTGCCTGTAAGGGCTATAGGTCACAAGACTTGCCTTCCTCCACCTTCCTCCACCTCTCCATCACTGTCCTACAGTACGGGCTCTGTGCACCAAGTCCTTCATGGCCAGGCCTGTCCCTTGCTACATATAATGTAGTCCCAACCGAGCTGCATGACTGTAAAACTACTGTTAACCAGTGTCTTTCTTCATCTGACTCCAGTGAAATTTTACTTTACTTCAAGATGAAGACTGGGGAAGTTAGACTGAATCTTTAATCCTTCCTCCATTTAAGTGATTCTGAGAACTACTCCTACAGGGTTTTCTGTTTTGTTTAATTTTATGTATTTTTCCTTTTCCCCTTTTTGTTTTGATTTTTTAAAAGTGTTTTTAGTACTAAAACAATGGTTGGAAATCCACATGCTGAGAATGTCAAGAATCAATATTTACAGTCTGTTAATGTTCCTTCTAACTGTCTTCTGATGTGAGAAATGGAAGAACAACTCTATCTTTTCAAGATGATCACCATCCTTTGTTCCAGCCAGACAGTTTCTTTGCTGATAGGGTTATGTTTTGTGGCCATGTAAACTCCATATGCGTGTGTTTTTGACAAGCCGTCAGGACTAACCATCTGGAGTGATATCTTGGTATATTTTTTTTCACACTTAAAACACCAACCAGAGACAAACAATTTAATGATCATCTTGTAAAGTGATGTTTTAGAATCATATCAGCAGGGAAATGAATGTGTTAAGAATGCTGTTAAACATGTTTCCCAGGCGGTAGAATAATTGAAGGTGTTTATTGGGGATTTGTCATGAGAACATTAACTGACTTAAGACAATGTTGCTCTGGGAAAAAGAAAAGGTTTTGAAATTCATTAGGACAGAATTTTTGGAACTGTCATAATTAGTTAAAATTTTTTTCTAGAATTAAAAAACTACAATGATCTTTTCTGTGACCATGAAATATTCCTGAGAAAGCCAAATGCAGATTTCTTCTAAATGAGTACAAAAGTATCCACTAATGGCTTCTAAATTCAGGGACATGCAAGTGCAGTTCTCAGAGAGAAGGCATTCCCCCACACTCCTCTCTGCAAGAATGTAATATTCCTCGTTTTTTTCTCTCTTAAACACTGATTACCAGCACCCTGGGGATGCTCTCCTCATAGCCTTGGGTGCCTTTGGGGACTGACTGTTACTAGGAAATGCTCAATAAGCAATGGCATCAAATAATACCCATTTTTATCCGAGGCTGTCCAAGGATCCATGATTTGTCAATTAATAAATTTTAATTAACAGATGCTGCTGCACCAATTAATTGGCCATTGCACTATCAAGACCTGTGTCAGTGAATTCATGTCTTCAGTGAAGAATAAATACATTTTTCACAGCAGGGACTCAGTGTTCTCACTCTGTGTTTGTATAGGATCTATCACAACAAGGTCTTGATTTCACTTTTTGGTCCATTACTATGGCATAAGTATTACAATAAAAATTAGACCACTATATTATCCCCCAGCATAATTTTCCTCAGGTATTGGAGTGAATGTCTTTGTTACTTTTACCAAATAGACTTTACAGTATGTATCCAAAAAATAATACAATTAACCATATTTTTCAACAACTTTTTGAAATTGTCCCTTAAAATATGTCTGTTTAACATCTGGCAGTCAGGCTCTGTTTAGCCTGAGAAAGCCTGTTTTCCTTTGTGATTAATTCCCCTCCCAGAGGCTGAATGAACAGGTACCTGTTCAGCAGAGGTCTGCTAGGAGCTGGAGTATTCAGTTGCTTGTAGGATTAACCCAGAAATTCAAACAGCTGGGCTGAAAATGAATCAAAAGGAGGAGTCCTGAGATCAGACCAGAGCAGAAGCCTGCAGTATTGGAGCAGACCTCTGCCTGCATCCCTGAAAGGTGGAGGCTGGTGAAATCTGAGGACTGCGAAGAAGCCCAAGACTGGCATGTGAGTTTGACCAGACACCCAAGTCCCTTGCACAATCTTTTGCAAGTGTTACTGAACGGAGACATCCTATAATTCCTGCGGTGCTGATACTGAGTATGCATTTCCAGTGACATTGCAATCCCTCAAGCCCTTCAACAGCCCAGAATAAAGGACCGTGCAGCCCTTTAGGAGTTTAAGTTGCAAACCACAGAAGCAATTCATTGAATATATTTCAGACAAAAGTTTGTAGCAAAGATCTCTCCTCCTTAGTATCTGTAGCACTGCTGGCTATTTTGTTTATGCATTGTACATCTTATTTAAACAGCCTTCTTATTTTTATGGCACTTTTTTTTCATCCCTTGTACCCCTGTTTATTCCATATATTACAAGATTTTATGTTGTGTTTTACTAGTGGATCTGAACTTTGAAACTGTTGAAACTAAAGCCCTTTTGCCATAGTTTATATTTCCAATTTCTTGTATTTGTTTTCATTAATCATGGCTTTCTTCACAGGTGGTTTCTTTTATTACCTTGTTATTGATGCGAGCAAAACACAATTTTTTTCCCTCTCATACATTTACTTTTCCCCATTTGAGTTATGCCTGTTGCATTTATAAATGACCATGCCTGCAAGGCATTTGGGCACTTAGATGAGAAATGCTGATGCTGAAGTCAGAGCTTTGAGACACTCGTGTCCATTTGCGGTTAATTTAGGCAGCCTCCACAGCTCATGGATTTCTATCTATCTGCATCCAGATCTCTGGGTAGTTGCATTCTGCTTCTTGCATTGCAAATAGAAAAAAAGAAAAAAAAAGAAGAATATATAAGAGTACAATAAGAAAACAAGTGATGGGTCAAAATGGTCTTGATGTAGCCCTTTTTTCTCCATACATGGAAAGAACGATGTCTGTTCAACTTTGGGAGAAGATATATTACCAGCATTTGATAAATGGGCATAAAATAAGATATTATATATAGAAGGCAAAATTGTCATCATTCTTGGTCTTTTCTACCGGTAGGAGTCACTCCAGAGCAAAGACTAGAGAAACATTTAAAAATACACTTTCTTTTGCCCCCCTCAAGGGTGTAAACAATATTAAATAGTGAAACTCATTGCCTTGTCTTCCAGATCTCAGGCATACATGAGGCTTTGAAAAGCACCTATTTAATCAGTGCACTTATGAGAATTATAACACTGATAAGTTATATAAAAAACCAAACCCCAAACTGCATAATTCCACTATGCAGTGCTCTAACTTATACTTCATCCTCTTGATGTTGAGCAGAAGGACTAGGAAAATACAAGGGGATGGTGCTGGATCTTACTGTACTTTGATAGAGCTCATCTAGAATGACTCTTCTTATCAGGATTGGTGGTGGGACAAAAAGGGGACACACTGGATCACAAGAGAGAGAGAAAGGGCTGTGCTTGCAGCAGCAGAGGTGACAGCCTGGACTCCAGCTCATGGGGGTGTTAGACGTGGTTTCTGCAAACTGCCAGGAGTCCTTCGACTATGCTTGCTGGGAGCTGAGAAGACAGGGCTGAGCCACACTCTTCTTTCATTAATAACACTCTTGTACTGCCTTAAATATCTAAGAGTAAAAATGTAAACGAAACAAACACACAGTCAGGACTCAGATCCCCTATACTGAGCTCACCTTACAGCCTGCATGACAAATTAGTGACCTGCATGTCATTTATCCTCCACTCCCAGAGCACTGCTCTATTTGTCTCTCTCACCTATGGAAGTTATTTCTCCTCTCCTCTTACAATTGCTCCTGAATTCTGGGCTTGATCTGTCAAAACTGAAATAAATTATCCTTTTTCTTAAGTAGGGATCAGGGTCTCTGGGATGGGAATGGGAGCTTAATGGGAGTCTTTGGGTTGGGGAAGAAAGAGAAGAGAAAAGCACAGCTGCCAATAAACCTGGACTTTCTCAGGTGATGGCTATTGTGGGAGTGTATATAGGGTCCCTTGCTGTCACAGACCACTTCAGACTTTTTCTCCTTCCTTTTTCCTCTTCAGTCAGATTTGAGAAAAGCAGGTATTTTTCTCTCTTGATGCAACAAGTGGCACATTTTTCATCTTGCAGCAGCATACAAAGCAAAGCCATTAAAACAGCCAAAGACCATCAAAAGGCAGCATGGCAGGACCGTAAAAATGAGTCCACCTTTGCCCCGGAAATGGCCCAATTTTATTTTCTACCTGTCATGTTGCCATAACAAATAGGAACACCTTTGATCATATCTGCAGACCTGTGGGAAGGCCATCCCTTATTTCTCCACCCAGGTTCAGCACAAAAATTGAGCTCAGCTTCTGTGCAGTCAAGCTTTTTAATTTTTTTTTCCCTTTCAACCTCCTTGTCCGTTATTAATCAAGAGATTTACTGTTGCTTGAACTGGATTTTTATTTCATTAGCTACTCAGGGTCAGATCTTGCCTGCTCGCAAAGTCTGTAGTAAAGCACCTGGGTAAAGCACCTGCCTTCTCTGCTAGAAGTAAAATCTGATCCTAAATGAAACTCCAGACTAAACATATTTGCCACTCTCCTAATTCTTACTGTATTTACCCCAAACAATTTAATGAATGCTGGAGGATGTAAAGCTGGCTTGAGAGCAGTCAGAAAATGGCTTTTGGTAGGTACAAATTCCAATTCCTAACCATATTTTCTTCACATTTTTCAGTCAAAGAAAAGCATGGGTGTTAGCACACCGTTAAAATGCAATCCCATGTGCAAGCCACAGAGTTAACACAATGTGTTGCTAAGGTATACCACCTAGGAAATGTGTCTACAGGTATTGAAAGAAATGTATTCAATATGAAAAATGCAAATGTCATTTTAAATGAGCAGTTGAAAACTTTGCATGAGCTTTTGGCTAACATCCTAGTCTGTATTGAAGTGAGCTGGGCTGTATCCTGCCACTGCTCCAGGGTGACCTTAAGCCACTCTGTGTCCTCTCCTCTCCTTTTCCTTTCCTGGCTTTTTGCTATCTCCATTTGTATGCGTGCTGGGATGTGATGGGACTCTGATTAGGCTCTGCTGTAATAGAAATAGCAGGTAGATAAAAAAAATAATTTTTGTTTGTTTTACTTGAGTAACCTTTTAATGCTCATGACTGTGGAGAAGAGTTTAAAAATCCTTGAGCCTAGAATGTAAAATCCAGAAAGCAAATCAAGCAAACCTCTTCTCCCTTCTCTTTTGAAGCCAGTCCTGTGGTTCGGGGAGCCTTGATTATTAATTTTACTGAAACTGCAGTCCAAGGAGCTGAAGTGAAAACCATTTTTAGTTTAGCTTAAAGGAAGCCTGGTCTATACATGGAAGACAAGGACAGACATTTCTGTACTCTTCTGCAAAGCTTGGATAGCCGAGAGGGTGGCTTTACATTGCCCTTTCCGTCTTGGACAAACTTCCCATCTACTGGGCAAGGCACTGAAAACCCACTTGGGATGGGTGCCTCTCCATCAGCCAACAACCAGACTGACATGGTCAGCCTTACCAGAGCCAATATGCAGAAGGTGGACTTTTGCAGCACCGATCTCCCTGGTGGGGCTGCATCCATCTACATTGGCTGAAGACCTGGCTTTGCAGATGCCTTGGGTGCACTGCTGATTTATGCCAGTGGGCTATCTGGGCCTTATGTAAAGGAAAAACACCTCCAGGAAATCTCTTAGCATTTCAAAGAGCACAGGCATATGCTGCAATTCTACAGTGTGGGTAAGAAATCTCAGCAGGTGGGTGAATCCCTGTTGCTGGCAGAGGCAAGGGCTGGGTCGCGCACAGGCAATCCGCACGAGCCCTGCTGCAAACAGTTGCCTCTGCCCTGCCCTTTGCCTGGCCCAGCAAAGACTGGCTGCAGACTAGAGATTGGGCCCTGCTTTATCGTTCTCCAGCCAGCCTGGGAAGACCTGGCACAACACAGTTGTCAGCCAGATTGGGCCTGACAAGTATCATATGCTTTACTGCACCCGTTAACTGCCTGCTTTTCTCACCAGCCTTGCTGTCATTCATCCTGAAGAGCAGGTGCATTAGCATCTTTGTATAACAGCCTAAGAGGCCATAAATGGTCAGATTTGCCAGGTATAACTGTTGCTCAGTAAGGCGAGGGGTAGACAGTCTTTTCTTTACAGAGCTGAAGGTCGTCTCTGCCCTCTCTCCTTCTCGCAGCCTGTCCTGAATGTGTCATACAATGGCTATTGAGCTCTTCTTTTAAATAATTTCCCTGCACTTGGAAGATGCCCCAATGCTCACATTACTCACACTTGTCAAAACTGAGCAAAGATAGTAAAAAATCCCTCTGGTGTCCTGAGGCTTTGGGCTGGCTGTCCACACGCTGTACTTGGCTTAAAGTACCCTTTGACTCTGGGTTTCAGGATGATGATGTTTGCGTGCCTGAGTGAGGAAGACTGTCCAGACAGGACTCATCTTAGAATCGTAGAATGGTTTGGGTTGGAAGGGACCCTAAAGATCATCTAGTTCCAAACCCCCTGCCATGGGCAGGGTCACCTTCCACTAGACCAGGTTGCTCAAAGCCCCATCCAACCTGGCCTTGAACACTTTCAGGGTTGGGGCATCCACAACTTCTCTGGCAACCTGTTCCAGGGCCTCACCACCCCCATGGTGAAGAATTTCTTCATAATATCTAATCTAAATCTACCCTCTTTCAGTTTAAAGCCATTACCCCTTGTCCTATTACTACACGCCCTTGTAAAACGTCCCTCCCCAGCTTTCTTGTAGACCCCCTTCAAGTACTGGAAGGCTGCTATAAGGTGTCCCTGAAGCCTTCTCTTCTCCAGGCTGAACAACCCCAGCTCTCTCAGCCTGTCTTCATAGGAGAGGTGCTCCAGCCCCCTGATCATCTTCGTGGCCTTCCTCTGGACTCACTCCAGTGGTCCATGTCCTTCTTTTGTTGGGGGCCCCAGAGCTGAACGCAGTACTCCAGGTGGGGTCTCACGAGAGTGGAGTAGAGGGGGAGAATCACCTCCCTCGACCTGCTGGTCATGCTTCTTTTGATGCAAGCCAGGAGCCTGAGCCCTATTCCTGCTACTCCAAGCTGCAAGGGACTTGTAGTATGGATCAAGTTAGCTTTTAGACTGCCATACAGTTTTGCACCAGTTAAGATCAACCCGTCATCCTTACTGCACATTAATCACCCAGCTGATCTCAGAGTTCACTTGGGATCTGCTTTCTAGGATAATATCCTTACATGGGATAATTTTCTATATTTCTTTAATTTATCAAAGGACAAATATTTAGATACTTGGAGCCTTAGCTTGTGCACATGGAAACCAAAGGCAGTTGTTAGGTGCCTGTGTTGAGTTAGGTGCCTAAATAATCTGAGGACATCTAAGTTGTATGCTTGTTCAGGTTAAAACATGTTCTTAACTGCATAGTTACACAGCATCTGGTCTAATATAGCCCTGATCACAAATAACCTTGTGAGAGAAGGCATAGGTAGCACCCCTGTTATTGTCTGCCAATAATAATGTATAATTAATAAATACATTTCCTCTCATAAGGCTGTTAATAGCCATTTCTTCTGCGTCTGATCCTCAGTCGGGACATGCAACTTAAGGGCAAAGCGCTATTATTGCTAAACATTAGTGTAGAGATTACCTTTCTAAAAAGTAATCTCACCTCTGCCCCGAGTAAGGAATCTCGGTAAAGTACTGCACATCACTCATCAAACCTGCCATCCAGGCACTTCCAGTCAATCCCACAGCGAGATGTTTTCTTTACCCTGGTGTCCTGGCACTCTTTCCATTTTTAGTTTGAAATAACTCCCATACAGCTCAGACTCATCTCAGGTGATGTCTGAATTTCATTTAATGCACTGATGAAGCACAAGTTCAGTCTGACTCCTTCAGCTCATCCTACCACCTTTCTCAGAGTAACAGCACCTCTTGTGAGAGCACAAATAGGGTCCCCACAGCTACTGAGCAGAGACACGAGAGCCTGGCGTGACAGTCTGGCACTGCTCTGCTGAGTCAAACACCGCGTTTAGCTAGAGAGGAGGTTGTCACACAAATGGGAAATGTCTCAGCATAGAACCAGTGCTCTCTACCAAGAGGCCGTGGTTCAAAGTGTTTGCATGTATGTTGGTGTGAGAAATCAACACTTCACTACTACCTGTGTTTAGCACGATGAGACATAATCACCCCACAAGGACTTTGCCACTTTCCCACATCAGGACACCAATGTTTACAGCTCTTGCAATTTCAGTCTTCAGTGCAAGAGGAGTGCTGCTGCTTCACTGTCTTGCAATGACAGTCCCAGTCCTTTTGCTCTGCAGCCCTGTCGAGAAAAAGACATGGACTTTTTTACTGGTACAAGAGCTGGACTGACCTGCTGCTTTCTTGGGATTTCCACATTTGTTAATCCTGCTGTGATCCTGGGGAAAGCACTAGTTAAATCCAAATTAGTGCCATGAAACAGGGTAGACTAGGAAGTTTCAGGGTAATTTTGTTATATGTCATAGTAACCTTCCCTGTAATGCAAAGTATCATTTTCACTAAATTAGATATTCTAGATGGAAGAGCAAAGTACTCCCAGCAATTAACAGCCAGCGAGATATGCCTGAGCAAGGCAGACATCCCTGCTATTGGCTGCCGTCAGAGGACGCCATAACACACGCTGTAGCGAACTTTGGCTTAGGTGGTAGTATTGGCATATACATCTTGGACATCCTGGTTAATTTGGTGGGAGGCTGAAATGTTGCTGGTGTTGGGCTGAAACACTGCCAGTGTTGGGTTCCTTTACGAAAGGTGAGACTGGTAGGGTGTCTGCGGAGCTGGGGTTGCACTGAGCCGTGGGCAGTACCTTGGGTCACTGGCAGGACTGCTCAGGCAGGAGAGGTCTTTAGGTGGTGCTGATGAGGGCTGCTGTCTGTGGGCACACTTGCTCCAGTGCGTGCACCATGATGGGTCCAAAAGCAGATGTTTCTGGTTTTCCCAAGGACCTTTTGGTGTAGTTTGTTCCTCTACAGCAAGATGCTAATATGCTCTTAGATAAAGCACACAGGGCATGTTTTATTCCCACTCATTTGTAGATGCTTGTATATACAGCAACCAGCTCTTCACCATACCAGTCCACAGCACTGCCTAATGCTAAGCAGAGAAAACTAAGCCCCAAGATCACCTTCAGCATTGAGGACAGGAATGAGGAGAGAAAATCAAGCTGGAAAAAATGAGGCTAGGCTTTTCTTCCGAATGCAGGTAGGTAAATATCCATCAATAAGGAATAGAACATAGGACTGGGGCGTGTCAGAGGTGGAGATAGAAGTTCATCAGCATCTGCCCCTTTTTAGCATGTGTGGAGCCTGTGGGAGGTTGAGAAAATTGTCTAACACTGAGACAGCGTGGGGCTTTGCAGGTGGACTGCTGGAGTGATGCTCCTGGGAAGCTCCCCATTGATTTCAGCAGGCTCCAGGTGTTGCTCTGTGGTATACGATACCATCCCCTTTTGCACTTCTCTGGTCATGATCTCTTCCCCTACACACTGCAGTCACAGCCTCCTTGTGTGTCACTGCAGCCCTCTCTGTCTCCTACCCATGTATGTCCTGAAAAGTCCTGCTTCTGAGGTGGTGAGGACAATGTGATTCAGACAGAAATAGGAGGAGGGTAAGAGGTCACTTGAACAAATATTACCAGGAATATTCCCAGGGACATCTGCATGCAGGTGCCTGAGTGCAGTAGGGCAAGGAGGCAAATGAGTGGAAGAAGCAAGGATCAAAAGCGAAGACAAGGATCAAAGGCAAAGACAGACAGAACAGACATGCTTGTTTGCCATTCCTAGACTAGCTATGGGGAGGTGAGGCTGGCCTTTCATTATGCTCTTGGCCTTTTGGTACACTCCTGCTGCCTGAAACAGGGTTTTTCAGTAGTCAACAGATGGGATTTCTAGGCACTGCCACAGTAGAAAAGGTAATAACAACTAGAGTGAGACTTCAGATCTGATGGTCTTAAAATCGCTAATGCCTAACACTGAGTAAAAAAACCCATGGTGCCAGGCAGGATTTGTTTGGGTGGGTAACCCGCCTGTGGCACTCCACTGATCGTTGCCTTGTTCTGGCTGTGTACCTCCAGCTAAGAAGCTCTAAATTATTTACCAAGGCAGCAAATTAATGTCAAGCAACACCAGCACCTTAGTGCTCAGTGAGTTGTACATAAAACATGCTTCCTTCTGTGAGGGCATGGTGTGCTGGTGGAAAGCAGGCTGAGCAGGGAAGAACTGTGGGAGATGAGGAGTTTGGGGTGGCAGGAGGAGGAACCTTCAAGAGAGCTGAATAATGGAGGGAGTGATTCAAAGTCAAGCTTCCCAGGTGCCCTGTGATGTTAGCATGAGGGGAGGGAAAGAAAGAAAGTAAAAGAAAAGAAGCAGCATCACTTTTAAGACTCGGCAGCAAGTATTGGAGGTGAGGCTGGAGAGAATGGTTTCTTTTATTGTTCCCTCCTAGGTATGTTTTCTATGCATATGGAGCATGGCTATAAAAGCCTTTGGCTTTCTGAAAATACAGCAGGAGCATTAAGTAGCCCTGGCCGTCTGCTGGGGAGTGAAATGTGCTTTCAGCTCCACAGATCCCTGCCGCACTCGCCTCTCCCCGAAGACTCTGATTTCAACTGTGCTGAGCTCTAAAGCACCTTTGCTTTAAAGGCAGTCACCTCACCAGTGTGAGCAGTTCCCAGCTGTGCTAGTCCCTGAAGCTCTCACACATCTCCTAGTGAAATTCCCCTCAGGGCCAGTAACATGAAGATTTTAACCTTCTCGCTCTGATGAAGCCCTAAGATGTTGCTGGGTTTTTTTAAATCCTGTACCCTGGGAGAAGTCACTGCATCTTTGGCTGTGTTTGGAGATGGAACCAACACATGAGTTTATGTCTTGAAATAAGAAATGAAACATCCTTTCATTTGGACAGGGTTTGTCACGGTCCTCAGGCTTTCCTGAAAAAATATTTTAATGAAAGGTCTTTCCAGACAAGTCTGTCTTGGTGCTAGGCAGATTTTGGGGCAAGCTACGCAAGCTGCTTTGAAAGACAGCAAAACATTTCTGTCGGATATCTAGCAGGCTGTGGATCAGTGCAAAAGGTCTGATTTAATGGTGCAGGGAGGCAGCTATTTATCTGTGCCATTAATGGACTGCCTTGTGGCTAGTGCAATGCTGCCCTAGGGTTTATCTTCCTTTCTCTTTGCTCAGGGAGCATTGCCTATAGCAAGGAGCTGAAACTCTACAGCAGGGTGTGAGCATTTAAGAGTGGGGAATTTGCTCCACGGTCCCCAAGTGCAGGTGCCAGTGACTGATCGGGGCAGCCAGGCTCCTTTCACCCCCACAGTCCTCGCTCAGAATAATTTCCAAATTGTCCACATGACATTAGCTGAGGAAGGCACTTCCCTGCAGTGTACACATATTGTGTATGAGTGTGTGACAGTAATCTAAAGAGCTTCCTAAGTGTCTGGAGGCTTCCCACAGATATTATGGGCTGGGAAAAGATTTCACAGAAAAGAAAAGAGAATCACCACTACTTGCAAAAGGAGTAGAGAGAAGATACTTTTACCAAACTCTGCATGTCCAGAGCAGTTCAGAGGTAGATTTTCTGTGAGTCAGTTCTGAAATACTACAGTCAGTGCAGCTTAGTCAGATTTTGGGCCCCATTTCTCTTTACCTTCAAACCAGGCTCTTGCAGGAATACTTAAGCATTAAGCAGTTAATTAAATCTGACTCTGTCCTCACAAATAACATTAGAAGGATAACACTCTTCAGAGTCCTAGTTTGCAGTCGAGGTTTGTGTGGGCAATTAACTCCTCTTGCCCTGCCCTTGCATGATTTTCAACAAGTTTCTTCTGGATTGTTGGTGCCTATGCCTCTTTTATAAATTAATGGTAATAACAAATGTCTATTCACCCTTCATAAGGTGATATGGAAATGACTTTACTCTGAAGTTGGGATTGCTGGAGCTTGGCAGCTTTGCTGGAGGGGTGGACATGGGGGTTAGTTACTCAATTTATTATGTGTGCAGCATAGAATTTCTCCTATCACCTCCTGGAGCTTTCAACCTTGTGAGTATTCAGTGCTAACTTTCACCAGCAATAAAGAGGAAAAAAAAGAGGAAAAATTCCAGTGGAACAAAAGTAACTTTTGCATTGAAAGAGCTTGAAATAATATGTTCAACTTCACCCTCCCAGGATCAAGGGAAGGCAAAAACCTGTTCACCGTCATTTATGTCTCCCCATTTTAGGAATGCAATTTGTTATCTCCAGTACAAGCATTTGGTGGAGTGTTGTCTGGAGACCTCTTTCATCTAGCAACTGGCTAAAGAAATCTCAGAGGATCTGTAAGACCTTCATTATTCAAATCCATCAGGAAGGTACAGTCCTGACTTCTCCTGAAAGGAATCAGAATAAAACAAGGGAAGAGTAAACTAATGAGGATTTTGAATTCACTTCTGTCGATAATTTTGCACCAGGCTCCTTTGGGCAGGTCAATATGTTTGGTGCTCTCTGATTTAAGAAGAGGAGATTTCAGATGGTTTTCCCCATAGTTTCAAGTATCCCAAATTTCTGCAACTGAAGGTGCTACATTCAATAGAATACAGTGTTTAAAAATGACCACCTGAACAAAGCAGGCACTACCATGATTTGTGATTGCTAGATGTTTTCCTTCTTTCCCAGACCTCCTAGGCCGAAAGTCATTGGGGGAAAAAAAAAAGGAGCGAGAACTTAAACATTTCTGTATACAGCTCCCCTGCTTCACTAACACCTATACTTGTGTGCAGTGAACTTACCTGTACTCAGTTAGAGTCCACTGCATCCCATCTTCAGACCTGAGTCTGAGTTATCTCCAGCAGGATAACTAACACTTTCTCTGATTCAGAGCTATCAGTAGCATCCCAGTCTTCTCCACAAGCTTATTTCTTTTGCTCTTAAAGAAAAAATACTCCCCTAAAGTATTCGATGCCACTAGGATTATTTCAGACAGCTGGGAACATAAGCTGATATTGGCATTGTGTCATCTTCAAAATGGGTGCCTTTTGGCTGCAGAAATGCAAAGCTGACAGAGTCCATAAAAGACCATTCACTGCAAAAATACCCTGATTCTCTCCGTACTTGAGTTTCATTCCTTTCTGACATTGTACTCAAGTTCTCCCCCCTGTAATAAAACTCGGGTCACCTGATCAACATCATAACATCTGTAAATAGGTACTGTACTCAGGATGTATCAAACAGGACAGATTTTTAATCCGTCATGACTGTTGCATTATACATCCTGAAGCTCACTAATTTCTATTTGGCAATAATTTGACAGTCAATCCAATGACATCCCACTCACTACTACTTTTTGCAATATAGCAAAAAAGAATCTGAGATAACAAGGTTTAACCATTGCCATTAAAGTCACACTAATAGTATCGCTGTGGTGTTTTTTGTTTACTATTTTAGTGACATGGGCACTGAGCTGTCTTCTTCTTATTTTGTCTTCACTTTGGAGACAAAGTGTACACAGGGAAGTTCTGAAATACTTTGAGGAGGGCAGAGAAGGGCTCCTGGAGCTGCATTGCTCTCTTTCTCCTGATATAAATGTACTCAGCCTCTTTGCCCTGTTGTAATCTTAATGGTTGTCCAGTCTAGATCTTCTCTTGTACTTTTATGAGCCAGCAGAATTATAGCTTGGTTTATAGACCATTATTCCTGATGGCTTCTTCCATTTTCAAGGCAATATATATGCTCTGTAAATGCAGCTGCTGACCAAATGGCCAAGAATAAAGCTGGTTCTTTACTAATAGGAAACAGATTCTTAAGAAACTGTGAAATCAACCTGATTGTTTCTTCTCCTTGTCCTTATCATAGGAAATTAGTCATGAAATACAGAGAAGTGATGGAAGGACAGGTGAAGTGTTCTGCCTTAAAGAATGTCCTTATTTCTTAGTCTCCAGAAAGCCTGAGATCTAGTCAGGAGGATAATGTAAAAGCTGAATCTTCAATCTGCTCCTTTTATATCCTATTCTTACCAGGCTGCTTTCAATCACACAAATCCTCAGCAATGTCTTTTTTTAAGACCTGGTTAGCAAACACATGGGAGGGAAGAGTTGGCTACAGCTGCAACACTGACAGGGTTCACATGGACAAATGTGTAATTTCCCTTGCCTATCTGAGAATTAAAATGGTCCTTTCTTCCTGCTCTGAATTTTATGGTGTGTTGCTCCATCATAAAAAAATCAATTAAATTGCAGCTGATTGAGGCTGGCCCAGAGCATTGTCTCTGTTTCGCTCATCCCAGGCAGGTACTGGCAGCAGTGCCAGAATACAGGAGGTCCACGGAGCTCAGCCAACTCACAAATGGGATATTCTGCTATGGGAACCCAGCCTACCACATGGCAGCAGCTCTGCTTTCCTTGGGGACCTCTTATGGCTGTGGCTCTGCTCTATCCTAATTAGCCCAGAGGAGGGATTGCCTGGCTTTGTTATCTCCAAAAATGAGTGACCATAACCTTGTTGTGGCTGCTATTCTACTCATAGGACAGAAATAGTATCAGCATTGGCAGCTACAGCTGAGAGAGCGCTAAGTGTTCTGTGCATTTTAGCACTCAGTTGCTCTCTAAGGTTGAGAAATCTGAGGCAGATAGGGAGCAGCATTTTCCCCTGCTTTCTTGTGGTGTCAATGGCATTCTTTGATTTTTCTACTAGCTGCCTGATACTGTGGTCTTCCTTCTTATAAGCCTATATCATTGCTTAGAGAATAAGAAATAATAAAGACTTAAAGAGAAGTGGCAGTATGATTTGTTTCACACAAACCACCCTGGGAGTAATTTCCTTCTATTAAAAATGTTTTCAGCACTTTTAGAATGAAGTTTTTGTAGGGATACTTCATTGCCCTGTTACATTGCCTCCAGGGTTTATTGCAATTTCTGGAAATCCTTTGAAATCTGGGCTGGGTTATTGCATGAATAAAAGAGACATGTTAGGGAGAAGACAATGTGTGAAACATAAAATATAGTGAAACATAGCACATCCTTTCCAAAAGACTTTCCTGCTTTTGAGTTAATGTCCTCTAACTACCGTAAGCCGGACGCAGCATGATACAGGAACAGGATCCAAGTGAACGCTCTGCACTCATGTGGCTGCAGTAGTCGACATATTGTTGTGGGGTTTTTTTGCTGTCCGTTCTTCTCATTAGTTTCTGCCCTCAAAACACATTTAGTAGAGTACTTTCTTTGGTCAGCAAGGCCTCTTAAAATGGACAGCGTCCATCTTTATCCTGCAGAAGTGATTAATACCTTTCTTTACTACAGCAAAATTTGTTTGCTCGACATGAATATTTTTAGGTTTTAGAAGCCATGGATTGCCAAGGTATATGTGTTTTCAACACGAGCACTAGATTTAAAGTTTAATGTTAGAAGCCTAGCTTTTCAACCTGGGCATTTTCTGAGCCTGACTAAATCAGTGGAGATGATGGTTAGTTCAAGTGTTAACCATTCTCTGAACCATTCCTCAACTATGTTGTATGCTGCTCTTACCACCTCTTGCGTCCTCCCAAAGGATGCTGGTCAGCACACAAATCCATCCAGGCCTTATCTAAAGAAGTCTTTACCATCATCCTTGATATGTATCTGTGACAACACTTCCATTGCACCTTCATAATTCATTTGCCTCAGCAAACTTGAAGCTGAGTCTTCCAAAATTTTTACTTCCTTTTCATTTTGGGGATAGATATGTAATCTGGTGAAGAAGACACTTATCTGGCATAAGGAGGTAAGGAAAATCCTAGTCTTCAATTCCTTCTCTAACAGGAGTTTTATTATTTAGGCTGAATCTTACTCTTGTGAATCAGGCTTGTCTCTTTTTGGAATCCAGGACTTTGTTTCTGAATTGCCTTTGCTTTGAATTAAACAGTATTTAATCACCTCAAGAAAAAAACCCTGTTGTTGAATTATTTTTTTTCAGAATTGTTAATGAATGCTAATGAATAGTCTTATATTCAATGTCTGATCTCTCTGAGGTGAGGGTTTTGTTTCTTGCTACATTCCATAATGGGGGCATGATATTTAAACCAGTTTAAATGGCTACTGTGGAGAGGCAGGTAAGGATTTACTAAATAATAAGTACAACTTTCAGCGGTCTGCTGTTCTCTGTCTTCACATATTTCGAGTCACAGTCTTACAATACCTGAAATTCAAAGGTGAAAGCTGGCCTAAGAATAAAAAAAAAGGCTGTTTTTAAGCTTAATAGTACAGTTTACGTTGTGGTCCCACAAATACCTAGATCAGCAAACCGAGAGAGTGCTGTACTGGGGGAGTAGGAGCAGAAACTAGGAGAGAGGAACGGGGCCCTGTACTCTTCTGTGAAGCTGGCATCTTGTAAAACTACAGCCTTGGAGAAACTTTACAGGGTAAATCAGACTCACTAATGTCCCCAGGGTATACGCTGACCTGGCTGCTTTGATGCTTGTTGTACTTTTGAGCTGACACTTTTTCCTACCAGCAAATTGGCATATCTGAAGATGAAGGAAGGCAAAGAACTTGCAGCTGGCCCCAAACGCAGAGATCTGTAGGGATGTTACAACAGTATTAGCTCTGCAGCTGCTTCTGAGCTTGTTTTTTTCCCTCATTAAGAACAAGACTGGAGACAATACACCTACGATAAACAGAAATAAATCAGAAAGGGATGTTTTAGGTCACTTTTCAGCTATTTCAAAAAATGTTCTTGGCATCTTGGATAGTTGCAGAAAAGCTGACATCACAAGCTACCTTCCTTCTTACTGATAAAAATTGAATTAGTACCCAGTAGTTTGAGTTAACATTGATTTTAAATTAAAAGAAACCCAACCCTGTTTCAAATATCGATCCTTCACCTTTTCCAGGTGGGAGGTGAAAAAAGATTTGTTGCAGAGGCTTAGAAACATTCTTGTTGGTTTTCCTTCCAACTCAGCTAGTAACAAAATCCGTATTTATGTACCAAGAAAACAAACTTAAAAAAAAGCCATGGAGGAAATGCTCTAGCCTCTGTATTACACTGATTATAGTTATCCACTGCTTGCCGCTGCAGTTGCTTTGAGATTTCCATTTTAATTCCCAGGGACAAAAGGAAGCTAGTGAGACTACGGGTTGGAAAGTATACTGAGGATCAAGTTGCTGACAAGAAAAGTGACATTTTTACTGTTACTGTTAGCAGTAGTATCAAAAGAATATGCCCAAAATCTGAGCTAACAAGATTCCTCTGTGACAGCCGCTAGGTATACACATGATGGGATAAAATTCCTTTCCCAGTCAGTTTGCAATAAAAATAGCCAAGACGAACAGAGTAGGCTTTTTCAGCCTGATTTTTAGGGATGACAAACTAAGGCAGAGAATGACTGAGTTGATGGAGACAGGGCTTTCCCACTTCACAGGGAATCTACAGTTTTGGATGCTTGTCATGCATCCTGCTCTGTTGTTTCAAAAAGAAGTGGTTCCCTTTCTGACCTGGAAATGGCAAAGGTGGGTGTAACTCTGCACAGTTCAGTGCCCAGCCTCTCAGTCTAACAACCACACAGTGCTGCTAGTGCAGCTTAATGAGAAAGGGCACATTTACCATGAGGGGGAGAGTCCACGACATTGTAAGCTTCCTGACCAGAACTGTTTTACGAGGCTGCTCTTTTTTTCCACGTGGTAATTTTTTTTAAAAAGTCCACCAATTAGTCCTGGGTCTCCAGACATCAAACAGTTCACCCAAAGCAGAAATTCAGACCAGTCTATTTGTAACAACCAGGCCATTTTCTGCAGAGGCAGAAAAAAAATCAGTGTCTTTTGGAAGCAATGAACGGACACTATCTGAGATCATTTTCATAACAGTGATCTGCAGGTCTGCTACAACTGAGCTGACCTCGGGTGACTCGGATATTTGTGATCGTGTGAAAATGTCCTTAAGCACTGACACCTGTGACAGCACAGCTGTTCTCTCACCTTATCCCTTTCCATTTTCAAAAGCAGGGAAGATTAGGCCCCCAGGAAAGATGACATCTGGTAGCAGGCTACCACCATCAGAACAATTCTTCTGACCTGTGTGTCCTCCATCTCTCCGTCCTAAAAAGTCTCCAGGAATGGACTAAAACCTGGAGGAATTGTCCTTGACTGTTGCACAAATTTTGCAGGTTAAAGGATGAGCATCTGGCCTTTGCAGAATAGTCCTGAATTCTCTGGGTTTTTTGTTCCATGTGCAGAAAAACTTCCCAAACTATTTTGCGTGAGCTCTAAAACCAGGAGCATCCTACCAGCTTCTTTTCTAATGCTGTAGTATTATTCCAAGAGAATGGATGGCATTTGCTTTAGGAGCAGTTTGGGACATAATGTTTCAAAATCCCCAGAACACTGGAGAAGAACTTACACTGTAGCATTTTTGATTGGAGCTAGCAGGCTACACCAGCAGAATTAATTAAGGGTGTTAATTTCCTATATTAGTGCTTGGTTTCTTTTGCTTCTCTTCACCTGTATTAACTGTAATTTGTGCGACTTCCTTTAGCTTTGCTTTAAAAGCTATTTAAACCCCAAGCATCTCAGGAACCTGCTGCAGAATATAGATATACTTTGTTGAATTGTTATCCTGTCTCCCAGTAAGAGAGCTTTGTGCTGTTAATTACAGCCTGAAGCCATTGAATGCTACTGCTGTGTTAAAGTAAGTGGAAGGAATGCTCTATGTCTCTGAACATAGGCCACTGAGTGTGATGGATTCTTTATAATCTTGGTAATTCTTTTTTTTTTGGGTGATAATTTCACAATTCTTAAGAAACATTTTGTAGTATTAAATGATGTAGTTGAAAGTCCTGGTTAATTATTGATGCACTGAGAGCATCAGTATGGGTCTAACCTACTATCAGACGGTGACTTTTCTCCTGCACAATGAAAGTTTAAGCTTCAGGAACGGTGCGTTGATGAATTGATGCAGAGTTCACTGCCAACGCTCTCTTGCATATTTTATGAGGCAAGCAAATGATGGGAAAGAAGGCTGATTTTCCTCCTGGAAATTCCACCTTTTAAGAAAGGCTGAGGCTAAAGGCAAGCTCTCTTATCCCCAAGAGAAAGTTTTCATGTAAAGATCAGTTATTTTGCTCTAGCCTGTGTGACCTTTAGCATCGAGAGGATGAATCTGTCCTTTTCAAAGAGTATGTCTGACCATTTTCCTAACTTTGTGAAAGGTGTGATGACTGACAACCTTGATCCCTATTCTCCTTTGTGTTGGCATATAGGAGGAACTGCTGATATTTTTCCAGAGCCTTTCACAGCATACCTGCTTGCTGCACAGCGTCATTCTGAAGATGATCTAACATTGGTATAAGTGAGGCTTGAGAGATAAATGGATGGGTGTCCAAAGTGATCAGCTGCCAATTTTCTACACAGAAAGATAATTTCAGGGCTCTGGAAGACAGTCTTTCCCTGGGCCAGTGGAGATTTAAGACAGTGAAAAAAGAACTGGAAAAGCTTTGAGCAGCTGAGAAGCTCTTCACACAAGGCATGTTGTGTCTTGATGCTTACGTTATCCTTTTCCTACAGAGGGGAAAGAATTTGAGGCCAAAACTCAGAGTAATGGATTCTTCAGCTGGCGACATCCCCTAAAAACTGAGCATTAAAACATTCATGGTGTAAGAACTAATTTATTTCTGTGGACCTCAGTTCTCTTTCTGTACACGGGGGCAATGGGCCTGGCTACTTGGTGGCTTTGTTATCATTTCTTTCCACAGGGCAATTTAGAAATTATATTGCTCTGCAGGCTACTGTAAACAAAGGTATTTACTTCAGAGGAGTCCTTCAGAGGTCAGAGGAACCATAGACTAGATGGTTCTCAGCAGCTTCACCTAAGGCTGCCCTTAGCTTGACATGGCTTCATGCAGCGATAGCAGCCCTTGCCTTAAGTCGTGGCATGGTGTCCTATGATCTGTATTTTGGATGGCATCATGAAGCCAAATAGTTGACACCAGTATAATTTTTCTTTGCCTGACAATTTTCACATTGATACCTATTCTGAGAAAAATGCACTGAAGATGAGAAAATTATTTATTCTCATGTACTCATCATGGCAGAAGAGCAGCACAAATCCCCTCTGTTATAACCTGCCTCTCTTGAACCTGGTCACAAAGCCAATAAACCTGGAACAGCTTCCAGTGAATATATTACCAAATTGCAAACAGACACAAGAAAGCTCTATATAGTCTCCCAGTCAGCTATAGCCAGGTAGCTAGCTGTATTAGACCAAAGCAGACTTATTCCTGCACACTCAATGTTAATTTACTTGTTTTTGTGTTAGATCTGGCTTGTTGCACAGGACTTCAGAACTCTACTTCATCCATAATATCCTTACAGACATATCTGATAAGAGGTCAGGGATCTGAACTTTCCAATAGATGTGCAGATTAGAATCATGGAGAATTACAGTAATCTGCAAACTGAGAGGTCCCTCTGCATCCTAAGTGATACAGCACCATTGCAAGAATACCATCACAATAAAAAATACAAAAATGTCCATCCTTTTGAATAACATCATCCTCCAATTTAGATCCAAGAAGAATTTCTCATTATCCACCCCCACTTCTCAGTACCCCCTGTGAAGAGATTAGCTGGAAAAGTGAAAGAACAAAAAGGCTAAAAGATCACAGTATGCTTGTGGTTGGTTGAGGCTGTTCACAGTCAAATTGGGTAATAAGCTTTGTATTACAGTTTTTTAAAATTTTAACCAGTTCAATGTATAAAATTTTATAATGTATCATTCAAGTCCAATTTACACTCAGAATGGCTACAGATTTTCATTCCTCTTTAAATTCTGCTATGATGGCTATATATGTTCAACACTCTGCCTTACTGGATTTATAGATAAAAGCTGCTATTTTTTTATTTATTCATAATTTAACTTCAATCCCTCTGGTTGCTGTTCCTTTGCAGAGACAATATTGCATCTCTCCACACTTACATTGTGCCAAACTTGATTTAGAAATCAAGAAACACTTGCAGGATATTTATTCCACCATAGAGCAGAAACACAGGTCTGCTTCTGCAAGTCCATTTTAATATTTTCTTCCTACTGAGTAGGCTGAAGCTGAGTTTGGACCTAACATTAAAGAGACTTTGTGCACCCACACTTTAAACTCTTGTAGTTAGTAAGGGTAATTATTTAGAGACAGGTCTATCTTCCCTTGAATATACCTTCTGCAGTTCAGCTTGCCAATCTTAGTCTGGAAACTGAGAACAGGATACAAGGACCAGAAAAGTAATTCAAAGCTTTTCTTTCCTCTAGTCATTGTACAATGGATCAGTTTTGAAACAAAATCTTATGAACCTTAATGGAAGAGGAGACATGCCTGAACTAAGGAACCCCCCTATCCTTCTGCATTCAAAGAACTCGGTGCTAGGGAAGTTACCTAACTTGGGGAGAGTGAAAAAAGTAAAGAAATATATGTCTGATTTTGATTTATGAGTTTTCCAGTTTGTGTGGCCCCAAAAGAGCAAGTGCGGGGCAAGAAGGCCCTTCCATGATGTGTTGGCCATCACCCTCGTGTTCGGACCCAAATGCCATGTCCTGAAGATAGAATTGGAGACAGCAATACAGGGATAATTGCAGCGGCTCAACTAGAAGTAGGAAGAGCAGTGGCTGGACTGGACCTCTTCCTTACCATTTGTGCAAGCCTTTGTGCTTGAGTAAAGGCATAGCTGCAGCTTTATTTTGGGAACACTGGGATCTGGAGCTTAATGGTAGGTGAGGCTGAGGGGGAAGGTAAAGAAAATGCAGATTAATTTCATGACCACAGATTACAAACAACAGATTCTGTATTCTACATCAAGTACTTCATGTCACCTTCTTTATAGCCAGGCAGCGCTGAGAAACCAAAACATGAAAAAATCTTTTTTGAGTGCTATTATATATGTATCTATAAAAATTTAAACAAGAAAAATGAGTGCTTCAAAGCAACATGTTTGATTATATTTAAATTCAATCTCTGTCTGAAGAGATTAATTTTAAGCCCACCCTTTTGAAGAGAAATAAAAAAAAATCCTCACAGAATAACCACAGGAATTTGAGTGTCTGAGATTCACAACAGTTGAAATTATATTTTCATTTGATAGATCTGTTCTGGTATTGCCCCTTCTCAGGAGTTTGGCTTGACTTGAAGCAGGAATTTTCCAGTACCCCTAACCTGAAAGCCATGCTCAGGAATGTCAGATAGTTTGATGATGAGCCTCAAATGGCTGGGTAAGACACAAACCACCAATGTATAAAATGTCCTTAGCCCACTGGCTGCACAAGTAGAGCCTTTGTGTGTATGGATCAGTCAAGGGCATCAGAGCCATCCTGAGTCTGGGACTTGGGGAAATCACTCTTGCAGCATCTACCTAGGGCCACCTCAGTTTCTGAAGGATGTTTCTTTTGGGCATAGGTGGTTTAGGTGGTGAGTTGGACTGTTTTTTTCAAACTAGCTAGTCTAATGCTCTGCTACAGCTTGGCACGTCATATGGTGAGAGCTCCATGAACCAAACAACATCTTTCAGCTGGCAGTGGTGTCTCTCTCCCTGTCATTCATGCAACAACAACAAGTGAATATTGACCTTTCTAGAATGAGCTTAGTCCTGGCACATGGAACTTCAGCATGTGTCACCAGCCACATTTGCCTTCATCTGTCTCTCCAAGATGCTATGTCAGAGTTGAGATGAACAAAAGACAAATAACTCTTTATGTGTATATATATACATTAAAAAAAGTAGGTTGTGGTCCAGCATTCTGTGTTAGGATATCTTAGCTTGGGAATTTGTTCTTCTAGCTGATTCCCAATAGTCTGAATATCGTGGTCCTAAAAGTACTGTCTTAACCAGGTCACTTTAAAATAGGGAAGAAAAAAAAAGGAGAAAAGGAAAAGAAGGTATAATTAACTTTTATCGACTTGTTTTGATATTAAGAAGCTATACTGACTTGTACTTCTACTGGTTAGTCCAGGTACTCATTTTTTTTATTATTAGTCTTAAGTCATACTGAAGGTGTCTAGAATAGATAGACAGGTTTTCCTTTTTTCCTGAGTATATGTATGAATCTAAATAAATAATATACTTAAACTGTCAACAATATAAGTGCATATGAATCTGGATTGAAAAATATCATCAATATATTTCAAAGAATGCAGTTGAAGTTGTTATTGGAATGTATATGGTGAAGTATCATATGTCAATATTGTCTGTAACAAAATGCGTGAAATATAAAAGCAATAGAATATTTATGTAAAGTGCTTAAACTGCTTATATCCATTCTTTTTCATGTTTAAGCTTTTCTAACTGCTGTGTCTTTGTCACATTTTTTGTATAAGGATGACATTACTTACAACCTTAGCTAACTGTAAGTTAACAATGCTGTTTGTGTGGGAATTTAGATAAGCTTTCTAAAATATGAATGTTTAGCTGATCCTTTTGGGTTTAGAAACTGAGCTGGATACCTGGTGTGATTAGGTTTTTTTTTAAAAGAGATATCTGCAAAGAAGGCATTCTGGGAAGAAAGATTAAATTGTTAGATGCAAAGATGGGTATTTATTGCCTACTTTCTTGTGTTTTAAACATGTGATAAAGAAATATCTTGGGAGGTTAAAATAAAGAGCTTCATTCACAATTTATTATGAAGACTCATTGTGGTCAAATCTCATTTTAGCTAAAATTATTTCCTAACCTAGATTTTATTTGCAGAAGTCACAGTATTCCCTCTTAAAAAAAAAAAAAAAAAAAAAAAAAAATCTCCAAACCTTTGAAAGTTTTTGAAAGTCTGACTCTGCTTGTACATGTGTTACAAATTGTATCACCTTTTTCAATTTTTTAAAAAAATATTATGAATTATTTTATTATTTCTGTTTGTTTCTAACACCCACCTGGCTGTGGGTGAAAACACAGTCTGGCCAGGCAATATATGCAGTATTAGGACATTGCAGCTGAAGTTGTATTGCTCCTTCTGTTTCCTCATTGACTGCTTTCCCTTAATTTTAAGGGAATATACATAAAAATAACACCAGAGACAGAGCCTTTGTAGCTGAAAAAACATCAGACTTTTGCTGAAATAGGAGAAGAATATCAACAAAGAGAGGGGCCCATTTCTTTCATCACTAGTTGGCAAGATTGGTATCTAATGAAAATATAGGTCCAAACATAAGTTTGTAGAAAAGAAGGTTATAAACCTCCTGTCAATAGCAATAGCTATGTGCATTTTACTTTCAAACAAATAATACTTTTAAAATTAAAATATTCTACTGAAAAATTAGAAACCAAAGCATGATAACAATGGGTTAGACTAAATTAATAAGTACAAAGATGATGGGAAACAATCACTTAATATGATCACTTTTATCACTATAGTGCCCAGTCTACCTACTCAAAACTGGTGAAATCAAAGCTGCAGTCAAACACGATGTAGTGAAGAAAAAAACCTGGGGTTTGGCTTGTGTTTTTCTGCCCCTTCTTTGCTTAATAAGAGTAACTCCTTCTCTTGGGCGGTGAATTCACTTCTTGAGCTACCATGCTTATGTCTGGTTTATTTGTTTGGAGTGACAGCTCTGAGCCCTGCGGGGTGCAGGGACACAGGTGTCTGGTGTGCAGTATCCTCATCTTGCTCTTGGGAACGTGCACCCCAAGGCCACATTTACACCTTATGGATTGAAACGGGGGAGTGAACTAATAGATATGCAGCAGGAATGATAGGGAGACTGAGGCCCTGGACGGAAGCAGCAAGTCGACCAAATTGCTGGTATCAATGCCCCTGAATACCGTAAGGGACCCCAAACAAATTGCCACTGATTTTTGGAAAGGATCTCATGAATTCATCCAGTGTGAGGGGCTGTGAATCACTGACATCCCTTCATGTGTGTCCCTAGCTACAGTGTATGGAGACCTCATGAAATCCACATGAACCCCTCATGAACCAGTTTATGGTTTTTGAAATTCTCTGAATGTATGTTCTTATGTAAGTGGCTTCACCTCTGAGCCTTGGGCTGTTTGCTAACATATGTTGTAAGACTAAAGCAGTAAATTTAATGCTGCAAGCAGAATGTGCAATTTCTACAGAAATCTATAACTGCAGTAGTAACACAAAGTGCTATAAGGTGTAGGAAAGTCAGCTCCTCTCTTTGTTGTAGCGTTCTCCAGGTGAGCTTGATCCTGGACTGGAATAGTGGGTTTAAGATTTTTTTTTATAAATCTGCTTTTTCGCCTAAGACCTAGAGTTTGCTAGATTAGCCAGCTGGTTTCACCTTTTCTTTTCTGCATTCTGTTAAAGAATGTGAGTGTCTTTGGGGCACTGTGACATGTTGAATTAAAAATTACTATAATTACTGTGATCCCTGTGGAATGTGAAGTGTGCACAGTTTATGCCTCAAGGGCTTTGAATCCTTGGAGAGCCTATTTTCTGGGACAGCAAGAGCTGTGAAATATACAACTCTTGATTTGCACTCAAGATCAGAGTCTGATTTGTATGGTTAAATAAAAAAATGCTGATTTATACAATTTGTTCCTGGGTCATAATTATGGTCTAGAATTAATTGAATAGCCTGGAGGTTTCACTACACTACATGGTAATGATTACTAAAAATTGATTCTCTCCTATATTTCTTTATTAACTTATCTGAAAATGACATATCATGAAGAACAGCTTTAAATATTGCTGTGCTGAGCAACTTTGTAAATTGCTATTCATGCTGTTTGTGTTGGGTTTTGGTTTTTTTTTCTTCCTTGACTTTTTTAGGTGATTTATTGTTTTATAAGTGTCTGAGCGATAAGTTTAACCAGAAACACAATGTGTTGGGGTTTTTTTTCGTGTTTCTGACTAAGGACATTTCTCTGTTAACCTTCAGTATCAGATACACATACCTTCCAGACAGACAGGCTGGATCGCACCCTCCAGACATGAGGACCTTGCACATCCAATGGGTTATTGTGCCACCAAGCATGCCTGGGCTAGCTAAGCATGGACTGTGTATATACAAGAGCAGCTGAGATGCAATCCACTTTTGGCCACTTTGAAGCTAGATTTTTTAGGATATTCTAACTCTGGATGGAGTGAGTTTAATGCGTAGCTACAGAATTTGTTACTTTTTTACCTTCATTACTTTTTATTATTCATTATTGTTACCTCAATGGGATTATCTGGCCAGGCTCCTAAATATGGGCTCTATATGTGTCTGGTGCAATCAGTCAACAGGCAGTTCTGCAAATGCTATCTCCTGTTTGCTCATCCAAGTGGTCCCATTGGGAAAATATAGGAGGGTTTGAATCCTGTTGATCAAATCCTGGGAAGGCTTGGAAAGCCTCCAAAAGAGGTAGAATCACTCTGAGGTTGAGCCAAGATATAGGTTAATTACACGGAAATTCTCTGGGAGAAGAAAGAAATAAGAGGGTAAGACCAGTTCCTCTGAAATTATAACACAAACTGTAAAGATGGAAATAATGTTACTACTATCATGTTGTTACTGTTATCATGTATGTTTAAGCTTTCCTATTGACATTATAGATATTTTTTCTCATGCTCTGAAAAGCATTTTCTGAAAAGGTTTCATTTGAAGCTTGTCCAAATGTTTAATTTAGGTATAAGTTGACCATGGCAAAAAGATAGTATTATAGTATTATAACACATAATCTTCAATAGTATTATTTGAAACATTACTATAGCATAGAAGATTGAATAAGAAACTTTTAGATGTATGGAAAATTAGACATTTGACCTTACTTAGGCAAAATTTTTCCAGTGAAACTTCCCAATCAAATTATTACTATGAAACTTAGCATTTCATCAGATCAGCACTTTCCAGCAGACTATTGTTTTACTGGGAAGTTTTCATCCGGTTCTTTCATTTCCATTGAATATTCTGAGTTTAATTCCTGAGAAAAAATGAAAGCATTTTAATTGCACATGTTCTAAACCCTAGAAAAGGTTAAGAAATGTGGGAAATAGTCTGTGTTTTCTGATGCTCTGGAATAACAATTATAATTCATTGACTTAAGTGGATTTCAGCTGAGTTCTCTTGGTTTGACAAGGGAAGAAACGCCCTGTTTTTGACCTCAGTGGCGTTTGCTTTGGCTGCCTCTCAAAGCTGATGAACTTACTGCCTTCTTCACCTCCAAAACCCATATAAGACTTGGCACTTGCTGGTGGCTGCCAGGAGCAGCAGGTCAGATTACTGCGCTCAGGTCTGTCATAGCTAAGAGGGCAGATAAGAGGCTGGAGCACTGTACTCCCTCTCCGTATCAGCTGCCAAAATGATGGACAGCTGATAATGGCCATTTCTCACTTTTCCCAAAGCTGGAAGAGCAGGGCCTGTTGCAGGATCTTCTCCTCTGTGACAGTAAAGCCCTTTCAGGTATACCCATAATCTTCACAATATCTCACTGTTTGGTGGCACCACTGAGGAGGGTCTTTTCAGCCCTTTACACCCCTGTATTTTCACAAATTCCAGCTCCAGTCTGAAGACCTAATTTTTCTTAACATCTTGATGGCAGGCTCACTGTCTGTGTGTTGCTCACTATGTGGCATTTGCAGACTGGTTCTTTCTTGGCTCCGTGAGCTGGACCTGCTTGTGGATCGCCCTCCTTTTTATTGTAGTAGGTTGCTCTGAGAAGAAATGAGCTGGGGCAAAGTTAAAGCTGCTACCCATCCCTACCACAAGTGTTGACTTTCACCAAAGTAATTTGCAATTGCATTGGAAAGAAAGGGCTGAATGTGAAGGATTGTGGATGTAAAGAGAATATGAATGTCTTTGCCATTGGCTACAGAGACTGGGCAACATTTTGCCAACTGCTTAGGGCAGAGGCAGGGACAGAGCGTGGTGCATGTTGTTGTAAAGCTGAGCCTTCGTCCTGCATTCTCAGCCTAGCAAAACGGCTTGACGGGGATGTGAGAATCTTTCCTTCCCTTTTACACCAGAAAAGGAGGAACATGGCAGAATGCTCCTTTTTCATAGCTGAAATAAAATGAAATTCGATTCCTCTCTGGGATGTTCATAGAAGATTAGCCCAGTTTGTCTTTCTGACATGAAGTGAATCTTCACACCAATTATTTACGCTTCTCCCCCTCAATGCCACCTCTTCTCTTTCCACTAACTAGCCCGTCTGGTATCTGTTGCAGATTTCCTGGCTCTAGAGATAGACAGAGAAGCACAGCAATAGTGTCTTTTTTTTTTTTTTTTCCTGTTGTTGTTGCCTCTGTTTTGTTGTGTATAAATGTACAGGGATGTCATTGATTGTTATCAGTTTAAGTGGTCTGAGCAATGTTAGCATTCAAGCTATCAAACTATTAAGGGTCTGATTCTGCAGAATGTCTTCTAAGAGATATTTCTGTGTTTCTTGATGGACTTGGATAGGTGTGGAGGACATTCATCCCTTCAGGCAGAGCTGAGGATCAGGACCTAATTGGTGTTAAATTTAGGACAAACAGCCACCAGTGTCTAGCAAGGATATGTGTTTGCTGGAGAAGAAGGAGCCTCATGCTGTGTTGATTGATGCTGATTTTTATTCCATTATTTCAGGATGTGCACTACAGTCTACCGAGAGGCCAATTATCAAAGGTTGTTTAAAAGACACATCTCTGAGTGCTGGGATTCACCATTAATTCAGGGGGTTATACTTCTGCCTTTCCTGAGTTCTCTATTCCACCCACAACAAAAGTACTTGTTTTACATATATTTCCAAGTTTCCACCTCTGAATATTGTGCTTGGGTTCCTGTGGAACTTGTTCTGTGCTTCGTGAAGCATTACACTATGTTTGAGAGGGTTTTGTCCTATATGACATCATTGGTCCCAGAATATCAGACCTGGCCAAGGCAGTAGCAGCAAAAAGACATCCCACCCCAGTAGTTTATACAGGAGGCAATGCTCCTGGAGAAAATACAGGGAATACAAACATTTGGTTCAGTTCAAAAAAGGTTAATCACCACAGAACTATAAATCTTACTGGCAAAAAAAACCCTAACCAAGGAATAATAATAAAAAAGGCCAGCTGTCCCAAAAGAAGGAGAATAAGGTTGTGATGCAAAGATGCAAACCCTCGGCATGATTCCACTCATGGCATTCCTCTCATTTCCTTTACTTGACGTAGAAGAGATGCTGGCCATCAGATTTAATCATACATTTTCAAAATACTGGGTAGAACTGAATCCCACTTTCAAACCCTTTGAATACCTGGCAGCAAGAAATTTAGTGACGTTGTGAGGGCAGCAGGAGTAATTGGTAAAGACTGTACTCTTTCTAGCAGAAGAAGCATGGACCAGCCCTTTGCCAGAGACAAGTCATATCTGCTAGGGAGGCCAGAGGTGTTGCGAATTAGCCAGCCAAACAACCAGCGTCCCTCCATTGAAAACTACAGCTGCCACCTGGAGGCGTCGAGGAGGGAGACTGTGGCGAGGCAATGCCATTGGCATCATCCTGTGCCAGGGAGACGGGATCACTACGTCTCGCTCTTCCACCCCCTGCTCAGACCCTGCTGCATTCCCCAAGCTCATCAAGACCTGATTAAAACTTAGCATTTACCCAGGTCTCTGCACATGCTAACTAATTAATAGTCACAACACCATGGTGAGGAAGATGAAAGCAATATTATTATCCTAATTTTACACGTGGGGGCATAGAAGCAGAGAGGAATGCTGAGCTAGTATTAAAGTGTCAAGCTCCCACACCCACAGAGAGTCTGCTCCAGTTGTATTCTTTAGCACATGGTCTGGACGCATACATATAATGAGCTATCCATTGGGGTTTCAAGATGCTGGCCCTGCTATAAGCCTTGCTTGCAGTCCAGAAATGTGGAAGTGTTCACTCAGTCTGAGAATGACTCTGTCTTTCCAAACTTCAGCCTATCCCCAATGCATCTTGTTTCATTCCATTCAGGTGAATTCATTATGCTTTTAAATGCAATCCTATCAATGTGCGGTCAAAATCCATTCAGATTCCTTCTGGGAAAGTCCCTGGTTCTGATCTGGATCTACAGGGAAGACTTTTGTGGTATGGAAGAGAAATTGAATCAGTCAAAGCAAATTCCCTCTAAAGGTACTTCCTATAAATTGAGAGAGAGAGATCCTTAAGCCTATTTAGTAAAACATCATTAGAAAGAAATTAATTCTGTTCTATTCTGTAGGATTATCTAAAGCAAACTCTAAAAAATAGCACATTTTCTAATAACTCTTTGTATTAATGGAATTTGCTCTGTGTCAGTCTCTTTCCCATTGTCACTGTCACTGTGAATGGAATTTGTCCTATGCTTCTTTTACAGTCAATATACAGAAATAGGCATTTTCAGAGCAAAAATAATTTCATCCAAAAATAAATCAGGTGAATTGCACCTTAAAGAGAGTCCTGTTTTTCTCTGGGGACCATAAGGCAGCAAAGGGACACTAGTTCAGATAAAGCTGTCTACATTACAGCTGTTGAAAATCAGATGAGATGAAGCCTACTCTTTATTCTCCTTTTCTCCCCGTATTAAACTGTGTTGCTGATTTCCTCTGTAATGTCAGGGGCTGATCCAGTTAGTGTCAATCCTTCTGTGGACTCTGCTTCAGGTCCTTGGGACCTCTCCCTGAAAACACATCATACACATTAGGTCTAGGCTTTCTCCTTCCTCTTTTAAAAGATCTGCTCCCATGCAGGAATATTCCCAAGGTCAGTTTTGTATTTCCAACTCTGCATTGCTGAGTTTATATGTTGGTGAGGTATCCTTGGGGGTCACAGTTCCCACAGGGCAGAGATGTGATCCTTGTGATAGCACCACTGTGAAGTTTTGGGTAGATAAAGGTCACATCCCCCAGTCACCAAGAGATTGCGGGCTCACCTGGACTTCCTGGTGGCACTTTATGAGTCTAGCAATCCTCTCATAGTCAGGTAAATAAGAATCCTCTAAGCACTGAAAGTGCAGAGGGCATTGTCATAATAGGTCTCCAGGGCTTTACAGTACAGTTTTATTTCCTTGCTAAATATAGCTGCTTGCTTCTTATTTGCCCACGAGAACTGACATATTATTTAAGGGATATTTTCTTTTTTGCTTTGCTAGGCAGTCTGTATGTGTGTATGCGAGTGTATGTTTGTGTGTATACAGTATATTGAGCAATTTTGGTGGCTATTTGCCAAAGCAGATAATAACGTTGTAGCTTTAGTGTCTGTTTATTTCTCCCCTCTCTTCTCCAACCCCATCTCTCGCCTCCCTATTGATTTAGTGCAGCCAGTGAAGTTTTACAGCCAGCATTTAAGGCGGCTGCTGTTTGAAATCCGTGAGGGGCTGCTAATCAGAACTAACTGCCAGCATCAGGTGCAGTAGGCATCTCAGTCCTGGCCTATTGGCTTAAGAGAGCATGAAGGGCTAATTTCATGGCTGATAAAGCTTTCTGTCAAGGAGGTCTCCCAAACAAATGAACATTGACTTTTCTTTACAAGGGAAATAAAAATGGTCTTTTATCACAACTGCCTGCTTGTGCAAGGTAAGAAGTCACATCCCTGCTGGGCTATCACTAGCCACCTGGGACTATTTGGAAGCTTGCTAAGTTGCCCAGACAAGATTTCCAAAAGGATTTTGGAACCTAATTCCTCTTTAAGTGCTCACTTTCCCTTTGATTTCCTGGACTTTTTTAGTTTTTGGTCCAGAGGTGATAAAAACCAGTGCCAGATCTTCCGCAGGCTTTGCAACAGTTCCTTAGGTATTTCCTAGGAAATCAAAAGGCTTTTAGACACCCAGATAGGAACTGGGTGCTGAAACCCCTTTCAGAATCTGGATCTTTATTGCTTCTCCTCTTTTGGTTTGCCAGTTTAATCCCTCCCTCCCCATTTCATCTAACTGATCTCTTGATACCACCTACACTCTTAGGACAACTCTTCTGTTTCCTTGCTCTGCCAGAAAGATGGGCTTTGACTTCTGCTTGAAGGAAGCACCCATCTTCCTATGCTTCTGAAGGAAATAATATTGATTATTTCAAAGCACGTGGCTCGAGGGCCTTTCTGTGAGAGGGAATGAGACCAACTTGGTATCATTCAGATGTCCTTCTTTTATCCATTAAGAGTCTTCATCAACGGAAGCGGATGCCGTTTCTTAGAAGTATCATATAGCAAGTAGTTAAGTGTGCGGTTAAAGACTGATGCATTCAAGAAAACCATTTACTTGCATAAAATTAAGCATACTTCATGGAACATGGTCTATGAAGCTTTCAAAAATGGTATCATTTTTCTTTCATTCTTTCATGTTTTGATGAAATGTGATTTCAGCCATCGATACAGACATTTCAAGGACACAGTCCCTGCTTTTAATACTGAGATCATTGAGTTTCCCCCTAAGTTCCTCAAAGAGAAAAGTCCCCTCCATCCTGATCCTGATCTCTGCTAATCTTAAATCCATCATTCTTTTATGAGTGGTTTTTAACAAATCTCTGCAGGCTGGTTTGCACTACGAAGGTTACGCTGGGAGAGAGATGTTGGCTAAGGCCCCTAGAAGAGGTCTGATTTATTTTGGTAACAGGACTTTTGCATTTATAGATAAATTACCTGTTTGAAGGATGGACACTTTTCCATCAAAATGTTTATTTTGCTGGTGTAACTTCATTTACACAGAGGGAGTTTGCCAGAAGAATGATGTCTATACATGTTGCAATTTTCTCTTTCCTGCAATTCATCAGCATACCTGAATGCTATATTATGGACTTGGCTTTCAAATTAGGCTGTTGAATAACTCCGTAAGCCAGTAGTAAAACAGTTTAAGTCTTTCACTACAAATCCACAGGGCTCACTCTGGTCTTGTACTTAAGGCAGTCTCCCTGGTAGATCTAGCTGCACACCAGCTTGTTCAGGAATAGGTATCAAAGGCGCTGGATGTGATGCAGACGGGTGTATATAATTGGTATTAGAAACTGGTGTGCTGTGCCTTCACCCTGCCAACCTCCGAGTCACCTGGCTCCAAGTGAAGCTTGTACCTGATTGTCTACTAAGTTATTCCTCTTGCCACGCTTCCTGAATGGCAAGCTTAGATCAGGAAATTTTCCCAGCTCTGTCTGCATATTGGTGGTGTTGTATGCATACTGTTCCTCAATACAGACTGAGAAAAATTCATGTCACAGAGGCAGACAGTTCTCGCAGGACTAGATGCAGACTTTGCCAAGACCTTTGGGATGCTGTGGAAGGACAGCAATGCAGCAATGCATTTCAAATATCACATATTTGACAGGTTTTAGAATGTTATATATATTTATGAAAAATGGTGCTGAAAGAAGCTTGAATTTCTACTGTATTACATGCTACTGTGGTTAATGAGGGATACAATCACAGGTAGTAATTATAGTTTGTGCTGTCAAACAGCATTTACTTTAGGCAGAATTTTGCCCTGTGGTTTTAACTGTTCCCCTCATGGGCTGCCTGAAGATGTTGCTTGTTGGTTTCTTGCACTGTAGCAGAACTCTTTTGTTCGTGGTACACATTTGCTTTCCAGTTAAATTAACACACTTCCCACATAAATTGACACAACATTTTTAGGCAAAAGACGGTTCTTTTGTTTGTGGGCTGTTTACTGCCTCCCTTGTTTTATGTTATGTCTGAGAGTTGAAGGCAGCCCTGCAGCCAGGCAGATCAACAGAGCTCCGCTGAAATAAATGAGTCTTTGGAGAACAATCAGTGGTCGTAATGTGCCTGGATAACTACAGTGACACCTCTAAAGATGTCAAATAGAGATACTGGTTCTTTGCAGACATGATCTGCCAAATGGACAGGCTTCATACAGGGATTCTGCATTTCCATTTTAACCACTGTGTTCAAATATATTTCCAAGTTTCCTCTCCTTTCACCACCTTTCTGACCTTTTTTTTTTTCTTTAAGCCGTTGCAAAATCACAAAACTGGTTGAAACTTAAAATGCTTCATGGTGAGAAGACAGATATGATTACAAATGAGAACACACCATCCCCCAAGGAAGCCCCAGTTTCCCCTTTCATCACGATTGAAGAATGCTACATATGAGAATATTTATGGCAGAGTTTATGTCATTGTATATTGTTTATGATTATGTAGTATACACTTACCCTCTCTGGAGAAATACACAGTCTCCTTTTTGCTTCTTCACTTTCTCCTCTATTATGTTTCCCGTAATATGTTATTGCAAGATGACTGTTAGGGATTGCTTTGGAAAAACAATACCAGGGAAGTAGGGCTAACATATTACTTTGGAAAATAAACCTGCCTTTGACATTTAAAAAGCTGAGTGGGAAAGTAATAGGAAGATTAATTAGTTCTAATTGACAATTTTTATTTAAAATGTATTCTTTGAAAAAGTACCGTGAGGTTGGAGGCTGTACAATTTACACGGTATAACTTTACAGATTTTGTTTTTTCACTTGCATACCATTTTGTGAGTGCTGCAATCACTCTTATTTTCAGTTATTTGTTCTGGAAGCAAAGCTGGAATCTGCAGAGACAATGTGGGACTGCAGCACATTTCCTTCCCAGGCTAATGAATATGTGTTAGAGAAGGATGGAAAAGTGTGACAGTTCCTATGGCACACAGGCCGTACACTTGCCTAGGGTGGATACCAGACTCTAGTGTTTAAATTCAAGAGTCACAACTTATTTGGACCGCCTGGGTTGCAGGACAGCCAGACACTGGCTCCCAGGGCAGTCAACAGCAAGATGTTGGCATAACCTGTCAGGCACCAGAGAGGAGGGTCTGATACAGCACCAAGTGGAAGCTGTGACTTGGAAGCCTTAGCAAAAGCAAACCTGATTCATTCATCACTTCCCCTGAGTCTCTCTAAAGTGCTGTAAAAGGTGGTGACTGGTGTGAATAGGGTCCTTGCTCCTGGAAGCTGGTGCTAACCTGACAGCACTGATTCCAGAAACCCCATTGACAAAGGAATGAGTTATTGCACCTACTCAGCAACCCATTTCAGCTGAGACTTCACTCCAGCTTAAGCATCCATGTGCTTAAGTACCTCGATGAACTAGGATTTTAGGCAGTTGTTTAAACTTGAGAGTACATTCACTGGTGTTTTCTGTGTGTGCTGAAAAACAGGCCTGAGCTTTACTGCCCAAGTGAATACACAAATCAAATGAGTCCTTACTCATCTCTGTACATTACGCTCCTGTGTGGTGAAGGGTCTGGGAGCCACTAGCTGCACAAGAGGGTCTTAGCAGGACACGCCAAGGGAAGACTGCAATGCAAATGCAAATTCAAGCGTAAACTGCTCAGCTTTTCTCCCAGCATTGTTCAAACGGGCAGCAAATATTGTGTCCAGTGCTTTCAGATAGCAGATGAATCCACTTGATGGACCCCCACTGATTTTGGTGCATCACGACAACATTTTGTGCAACAAGCAAGAAAGTTTTAAGGCGGCACTTGGATTTCTTGACAATGGTCACCTGCCATGAGCCAAAGTTAAGAATATGTTTTTGTGGGTTATATGCACCGTCTCCTCTTGTTGGCAATCATGGCCATTCTTATGCTTTGAGCTTTTTGCATTTTCCACCATGCTGATTTACCCCTTTCCCAATGAATTTGTATTTTAGCTGACTGTGGCAGCTTCTGCGATTTGCCTGTGCAGTTTGGAGGTCAGCAGGAGAGAGGAGTGATCCTCCACAATTCCTCAAGGTCCTCTGTCTCCAAGGCACAAATGCAAAGCAGTCTAAGTCCAGTCCTTTCTCAGCAACATCTGTGAACTGCAAATATGCTCAGTCCAGTCTATTTCCAACTGCCCTTCTGAGAATTCCCAACCTTTACATTGCTCATGTGTGAGTTAGATGTGATAGGATAAAAGGAAATAGTTGGCTATTACCTACAGGTTTACGTTGCAGCACACAACAGTGCCCAGTCAGGTGCACAATGAAAAGAATATTTTATTCTCTTTGTTCTGACTGCTGGGATACCCTGACTGGGACACAGTTGAATTGTTTAAATGCAAAAGCCCAAGTTTTGCTTTTAAAAAAATTTAGCAATGCCTAGAATGAATTACTAGCCTATTTGTCATCCTGGCATGGAAAGCATTTTCCATCTCTCCTCCTGAAGCTGTTCCACTTAGTATAAATAATGAAATATTCAGTGAGACACAGAAAAAGACCAGCTTTGTAGCCTGAGGGGCTCTACTGAGTATGAGACAGCCCAGGTGAGTAGCTGTATCATGGGTGTATTGGCTATTCTCAGTATGATCTGAGGAAAATGCCGTAAAGTATTTTGGCTTTGATCCAGTCAGCCTTTTGCAACAGAAAAAAAGGAATATTGTGGAAAATTTTTCATCAGCTCTATTATAAGCATGCAATACAAGTGACAGTTTGTAAGGAAATGGGAATTAAAAGAAACAGCACTGTGATTTCTACCACCTTGCATAACATACCTCTCCCTGAGCTGAGCATTTCTAGACCAAAAAGAATTTAGAAATTTAGTCTGAACTGTGACAGACTCAAAGCTTTGTGAACTGGAAGGGGGTCCAGGACACTCCCAAGCCAGTGAGCTATTTATGCCAGAGCAGCTTATACCACTAACAACCAGAAAGTGAAACTGCATGTAAATGAAAACTGAGGTGGACTAGTTTGACGCTACTCTTCTGAACTTCAGCAAGTGCAAAATGGAAACCCGCACAGAGGATGAAAACTGTTTATTCAAAATATATGTTTTATATAAATAATACATAAAGATTACTTTTATTACATTTTTCCAACTAATTAATTTTCTTTTGAAAGAACACAATGTCTACACAATAAAAATATTTTATAATGTATCAGAATTAGTCTGTTCCTAAAATTGCATAAATCACATAATCATCACAGCCTTTAGAGATGTTTGGCAGAGCAATATCTAGCCCTGTATCTTTAATTGTAGTAAATCTTAAATTAATGTGGGATTGGAGATTCTGGAATTAAAGAGAGGAAGTTGAAGAATTTTCTATCAGTCTGGGTTTAATGAGACACACATCATATCTCCCCAGTTAAGGCATTTGTACTTTCTTTGCAATTATCATTACAGCTAATTAACAGCAAATGCTCACATTCACCAGCTATACTTAAGAGGTGATGATACCAATGAGGAGTGGGGAGGGAGAGAGATGTAAATTTTTAATACCTTATTTGCCTTAAGTCCGCATGGGAACCATGAATAATTGATGGTAATGGTGGTTAACCCTGAGCCCATCAAAAGAGATCTTCACACGTTATCCACTCCCAGAGCCTCCCCCATAGCAGCTCTCCCTGACACAGAAGGTGGCTTTTTGAGGCACCAGGCTGTGATGAGATTTGTTACTACCAATTAAGGATGTTGATTGACAGCTGCTCCCTATATAGAGGTTTCTGGAAAATGCTGTGGCTCACACCCCATCTACAGCTGCTCATCACAAGGGCTGGAGGTTGGTGTCCCCTCAGATTTGCCACCTGAGCTGCTCAGGGGAAGGTTGTAACTTGCTTCAGTCACAATCAACCAAATTATCTTAATGGGTGTCAGTAGCAGGTCCTTGCTCTCTTTGGTCAGTGTAACTGAAGCGGGTTAGGGATAGATGGCACAGGCTGCTCAGCTGGCTGGTGACCTTCTTCATGTGGATGGCCACCAGGAGGTGGTTCGGGCCAGACATTTCTTCCAGTTGGACAAATACATGTGAAGATGTTGTCCAGAGTCTAGTGAAGCCCAGCTGGACTCACATGTTACATTTGTACAAAAAATAAAACGAGAAAGGACCTGTTCTCTGGCCCTAGGGGCAAAATGCCAAACCTCCTTCTCTTCTTCTCAAATTGGTCTCGTCCACAGTGCTTAATACACGCAGTTTCTGGTCCAGGCTATTTCCTGAGCTTCAGCAAAAGCTTGCTAGCAGATGGAAAAACTGTGCCAAAGAACATGGTGGAAAAAAAACCCCAGATTGGACAAGCATGAGTCTTGCTCAATCTGCTAATATTGGCATAGCCACTGTGGCACCTGAGCTGGCTAATGCATTGCTGATAGAAGTTGTCCTGTTTGTCCGTAGTCTCTGCCAGAAGATACCTGACAAGGACAGATCACCAGTCAAGCAGTTTAACAACCTTGTTCAATTTTTTGTGAAGATCGTGGGCTGTCCTGGAACTGTGAGGGAGTTCCTACAGTCTAATACCAGAGCTAGAACAGATTTGGCTTTTTCACTCACTCAAGCTGCTGAGCTGGGGACCTGTGATAACCTTGTGGTAACCTCGTGGTCTAGGAAAGAGGAAGGCTGGGACACTGACTGTGTCGGATTGCTTTCTTAACTGAAAGTGAGAAGGACAGTGTGCTATAGGACTGGGCAACACTGTGTGGTTGAACTGGCTCAGGAAGATGCCTGTTTACTATGCCAGTTTCTTCTTGGTAGAGGTATGAAGATACATATTAAAAAGGCTCCATCTTGGTCCTGAAACTCCATGAAGGTTTTTGATTATATCCTGCTCCTAATGCTCTTCAGTAACACAGGCAAGATATCTGGAGGAATCCCTCTCTGCACCTACAAAGCAATCCTTTGAGGGGCTTGATACATTGGTTAGCCTCCCACACAAGAGTGCAGAGATGGACAACCTCACAGTCCATCCTTCCTGATTTGACCAAGTCCTCAGAGCTGGAGTTTAGCTCATTCTTCAAAAAGCTTGTGCACTGTCTCAACCCCATGCGGCAAAGAGCAAACTTAATACACGAGGAGTTGACTGGATCTCCATTGGAGGTCAGGGGGAACCAGATGTTTGACTCCACATGGCCAGCAAGGTGCCTTAGCTCCTAGTCACTACGGAACAATGAAGGAAAGGCTCAGACAGTGGGTGTCCCCGTGGGCAGGCGGGCAGTGGGGAGCTTGCTGGCATTTTTCAGGCAGGTATGGCTGCTGCGCCTTCTGCTCCTTCTCCTGCATGAACACCAAGTTGTGCCTGCATTTTGCGTCGTATTCCAACAGCGTGAGAATTGGGACTGATTAGGACCCGCTAGTGAAACATTTTCTTCTGGAACATTTAGTGTGGTCTGGCTTTATAGACCACTTCCGCTGGTCACTGCAGAGGAGCGGCAGACCTATGCAGCGTCAATCAGCCAAACACCGTGCAGATGAAACGGAGAGGCAGGTTCACCCCGTGGGGCTGATGAGGCATCTCCTGTCTTTACCAGCTGCTGGGGGACAATGAGCACTGGAAAATGGTAGGTAAACCTCACTGCCAATATTTGCTGTTCTCTCCGGGAAGACGGGGAATAGGGATAAGACCTTTACTGCCAGCATTTGCTCCCAGGAAATTTTGATGCATGGGTGTCTCTTGGATCAGCTAACCCCACTTTTAACCCTTTTCTGGCCTTTGAAAGCCCCTAAGAGGAATGATTTATACCTCAGCTCTCTGTCTATGCATCTTTATTCTTTGGAAAACTGTCAGTCTGCAGTCACTGACATGTATATTGACCCCAATGGAAGCTGTAGCCCAGTGCTCTGCAGAAGTCCGGTGCTTTGAAGTGAAGACATGAATGGAGAGGCCTGATCTGAAAAAGCCAGGGGGATAAATCTCCTTCCTGCACCCCACAAGCCAGATAAGCAGCATCCTGGTGAGATGGGCAGGGCAAGACACAGAAAACGTGACAAACTGAATTAAATAGCACACTTGCTCTGTACTCCAACTCCCAGCTGTCTTGTACAAACAATTTATTTTCTTTCTGCTGCCTGGTGTTGAGAAGGTTTTTTTTCAGCAAGTTACTGAGATAGAGCACAACAATCATTTTTCTTTATCTGTGTGTTTTTTCCCCTGCAGGGCTTTTTGCCAAGCTGGGAAGGGAGGAAAACTCATATACATACATAGTATAGCCAGACAGGAAAAAGGATGTGGATTCTAGAGTATTTGTTCAACCCAAAGTCCTGGATGGAAAAGTTGAAGTTTCTAAGGCTAATCAGGGAGAAATACATTTCTCCTGTGTGAGGAGGCTGGTCTGGCAACTCTTGCTGGGATGGCTCCATTTCAGATCCCTCCCTATGCGACAGCGCTGCTCACTGCTGGGGCGTTTCCCCAGAGGGTGGTGGGGCATGGGCAGGCAGGGATGGGTGTGGGGCTTCTCTGGTCCCCCCGGGAGCCAATTGCTTCCTTTTCTGTTTCTGAAAAAATAATCCTGCTTCCCAGAACAACATCAGGGGGTTACAGGAAGGCCATCAGGGATGGGTGGATGGTGGAAAAACACCCATGAGACCCATACTGCCTGCTAGAACTAGTTTCATTTAATCAGTTTGCCTCTGCTTTGAATTTGGGTCTGCATCAGTGGAGCTGCTGGGGAAGAAAGCAGTCATCAGTGAGCACAATTCCTGCTGTATTTGGGAAAGAAGCATTTAATGGCTTGGGTGATAGGTGAGGACTCCAGTGGGAACAAAGTCCCCCTCGCAGCTTAGAGCCCCCTCCTTGGCACATAGTCTGCAAAAAAGGAGAGCTTTCCACCTCTTCTCTAGACCCACCTTTCGGAGGCTCTGTTGTGCTCTAGGCTGTACAAACTGACAGGGAGATAGGCAAGGATTTACAGAGGGGAGGGAAAAGAGAAGGTTTCCCCTTCTCTCCCGCACACCACAGAATCACAGAATCAGTATGGTTGGAAAAGACCTGTAAGATCATCGAGTCCAACCTGGGGGAAAAAAAAAAAAAAAAAAAAAAAAAAAAAAAACCACCACAAAACCCACGCCACACAACAACAATAACAAGCCACAACCCACCCAACACCACACAGCACCATGTCCATCAAGCTACATCCCACAATGCCACATCCACACGCTCCTTGAATACCTCCAGGGAGGGTGACTCTACCACCTCCCTGGGCAGCCTATTCCAGTGTTTCACCACTCTCTCAGTGAAGAACTTTTTCCTAATGTCTAGCCTGAACCTCCCCTGTCGCAACTTGAGGCCATTTCCTCTAGTCCTGTCACTAGTCACTTGGGCACAGCTGTTGCAGCATCTACTCACCACTATGGGCAAAAGGGAGGCTTTGACCTTGCAGCTGCACCAAAGCCTGAGAGAAACCTCTGTGTCTGGAGAAGTTTACTTGTTGGTAGAAAAAACAGCAGGTAGGATAGAAAAGAAAGGCTGAAGAAAATGCTGTGACTAATCCAGCATCCTCCACATCTCAGTGATGATTAACCTTTCTTCTGCTTCATCTTAATATCACTGTAATTGGCAGTTGCTTTCTAGTGAACGGTTTTTTATTTCCCGTGTGTGCCGGGAGATACTCCCGCCTCTTTCTTTGAGGACTGGGTTTCATGTTGGCTTTATCTGGTGTGAGGCAACTGATCTTTTGCACATACTGATTACGTAGCCTGCAGCGGTTTGGGCTGTGACATAGGGGCTGCAGCTTTGTGCTAAGCTAAGTGGATCAGCCTCCCTGCTCAGAGCTTCAATGAAGATGGACTGATAAGGCCCAGAGGGACCCACCTGCACAAGTGGGAGGGATACAGGATGGAGCTGGGCAGAGGAAAAGGGACCAGTCGCTTTCTGGTGTTGAAACTGATGTGAAGTGCCCCCCATGGAGGTTAGAAAGCAGGAGAGTTTTCCTCTCTGGTGGTGTTAGGATGGATACTAAACCAAAAGGTTGGACCAGCTGGACAGAAGATTTGCCTTGGACTGACCTGCTGAGCAAGAGTTGGCCTTGGGAAAAACCTATGCAACAAATAAACTCGGGGGAAGATGATAGTTACCAAGAAATGCCCAACAGCATTCAAGGGCTGTCTTATTTCAGTGGTCATAGCCATTAAAGTCAAGCATACACTTATTTTCAAGGACCCCCCAAAGGCTTTTTTCAAGAACACTGGCATAACCCTACTACTGCTCAGCCACCTTTGATTTAAGCTGGATGTTTTCATTCTGCCACCTCCTGCCACCTCCATCTTTTTGGTGGACGTAGCTGGGAGAGGTGGGGTTGACATTGCTCCCTTTGTGGAAAAATCCTGCTGGAAGTCATCTTGTTTACTGGAAAGTTAACTGTCTCCAGAGTGTCTGGAGCCTTGTGGAGAACAGGCTGCTTCTTATGGTGAGATGCCCGAGTTAGCTTTAAACTAACTGGATTGGGGGCTGCAAAAAGCTCATACAAATTACAAATTCTAAGTAAGGATTTATCAGGCCTTTTTTCATTATCCTCTCTTAAGTAGATTAGACCATGTTGGCAGAAAGAGAACAGACATGGAATGAGTGTTAAACCCACGCCAGATCTGAATATATTTGTCAAGTTCTTATACACACAGCAATAAGAGGCAGCAGGATTCCAGTAATAGTCAACTTAATGTGTTGTTAGTTTCAAGCTATTGTACATCTATTCTCTGCAGAAGAATTGTTTGCTACACAAGCACGTTACATTTAGGAATAAATAAAAACACACTCTAAATCACAGCGTAAGTGTGGCCTCATTTTCTGTGTCCTGGGACAATACAGATCCAGTGAACTGTTTCTGGATGAATTCTGCTTCATGGGGACAGTGTATGCAGTCCATGAGGATCTGTAAACCTTTCATAATGTATTAGACATACTTAACAAAGATGTATGCCTACTGTACCATGGGTACCTTTTCTCCAAAAAGACATCGGATTTCTTGCCAACTTTCGACTGCAGACTCCATTTTCTCTTTCCTCTTTCAGGAGACACACTTAAAAAAAATCACGGTGATCTCTCTAAAGGAAAAGACTCATGTTGAGCAGCGGATTGCTTGCCAAAAAGCTGAACTGTTTTGGGTCTGCATTTTTAAATTGTGAATCCTAGGAATAAAATTTAGAAAGCTAAAAAGAAGAAGGGTACTGATGACTCTGAATGCTTTGGGAACATCTTCCACACCTTCATGTCTGATGTCCAAAGCAACATGCCCTAGACACTCCAAGTGAAGTTCATAATGAGATACACTATGTGCACTAGGAAGGGAATAAACTTTGCTGATCCGTACATGGAGTTTATTGTCCTAGCAGCGAAAGGAGCATTTGACAAGTTGCTCTCTAGTGATCTGAATCCCCAAAAGGACCCATCATGGAGTATGAGAGATGTGTAAACATCTCAAATAACAATTCAAAGCCTTATTTTTATTAAAAAGAAAAAAATTCTGGCCTTTTTCCTTATGGAAATTGCCATAAAAATACTACGCTGTTGCGGGGACTGATAAGGCTGTAAGTTTTTAAAATAAATAGGTAAAATCCCAGCTTGCCTGCAACCTTACCAGCTGTGTTACTGCCTCATGCCTCCCCAGCTACCACACAACAACTCCTAGGTCAGTTTTGCTCCTGGCAGAGCTGTGTGTGCATTTGCTAGGAGCTGCCACCTTTTGGGAAATGTAGGCTCTTTTTTTTTTTACATATTAACCTTCAGTCTGAATTTCCTGTGGCTCTGATGGATGCTTGTAGAAATAGCCACGTTCTCTTTAATGGTGTTAACTATAAGGAAGGAAGCAAAAGATCTGAAAAATATAACAGACTTTCTCAGCCTGAATTGAGTTCTCTGTCAGTGTTTCTTTATATTCCTGCGTGTTTTAATTCTTTCCTCTCCTTAGACCCATAACCTGGAGCTTCCAGGTTCTTGAAGGTTTATAAAGCCACTTTTCTCCTATCAAAGCACGTATATTGTGAGAGACACAAGGAAAGGGCTGGATACTAGTGACTGAATAGCAAGGAAGTTTTTAAAATAGAATAAAATAGAAATAAATCTGAAATAATACATCTTTCTACTTCTAGGGCTATTTAATAGACATCTAAAAAAGTCTGTAAAATTTTAACCCAGAACCTCATTGAATTGTTTTGAAGCCCAAGTTCTGCCATAGGCTTCCCACTTGGATTAGGTCACATAGCTTAGGCTATCCTACATAGCAGTAAGCCCTCAGAGTGTGTGTTAGGAAATACTTTTAGCCCTGACTTCAGCCATGAAAATATCTCAGCATATCAATAGGGTCACTGAATTCATCAGGATCAAGAACATGATTTAAGCTAAAAAAGCGTTTAAGTAAACTGAGAGGCAGTATCTCTCAGCAGGGAGATCTTCCTCTCTTTGGTGGACTACCCTTCCACCTGCAAATGTCCCAGACCTCCCAGAAACTAAGGTGTCCTCATTTCCAATTCCGTACCCTACCGGGAAAGATAATCCTCATTTTCTGTTTTCTGTATAATGAGCAAAATAGATTTTTTGTCTCTGTTTCCCTCACCCTTCAAATTGTTAACATCTGCATTAAGTGTCTCAGCAAATATATATTTACCACTAAAAATGAAAACACAACCCTCATCTTATTTTACAAGCATGTTTCATGCTCTTCTTTTAATCATTTAGTTCCACTGATTTAGACACTTTCCTTTGTTTTTCATAATTAGCCCTGCAGACTAAGAGCATGACAGTTTGTGCAAAGGTTTATTAATTATTGGTAATAATTATCAGCAGCAGAACTGCAGATGCATTTAACCTAACTCTGTGGAGGAAGGGAGGAGGGAAGGAATGGCTGATATGAACATACTGCTTCTTCCTCTTTTTCCCCTTTCTGGTCCATTTTCTATGACTCCTTGCTAGCTCTTTCACACAGAATCCCTCTCTCTCTCTCCTAAGGGTTGCTGGATCACATTTCTGCTTCCTCTTCATCAAAATGCTTAAGACTAAAAACTGTTGCACTCACTGATATTGTGGAAAAGACCATCCCCTTCCCTGCACAGCCATTTTAGCATAATTTCTAAAAGGCAGTAACCCTTCCAGATATGCTGCAAAATGATTGAAATGAGGCAATTTGTAAAACTCTTAATTTTCATAATTCTGCTTAGAACCCCGTAATAAGTAATTGTTTGGTTTCCTACTAGTTATGATAATTCAAAGTAAATAAATTGAAACATTATTTTCAGTTCAACTGGAAACAAAACATCCTGGAAATTTTCAGTGCCTGGAAATTTAAGAGGCAAAACAAACTTAAACCCCTCTTGTTGTGGGCTAAACAGAATGATTTGTTTGCCATAAAAATGGTGTTTGTTTTTTTGTTGAAATATTTTTTATGTTTCAGTTCATTACATGCCTTTAATGAAACTACACATCAGTTTCAAGATGTAGCACCCAACATCGGCTGCTGAAAAGGTTTCATTTAGAAAATATTGTGATATTTTTCTGATTTCTTTTGTTAATCATAATTATTTTCTGATGTATTTTTAAGCTCTTAACTTAAACAATTCAAAATTTATTCCTCAAGCACTTCTGTCATCTGAGATCTGCTTCTCCTTGGGAAAACCAAAATAAAACACAATAAAAAACACACAAAAAATGACAAGAACATTTGACTTTTTGCCATCTTCTAATCTTGTAATTTATTTCATTTCTCTTCTGATTCTCCTGTTTATCTTTATTAACTACAAATCCAGTCACTGTCCTTTGCCTTGGCTTAGGCTTGGAAATGTAATTTTCCACTGTACTTAAAAATCTGGCTCTTCTGACCATACTTTTCATTATACCACATGGTCATTGACAACCATAGAGGCGGCATTTCTTCCAAACCTGGCCCAGTCCCACCACTCAACATAGGCATGTGTCCATGCCCAAAAATTTTGTGTTAACTCCCTTGTGTGTGGTAATGTTACCAGTGCCAAACGACAAGTGTTATCAGAGCTTGTGCTTTTATCATAGTAGATTTCATTATCTTCTCTTTTTTTTTTTTTACACTGTTTGTTTGTTTGTTCTTGCCCACTATTTTTCCATATTAATATTAAGCATAGCTCAATATGGTAATTTCTAGCTTGCATTACTGTTCTTCCCTTGATTTTTCATTTTGAAATCCCTTCTTTTTCAGGTTCCACTTCTTGGTTTGATTTTTTCACCCCTTCTCTATATTTGTTTGATTTGGCAGCCTTTCTGATGACCTGGGCAATTCTAGTTCCTCAGAGATGGAAAGGTAGCTGGGAGGTGAAGAAGCTAATGGGAAACAGATACTTTTCCCTCTTTAGCTATTAAAAAGAGTTGTCCAGCCCATTCCTATAACTTGTTCTATCTCAAGATCTCAAAGCCATCGCTGACCCTTTGTCCAGCACCATGGGTAACGAGCACTGAGCTGAGCCACCTTTCTTGCCCTTCCTTTGCTACATGCCTGAGACTTGCAGCCCAAATATCCTATGAAATGAGAACAGTGACATAATCTGTGCTGGGTAAATTGAGCCCAGATCTGTGTAAGTGGGGAACCAAACCAGCAAAAGGAGGTTGGGCTGATATTGCTGACTTGCATCCCCTCTTTGGCGTTCTGGGCTATGTGGGATGTGCCTTGCTGCCCTCGACCATTTGATGGTTAGATGTAGACAGTTTGCAATAAGGGCTGCCTTGAAGGAACTCACTTCCAGGTGGGATTTCTCTGGATCTCAAGGGGCAAATTTAACCCTTTTATTTCCACAGGAAGTGGAAACACCTTAAGTTGCTTCCACAGCCATTGCCCTCACCCTGGTGAAGTCTGATGCTGTAGTCTTTGCTACCTGCCTTGCCCTAGAAAGCAATCCCTAATTCACTCAGAGCACACAGTGCTGCTGCAAAGCTAACAAACCTTTATCTGTGCCAAGAGCAGAGCAGGAAGGTGGCAGCAGGGCAGGCAGCTCTCTTAACTACAAACTACCACATCTCATAATAGCGAGGCAATCTGCTGCCTTCCTCCAGAAGTGCTATTTTCTCCCTCTCCCCTTCACAATCTGATATACCCTGTAATCTGAAACATTTATTGACAGCTTAGTTTTCATGAGAACCCTTAGTGAGTTCTCCTTTACTTTAACTTCCTTCTAATCTCTAGCCAGCTGCAAGCGGATACCTCCTCCTGGCAACCTGGTGCTTTTCTTCCTTTCCCAGATTTTAATTTTCTTGTGGCAATTGGGCCCCTCTGCAAACCTTGTTATTCTCTTGAACTTCTTTTTTACTGTTCCCTCTCTATCATTTAAAGGGATAAAATCCTATCATTGCCTTGTCTGAGAGCCAGAACTCCAGCAAGGGATCTGTATTTTGATGGCATGTAGAACAGTGTCACTGATGGACTTCTCGAGCAAGAGAGTCAGAGGAGCCTGTACTGTCCCTAATGGGATGGCTTTGGGGAAGGGCTTCAGTCGCTTTTTCATCTGCATTGGGTCCTCTCTGGGGCTGCTGTGTGTAGATATATTTGGTTTTATAAAAACAATGCAAGGAGGGTAGGGAGGATCTTTACAGCACACGACATTCTGGGAGATGCAGCGTGAAGTCCTCAGAAATAAAGTGAAGACTCATTTTACATGAGACAAAAAAGCCACTCTTGCAGAAAAAATGTACTTCAGACTCCCCTTGAGATAAAGGTAGTTAGAGATAACATATGCCAAGAACTGAGGTAAAAAACAGCCAGAGGAAGCCATTTGTCATGCAGAACAATGACGCCCTCTTTTAATTGGTCTTACAAAACCTAGTAACTAGGCCATGTATTCTTGACATCCATCTACTGACACCTTCTTAATCAGTCAGCTATTTGAATACGTGCAGATATCGTTCTCAAACAATGGGAACTCCATGGCCTTTTTACAAGATATACCAGAAGGTGTTATTTTAAGAGGGAGAGCTACTTTCCCCCGGTGTAAAGGGTGTGGGAATAGGGTTGCTGAAGAGATGCCAGCTGTGTAACACAAACACAGGCTGAGTATACAGAGGATAGTGGCAGTGAAAGCAGGGACCTTGTTCAGTGTGAGGACAGGAGTGCAAGGAGGGGAAAGGAAAATACTACATATTTGCCGAAGCCCCCCCATTCCCAGCCCCTTACAAACACACACACATTTTCTCCTGAAAAGCAGTGATCAGCCATCGCACAAGTGAATTCTTGGTGGTGGTGTGGTTCATGAGATGAGGTGACACACACGGGCTTCAGGCTGCTGGAGCACTTGGCACCAGCCATGTTTATCCATTTTTTTGGTGTCATTCCCTCTCTGATTGGTGAGAAGTAAGAGGGTTGGTTCATGGTTGTTTTTTTTCCCAAAGGGCTGCCACTATTTGGATTCTTAAAAAAACTCATATTTCATTACATATAGTCTCTTGAGGACAAAATGTATCCTTTAGTTGTTACATTCCAGTCAAAGTGCCTTATCTCTATTAATTTCTTCTTTAGAAACCTTGCTGGGAAAGTGAAGTACATGAAATAGGAACACCCCTTTGACATCCCTTTGGAGATCCATCCAGAAATAAGTGTTAGTACTTTTATGTCTGATGATCACTAAAATCAACAACCGTGCTAGTGCCTCAGTGCCTGCTGGCAAGACAAGTGAGATCCCAAGTTTGGAGCAAAGTGGGGAACTGAGGAACAGCAGCAACGGGAATGAAGTGTTTGGAAAATGCTTCAGAAACTCCTCTGTGAGCCTATGGTGAGAAAGCTCTCCTGACTCGCAATGCCAACCTGCAGTACCTGGAATAAGAGTAGGTAATGTGAATACAATGTTGACTAAGCTCTTATTAAAAGGTGGTATTACATTATGTGCCTCACTTTAAGTAAATAAATACATCCAATAGAGATTTGAGACTGAGATGTTTGAAGAACGTCCAAGGATTTTGGCTGTCAAGATTAAAGAGATCCACTTTATCATTTAACAAGTAGATTTTGAAAGTCTGCCTTTTGGCTTCAGTAGATAAAGTCCTAATCTGAGAGTAATATATACGCTTAATTATCTTCAAAAATCAAGGCCTCAGAAAAAAAATATGGTAATAGCAATGGAAGGGACTGTGTTACTGTGCCCAGCTCCCTGGTACTGCAGGCAACTGTTTCACATCATTTCTTCCATACACTGAATCATATTTCCTCCCAACTCCAGTTATGAAGTTAGCCTTCCCTATGGCTGTTCTTTCTAGCTTCACTGCTCTCTCAGACAGGGAAGATTTTTATTTTTTTAAATTTTTTTTTTTTTTAATTTTTCAGCCTAAGTGTTTTCCTAGAGAGGCCACAACTGTTGCATGTTACTAAGGTCAGATTCAGAGGCTTGAAATTGCCAAACTCCCTTTTTGCTTCTCCTCTTAACCCTATTTCCTCAATACAGGTGGTACATTTGTTATTGTCCAAGCATATAGTCCCATTCATAAGAACTTGACAGATTTATTAAAAAATCCTTTTACCCGCAATTTCCAAATGGTGGGGTGAAGACAGTCTGACTTCTTCAGCTTTATCTCATTCATTTCCAAATTTTACTTCTGTCTCAGATATGGTCATGCTTCCTCTGCAGTCTTGTCCCCACTTTGCATTTGTCCCCATGGCTGACACCACTGCCCTTATTGAAAACTGAGACAAGGTATGCAGGACCACACCGAGGTGGTCTTTCATCTCTGCTCTATCCTCACTGCTTAGTGCTCCAATCTGTTACCTGTCACCTGAAGGAGTATCTGAGCCTTAGGATTATTGGTTGCATTTATTTTTCAACATATGTCTGGAAGCTAGTCTACCTTAATGACACAATTCTCACTAGTCTCTCTCTTCCTCTAATAACATTACAGAAGTTGTCATTCATATCTAACACTGAACCTGGAGGGGGGAGCATCTATAACAAACTTCCAGCACTACTCAATAGAATCTCTTATTATCCTTCCTGTAAGCAATTTTACAGACATGTAGTCTGTTTTATCCATCCTACCCCTTCTCATTCATTCTGCTGCATCAAGCAAGGCCACTCAGCCATCTTTGGCTTTCCTTCTGTTTAAAAACTGTAACTATGGTCATTATTTTGTTACGTCCATTAATGCCTGATTTCACATATAGCATCAGTTGTTCTAGGACCTCTGCTTTACTGCCCATGCACCTTGAATTAACATACAAAGTTTCACTGGTAATCCTCAATGTCTCGAACAGGTCGGGCAAGGTCATTTTAACAACTGTATTGCCATCCTGACAACCAGGGTGTCTCACTATTTGTTTGTTTAATAACATGCCTCTGTTATTATACACTGGTGGAGCCAGTGTAGACCATTGGGCAGTGAGGACCTTTGTTGTGGTCCAGTATGATCATTATAATATGTCGGTCTCAGCAGTACTAGGCTTCCTTTCTCTTTGCTGTTCATTTTCCTATTCACTTCTATGCCCTTTGTTTCTATTTTCTTGTGTATTTTGCTTTCCTTTCACTCTGCAGTAAATGCAGGGATGGACTCTACACACATAACTCTCTTCCCATTATTTAGTTTGAAGCTCATCTACTTGGTCTCATCTGCCTTGAACCCATGATGCCTTGGCAGAGGTCAGCAACATCCTGACTTGCATTGAGAATACGAATAAAGAAATATTACAGACAGTTTTGCACAATACAGGAAACGAGGAGGCAGCCCATGTAATTGTGAGGCAGTGGACAGAAAGCAAATGAAAAGATATACTCAATTCTCCACACTGTGCACCATTAAACTGTTGAACTCGGTGTATTCAAACAGAGGAGTTCAAGAAGAGATTTAATGAATTCTAGGAAGAAAGATCTGCAAATGTTTTTGTGCACAAGGAAACAACCTGAGGCTCAGGACGATTCTTTGAGCCTTTGATTTGTAGGGAGCACCACCCCAGGGATGTGTTGCCCTGCCCTTTTAATCCACCTTTAGGCTTCAAATCATGGTCAACAGCAGGGATGGGACCCTGAACTAGGTAGCATTCATGTCATTCAGATAATCTTGGATCACTTAGGGAGGGTTTACCCTTCTGTGCATCTCCAATTTGTGGACATTTTTCTGGTTATATTGCTTTAATTCAAGGCAAATGGAGAGCATTTGGAAGCTTCCAGGTGGTCTTACTAGTTAATCACAAAACTTCATGGCAGTACTTCTTCCCAATATATTGGGTCAGTCTTCTGGCCAGTCTTGGCTCTCAGTGTTGGGAAGCAGAGCTGCACTTGCAGCTGTACCCCAGGCTGCCTTCACGATGCTTTGTGGTTACTCGCCGCTGCTGGTGTTCAGCTCCCTGTGTGCAGAAAGGAAAGTTCTTTACCTCCTGAAAGGGGCTATGAGAATAAACAGGAAAATTTCTGAAAAGTACCCTGGAACTGTTGTTACAGTGGCTGGTCAGAGAACATGGCATCCAGGAATGGTGACTTGAGTTTTGATGATTGTTTTGACTTTCTTGATTATCAGATTTTAATTTTTTTTTAATGAGGTGAATGGAGCTGAAAAATCCCATCTTGCTCTTGCTGACTATGTTGACTATGTATTCTGCAGCCAAATCCGTAGTGCTGGCATTACACAACAGTATAAAGTAATATTTGAGACAGAGAGAGGTTGCATTTCCCATCTGGCCAGGTCCATTTGTTTGGCTAGTCTAATGCATTCTGCAAAGGGGAGAGACTGCTTCTGCCCTCTGAAAAGCAGAAAGCATTATGAAAAATAATGAAATACAGTAGAGCTCTGATTATCCAGATGCCACAGGGAAAGCTGAATAAGTCTGGATAACAGAGGTTTCAGAAATTCAAAGGACTTGTCAGCATAATTAATAGATATCGGGGGACATGGCCATGGATAATAAAAAGTTTCGGACAACCGAGGGGCAGATGACCGAAGGTTATACTGTAATATCGAAGCTGCATTGTAGCTTCCATAGCTCTCATCTTAAAAGTCTTTCCTAATATCTGGTTACCATCGGAAAACACACTCTGTTTGAAAGAGGGACAATAATGATCATGAGTGCTACTTACAGAAAAATGGGACCAAGAATCCTGAGGTTACTGAGGAAGGGAACAATAACTAACGACATTTATTTTTTTTTTCTGCAGAAGTGATTAATTTAACCAAAGTGAAACCACACAACATAAGCTTCTGCTTGGTTTAATTCCCTAGGACTTTCACTTTTTCACAGCATCCATTCACACAGCACACACTTGTCCAGTCACACAAGCTGCCCTTGCACGTTCCATTTTAGGTACCATTCACAGACCATTGCAGGGTAACTGTTAGCAGAAGCTGGTATTTAAATGGAAACATTTTAATGGCAATTAGAATAATTTATTCCCATTCCATTTGCAAAGCTAAGCTACATTCTGCTCTAAACATAAGGGACATCAATAGACAAATGGATAGCCGTGCAGGCATCACGCTGTCAAAACTAACACTGCCTGATCACAGGGAAAGATTACATTTGGCTTCTCACTCTGCAAATATTGCTTTTCCAGAGATATCTGAAATGTTTTTCTACATCCTCAATGGAATTTTGATCATCATCTTCTGAGAAAATCCTCATAAGGAAAAAAATCTATTATTTTCCATACTTGAGACCTGAAAATAAACCTTAGTGGATTTTAAACTTTGAGATGTTGCCAACTGATAAAGATTTGTTCAATCTGATTGTCCATGAAGCTGTTCAGAGACCACCTCTTTCTGACAGGGCCAGCAGCAAGTCTGCAAATCGAATTCAAAATGCTGTGGAATTACTAAGTATTTTTGTTGTGCTTATCATTAAGTGTCTCATCAACAGTGACTCATCTCTATTAGCAAGAGTTAGGACAAAAGCATGGAAAATACAAGGCTAACCCCTCGGCAGGGATCACTGTACAAACACAAGACTGAGAGTTCGTTGCTTTCTGTGAGAAAGGTGCAGAAGGGATCAATTATTACAACTACACACATCTGTGCTTGAAATTAAAATACAAAGAAAGTTCAAGGATGTATAATGCAGAGCTGTTTTTTGAACATCCAGGCTCCACAAGGCAGGCAGTTCTGGGCCCAGGGTATTTTATTTGGTATATTGATTTTTCAAGTGATCCATAGTGAATTTAAATGGTGAGAACTCATACATCTCTGTTTTAACTTACTGCAACAAATCAAATCGGTACTTCTTACAGCAAATCAACACAGATGATGAACATGCATAAGGCATTTTTTGTTTTTGTTTTTCTGTCAACAATATATTGCTTGCATCAATGAGTTTATGACATATGAACCCATAATAGTATGTCCTGGACTGTACAAAATAAAAATAAATGAGGGAGAAGCCCCATAGCAACACCCCATTTCCTGAAACACTGTTGGACCAGCCTGAACGAGGAGGGCCAGAAGAAGGCTGGCTTTAATTCTAGGGTTTTACCAGAGCAAGAAGTATTCAGAAACTGTGAAGTCTGCAGTGTGTGGTCTGGCCACCATGTAGTCTTGCACTGATAGATGGCTCTGTGTGATATCTGGGGTTAGGGCCAGCTCTGGGCTCCACTGACAAAACAGGGCAAAGCCTGCAGCTGAAATTACACAGTGGAAACTAAATTTTATGGCAGTGCTTTCTTAAGGGTAACAAATAGATGACTTCAGGAAAAAAAGGAAAAAACAACAAATGCATCCTAGGAAAATCTCTTCTTGCATTTTGAAACATAAAGACTATCTGGGTTGGCAGCCAAGGAACAGTTATGATTCATTTGGGTTCAATAAGAAAAAAATCCAACTAGCTAACTGACAGACAAAAGAATTACTTCAAGTGTGAAAAGAACATTTTATTTTTATAAATATACAGGGAATTCAAAACAGCTAAAGTTAAAAATATCTTTTCTGCAACCAGCCACACAAAATTTATCAGATTGACAGAGTTTTTATGCAGGTATTTTAACCATTAACTGACATGAAATCCTGACATAATGACGTAAGTCCTTATGTGCCTGTATGCTAGGTGATCCTCTTCTCCTTCCAGCATCCCTGTCACTAACATCACAGACACACACAAACCTCAGTACTTGATACATGTGAATAGTCAGTTGTGTATTTGTTCTGGAGGTCTTGTTATACTTGTTGATACATATACTATTAATATGTAATTCAGAGATTCACAACCAAGAAGGGGTTGATTGCCCTCTATTCCTATTTTCTGGATGACCAAATCTAACACATCAGGATGAAGTATATTTTGCAGGTCTTGACTAATCTCTCCAAAATCACAACTTTTTTTTTTTTTAGTTAAAATTTCAGAGTTTGACCTGATATTTTTATTATTACATCTGTCCTCTTGCTTAGATATACATGAAAGGACCTTCATAATTCTTGCATCAAGTATTCAGTTGACATTGTGGTCCTAAGATGGTATCAGAGAACAAAGAACCTGAGAGAGAGGACAGATGCACAGCAACCTGCTAAGCAGCATAGGAATCATTGGAGCAGTGTGGGATGGTGCTGGTGTGGGTAGACAGGTCAGGTGAAGGCTGAAATGGGAGAATGGATGGATGTGGGAGTAGGTGACCAAGCGATCAGCAAGGAGACTGGGAGAGCAGGATGAGGGAGCCATGGAAGAAGGGATAATGAGATTACAGGATCAGAGAGTTCAGTTGAAAACTAGGTTGGCAGGTAGGTAAGAGAAAGTTCAAAGAGGTGAACGTACTCTTGTTGGAGAAAGTGGTGATGGACCACATGGGAGGAGTACTCCAGGGCTGCAATAGCCAGGGAGGCCACTCTGAGGTGGCCCCAGAAACAGATACTGAGCTGGTGAGCTTAATTGCTGAACTACTGAGCAAATTAATTGTGTAAATGTTGCATGTTCCTCATTTAACAAATGGAAAATTAAAGACGCTTAAATTGCAAAGCAAACAGCAATTAAACCTGCTGCATCTGCACATGTGTATATGCACCTGGATACCAAATTGCTGTTATCCAAGGCCAGGACAGTTTGCTTCAGTGGTAGCAGCTGAGGGGTAGAAAAAGAGTGATGATGTGACACACTGCTGAGAAAACCAGTAGGTCCTGCGATGCTTTTAGGGGATGCACTTTCAACTAAAACATAAATATTTTAATTGAGTTATTTTCCATATATCTTTCTAATGTATGTGCATGCAACAGAGTACTAGAAACCAAAAATTAAGTCCTGTGGTACATAAACATGCATGCATGCGTATTGTTTTTGGAAATAGATTTGATGTAGAAGTGGCTCGTTAAGCCTCTGTAGTTTTTAATTAAAACAGAAAGTAAGAAGGCTGGATGCAATACACAATACAGAAGTGAACAGAAAAGGGTCAGGCAGGGTGTCAGTCTTGAAATTCAGATTAAGGCAATTACTCCAACCAAAGGCACAAACAAGAAAGCCAGATGTAGTGAGCACTCAAACAAATACCCGCTTCAGAGGAGAGCAAGCAGAATGAAGAGCTGCCATTCACCCGGAATGTGATGCCCTAAGGCTGAAATATAACAGCTGGGGAACGACTTCAAGATTTCGACTGAAGTGCAGATCAGCTTGATGTTGTGCTCCTGTGCATGGCATGTGGAAATGGGTTCAGCACTTCCTGAGAGAGTGGGGACAAGGCAGGTTGTCCTCTTGGCAGAGGCTTTGTCCATGCCAGCTTATTGCTTAGGCAGGATCAAAGGGCACTGATACCCAGCTGTACAAATGCAATGGAAACTCAAAAAATACGTTGATTTTACGTGTTGTGACAAACTCCTTCTCACCTTGTCATCTGATAACCTCTATCTATTTCATGGATGATAACTGCTTGTCTCTCTCAGCTTCTGTAATCCTTTTCCCCTTGTTAAGAGCATTTCTAGTCCTCTTGGGTGCCAACCTCCCTTTCCCTTCAAGTACCTAATTGATTAACATATTTAGGTTAACCTGAGGGTATAATTTCTAAACAGCTTGACTCTTTCTGCATCTTTGTTGGGACTGATGAAGGAACTGCATTCCTAATAGCTTGTATGCTTTTCTACCCCTAAAAGGTGCCAGCTACAGACTATGCCTCGTAAAATGCAATGGCTGCATTTTTGCCTCATTAAAGTCCTGGGGAAACCCACCAAGATTTGATTTTAACCTGAACACAGAAGAAGGAGAAAAAATAAAGAAGATTAATATGTCAAAGTCATATACTTTCAGCCTGCACTGAATCCCCTATGTGGCATTTCTCTCTCTTTTGACCAAGGGAATTGCCAAAGCCCACACAAATACCTGCTCCAGTCCAGAAATGAGTGTGCCTCTGGAAGCATCTGCAGTTCTCCTGGGTAGGAATGATAAAGCTTCACTGGTAGCCTTTTCGTCAGCTTCCAGGCATAAGCACAACTACCTGTATCTTGCAGTGCTGAGCAGCACCGATCCAGACTCAAAGAGAGCCACAGTGATACCCATGAATCAGTCACTGCCCTGTTCATCCTGCTGGCACAGCCTGACCCATCTGGCTTTCTCTCTCACTCATACTGGTCAAAGTAAGGACTGTCTCTGCAGCTGATGAGTGACTGAAGCACTTAATGCAGGCAAATGTTTTGGGTTTACTTCTCATATAGCACTTGAACCCACAGATTTATATCTGTGCAATGTACAATTCTGAAAACACACCAGTGCTCTGTCTAGCCACAAAATGCCTCATTACCCTTGTAAAGCAGAGGGACAGTTTATAGCTTGTGAGAGGCAACAGGCTGAGGCTGGGGCCCTGGTGTAAGCTCCCAGCAGGAGCTGGGTGGGAGGAACCAGCCCTGGAGCATCCCCACAGAAATGGATCTGAGCCTGAACCCTGGGGATGGAGTCCCCAGGGCACTGGGGGGAAATTTCTCAAAATGTTTCTAAATTTGGCTTCTGATTTAGTTCAGGACTTTGCTGATTTAATCTGGGATCTATGAATAAGTAGTTCAATGGATACTGAGAATCCTTCTTGGCCCTCTCATTGATATGTTTTCAGACCCTGGGTGCAGCACTCCTTGCCTGCTTGAGAGTTTCACTCCGGGGCTGCTGTGCTCCTCCAGACAGGTATTGTCTGAAAATGGAGCTGGTCATCTGAGGAAACTGTACGGACCCTGCTGTTGTCCAATTGAGGTTTACATGAATGTGTGCCAGCGTTGTGACATACTGAACCTTGCCACCAGGACACTGTAAGCCTGGATTCCCAAAAGGTCCAGGATCAGTCTCCACAGTGTGCTCAGAAAATTACTTTCAGTCAAAACATTAGCAGTCACAGGTTATCTGCAATTCTCTTAAACCTAAGGACTTTAAACATATCCTCTTCCTTTTGTTCTCTCTGAGCCTCAGGGCTTTTTAGTCCAGATCTGCTACAGTTGTTCCTTTTGTTTACTCAACTGTGTAATACCCTCAATGAGTTTCCTTCTCAGAACCACAGGCAGAAAAAGTCCTCGTGCGACTGCTGGAGTGAGCAGCACTCTTGTTCTGCACTAAATCAAGGGAAAGTCAAACACTTTTTTGTAACCTGAATTTGAGCTTACATGGGGTTTGTAAAGATAGAAATATCCCCGCCACTAACAAAACCTCAAATTGATGGGTTGATGATAGCATTCATCACAAGGTGTCCATGAATATGCATGCCTGTTTTCTTCCAGAAGGCTGTATTACATGAACTACACAGGGAGAGAGAGAGATGGATAGAGAGGGCACACTAACCCAGTTAATGGATAGCAATCTGATAAAAGAAATGTTAAGGTCAGTCTTCCACAGTTCCTGCTTTTCCCTGCATGGCTATCTGTCTGCGTGAGAGCTGAAAAGCTGCAAGGAGTAGAAATGACCTGCTGCCTGCTGCCATTTTACAAGAAGAGTGAAAAATCAGTGTCTTCCTCCTAATACCAGCTTCTGGGGAAGGCAGTCCCAGAACAAAAAATTGCAACAGTCCCTGAAGCGAAAGTTTGAGCTAGTTTTTGCCTATTGCTTTTTCTCTTTCATTGTCTGATGAAGTCATATGGTGTTCAAGGTTGGGAATCAGGAAAACTGGATTCCTCTCTGATGGGTCATCAGGCCTGCTTCCCCCTCTATCTTAGTAAGAAAAAAATATTTGAGTTGTCCAAAGCAGCAAGCCTCTCTTTCTGCCTCTTCAGCACCCAGCACATGGTTGCTCCTCTCACCTGGGATGCCTGGGAGTGCTGCTATAACCTATAAAGACCCCATGGCTGAAGTCTGCTTTCTCCGAATCGTGTGGTAAACCCCAAATTTTTTGCAGGCTGCCTTGACTTTTTGCTCCACATCCAAACTGACAGCCATCTTACTAGATCACAGGGAGCACTGCCATTTTAAGACCCACTTTCTCGGAAAGTTTTAGCAAAATCAGAAGCAGACTCACTCAGTGTTTCGTTTTTTATTTAGGAGGAGTTGTAATTCACCCTACAGCTTTTGAAAGCAAGGCCAGGGAGTTCAAGCTGTGATATGTGTGCTCTAAATAGGAAGGAAACCAAACCTGATAAGCGAACGTAGGTGAGCCTGAATCAAAAACTCCAGATCAAAACACTTTCAGGGAAGTTCAAAAGGCCGTTATGGGGATGTAGATCTAAATCTTGCAGGTGGCTTTTCTTTTTCTGATAAGCTGAACCAAATCCCTACATCTAAAGGTCTCACATCTTTCAAATGCCCTAAGCCTGGTGCAGATCTGAATTCCATGGTGGGAGCTGGGCTCCATCCAAAGATACATGAATATGCTGCTCATCTACAAAGACCGCATTTGTCTGTGCTGCCTCAACTTGGGGCTGCGTCCTGCGTAAACCACAGGATACGCTTTTATGAAAAGGTGCACATCACTGCCCTGAGCTCAAATAGTGAACCGTGAGTTATAAGACTGATTCCCAGTTAAGCTTTTGAACAAGCTAGGACTTACATCACTGGCTTGAAGGTGGTGCGGAGAGAAGCTGTGAAAAATGTGTTGTTCCAGCTACAGAGTACCCAAGCTGAGATCCAAAACAGTCCGTCAAACATGGAGCAAAGGACTGATCCACAGCCCAGAGAAGTTTCACAGGCACCAACGGCTTTAAATCAGGATTTAGCAGTGGACAATAATAATCTTCATGGATTTGGAAGGAAGAACAAAAGTTTCAGGAAGAAAGAATTAAAATGAACTGCCAAGAAGCCAGTCACAGCACCCATGGCTTGAACAACAGCTGTTGTTGAAGCATCTCAAGCAACCTTTTCCTTAACACAGACTGGGTCTCCACATGTTACCACCCGGCAAAGAATACCTGAAGCAAATCTGTTTTAGAAATATTCAGTTCTGTTAAAGGAAGGTGTTACAGTGGAAACAGTTGATAAATTTGTTATTGTCTTCTAAATTTTCTCAGAAAAGGGCTTTTTTGCTCAATAAAAAATATCAGAAAAATCTTTTACATTTTCAGTTATCTGGCAAAAAAAATCTAGATATTTTTGAGAAAAGTTGGCATTTTTACTGTCATCTCAACCTCTTTTTAACTTTTGATGAAAAATTGTGGCTTGGCTGGTGATTTCTAGCTGAAAACCCTGTCAAGCAAAAGAGCAGCAAAAAAATTACCAGTCTCAAGTGTAGAAAGAAAAAAAATATTAAATGACAGCAGTACGTCCAGCAATTACCTGCAATCACTTTTCTTTCTGTCTCCCTGTCATTCTCTCTAGTAGCCAGGCCATGCTTTATTAATTTAATTACAGCTCTCTAACCTCCTCAGGTGGCTGCCATGTCTGAGTCTGAGAGTGGCGAAAGGAGCAGCGTGGCAGAGAGATTCCTCCAACCCTTCATTTTAGTGATTCAAAGCATGGCATCTTATTAAATAACATCTTAATTGCCAGCGGCTCCAGCGCTTTTGTAGATCAGAGGTTAATTTTTATTTTCTCTCCCTTGCAGCGGAACAGTTGTTCTTCAGCAGACGGCGTCTCCCTTCAGCCACTATGCGGTGGTGAACCTGGCTGGAGGGAAATGGTGTCTCAGAAGTTTGGGGAATGTCTCCTCTATTTTTAATTTCAGTGGCCTGGTAATTATAAAACTCTACTCCCACCCACATTGTTAATTTTCATTAAAAACAGACAAGGGTAATCAAACCTCAAGCTTGCGTTTGGGGACCTTTTACAAACTGCCCGAACCAAACTGCTCCAAAAATGCTGCATCTTTTATTAACACTGGTGGAGCTGAGAGTCCAGCCAGAAAGGTACTGAGGCATCCCGAGTCCTCAGCATTGTACAGGAATCAGCCTTTTAATACGGACAGGAAAAGGCACACTTTTCACTCTGTCTTCCTCAACCTAAACAACTGATGTCATATCATCCATCAGGATGCTGGAAATTATGTAAGCCCATCATTTACTATCAGACAAAACAGATTGAGGCTGGCTATGCAACCTGAATTTGGTTCAATATTTAATGACTCATGTGTTGCATTTTATTTCATCTGCAGTAGTTTTCTGCCTCTTTATTTATTACAATCAACTTTATCCCCGGTAGTAGCACCTTGCAGTCAGACTGTATTCCCAGCTGCTTTGAGGGGTTAAAGAAGCCAGCTACAGAGCTACGAAGAAGTGAACAGAGAAAATGAGAGGGTGAAGGAAAGACAAGATGGATGGAGAGTCAAGGAATGGCAAAAGTTGTGTTTGCCTATCTGTTTTAGATAATGGAGCAGAGGATTTTTCAAGGTCCTTTTGATCCTATTTGTGATGGTTCTAATTTCCATACTAAACTAGTATGTGAAGGTCTCATAATCTTTGTGACATTTTACCTTAACCCACCTCTATGAGGTGAAGCAGGACTACTATCCCTGTTGTATGATGGGGAGCTGTGTACTGCTCCCCATCTACCTGGGGTACCTCAGCTGGCAATTTGGCTTTTTCACAGCTAGCAGAGGAGATTAGATGCTTCCAGTGAGCCAGTCAGATTTTAGGTGGGGACAGAGCCATGGAGAGAGGTCAGAGATCTGCTAACAGTTTAGACACCTAACTCCAAAGGGCAGTTCCTCAAAATCTGATGACTATCCCCTGATCTTGGAGAATGTCCTCCAAGAGAGCTTGTTCAGGCATAAAGCTCTGCCAGGTGGTATAGAAACACACCGCATGCGCAATAAGGCTAGCCACCTATTTCTGATGGATAAGGTCACATACCTTATGTGTGCAGAGCAGAAGGTATAACCAAGGCAATTGAAAGCCAGAAAACTGAAAGAGCTGGGGGATGCGCTGGTCCAGAAATCAAAGAGAGAGTATCACCAGTGTCCAGCCTAAGATGAGAAAAACACGAAAACGAGCCACACACATAGCTGGTGTTACAAACACAAACATGTCAGGGACAAAAGCAGGCCAGGGAGACTGAGGAAAACAAATGCTTTAGGACCCAGGAATTCTTCAGAAAGAGATACACAGTGTGATGATATAATATTCCCTTATTTTCTGTGGTTACAGTGAAATAGATCGTTGTTCCCACCCATTGAAAAGGGTTGATTGTCTTGGCTTCTTCAGTTACACCCTAATTGCTTTCCCTTTTTATTAAGGAACAACTTTCCAAGTAGGTTAATATTAATGTGCTTGTTAGCTAATTGATTATAGCCAAATATTTTTGACTTAGGTGTAGGATTGAGTTTTTAAAAAATCTGTCTGAAATGGAACTTTTTCCTTTTTAGGCTTTTCTGTCATTCTTGGAAAACTTTTACATCCTGACTGTCAAATGTCTCCTGATATTTTCATAGCATGTTCATGCTCTTTTTTCCATTTCTTCTCAAACTCTTTATTTAAAAGGAGCCAGATGAAGTTACTGGCAGACACGGCCAAGTTATAAAGGTATCTGTATTCATGTGTGTGTGAAGGGAGTTAGGAGGTAAAGCTGAAGCTAAGTATCTTACAATGTAATTCTTTAGTAAATGTTGTATTTCTTTAGGAAAGGGAGCAAGAGGATCTGTTTATAACATCTACTGCTGAGGTCAGTGAGTAGAAGAGCCATTTCAATCCTTATCGTAGGCAGGAGCAGGATTAGGCTGAGATGGCAGTGCAGGAGGTACTTAAGGAAAGACTTAAGAGCCATGCTGGAAGGGAGAAGGGTGGCAGGCAAGCAGGTTGCAGCTGTGAAAATGCCTTGGTGAGGTGACAGGTTTAGTCGTAGTGAGGGTGACAGGGCCACATGCAGGGGGAGCAGCTCCCAGCACCCACAGCCTCAGAAACTGCTGCTGTCCTGCACTGGCATGTTGCTAGTTATGCAATGCAGGTGCATGCTGGAAGGTGGGGTGGGTGTCCAAACCCGAGCTAGCAGGAGTAGCGCTGCCCTGCTGGCTTCAGCAGAATCACCCTGGCCTTTGGCAGGGGAAAACTCTTCCCTGGATCCCTTGTACTGAAATCCAAGCTCTAATTTGGAGCCTGACCTGTCATACGGTGTTTTATTGTAACATTAAATAGCCTACTAAAAGAGCATAATCAATGGTAATTACTGAATTGCTTTACACACTCTGGCATAGGGATACATTGCTGATTCAACATTATGTGCCCAGGTAATGCCAAAGGGTTAGCACATTAGCTTCTGTTATTGCATATTGTCAAGGTGGTGGTGGTTTTTTTTTCTCCCTGTAATATGGCTTCACTCATTATAATAGAGCAGCATTGTCAGCGACATGAAATAGACCTTTTAAAGAAAAAGCCTGCTGTGTTATTCAGGACCAGATTAAGTTCAAGGTGCAGGATAAAAACCAGCGTAGGACAAGAGCCGTAATTACGGTACAATGGGATGCAGCAGCTAGTATTGAGGGAAAAAGAGAGGGTGACAGGTTCAGGGTATTATTGGTCTCAGATTCCAAGGAAGTTTCAAGAAAATCTTCTGCATCCTCATAATACTAATTTTAATCCCATTTTAGTCATTAGTCTGTGTTGCACCCATCTCAGGGATGTTCAGAGCAAGTGAGAGGAGGCAGGGAGAGGCAGCAGCAGCTGGAGATGCCATGTTCTGACTGTCTCAAACTATTGCTGCAGTTGCCAACACCTCCCATGAAACAGAGGCACATTTCGGAAGTGATTGAAATATTTAGCATGGTTGCTAAGGCAACATGCTAGTCAAATTTAGTTAGTGTCCAGGTCTTGCTGTTAATACATTAAAATATTTAGTAACCTGAAAAATGAAGAAAAAGAAAACCAAAATTTCTGTATCTCCCATCTCTCAAACTGCTCCTCTGTTCATGTCCAAACCTGGAAAAAGGTATTATTTGTCTGATGTGGAGGGAGAATCTGGGCTGAGTATGTGATAGGTGTCTTGTTTAGGAATTACAACTAATGCTTGTCCTTGACTGTAGAGGGAACAAAGGTGGACCAGTCTTGAGTAGGATTGTTGCTCTTTCCCTTGAACTAAAAATATCATGATCATCACATGATCTGAAGTACTGTGTAACCCCCTTTGACCAGTTACTTCCACTGAGCAGTTCTTGGAAAACAGAGTCAGGTCCAGTTTCAAACTTCTGACTATGTGGGGGGCAAGAGTTAACTCCTATGGATACTGAGAGTTGATACTGAGTATAGGAATGGTTTTCCTATAAGTTGGGGAGAAAAACAGTAAGGACAGCCTCCAGGTAAAGCGATTTCTGGAACAGATGGCAAATGTAAAGAAATTGTCAGGGCCACTGAAACAAACAGCAGCCTTGGGCTATGAACCTCCCTCTGTATAATATTTTAAAACCAAACAATTAATATGAAGATGATGGGGATGAAATCAAAGGGCTTCCTCCTACCTCAGAATGGGAAACTGCGATTGGTGTCAGGGTCTGCTGTGGTAGAGAGATTTCCAATGGAAGAGGCTCACAACAGTAATAAATCCTGTGCAAGGTTATTTACTATCCAGAGCCTGAGTCTGCCCCATCCAGCTCTGAGATTTCAGCGTGGTTGCTGCCCCTCCTCAAAGAAGGAGGACTGCACATTAGTTAGATGATGTGCAGTAACTTGTTACCTGCAAAGCCCCCATTTTTTTTCCTGGACCTCCCAATGATAAATGCCAAATGAATTGTGGTGGAAAACAAAATAAAGGCTTCCTGGGATTTGGTAAAATCATCAGTCCTGGGTATGTATTTCGGCACCAAAAAGAAAAAAGCATCCTATGTTTGAATAGGAATTGCTCTTCAAAAATCTGTGATCTGCTTACTGCCTTGAGAGTGGAAAATACAGAGAAATCAAGCACAAGTAAATCCTTTCAAATGGATCATGTATCATAAAGAATTTGACCACTTCAACTGATAAACGTGAGTAGCTATAAGCCATTGATTTTATCTGTGCTCCCAACTAGAGTGATCCTAACTTCAATGTTATACATTGCAGTCAGGCTTGCAGAATCCTCAATAGGTAGTAGACAATCTCATTTGGAGAAGAAATGGTGCAGATCTCTGGTGTCCAAGTGCTCCTGGTCCTTCTAGAGACTCTTGTGGGGGTGCCCCTGTATCTGTGTGTGCACACTGACACACATTTGTGCAAGAGATCTGATTTTTCTTTTCTTCTTTTGGTTGACTGCATTGCCAGAGGGAAGGAGAAATACCCTCTGGGAAAATGTGCTTCTGTAACAGAGGATTAATTAATGTTAGCAAGAAGGTTATACTGTTTAGATCAAGACAATTTATGCTGTCTTAAGGGAAATAAAAAGCAATATGCAACTTTTTAAAAACCAGAAAAATCCACCCCTAAATCCTGATCATCCTCCAACAGAAGATGGAGTATTTTGCCTTATTAATTTTAACAGATCCTGTTGAGTTTCAAAAACTAGTGTTCAGGAAATTCAACTTTGGGAAGGTGAGATTGAAAAACTGTTGCCAGAGTTTATTTTCTTCTGTGAAGAGCGGCTTGTGTGCAAAGGTTTACTTCAGAAGATGAATTAATGTGTTGAAGCCTAGAGACACAGATGATAACCTGGTATAAATGGGGTCCCCTTTATAACCAGCATTAATTAGAATATGACATTACAGGAATTATGTCAGTTTATCCTAGACGGATTTAGGAACTGTATTGTCCCCTCATTGAGAAGGGGTATGATTCCTGCACAAAAAGGGAAAAAAAGAGATCTGCCAGCAACTGAGCAGCCATATGTCTGTATTTTACCCTCACACCACCCGAAGCTGTCTGGAGAGGTCTGTCCCAGCCCAGAAGGGAGGAGCACAGATGAGATCTGCATCACCAGGGAGGAAGCAATGTGGCCACAGGCACAGGGTAGACCTTCAAAGTCTTCATTACACCTTTCATCAACATAATTGCAACTAGTAGTGGCTGCTGTTTTGATTAAATCAGAGAGCCTTCGGGGTCCTCTGACTCTGAGATCAGTCCTGCACAGCTTCATGGCACAGAGCTGCACATCATCCACACGCACCTGCTCTTTGTGGTGCCAGTATAAGCTGTACCTTTGTATTTCACAATGCTCTCATGAAACAAGGGAAGAAAAAAAGAAAAAAACCCAACAAAAACACCCATCAAGGCAGATGTAAAGTAAAAATCAAAACCTAACAAATTGGTTAAGTGGTTGTATGTGAAACAAGTTAAGCCTTCTGAATTTTTCTGAAAGAACAGATCTTTTAACATGAGCTTTAGAATATAGATGGAGAGGGAAAAACCTCAAAACATTTATGTATGTAGAAACTAATAGCCTGATGTGACTAAATGAACTCTCAAGTCACCAGGACTTCAAGGTCAAGAGCATTGAAGGGATCTGAACTTTTGTCTTGAGTGAAGAGCTGGCCTGGTTAAGTTATAAATATGCAGACAGATTGACTGGGTTACTCCCTCTGGAAGCAATAAGAGGTGGATATAGTTCTCAGTTTTACTCATTTGGGGAGCTATTAGCGACCTCTAAACTGTAGAATGTTCCTAAGCACCCAGTGAAGACAGTAAACAGAAAATTTAAATAAACTATTTGTCTTGGTGTTTACTCTGGGGGAAATCAGGAGACTCCCATACAGGGAATAAATCTGGAAAAAAACAGGTCTAAAATTGAAGCGTCAGTGGAAGAGAAAGTTATGTATACTGTAGCTCACTGAAGAAGTCAAAGCACGTGTTGAAAAGGATGCCTTAGGCTGATAAAATATGCTCAGATTTTATGGATGTTCTGGGAAGGTAAAACAAAGTTAATGGGGTAAAAAAAAAATTGGTGCAAATAATCATATTTGGGTAAAGCATAAAGTCATTGTGAGGTAAGATAGAAAATCTTATAAATTAATACCTGGTTACTAAAAGTCATCACTTTGCAATGACTACTGTTAAAAGCGGTCACAACACAATGCAGAAGAGTGAAAGATACCGTGGAACTGGAGCTGATCAAGATACTCCAGAATGAGCTGGGAAAAACAGGGAATAGTGAAGTGACAGAGTTTGCATTAACACGAACTTATTTAGATTTGACAATACTGAAGTTGATGGTGCAGATAAATAGCTGCAGATGGATGAAACAGAGAGGCTGGGTAATAAAATGGTAAATGAAATTCAGTGTCGCTAGGTGCAAAGTAATGCATAACAGGAAAAATAACTCCAGCTATCTACGCAGTCTAGGTTCTAAATTAGTCATTGCAAATTTCCCTGAAAGCACTACGCCTATGCTTGGCAGGGGTCAAAAATACCAGTCAAATCAAGGTACAGAAATGTCAGTCAAATCAGAGAAACAAAAATGTCTGACAGAAATTATGAGGAAGTTAACAAGACAAGGGCAGAACACAGCATTAATGCCATCTCTAGATCTGGGCTGCGCCCATACACCATGAGCATAGGGATGACATGGTTTGGATATGTGGAGCAGGATCACTCTGTTCAAGTGTTGTGCTGCAACCATGGAGTTCTGTGGGAGATGGTTGAAAGATGACCTCAGGAAGGACAGGAAAGAGGTATCAGCAGGGACTGTCCTCTCACAAGACCTGCTTGAGATAGTAGAGGATTGTGAATGCCATGAGAGGCTGCTGGCCCTCACCACTTGCTGCTGACCCCTAATAAAGGCAGAAGGCTGGGGCACAGTCACCTTTGCTCCAATACAGTGGGGAGGTTTGTTTCTTCCCGTATTTCTAGCTGCTTTACTTGCATACCAGATTTCTGTTATTTAGCTTTGGTAAATTCTTGACTTTGTAATATTCAGATTATCCAGCCAGCTGCATTATAGTCTATTAGGCCAAAGCTACTTCTCACTTGCTGTAGTTCTGCTATAATAAATATTCATAGCTTCATTACAGGCTATGGTTTCCCGACCTATGTACTAAGGGATTATTTGGGGTTTTTGCTTTAATGATGCACAAAAACTGTAATAGTCCTTTCAGAGCCTCATGCAACAATATGTTTTGCTTCTTCTAAAAGCTAAATAACTCTTGTTTTGAATGATTTAGTAGAAAACTCACTTAGTCATTGTGCTGTGGTTCAATGGTCTGCAAAATTTTCTTTTTAGAAATACAAACCCATTATGTAAATGCTAAAGAGCATCTTCAGGAAAACTAACTTCAATTTGTTTTTTATCCTTTCTTTTTTTGTTTGTTTCAAACTTTGTAAGCTTGAGATCACTCACACGACCTTTTTTCTTCAAATATGCAAAATAAAATTGCTTTCTGACTAAAAGCATCGGTATAAGTTTTAGCCCAGAAGCAATGTTCCAGCTGAGTTTTATGCCTCCTGAAAATTGAGGATAGATGAAGAGGGATTTGCAGAGCACATCCCTGAGAAAGGATGTTTATTTGGTTAGCAATTGTTTTCAAAATCTGGTCAACCTCTCTTATTTGGTCCCTCCATCTTCTTGCTCCTGAGTTTCCCACTTCTGAATGGCTCCTTTGCAGAGTGGACTGGTAGAACTGCCCCAAAATGCTACCATCAGGGTTCTAAACTTAGTATTTCTTCAAAGCTGTAGGAATGGATTTTTCCATTGTCTAGCTTCTTCCACACAGGGATTCTGATTCTCTCTAGGGGATTTATATACTGGTGGAACACAGTTCTTGGTACACAATCCTTCATGCCAGAAAAAAGTTACCTTGTCAAGGATCCTCACAGTTTAAAGGGTATAAGTGCTTACCTTGAGTAAATTCTGAGACTTAACTATTCTGCTTGGAGGAAGGTTTTGACCTTACAGACCTGAACAGGGGAGGTATCTTCTAGCATGTACTAAGTCCAGGACTCATATTTCCAGAATACAGAGCCCTAAATGCCAACAAAACATTTTGTAAACAGTTGGGTGAGATTGAGAGACTAACTGAACCTATTTGTCACACAGTGGTGTTTATTGAGCCATTAAGTCGATGTTATGAAAAGGCAGGTCATTAGCAGGGCAGGTGCTGTGCTGATCAAAAGAAAATGTGTGAGAGGTAGTAACGGCTGGGGAGGAAAGTCACATTTTCATTTATTTTTCCTTTTTTAAATAGCACAAAAATAATGTGTTTAATTAATTGTTTGCTCTGCATTTAACAACTTTCCATTAGTTCATTTGCTTAAGTGTAGCAGCAATCAAGAACACATTAGTTAATGTTGCAGCTCAGCAAGGGAGGAGGCTAGAGGCAGGTGCTGGGGTCAGTGTGTGCAGAATCAAGGGACCATCAGACTCCTCCTGCTTTAATTTGTCTGCAACAGCTTCCCAGAGTCACAGCGGCACAGTTGGAGTCACCAGTCATTTCCAGCTGGAGCTTTGAGGGTGTTCGTGAGTAGATCCAGCTGGAAAAGGTCTGTAGTCAAAGAAGTGGATACTGATGACTGACACATTACACTGCCCTTCTGCGAGTCTCTATTATTTCTGCTGTGTGCTTCACCCCCTGCCAAGAAGGACGGTAAAGAAATGATGGCACTGAGCAGGAGCGATGGAGACTCGAATTCAATTACTTCTCCTCCCTTGAACAGATCATTCATGGCAAGATCTGAAAAGGAAAATGAAGGTATGGTTTCAAATTTTCAAAGGAAACCTTAAAAGAAGTAATCGAATTATTCTAGTTTGACTTCACTTGGACCAAGATTCATAGTCTCACACAGTTTTCAGATGAATAATATGAGACATCGAAACTCAACTCAGGTCTACCAGATGCATTGCAAACTAAGTTTACAAGAACTCTATGGGAAGGAACCTTTAACAGGGGACCGGGAAACCTTATTTGTCAAGGGATTTTTCTCAGAGGTTTTGTTTTGATGTATTTATCTTTCATCAGAATAATGAGGAAGATTTTGGATTTCTTGGACAACACCTCTTCCAGGTACATCTACCCCAGAGAGGCCAGCTGGGGAGAAGCTGACATCTTCCCAAGGCTTGAGTCCTGTCATCCAAATAATGAGCTATGGTGAAAATTTAAACTCCTGTTTAAGAGCAAATAGACATGACTGAATAATGAGGAATTAACATGTTACCACCCATCAGCTAAACAGCAGTAACCAGCTGCATATATACTTTTAGTTCATTGTGAATGTAAGATAAAGTGCCTTGGCTTGAGCCACCTCAGTAGGGTTGTACATCACATTTGCTGTGTACTGGAAGAAGGCAACCAGTCAGTGTAGTAACACTAGGATGAAGTTGCCACTCTGTATTTTCATCCATCTCTCTCTACCGTGGAGCTTCATGCCAAATACCAATTAATTCTGACGTTTTATAGCTTTCCATTTACTGATTACTTTGACCTTTTTTTGGGTTAAAAGTAACCCAAAGCAGTATCCCAAGCCTGTGAACTGGAAATGAGTGGGAAGAGACCCAGGAAAAGGATCCTGGATGAAACTATTGAGACACAGGTGCTGAATGATACAGCTTACTGGATTTCAATACATAAAACAGACCTCACAGGCAGAAACTTCTGGTTGTTTTTTTTTTTTTTTTTCTTTCTCTCCCTCCTGGGTAGTTGTTATGTTTCTGTAAAAGCATGTTTAATCTTGGCCAATTAAACTTGCTAGCAATCAGCACTTAACAGGTCTTTTCTTTTCCTTTTTTTTTTTTTAAAGGCATGCATTTGTTGATGATAATAGCCTTCTCAACCAAAGAAGTTCTTTTTAAATTAAAACGGATGATGGAAGGAATCATTAAGAATGAGTATGAGTTTGATTTTTGATTTACAGCTATTTTAACCTTAATTGATTTACTTTTTCCCCTGGTGTGGTTTAAATCAATTTGCTAAAGGTATCTGCTTTTTTCACCTGATCACAGTGGCAAGCACAGGTAACTCTGCATGAAAAACCAAATTGAAACATGGCTGTCTGGTGATGTGGGAGAAAAAAAAAAGAGGTTATACAGTATCTTCAAAAGAACCCCTGTCTGAAAGCACAGTGAAAGTCCAGGAACACTTATTGAATGCAAACAATGACAAAATAACCTCTTGCTCCTACAGACTCAGCAGAGCTTGTGGGACATGCTGTATTTGCAATGTTCTAGTCTGTTCCCTTACCCCACCTTAGGATTCACTATTCCTGAAAATTTAAAGGCTCTTGTCAGTTTTTGCAGGAATGCTGTTGGGATAAACCTGTTTATTGCAGGTTGCTGTATACCCATTGCCTGTAACACCAGTCCTTAGAGGAAGCCCATGTCAAAGCTTTGGAGCTGCAGGCTGCTGTTGCCATTGCTGAGGAAGAGGAAAGAGCATCTGGAGACACATTGATGGCCAGTTCACCACCTTAATGCCACCCCATCCCCACTCTTTGTCCCCTCATCCCCTTTCCCTTTCTGCAGCAGGAATGGTTTGGCGCTACTCATCTCCTGGGTGACAATATTCAGCTTTGCCTACATTTCAAAGAAGTGGCCTTCCCAGGCACCACAGCCTAGCAGAGACATGGGCTTCCCCCATAGCTCCCTGGTCTTAGCAAAGAGCTGGATGCAAAAGTGTCAGCGACAACAACCCGTCCTGGGTGCCTGGTTGCCCCACTGCCTGGCCTAGCTCTCTTGCAGCAAAGCAGGCAAGGCACCTGGGCCGCTATCCAGCTGCATACAAATCTACCATTTGAAAAATCTCTTTTGGGAGCCAGAGTTAAAGATATAAGGCTTCTGACCCATTATTTAAAAAAGGCCTACTGAAATCTTTTAAAGCATATAAAGACCTGCCATTCTGATATTGGGACAATTATTTATTAACTATACCACTGCAGAGGTGAGCTTTGCAAAAGCCTGTAGACTGGGCAGTTGTGAAATCCTCTTTGATTTCAAAGGAAGAAAAAGCTATACAGAGCTCCATTTCTTAGCTGTGTTGTTGACATGCTCCTGTCTCTGGAAGCTTTCATGATTTTTCTAGTTTTTCAAAAATACCCCTGCACCTGTCTAACATAAAGGACTGGGAGAGGGGAGCCAGGGATGCAATCCTGTCCACAATGGTGCCAGTAGGAGACTCCAAGATAGGGTGCTACCACACACACAGACAGATGATGCTCTCCCAAACTCCAGGGCTGCTATCTTCATATTTAGCATCCCCATTTACATTCTTCTTATTTTTCCATTAATTATTCAAATCCCTTTTCAAACCCATGCCAACTTCTAAAATCAGTGGCTAGGAAAAAATCCGAGCCAAAACTCTGTATAGCAGGACTGCCTAGTGCCATTTTTTTGTCTTAAGTTTTCCTTATTTCTTTGTTTGTTATAGATCAATAAAGTTGTAAGATGAAATGCAGAAGAGCTATTCAAAAGCTGGTAGGAATCTGCCAGGAGGTGCAGGTTGTCATCTCTCCTTCCAGTGCTGCTGCTGGCAGAAAACCACAGGTTTCCCCAAAACGACATTGGTAAAAATGGGTCAATAAAAGCCATGCTCACCAGCCTGGAGGGAATCTCCTGCTCACTGGCCTATAACGCACATTAAAAGTTTTAACAGGCTTTATGTAAAGCTTAGTCCTCAGCTAAAATGTGTGAGTTGGGCTCTGGTCTATCCTTTCACGTGTGAGTCGCTGGCATACCATGGGTAAATAGCCAAGGAGGAGATATATCTCTGAAAGGACTGTACAGCACTGTTTCTGATTCAGTCCGGTGTTTAAATCACTGTGATCCCAGCTCAGGCATCTTACTGCTGCCTGGGAGTAACCAGGGGTTCTTCAGATCATCAGAAATTACCTTACTGGTCTCCCAGCTGGCAAGAACCTGTGTTTATGGCAACACTCAGGATAGCAAGCTAACAACAAGGACAGCATTTTTACAGTGAAGTTAAGAGCCTCAGTCAAACATAATGGACCATAATATGCCAAACTGCCCATTGGTTCAAAGAGAGGGTTGGCAGTAAAAATGCTTTCCAGTGTCCTGTGTACATCAGACCTATACACTAATAACTCCGTAAAAAAGAAACATTTAATACTGAACATTCATAAAGCAGCTGAATAAAGGCCTCATCCAGCACCCATGGAAGTCAGTGCAATAACTCCCCTTGATACCAGCAAGCTCTGAATCTTCAGCTGTGTCCCATGATATCACGAGGACAGCACACAGTGCTTGATCCCAGAGGCAGATGTGGTTTTCAGTAAAGGGTAGCAATCATTTTTCTATTGCCTCAAAGGTGCCAGGCCATAAAAATAAACAATTTGCACCAAAGCTGTAACACGGTTTAAAGTGAAAGGGCTTCTCTGTTTCAATTATGGTACATGGGTGGGTTACCTACTGCTAGAAGAGGAAGGTGTGAAAAATGAGGACTCCCACCTTCCTTCCCTAACTGTGCCTCAGTATCTTTTCACATCTCAGAGGACATCAGTTTTTCTTTTTGCTCCAGGTCACGCAGAATTTAATGTTATGAGCCAGGCCTGGGACAGATGAAGCCAACAAATACACTGTTTTAATGATGTCTCTCAGGGATTCCTTCTGAGAAATCCTATACATACTCCCTATGGGCAATTCCTTACCTAGATTTTATTCTGCCAAAGCCTATCATGAAGAACTACCTCTTCCACAGTGCTTGCTGCTCTATCTACTTGCTTTGTGTTACAAACTACATAATCTTCTGAAGCTGGAGCATTCGTTCTCATTTTGCAGGGAACTCAGATAACTCTAAATAACTGCTGTGTCATGACAACAGCAGCTGTATTCTTAATTAACACATAAGTGTCAGGGGCTTTGACCAAGCACACACATAGCATAATACCTGAGATCTGTAGGTCTGATACAGTGTATTGCTGCTTTTAGTAGTGAATGAGCTGCTTGATGTAGCACTTTGCAGCAGGTCCCAAGAATTGCATCAGAAAATCTTCCCCGTGTAGCTGTTGAAGATGGCATTGTGCACCTACAATTTCTCTCTTCAGCAAGAGCTGAACCTTTCATTTCATCCATCAGCAGAAGAGAGGAGCAATTCACTTCACAGCACTGCAACTCCCTGCTCTCTAATATAAACCTTTGGAAGCTCCTGTGGGCAGGGATTGCCTTTACTGCACGTGACCAGAGTTAGCCTTAACTATCCAGACTTCCCAGTTGAGGGGGGCAAAGAAATCCACAGTGGAGCCAATTCTTTTCATAATGGAGTTCACAGAAGATGACAGCCAGTCCAGCCCATAATGAGGGGCTATTGCAATGTCCATCAGTATGGCAACTGGCTCCTGAATGGGCTTCTGAGCATTATTATAATATAAATCACTCATGGAAAAAGGAGGAATCCCACATGGTAGTGTTCCAGGCTGTGGATCAAAGCAGAGGACTGCATCAGCATAGGCGTCCTTTACCCACAGTGCTCGTGTGACACTGCCTGCCCAGGTTAAGACAAAGTCTTGCTGGTGGTTTGATATGGTCATCTGCTAGGTCTAGGTCTAAGTCACCTGCCAAGGACACTGGAAAACTCGGGATGTCCTATACCCCATTGGGCAGCTGCTGGCCCTACCAGAGTCTATGATCAAAAGTTTTGCTACCCAAACTGGTGGTGAGTCTCATCTTTACGATGGTCTTTGTGTGCCCTCAGTGGACAGACTAGGTAAGTGACGATAAAGCAATGGCACTGGTCCCCAGTGCAGCATCAGAGGTTTGGGCTGGTCCAGTGACAACGAAAGGACATTAATTACAGCCACCAAAAATGTTCATCATTACTCACTGAGTGGTGCCCATGAGCTTTATTCAGTGTTTGCTGCTATTTTGTTGTACAAGCCAAATCCTCTATGCCTTTCTGGTCTGGAGGATGTAAACCTCACATGTAGCATAAGCTTCCTAATACTTGTGGTGTCATCTGAGGATGAATTGTACAGGCTAACTGCAACAATGTTTTTATTGTTGTAGCGAGAACATTGCTTGGCTGACATAATGCTGGTAAAGGTGGTTAAATCTGACTCCCTCAATCCTGCAAAAGCTATTTTCTTTTTTCTTTCTTTTTTTTTTTTATTATTTGGCTTTGAAGCACCCATATGAATTTTATTCAGTGTTTCATAGAGAACAGGAGCTCTCTAGGGAGGAAAACCCCAGCATGCTTGGTGTATATTTCAGGCACAGATGGCAGCTTTATAGCAGAGAGTTTGTGTGTAAAAATATTGGAGAGACAATCAAAACATCCCATGAACTCAAACACACTTAAACAAAACCAGATGAAAATCAAAGCAACAATTTCTTGGGAACGTGCAGGATACTAATGAATATTATAGATCAAAGAGCTAGTCTCTCGTGTTTGACAGAGTTTCCCTGCCAGACTTACAGGCCCTATTCATGGCAGCTGAGGGAGTACTCCAAAGAAATAGCAGCACAATTTTCAGAGTTTCCAATACTGACTTGTGCCCATATATTGTGGTTATTGGGGGCTAAGTAGTGCCAAATTACTAAACTTTTCAGTTTCAGCCAGTTTTATCCAATTCTAATGCAGAGCAAATGATGAAGGCTAAAAATAGCCTGCAAAATGCCTGTGCCTGCAGAGATGTGTATCATGGGGGTGACATGGGGTGCTACCACAGTGCAGTGTTGGAGGTGAAATCATGCTATGACACCCCCCACTAGATGAGAAGATGGAGCATGACACACAAGAATTGTTATCCTCCACAAGCACCACAATTCTTATGGAAACCATTTTTTATGGAAAAGAACAACATTGGCATTTGGGATACTTAGTTTTGCTTAAGTCAAATAGTCAATTTTATATTTAAGCAAAACCATTATTTTAAGTCTGAAAGATTTTTGAATTGAGTATTTTCCCTGTATAAGTCATTCCAGATGAAAGAATCAAAGTTCCTAAGCCTAAATTCCTTTCCTAAGCCCACACTCTTTGACTTTTACTAAAGCTTAAAGTCTGAAAACCAGAGAACGATGACCAGCCTAGTGCATGCTTATTCGGGGCTCACCCACAAAGAGCTTAGGGAGCTACTTACTTAGAGAACACCAAGAGTTAGGAAATAGTAATTTACATGATAGACTAGAATAAGACAGGATAGCAGCACCCTCTGCTAGACTAGGAGAGTCTTCAGATAATGTGTTTTTGGACAGGATGGGGAGAGGCCCTGTCATATGTCTCTGCTAGGTTTCATTTTGTTAGAACTTCACTGTGTCCCAATATCTCTGGTTTTGTCTGTTTTTCTGGGAAGGATAATTAGCCTTCAAAAGATAACAACCCCATTACAGAAACAGCAAGTGTTCTTAGGGGAGGCAAGGACAGCTCAAGCCCTGCAGGGCAGGGAAGAGCAAATCTCAAGGTTTCTTTCCAGATTTCCCCTCCCACCCTGTGGCATCCTCCTGCTACCTCCAGCTTTATCCTCTCTGCCTTTCCCTCAAAAGCTTCAATTGCTTTCATCTTTGCATTTACAGATCTTGCAATGACCTGTCACCACATGAGCTCCCAGAAGCAATAGGAAAGATGCTGATTTAGGCTGAGGGTGGCTGAAAGCTCAGTCCTTTTATTCTTCATTCCAAATCATATTGAAAAGAAGGAGTAAGAGCTTTCAGGGAGAGAGGAAGACCCCCTGGTCCTTCCGAAAATCCAGCTGTTTGTAGGTGCCTACTGTAGAGCAGTTCATGTGTATTTTACCAAGCATCCCATGATCATAAGTGCTTTATACATAATAAATGGAAGCAATGCTGCTGTCCTCGACCAAACCTTATGATCAGATATCAGAGATTTCTTTTTAATTCCCTTGCAACTATGTATGCCTTAAAATGCAGCTGTTCCCGAGGTCTGCAAGTCTAAAACCTGATTATGTTGATACGCATGGCCTATGCTTTTCCTATCACCCTTCAATCATTCAGACACTTAGTCCAATATTCACAAAGCCACACTGAGATAAATAGAAAATTAATTATGCCAGGTGGCAAGGGTGGCTGCAAAAATCACCCCAGAGTCCATGTCTTTCTGTTTGCACTCACGTGGAATAAAAGCCCTTGCACAGCTACCCAGGGGAGGTACAGAAATCCCTTCTTCTTCACATATCTATACTGTAGTGTTACCTTGCAAAGGAAGTGTGCCTGAGCTTTTGGCATGTATTGCCCACTGGGCTGGGTTCATAGGCCAGCAAACACTAAATTTAGGGTTGCAAAATGCTTCAAGTGCTTTGTGTCCAAGGCATGGTGCATATTTAGAACAGAGTTACCAGTGCTGCAGTGAGCACTTCATTCAAGAAAAGGGCAGGGATCGATTGCATTATTTGTCTAAGCAACATTGATCTGGGATGTATAAGAAAGCTGCTTGGCTAAAGGATTTAAAAATGCAGCACCCTGCATGGACACAAACAAAGTAACAGAAGGTGTCAGTGATGAGCTGCTAACAAGAAGGGTAAAAACCCAGTTCTCCTAACCCCAGGAAGCTGGGCAGGAGGTGGGGAGGAAGGGACAATCTTGTCATATTTTCAGTGCACAAATCAGGTGAGAGGCACAAAATAGAAACAATTATGATAATGATTTGGTATGAGAAAAAAAATGTCACTATCATACTTTCAAAGCATTGGTAGTGAGCACAGTTTTATTTATTTTGCTAAAAAATAATCTGCAAATAGAACTTTGATGAAATGGAAAATATAGCACATCAAAATAGGTAATTTCAACATCTTTTCTTTTTTTTTTAAAAATGAAAATGCTTTTCATATAGGACATTTGTCTAGATGGACTCGTTCCTGCTAAAAGTTTTGTTTCCAAAGAAAGCAGCATTTCTTTTGAAAGGGAAAAATGTTTGGTTAATAGAATTTCCAGCTGTCTTTAAAACACCAAAAAGCGTAAGGAGATGATCAACACAGCAGTGTTGTTAGAGGTGAAATGCAAGAGTGGAGGTAATGCACATAAAAGGGTTATCCTCTCTGGTCTGTCACAACTACTTATGCTGAGTCCCCTGAGAAGTGCTGTGAATCCATCTTTGGGAAAATGTTGAAATGTCAGTAAAACCACACAGTACAAGCTATGTTCTGAGTTCCTGGGCTTCAGCTCTCTAGACTTTGTGGGACACATGTTCATTTCCATCAAACCACTTCTGAATTCTTCACAGTTGTACCTTGAGTAATTTGGCATGAAGAAAAGCCTCTAAAGAACAACGCATGCAATATGCCTATTTACTTCCTGCCTACTCCAAAGATTGCTGAAACTAATGAGAGGTTTTCTTTTGACTTCAATGCTCTGGAGCTGGCCCATAGAGTGGTGGCATACTTACAAACGGTGCTCTTAGAAAGACTGCAGAAGAAAAATTTGCTAGCGGTATGCAAGATGGGAGGTAATCTCAATGGGCAACTGAGTTATGAGGCAGCAATAGAGGGGTCTTGCTGATTTATAAATTGTAAATCTATGTACTTTGCTGTGGGGACCCAGTCTTCTGCTGCCTGTTAACTTACATCGTTCGATTTGCAAATAGGCAGGCAGTCATGTAAGTTATTTTGGGCAGGCTGCTATCCAATTTGCATAGCAAATAGAGCCTGAGATGTGCATGAAAAATTCCCTGGACAACTGTATGCAAGTTTTTTAAAACTTTGGTTCTGCCTTGAAACATGCAGGTGGCTGAGTGTCATCTCAAGGCACGGATGAGATTTACAACATTCATTTTAGAGGTGTTTGCTCAGAAAATAATATCCTAAGGTTGCTTTGGAGCTTGCAAATAACTTCCTCACCTTAAAGAATTTATGACACAAAATGTGTGTGAGTTCAGTGCAAATTTGGGGAAGAACTTAATGTCCAATGCTGTAGAAATTTTATTCCTCTTTCCACAGAGGCTACACAGCCCTCTGCTTGCAAAGAATCATTTCCTCAGTGTCCCAGACCATATTCTTCTGGCTTTACACTTTTTAGATGACCATGCTATCTGAAAAAATGCAATCTGGAGGGAAGGACATGCTTCCATGGCGGTGCTGTCCTTTCCATGAGGACATTTGACGAGATGTTCACTCAGGTTTCCCTTAATTCACCTAATCAGTGACTCCCTATCTCCTTGTCAAGACTGCTTATTACACTCTGACTGTCTAATTCCTTTGCCGTGGTTGCAGTTACACTGAATGTCTCAGATTTACAGAGTGTGGACCATACCCCAGGGGAGAGGAACCACCCTTTGATGCACTCTGAGCTGGACTGTCTTCTCTCCTGCTGTCGATCCGCTACCCTCCCTGTGGCAACCCATATAGCTACTCAACTGGAAAAGAAACACTGGGAAAATATTTTTTCCTTAGACATCTTAAAGCAAAACTATCTACCTGAAACAATGATTACAGAACTTGGAAAAAGATGAAACAAATTTCAGACCCCTGTGTCACCTCCTTTTCCAAATATCTAACTGCAATTATTCTCTTCATTCTTCAGCTGTGAAATGAGGCCCATACTGCCTCCTTTTAGTGATTTCACTACTTAGCACAATATCTCACTGTCAGCAAATTTTCATTAAGACTGCCTAAATTTCCCTTCGCTCAGCTTGGTTTTAATAACCTTCTCTGTCAATTCCCTCTCCAACAGTTAGGTCTGCACTTCCCAGTTTTTCTAATCTTTTCTTACAGATGCTTAGAATAATAATAATATTCCTTTGAACATTTTTCCCCATTTAGATCTACTTACTGCCTGGAAATCTAGACAGAGTTTGAGGATGTGGGACATTCGTCCAGAATTTCTAGCTGTTCCAGACATATGCATGTGCACAAATGGTCCAAATCAGCCTGTGCTTCACAGTTCCCTCCTGGTTTTATCTGTTTATGGACTGGAAATCTCAGCTTGAAATTTGGGAGTCCCATTCTTCAGGCATAATCTCCCATATATAGTCTGCCATGGTTTTGAACCTCCTACTTGAGTAAGCAGTCCAGCTTAGATACAGCAGAATTTCTCAGCTGGGGGGTGGACCTCAAGGGTAAGTATCAGAGGTCCTTAAGCCTGGGCTCTAGAAGCAGCCGTGCTGTTGGCAACAAGGAAACATGATCATTTGCAGGGAGGAAAAAGGGTTGCAAGTTATGGAACTAATTTGGAGGGGGGAACTGTGAAGTATAGTATCTAGGAGAGACTGAGGCAAATATTATTCACATCAGCCTCTATGTCTCTGCTTTTGGTGAATTCTCAGGAACAGGACTATTTACTAATTCATCTCTTTCATCACGCTATTCGTCGTTCCCATTTTCCTTCTCTATTGACTTGATTCAAGCAAACAGCAGCATCTGAAGCGTGTGGGGAGAAATTACAGCATCCATCTTTAAAGTGACCTCCTTTTCTTCTTAAGCAACTTTTATGCCCTACCCAGGCTTTGGAGGTTCTCTGCTGGATAATGTAAAATGACACTAACTGGCCTATTTATATCACTGCAAAGTGACTACATGATGGGATAATTAGCAGTACTGTATCTGCTGGAGTGAGCGATAACACTGTAACGCATTTTTGTGTTAAGCAACACAAACAGCAATGCCTGCAGGTTAAACAGTACCTGAGCAGCTGATAGGCCTCCTGCACTGTTATTTCCAGTAGGCAATATCTACTGGCTTCATTCATGCGTGAGGCACAGTTGTAATGCTGGTTTTATTACCTCTTGCAGTACTTGCCCTCTATGCAGGTAAATGATTTTTGCAAGCAAGCTTGCTTTGGGCAAGTATGGGTATTCAGGACATTTTGTGAATGAGTAAGGTGGTATAGATTTGTAGATCTCCTAACTAAAACATGACCCTTGGATGAAAAAGTCCAAGTGCTTGGTCAGTCAGTCTCACATTATTATTCCTGGATGGAGTCCAATAGCTTGTGCTGTGTTTCAGCTTACATATTACTTCAGAAAATACAGCCAGTCTTGACCTGAAGCCATAAAAGTGTGAGTGTGATCTCTTTAGCCCACATAGAATCATAGAATCGTTTAGGTTGGAAAAGACCTTTAAGTTCATCAAGTCCAACCGTAAAACTAACACTGCTAAGTCCACCTCTAGGTAGAAAGATTCTAGCTTTGCTAATGAGAGTCTTGGCTTCTTTTAAGTATTAGCACAGCTGCACAGAACAGGAACCTGTTCTGCTCAGTGAATTTCAGTGGTTAATCACACTCATTAAAAAATGTTTAATATGAATTTGCTCAATTTCAATTTCCATAAATTGTCTGTTACGCTTTTCTCTGCATGATTAAAAGACCATTTTGTATATGCTATTTTCTCCCCAGGAAGGTTACTAATGCACTAATCATGGCTGTCTCAAGTCTTCTTTGAGATAAGATCAAATTCGCCCCCCGTAAATATTTTTCTCCATCCCTTGAGCTATGTTTGTGTCTCCTCCCTACACACCCTGTAGTTTTTCAACATCCTCTTTAAAATGTCAACACCAGAACTGGACATGCCATTCCAGCATGCAGGAAATGTGCCAGCATCAGGTGAGCAGTGCCAGACGGGGAACTAATCATCACAGTGCTTGCCTGCTGGTGCCTCCAAGGAATGAGTTTTTTCACCGATTATATCACCCTTGCAAAGTATGTTGGGTTGTTTCTTTGTTATGAACTATAAATATGACTCACTGGTTACTAGGGTTCAGTTCCTCACTTCTTATCTTTAGATCAGTAATACTGCATTTCACTTAGTTAAAATGCACTTTGTTTGGATGGACCAAATTGTCAAAGCAAAATCTCTATCTGCCTTTATTGACTTTTATTCATCATGTCACCCTCTCTGATGAGGAGCAATTCTATATTTACCTCCAGCTCACCCATGGGATACCCCATAGGAAGGTGGACTAGGAACTCCATAGCTCAGGCTCTTTGGTTCTAATGCAGAGCTGTTTCATGTTGCATGAAAAGCCAAGAGAAGTCCTATTTAACCTTGGTAAAGAATAGCATTATGATTGTGAAAAGAAACTGGAGCGTGATGTGTAGGTGAAACATTCTGGTAATGTTCCCATGCTGACAGCTAGTGTGAAATACGCCACCTCCATGACTAGAATTTATCCCGTCTCCAGTCTGCAACTGCTTTGTGTTAGCAGACATTCCTGCCACCAATTTATCTGGATTCCATAAGCAAGTCCATCCAAGATAAGCCAAACTTTGGGCTCAAGTCTGTTAAGTATCCATCAGGACTTTGCCTTGCATATTATCCTAGATCAGTCCAATGAATTCTGACACAACAGTTCATTATCTGAGGAAGAGAACAACTTTTCACAAAGTGGAAAACACGCATCTATTTTTTTAGTATCAGGGCTACACATGAAGACAGTCCTGAAAACCTTCTGGTGTTCTATAATAACATGAAGATTAAAATGCTGTCTGTTGCATAAAGCCATGGATTGCAGAGTGTTATCTTCTTGAATAAAGCTGCTGCCCCCAAGTCAGTCTTGCTGACTGTATTATGCAGAGAATAGGTGTGAAGCTTTAAAAGAGTCATTTAACAGAAGTTGAGAACAATAAGAAAAATATCTAAAGAATACAACTTTCTAGATAATTTAGTCTCACATTATTTGAAAGTGCTGCTGCAGTTCCCCTCATACAGGACAGCTCATGTTACTGTAGCTGTCTTAAGTCGCAACTCAGAAGGTGGACAGGACTTCCCAGTGGCATGAGGACCACTGAGGAAGTAAATGGAAATAACTATTGGTCACCTGTTCTGATGCAAAGACTGTCAGGGCTGTACTGAGAAACCACTAGGGACAGGTTCAGAACAAAGAAAAGGAAGTACTGCTTTATTAAATGCACTGTTGAGCTGTGTAGCTTCTTGCTTCAGCATGTCTGAGACACAAAAAGAATTACGTGAATTCAAAATATTACCCTATAAGTTAAAGGAAGAAAAGTCCTGACAGTCTGAAAACACAATGACCTTCCTCTGATATAGGAAATCCTTAAATCATAAATGTTCATAGTATATTCTAGAGAAATTGCACTGTAAGCTTCCTCTGTTCTTGTATTCTTTCCTTACGTACCTGCAACTGGCAAAGAATTGGAAATGAGGTACTGGGTTACAAGGGCCTTTTTTCTGACCCAGTAAGCTCTTTTATGTTATGCTTACCTTCTTACAGAGCTACACACATTCCCTGTGATACTGGAGTCAGCCTCTAACTGCTTCTGAAGTTTACTGGGATACCAGCATGAGGAAGGTGAGAGAGATTTGTTGCCCTGAATCAACTAGAGGCAAAATAAACTGAAAGAAAAGCTCACTGCACAGGGAACCAGGTTTAGCATTCACTGGTGGGAAGCAGCTGCTCTAGTAGGAAATAAAGGCTGGAAACAGTCAAGAGGTTGATAGTAGGGTGGCAACAAGAGAGCAGGGAAGAGAGGTGCTGCCCAGCAGTACTTACTTGTCCCTAGAACAGACCAGAGCATGCGAGCTGTGCTGGGCGTCCCTCAAGTCTCAATGGGAATGGTGCAATGCTGAGATCTGACTGAGAAGCCCACACCACACTAGCTGAGGTGTGCAAGGAGACAGAAGGAGGGTGGAAGAAATTGCACCCCCTCTAAGTATCCTGCTCTGCCAGAAAATCAGCCTTACGTAGAATAGCTGTATAAAATTATACAGAAATACGGGCCTGCTCTTCTAATTCAGAGTATCCTGTTTTCCAAGAAGAGCTGTTTTTAGGTGCTCTTCACTAAACATCACTACATTTTCACACTGCATTTTTTCCTCCTTCAAACTTTTCTCCATACTTCATCTTTGGCTACAAATGCATTCTGAAACCCAAACAAAAACCACTCTATTTTGCACCCCTCTAGCCAAATCAGAGGATTGACTGGAAAACTTCCTTATAAAAGCTTCTCCCCAGCTGTGGCTATTTACTAAATAGGAGAGGATTAGCTTCTTAGTGGAAGCCAGCACAGAAAGTTAACTACACCTAGTTGCTCTGTTAGATTGCAAACCCTAGGTGACTGGTAGGATTCATGATTTTTGGGTAATAGCAGTATTTTGGGGAATGAAATCCAGGTGTGCAGAGATTGAGTCAGTGTCAAGAAGCAAGGTATACTGGGAGTTCAGAGTTATTGATAAAAAGCTTCTGGTTATAGAAACCTAAAATAGCTTTGGTAGAATATGGTTTAGGCTGAAATGAGTTTGAGGCACTTAATGGCAAAGTGCTATTGTCAGTCTTAGTAGCAATGCATAAATAAAGTCTTTGCTGTTGACCTTACTAGGCAGTAAATATAGGCTTTCTGAGATACCTCAAATGCATAGGTCTGCCTCTTGAAGGCATCTCTGTTCAATTTTCTGTTAGGCCTAAAGGATCCGACTGTGTATCTCTATTTCTTACTATGAAACAGTTACTGATAGGAAGGCTGCTTCTGAAGATAGGGTTCAACTCTGACTTAAAAACTCTAATCAAACCAGGGGTCTTCAGGCGGATTCTGTTCTCAGTTATCTCTGTGGAAATTGAGTAGCTTTATCAAAACCAGCTGATAGTATAAGAGCAGAGCGGTGGGCAGCATATGCTCTATGTAACTTTGTCTTCTAAATAACCTTCCTTCTACTGCTACTAAATCACAATATTCCTTTTCAAAGAGTATCTGAAATCACTTCCTTGCAGAACCAAAGGAGCAGCAACAGTATTCTTCTGTTTTCTATTTTACTCAGTCCTGCACTTAATTTAAAAAATGGGAAAAATAACATAAATATTAAAAAATAAATTAAACTAATTTTGTGAACATTGAACATTCACTTGCAGTTCACAGAAGGAAGGAGTGGGAGAAGAAAGTTGTTCTTCCTTTTGTTTTACACTTTAGATTTAAGGGTGATGTCTTTACCTTACAAAGTGCTTGGGTTATGGATGATCGTAGAACAAATTCTGTATTTTTTTCCTAATCTTCTTGTCTGTGACTAACTCCAAATTTTACCCTCCTCACCTGCCTGTGATAATTTCTGGCTGCCATATGAACAGGATTACCCATTCTAAACATTATAGATCCAGCTGTCAATTCCCAGATCTCTGGGAATTCTGAGTCAGTGAACTATATTGTATGTGGCCTTTTAACATTAATAGGCAATTTAGATTTTGGTGGGTTCTTAATATCTATTTTTTTAAAAAAAATTACTTTCCAGGAATTTTGATCCAAAGAAATTACACTTATCAAATCCATATTTTTTTCTCATCTGTTTCAATTTCTTGACATTTCTTTAAGTTGTTGCTGTCTGCAGAAAATGTGAGCAAAACCCTATGCCTTCTTAAGAGAGAATCTCCAGATTACATCCAATGCAAGATCTTGTGCAAGAGGTGAAAATCAATTAAAAGTTATTTTTTTAGTCCTCTAAGACATTACATGCTTGTGATGTAGAACTTTGAAACTTTTCCCCTTGATCTGAATATTCCTGTGAGGTAACTAACTTTGGACAGGGCTGTAATAGTAAAACATTGTCAGTAAGTCTTCCTTTTCAAATGAGCAGAAAAACTTGTTTAATGCACCTTCTATCTTTGGAAGCATTTTCCCCTTCATAAACCTTGAAGTGCTACAGCAAAGCTGGAGCTGTCTGCATACAGAAGCCTGCCTGTCACTTATGGAAAACTCAAATTTCATATATCAAGGGCTTGTGTGAAAATTGCTTTGAGTGTTAATTGCCCAAATGATTCAGCTTTATAAGAGCCTCTCTTATGTACTCAAGTATGTCTCATAACACGCTGAGTGCCAAGCTCCAATAGAGAGACAGCTGTGCTCTGCTCCCAGATGTTTGAAGAAGATAATTCTTGCCCACCATTTCAGTCCCGCTCCCAAAATCCTGAGAAATTTGTTTAATGAAGTCATTAATGCACAAAAGCATATTTCTTCTTTTTTTTCTGTTAAAAGAATACTGTCCCTAAAACATATACAAGTTTGCCTTGGCTTATAATTACAGTAGCACATTGTCAGATTAACTGTGCAAAATTAAGACTCCACCAATATGATTTAGAAAGGATCAGATCCCTCTGCTTTCAAAGATGCTGTTTGTTTGCTGTGTTTGAGGTCATTTTAATTCTCCAATTTACTGATTGCAACATGAATTGCTGTTGGAAACCTAACAAAAAATATACTTGGTCTTAAATCTTGGATTCAAGCCTTTTCATAACTATTCTTCATCCAGTTCTCAATTTTCAACATGTTCATGTATCAGATCCTTGATCAATTTACATTACTTATGTTTTTTAAGTCAAAGTAGCTACATTGAAGTCAAGGGATCTGAGTTAATTTATATCAGCTGCCTGTGGGCTGAGCTGAAACCCTGGGTCCAAACAACAATAAAATAGCCTTTTACAGGGAGATCCTGCCTGGACTTTACCTATCAGTGTGCAGGTGCAGAGAATTTCAAGGACAAGTTTTCTGTGCTATATGGCTATAAAATATTTGTGAGATCCACATCTTGATCTTCATAGTGAGTGACTACCATCAATTCCCACTCTTATCTGACTCAGCTGTCAGAAGAGATTTCTCTCAGACTATGTTGTAACTGAGTTTGAACAACCACAGATAGGTTCTGGGTTAATTCAGCCTGTCTTTGTGGCCAGGCTGCTCTTGAATCACAAGTACGTAGCTGTATTTACACACCGCAGGTGCTAGGCAACATGAGCTCACTTTCCATGGTTCCCAAGGTACCATGGTAGAGCTCATCTGTCTTCCCAGTTCCACGTGTTTGTGTATTCACCCACCAACATAGCATTTCTAGCCCACAGGTTGCTCTGGTTTTACAACATCTGATCCAGCTGCTGTTGTGAGTTGTGGACTCTGCCCAGCATCTGTAGCCTCTTTCAGCCATTGTTAATGTTGTTGTGAAGTCCATTTTTGCTGGTTCAATCAGAGGTGATAAGACCCTCTGGAAAGCATTTTGTCTGTAGCTGATGGCCCTCACAAGCTGGCGGCAGATGATGTGGAGATTATTGAGGTTGCATGCAGATCTGAGAGACGTGCTCCTGGTGGTAACGGTGGGATGAAGCAGCTGCTCTGAAATAGAGCCACAGACTCAAAAAGCTGTGCAAGTCTGGGGTGGCCAGAGCGACTCTGGATGCTTCTTCTCTTTATGAAGCTAAGTGAGGCATTTGCTTGTGTCTCTATCAAATGATCCATCCAAAATTAGGACATACACACCTGGGGATACAAATCATTTGCTGATTTTGTTCCCACTGGTGTTAATGGGTACAGTGGTGCAAAGCTTAACATTCTCCATACGGGCTTAGCAAAAGACCTTAAGATGTATGATTTGTATTGCTATCTTGTCCTGAGAGCTGCAATATGAAATTCTGTAGTTTGCAAGGTTGTTTCAGCGAGGTGCTGTGCAGCCAGGATATATCATTCACAGTAAACGTGTGAGATGCATTGTTGTTTCACTCACCAACCACAATAACCTAGAAAACACAGGCAGAAATATACAGGCAGAGACTGGACATCTCCCACTGTACGGAGATACTTCTATTTTCATTTTTTTACATTTAGGTGTTGCCTGTAGGAAGAAATACTATTTGGATTAGACTAGTTTAGCAGCCACAGCAGCCACTGACATGACAACTGAATGGGTATGTAAGTGTTCTGCATCCCAGCAGCTGTGTATACCATTCTGGTGCAGAAGGCTATGTATCTTTGGAGGGATTATTTTATTTTACTCCTATCAGGAATTTCATCAGTTAAGCTATACTGCTGTTAAAAAAAACCCCAACAAACAAACAAAAACTAGCACTTTAATAAAGTCCCAGTGCAAATCTGGGCACACTCAGAGGCCTTACTCGTAGAATTAATGGAGTCCCTCATTCCTGCTTTCCCAGTTCATTGTAGACTCAGTTGCCTTTTTGGCTGGGAATGTCAACGTGGCCAAGTCACCCTGGGTATCTCACCTCACAGACTTCTTGGGCTGGCTGATTGCTTTTGTCTTTGATTTCTTTACAGACTTTTCTCATTCCAGTGTCCTTAACTGGAAGGATATGGGAAATCACAACAATCCCAATTTGCTTGAAAGTCAGTAGATCTTATGTCCCCAAGTGTTTACCAGCTGATACATTTAGAAAGTTGTCCACCTTGGCAAAGGGCTTTATCTCCTGAGCTCTGCAGTACTGACAATGCACGTCAACTGCTTTTAACTAATAGTGGATTTTTCATATGGGAAATACTTTTAATAGGAGTGCTGGCTTCTTGTTACTCCAGAAACCACTAGAAAAATAAGCCAACACTTAACTATTTCATCATTAATTTGCTGCAAATGGGTATTTCAAATACTTCAAATATTTTCAAATTTTTTATTCTGATGGTCTTTGCTAAGCAATTGAACTGTAATGGGCAAATTTAACTGCTCTTTTGGGGAAGTAATTTTTCTAGTCTTTAACTCATAGAAGGCTTGTGGTGCCCCTATATTGTCTATCAGATATTGTACAGCTGAAGGAAGCATACTAAAAAATTATTTTGTAGCTGCAATGGGACAAAATATTCATGTCAATTTGTTGTCAGGGCAGAGAGAACTAAAATTTGTGTTTTATTGAAAAGGGTTACTTACTGAGTATATATCATGATCTAGTGGACCGAGACATGCAGGAAGTCACTTGTATTTTCTGTAAACTATCCCACTGCATGCTTATACCAATACAACTCTTGTGTATTAAGTGTTCCTGACCAACTAAGGATGTGAGAGAGGCACCAGTCTCTGCTGGAAGCTTTTAATTGCTTAGCTAAATCTGGAGAAGCTTCTAGTTTGAGATGTAACAGTCACAGTTTCAGTTCTCTTTCTGACCAATGGATTTTAAGGTACTGCAGAAGAAGTCTTCACCTTCGTGGAAGACAATGGAGCACCAAACTTGTTATTGTTAGGAATCATTGAGCTTTACCTGAGATACAGGAGATTTTTGGTTTACTTGCAGAATCCAAAGGGTTTTCTGTTTTGTTTTCAGAACCAACTTTAGTTGGGAAGCCAACTTTACTTGGGAAGCTTTGACAATGCCAGCTAAATTGAAATGAACATCCCACAAACCTACTACTAGCAACAGAATGTACTATGACCCAACTGCATCCATATGCAGCCTTGCAGTGATAAATGATGCTGTAATTTTCTCAGACTTTCAGGAACAATATTGGCTGAGAGTTAAGACCGAAGAAATACAGTCTTAAACTTGTGCTCACAGCAACAAGGTGGAGAACAGAATGTTGGAAAATGTTGGAGGATTGTTACCAAATAAACCCCAAGGATATGTTCTTGCAGATACTCTGGATAGCAACTACAGAGATACATATGTTAAATATACAATTTTAAGAAACTCCATAGCATTTTATCAGGGGTTTAATTTTCCATAATAATACCAATAAAACAAAAACAGAGCCCTTGGAAGGTATGAACTCCTGCCTGAACTCAGAGCTAGGCAATGAATGATTATATATATTTTCCCAGCTCTGCCTTAACCCAAAACACATAGAGAGAGAGGGCAAGACCTGGGATGGCACTGCACAAGAAAAATGATTATTAGACAAAATGACACAAACACATTCCACGAATGTTGTTGCAGAGGGAAGATGAAACAAAAATATTACTTTGCCTTTGTGCAATGTTAACAAATTTTACTATACAGCACAGAACTGTTGGAAACTAAATAGTTTTAGTGAATAATGACCTCTTATTCATCTGTTTGATTAAAAATGCTTTTTCATCATACTGATTATTTATTTACTCTTTATTGCAGAAAGGAGACAATTATGAGGAGTTAAGAGGTGACTTTTTTTTAAAAAACAAATCAACTTTGGCCAAGTAATGGGTTTATAGAAAAAGTACTGTTTGGTCCATGTCAGAACAATATTCAAGTAACGCTTTCTTTCAAATATTCAGTGTCCCCCTGCTTTGTGTAGGGAGGCTGACCACCTTCTTTGGGAATGTGACCCTCATTCATGACTATGCCATTAGCTACCTTACCAAAATGCCACTGTTTTTTTCGGTTTGACAAAACTGTTTTGTCAAGTTATAACATTTTTTGTAAGGAAAAAGAACAACCCACAACCAAACCAACAACAATCCCCTCCCTCCCCTGAAGACTGGATCTATGAAAAGGTCAGCCAGAACCTAGTAAGAAACTTCCAGATCCTGCAGCAGGACAGGACAAAAACTGGACTGGAGGGCTGGGCAAAATGAAAAAATCAGGACAGGCTTTAAAAATCCATGTAACTTATACCTCCAAGTGGGACAGTGAGTAAGCTGACATGGTAGGTCAGATAAGGTTTAAAGTAATCTGATCCTGAACTATTTGCTCTTCTCCTTGGGCCTGTAATTCGTTTTTCATTGCAGTCAGTGAAGCTGCAGAGATGAGAGATCTGGTTAAATGTAAACACAGCTGCCAAATGTTTTTTGGGGGGAAGAAGGGGACAGAGGTATTGAATGCGAAGAGTAAGAAAAATAATTCATTGGGAGCTGCCAGAAGTCTCTATGACTAATTCTTGTGGTTTAACTTTTGGCAAGTGTTCAGTACCTTGCTGTTCAGGGGAATCAACTTGTTCCTGATTCTGTGCCATGCCTTTCATTTTTCATTCTGCTTTCCTACATCTCGGTGTCAGACGCATCATTCATGTCATGCAAGAAAAAAGACTGAGAGAGTCCTGAGGTCCCTTCATGGAACAACAGTCTTTATCCCTTTACCAGAAATCTGAGAGATGTAATAATCTCTCTGATTCTTCCACTTCTGTTCTGGTAGGTAAGTTGTGCTGCTGTTGAACAGAAGGGAATGGAGATATTTCAGCTCTATGGAAGAATTTCTGAGCACAAGGCTGTATTTATGCATAACATTACAGGAATATTAGAAAAGGTATGGAGAGCCCTGAGGGTCACACATGCATTCGTGAAACAAGAATTTATGAATGGAGAGGAAAGCAGAAATTGACAGTAAAGAATGGCAGAAAGTGTAATTTAATTGAAATACAATATAAAATCTTATTTGAGTTAAATATGACTTACAGTGGGCTTTATTAAAATGCTATTGATCACTCCATTAGGTGTTAGAATGAATAAAGATGATTGTTCCCTATAACCAAGAACGTGGCGTTGAGTTGCATTTAATCAGCATATCCATATGTCACATTGAGAAGGGCTTTCAAGTGAATCTGCTAGCAATCCCTCTGGGAGATTAAATACTTTCTTTCCAAGATACTGGAAACTGAGTGACCGCTCAGGCCTTCCTGGTCATTAGCCAAACATCAGAAATCAGGAAACTTCTCCATGTGCAGCCCTAGCAAGGCTGGCTGCAAAATGTTTAGGTGTTACATCTTTCTTTTTTTTTTAAGCTGAGGTAGAAATGTTAATCAAAATCTTTGTTGGGAAGCAGGATTATTACCGCAAGGTCTGGACCCTTTTCTTTCTCAGTATAGTCAAAATATCCTGTACTAAGACTTCAGTTCCAGCACCAGTGATACAAGAGGTATGATGTAAATCATATGTATGTGTAGGGTGTTACTATGTGATGGCACTTATTGCTGAAAACTCTTATTTTCATGTACTTCCATTTTTGGGGGTATTTTTTTCCTCTTTGTTTCCGCTGTGAGCCTGTCAACTACTGGTCATCCGTAAAGGATGAATTTGGTACCAACAGACTGATTATTTCTTGGCAAACTGCCGAAGGCCAGTCTCCATGGAACTACATGCCATGCAGTGCCACTGGTAACAGTACAAGCCATCACAGAGTTGGGCTACTGAAGCACCTCCAAAAACACTGAATCCCATTGTCAGCTGTGGTATGAAGTCAAGGTCAAATTTCCATAATGTGCTGGCTAATAATGGAGAATCCAGTGCCCAGTCTTCAGCAGTCTTACATCTCTGCTTGTCATCCCAGCAAGAACATTGCTAATGAACCACTTGGCTACTGCTGGCCTCCCAACAGTCCTATGCATCAAAGTCCTATGGCACATGAAAGGCCCATTGGAAGAGCTATTCTTACTACAGCTTCTCCACTTATGGATATTAAAACTTAGATGATCCACTGCCCTTCTCGTACCTTCCAGGTTTTCGACCAGTCAGCACGGGTTTATGAAAGGCAGGTCCTGCTTGACCAACCTGATCTCCTTTTATGACAAAGTGATGCACTTAGTGGACGAGGGAAAGGCTGTGGATATAGTCTACCTAGACTTTAGTAAAGCCTTTGACACCATTTCCCACAGCATTCTCCTGGAGAAACTGGCTGCTCACGGCTTGGACAAGCACACTCTTGGCTGGGTAAAAAACTGGCTGGATGGCCGGGCGCAAAGGGTTATGGTGAATGGAGTTAAATCCAGTTGGCGGTCAGTCACAAGTGGTGTTCCCCAGGGCTCAGTATTGGGGCCGGTCTTGTTCAATATCTTTATCAATGATCTGGATGAGGGGATCAAGTGCTCCCTCAGTAAGTTTTCAGATGACACCAAGTTGGGTGGGAGTGTTGATCTGCTCGAGGGTCGGAAGGCTCTGCAGAGGGATCTGGACAGGCTGGATCGATGGGCCGAGGCCAATTGTATGAGGTTCAACAAGGCCAAGCGCTGAATCCTACACTTGTGTCACAACAACCCCATGCAATGCTACAGGCTTGAGAACAAGTGGCTGGAAAGCTGCCCCGCAGAAAAGGACCTGGGGGTGTTGATTGACAGCCAGCTGAAGATGAGCCAGCAGTGTGCCCAGGTGGCCAAGAAGGCCAACAGCATCCTGGCTTGCATCAGAAATAGCGTGGCCAGCAGGACTAGGGACGTGATTGTACCCTTGTACTCGGCGCTGGTGAGGCTGCACCTCAAATACTGTGTTCAGGTTTGGGCCCCTCACTACAAGAAAGACACTGAGGTGCAGGAACGTGTCCAGAGAAGGGCAATGAAGCTGTTGAAGGGTTTGGAGCACAAGCCTTACGAGGAGCAGTTGAGAGAGCTGGGGTTGTTTAGCCTGGAGAAGAGGAGGCTGAGGGGAGACCTCATTGCTCTCTACAACTACCTGAAAGGAGGCTGTAGAGAGGTGGGTGCTGCTGGTCTTTTCTTTGAAGTGACAAGTGATAGAACAAGAGGAAATGGTCTCAAGCTGTACCAGGGGAGGTTTAGACTGGGTATTAGGAAAAACTTCTTCACTGAAAGGGTTGTCAGACATTGGAACAGGCTGCCCAGGGAGGTGGTTGAGTTGCCATCCCTGGAGGTATCTAAAAGATGTGTGGATGAGGCACTTAGGGACATGGTTTAGTGGTGGACTTGGCAGTGTTAGGTTGAGGGTTGGACTTGATGATCTTAAAGGTCTGTTCCAACCTAAATGATTCCATGGTTCTATGATTTTGAGGCATCATTTTGACCCAATTACATATCACTTAAAGACCTACTGGTTTTTTTTTTTTTTCACTGACAGCAATGATCTTTGAAAAAAGAGGTGGCAGAGGCAAGATTACAATATATATTATACTAGGCATAACCTCTGATTATTCTTTAGCTAGGGATATATTAAGATCATAGAATCATAGAATGGTTTGAGTTGGAAGGGACCTTAAAGATCATCTAGTTCCAACCCCCTGCCATGGGTGGGGACACCTTCCACTAGACCAGGTTGCTCAAAGCCCCATCCAACCTGGCTTTGAGCACTTCCAGGGTTGGGGCATCCACAAACTTCTCTGGCAACCTGTTCCAGGGCCTCACCACCCCCGTGGTGAAGAATTTCTTCATAATATCTAATCTAAATCTACCCTCTTTCAGTTTAAAGCCATCACCCCTTGTCCTATCACTACACGCCCTTGTAAAACATCCTTACCCAGCTTTTTTGTAGGCTCTCTTCAAGTACTGGAAGGCTACTATAAGGTGTCTCTGAAGCCTTCTCTTCTCCAGGCTGAACAACCCAAACTGTCTCAGCCTGTCTTCATAGGAGAGGTGCTCCAGCCCCCTGATCATCTTTGTGGCCCTCCTCTGGACTCGGTCCAACAGGCCCATGTCCTTCTTGTGTTCAGCCCCAGAGCTGGACACAGGTGGGGTCTCACAAGAGTGGAGTAGAGGGGGAGAATCACCTCCCTCGACCTGCTGGTCATGCTTCTTTTGATGCAGTGCAGGATGCAGTTGGTTTTCTGGGCTGCAAGCGCATATTGCTGGGTCACGTTGAGCTTCTCAAGATAAAAGAGATTGTATGGAAAGCATGAAGAACAAAGCAAAACTATTCACATCTGGTAGCAGTTGGGTGGAAGGCAGGCCATCCATCAGTAAATACCCATTAGATGTTTATAAGCCTGCCTGGAATTTTTAAGGATACCACGCATTAGATAATAGACCAGGGTACAGGTCCACACTGGCATCCACAGGGTAATGTTCGTTCAGAGGGAATTATTGTTTGATTTTTTATTTGAAGATTGACTCCTTTTTAGATCTGTCAAAAGCTTCTCTTGCTTTTTAATGCAAACACCAGCAATGTATCTTTTAAGGTTTGCATGTTGTATTAAGAAAAATTTTAGCCTACTATTCCTTTTTGATCTATGTTCTTATGAAAACAACATAATTGGCAATTCTCAAAGTTCATAGTATTTTAAAAGACATCAAAAATATGAGAACAGTTTTTTAAATGCTGAAAATGACAATTTTAATGGTAAAGTTATTTGTTTCTTCATATTTTAGCTTTTTTTTTCCCCAATTCAAAATATAGTAGATTTACACCAGCAGTGTATTAATAGCTTTGGTAAATACAAACATTATAGTCAGCTTTAACATACAATCAGCAGTAAGCTTTGAAAGCTCCGTGTTCTCTATTCTTGTCGTAGCAATACTGCAATTCAAATAGACTTTAATACAACATATTAGATACTTTCCATCATACATACAGTTTGAAACAACAGAAAAATGGTGTGAAGACACGAGATTATACTGAAAGATCAGCCCTTATAAAGATTTCTACTTTAATTTAGTGTGTTTCTTTCTGACATGGGTGGGAATACAATTTTTTGCAGAAAGGATAAATATAGTGAAATTCTTGTTCTGTTGAATTCAGTGGGATTTTATCCCACCACGCAGGGAACAGTCGTGTAGAATAAGGATTCCTTATTTCCAGTCACTGACAATATTACCTTCTTGAACTGGAGAAGGACCTTTCTTATGAAGAAGCTTTCTTATGCAAAGAACTGAGAGATTTTAGAAAATGCAATAAACAGCTCTTGATACATTTAATGTGAGTACTCTTTTCGTGTGTATTTACCAGCATTTTTTGATTGGACTGGCACATGCAAGGAATTCAAACACTTCATATAATTCAGAGACATTTATTGTCAGCAGTTACCTTCAGCAAATACACTTTGATTTCTCCAAATGGCAATATCTATTTTATTTGATGAAAAACTGCTCTCCATCTCTATTGGCATCTAATTACGTTCTCCCCCTCTGTGTCTTTTTACTGATTTACATCTTGTCTCAGCGTGTCTTGTATTCTGTGAGGAATCCTTGCAGGCTGTAGCTAGTGGTGCCATCCTACGTATCCTGCAGCTATAAATGTTTCAGCACCTTTTCTGCATTCCTTTCTGAAAGGGAACAGTCTTTTTTAGTTTCCTGTCCTGGTATTCCCCCAATGATCCCTAGATTTGATTTAAGAGAAAAATTGATGTTGATGTTCTGAGGGATCCTATGGTACTATTTTTAATAGCCCCCCAAAGTGATTTGGTCCTGTTGTTTTAAAAAGAAAAAAAAAATAGATGTCTTGAGTAGTGTCTGATTAAATATTCCTCAGGACTGCATTAATGTGCAATGGCACACTGGACCTCAGGAAAACCTGGAATGATAAGAGGCCAGGCCCCAGAAAAAAATGCGTACCAGGTCCAATAATGGGTGGCCAGACAGACATTTGGGATACACATACTGCTTTTGGACAGAATTACTCTGCTGAGCTGTAATGCTGCTACAGGGGATGACACTGGCATTTTTGTGCAGGGGAGGACTGTACAGGTATCCTCCAAAACTTAGAAGAAATTGATTTCCAGATGTTAAGGCAGAATGGTAGAACACTGAATCTGTGAAGCCTGTTTTCAAAGCTTGACAAGAAGAGATGGTTTACAAGGAGATTTGTTTCTTTTTGCATACAATGATTTCTTTTTCAGGGAGAGAATTTGAAGCTCCATGAACCCACTCTTAAAGCTCACCAATGGAATCAGAAATATTATGTTTAACTCTTGTCATTTCCATATATCCTTAAAAAATACCTTGTGTTCCTACAAGATCATATTTATCATCTCTCTTCCAACTCCAGCAAATATTGGTCATTTTAATGCACAGCTTTCCTGTACATCATTGAAAATGACATACTTCTAAACATGGGCCAGTGGCTTTCTGTGCAAAGTGGGATTCAACAAGCTTTCACAGGGCATTAAGGCATCAGGACAAAATTGAGTTGCTTGAGGGATCGTCATTCTGCTCCCTTGTTCAGTGAACACTAGAGATTTATAGCACTAAATTTAACTAACTAGAGAGCTTGCAGTACTATTTTTAGACTTGTTTTCTGTGAAAATATGGCATATGTGTTCACTCTGTAAATGAGTCTCAGGTCAGGTTGATCAGGTTTGATCAACTTTGACACAGGATTGGAAGTCCAAAGCTAAAAGCTTTGTGAAAATTGGTTCTTGGCTGGCAGAGAGGGACAAAGTATCTTCACTGATAAAAATAAATAAATAAATGCATAAGTAAATGGCAAATCCTTTGCCATGGGGAAGGCAGTGGGGATCCAGCTTGGAGCCTGGGGAACTCCGGACAAGAAAGGCAGTCATGGTTGGGGAGATGGGGCACCAGAGAGCTGCAGGACAAGAGGCCACAACAGTGGAGGGACCTGGGATGAAAGTATGTGGGGGAAAAAGAAACTGTTTCCTTAATTCTCCTTTTCAGGAAGCAAACTGTAAAAATAATTTAATCATCTGTGATGAAAAGCTATGGCTGCCAACCGAGACATCTTGGCATTGTACATAATGTTTGTTTTATCACAGCACGTTGCTTGCAGAAAGGATGTTTTGCTAATTAGTCCTAGAAGTTATAGGAAGTTTGTAATGCACTCTTTTTACAACTAAATTGAATGACTCAAGACAGTAGAGTTATTGTATGAGTAAAAAATAGCAGGGTCAGGCCATTAGAATCTGCCAGTCATTAGATGTCATGAAATTTTTTCATTATAAAGCAAAATTTGTCCTGAAAAAACCAAATAAACAGAAAATCTCTGCAAACCATCTCTTCTCTCTGTTCAGCATACTTAAGTCATTTCTAAATAAAGCAAGCCCTGGAATTCAAAAAGATACTGTAAAAAAAATAAACTAACTGGAACCATAGCTCTTGCCAGAGTCACCGCTTTGCAAACATTCTAAGTGGATTGTTACCAATAGGGAAGCTGTTGCTGTACGCTTGGACTGTTTGTCCGCCTAGGTGAATAGGGAAAATGGGATAAAGAGATTTAATTAAGCTACTAAGAAGGGGTATAGTCAAAGACCAGTAGTTGCATTCAGTTCAGGTTTAGGGGAAGCAATGACACAAAGTCTGTTGTTGACTGAACTGGTAAGAATTGGCTGAGCTCCACTGAACTCATGTTGGACCACCAGAAAATCTGGCCTCTATGGTTCCAATGTGGACAGTTAGTCTGTCTCAGTCCACCTCATAAATAAAAGACTCACACCCCCCCAAAAGAGACACTAATTCAAGTCCTCCTGTGTATCAGGTATGACACAGTTGTTTAATTATAATCAGCAGGTTCAGGTTGCAAAAACCAGAATTCCATGTCTGGGGAGGGAGGCAGAAATTTATTCCCCATGTCACTCACACCTTCCTCTGAAGTCAATTTTCTTTAACAGCCAAACTTAGATTACATTGTTCTGAGTATATGAAGCGGGACAAAAAGCTGGTAGTCCTCTATAGGTCCTGCTAGCACTGGAGGAAAGTTCTTTGGTGTTCCCACACCTTGTGTGGGAGCTACAGCAGAGCTCAAGTCACCCCATTTACCCTCTCCTCAGAGGAAATATTTATGTTTTTATTGAACTGAAGGGTCAGGGATCTTCAGTTTTACAAACTCAGTCTTACAGCTAAGATTAGTGAATTTCTCCAACACTTGTCCTAGAAAAATAAAACCAGATTCCTTTTTCAAAAGTAGTAAAAGGATTAGAATAGTACTGTATCCTAGAAGGAAAAAGTCAAGTGCAAAATATCAAAATATTTGAGCTCTGCTAGTGCTGGGTTTTGTGCATTTTATACTGCACTAACCACAGAATACAAAGTGGTTGTGCAATGATGTATTACAAAAAATATCTTAAGCATTTAGCAAATTTGGTACAATTTTGATATTCTTTGGTTAAAATGCAAACGTGGGGATTTAAGATTCAAAATAAAAGCTATTGGGATTCTAAGAATAATTCAGAGTCCATCTCCTTCAGGTATTGAGAAAAGACTGAGATTGTGATTGAAAAGACAAAAATATCCCATTTCTTCACTTGGGTCCTCAGAATCTTTTCTTGTTCAGATCTGTCTTCTCTTACAGTGTTTTTGTGGCCAATGTCGATAACGAATACTGGAGTCCAGGAGCTTTCCAAGATTTGGTGCCAAGAAGTGAGCACAAGTGATCAGCAACAATGTCTTGAAAGCACAGCTGTAGATGACTTTACATGTATTTGTACACACATATATAGATCAAAACACAGGAGAAAACATACCGAGTTGAGCAGAGCTCATCAGTGTCTTACTTGTTACTGTGTATTTCTCCCCCTCTATTTTCAGTAGTCCAGGGCACCATTGCAGCTGCGGATGAGCAGGTGCAGAGAACAATTATCCTATTTCTGGAGTTAATTGTGGGCTTCAATTAGGAAGCCAGGTTACTGGGGTAAAGAAACTCCGCACTGTGGATTCTTAGGCGAGGAGTAAGATCTTTTCATGTGACCCACCATGACTAATCTATTTATTTATTTATAATAAAACATTGATGGTCGGTGTAATTTTCTTACCTAGCACAATGCAAAGGCTATACATACACAAGGAGACATCAATACAAGCCAGTGGGATGCAGATGAGCAAGCTCCTTTATAGTGGCAGTCTTATGGTTGCATTTGTAAAAGATTTATCAGTATCTGCACCATAACTGAATTCCTCTCCCTGCAAAAATCCAAAATCCTGATGGCAGATGTTCAAGAGAATTTGCCAATGCAAAATAAATAAATAAATATTCAGGCAAAAATATCTTACTTGAAAAAATCTAGCTGAGCTCCATTGTTTCAAAAGGCCTGTTCACACCAAGATGCTTTACCTTTTAATATCTATCTATTCATTCATGCATGCAGGGAACCTACCAACTAATTGGAATCATATTTGTAAGTCTGCTGACTGTTATATACTACATTGCAAATTCCAACAATTTGCAGTTCTCAAGCTGCCATGCAGAACAAGTTAGAAATAAATCCTTCATTCTTACGTTTTCCATGTTTTCCAACAGTTTTATTTCTTTGAAGTGTCTTTGACTTTTATAGATATAAAATTCAAAAAATTTTAAAAAATCCCAATCTAAATCCCCAAACAAAACAAACTCCCCTTTGCCAATAAAATTGCACATTTAAGGGGAGGGGGTAGATATCTGGGCTACAAAGCTATTTTTGTTCCAGCTACATCAGCTTTAGTTTAGTTTAATGTTTATTCTGTGACCATTTGAAATTCCGTTTCAGGTAGTTCCGTATCAGATCAGCACAGAATGCATCATTAACTCTGAGAAGATGTTTTCCATTGGCATCTGCTATTTTCACCAAATGTCAAGGCTTGACATTTGCTATCTTTATCTGGTTTTGGTGTATCACTCATACTGAGATTTTGTTTCTTCTTATCTGATATTGATTTCAACTGTGACCAGCTGTGTTGCTAATAAAATCAACAGGCAAGCACCTGGCATTTAGTTCTTCACCGGTAGTGGAAAAGAAACAACCCAGTGACAACAAAAGTAAAGAAATACTTTTCAATTAGGATGCTTGCCTGTATGCTCATATTATCCATCTTTTAGCACTTCTGTTGATGTAGCATTTCTGATTGATTCCCTTGGGGAAGTCTCCATGGAAATCCTTGCCTCTCAGATGAAATATTCCTTTTTGCTCTCATCCACTGCTTCCTGGAGAGTGGGGTCATTTTTCAAAGCGGCATCTGCACTTTCGGCAAACTCAGTTCCTTTTGCCTCGTTGGTATGGTAGGTGCCCTTATGCCTGTACATGTACCGGACCATCACCACCAGCAGGCAAATGAGGACAAATACCACTGCAGCAATCACACCTAGAGGAAAGAGACCAATTAAATGTATTGTCAGTAATAAAATGCGAGCAGTATCTCACAGCCAGCCATCACAACTTGAATTACTTGATAGGAAAAGTCCACGTATCGTAAGATGTTCGCATGTTGCAGTGGCCAGAGTCAGAACAGAGTCTGACAATGCAAAAAGCAAGATGGGGTATAGATACTGCTTTATTTCAAATCAATGGTTTGATTTGGTTGAACTTATTGGAGCTAAAAGTTCATTACAAAATGAAGAGAAATAAGAGAACGTAAAGGAAAACCAATAGGTTTCTTTCATCCTTCTGGTAACATATACACAGGGGAGTTTGGAGGCAACCCAACCCTGGTTCCATGAGTGCACTGAATTTCAGGAGTTCAGGGCACTGAATATTTCTTAGGAGACATTCAACAAATAGCAGGAGCCATCTGACTGCAGTACTGCTCTGTATTTGCAAGCTGCCATTTCATACTGTGTTCTAATTAAGAAAGTCTGATTTTAATGAAGTGACACCTGGGAGGAGGAAGGGATTCTGGTTAGATCTTTCTTGTCTCCTGGACGAAGGCTACTTACTAGCAATGTGTTGACTGGACAAAAATTTCTGTAGGTAACCCAAATCTGCATAGGACTAAATGGTGAATGGAAGCACTCCTAGTGAAGGAAAGTAAATCCAAGTTCCAGGGGTGGTTGTGCAGAGAACACTGTGTGTCCTTGCTTCCCAGAGCCCTTTCCTTTTTTTCCTTTTCTACCATGAAAGGTAGAAGTCCATAAAAGAGAGGCACCCCTGACAAGTCCATTGTTAAAAAATTACAAGCTGTATCCCCTTTCCTCCAGATGAAATTGTTCACTTTAAGAATCCTGGAAAAGAAATGAAGCATTTTGAAGTTTATTCAACTTGTGTGAATTTTATTTTTTTAACACTTTTTGGCTACAACTGGGATGTGCTTATAAACTCTTTAGCTGTGATTCTGTACATGATACTGAGCTGATTCTATATTCACATGACTCCGGGAGTAAACAAAACATTAAAGAAATACACAATAAAAAGCACCAGAACAGGACATTCCTAGGAAAATCCCATATACAGAGTGGGAAGCTGCTAAGAGGAATTAATCAAACTCATTATAAGCATCTACAGTTCAGGGGGCTCCATCTGAGTTACTCCCCTTGGGCGTTCCCCAACATTGGACACTTTTAAGATTCAGCTGAACAGGGTGCTGGACCATCTTGTCTAGACCGTACTTTTGCCAAGAAAGGTTGGACCAGATGATCCTTGAGGTCCCTTTCAACCTGGTAATCTATGATTCTATGAACCCTCTACCATCAGTGGTGTGTGTGGGAGGGTGATTCCTCTTTTAGAACCGAATCTCTCCCTGGAAATGCCTACTGTTCTGTAGAGACAATGAGGGGTATGTAGACAGTATGTCTCTTCTGTCCCCTGTGTTCAAGATATGTGGTGGGAGTGGGTATCTCCAAAACTTTAGATTTATCAGCACAAGTAAACTGAGTGGGGATACCCTACTGGCATGAAAACATGGGAATGGACAGAACATTAGCAGCGTAAATAAAAATGATGTCTGTCTTAAAAAATATGCCTGCAATGTTATCCTGCAGATTTTATAGTGTCTGGTTCTGGAAAGTGAAGTTACTGCTAGCAGAAACAAAATTGCTTATACAAAGAACTTTAGGTTTACAATAATATCATAGTTGCAGTGGGGGCTTCATCAATTTTTAGGACCTCACTGGTATCCCTTGACACAAGAGGCTTTAATAGGCTTTGGATGTAGCACAATATTAATAAGCCTAAGGGACTAAATACAAATCAATTTACCTGCTGGTTGTTCATAGAAAGCTGAAATTAAAGTTACGGGAGATGGGACCTGAGGGAAATATAGCAGAACCTCACCAATTTGCACTAATGATTGGTATACCCCCTTGTGAATGACTGAAATTAGTGCGTTAGCATGGAAATGAACAAACACAATAAAAATAAAAAGACAGGTTCTCTCTGTGAACATAGCTTTGCTCATTTATTCTGACAACTGTATTTAGTTTAAATGCATGAGAGAGCTTTAATGGAACACCAGGAAAAGCACTGTGGTATATTCTGTAAAAATAAAGGGTCAGCTGGTATGAGCTAGCATGGCTCAAATCAAAGGTGCTACACCAGTTCTGTATTAAATTACAATCTTGGGCCAGTGAATAATGAAGAATATCAGAGATTGACTTTCAGCTGGACTGTTAGGTATTTTGTCCTAAAATGAGGAATGGATGGGGATGGTACTGCTCACTATAAGGTTTATGCTCATTATCTCATCTCGTTATCTTGCCAATAGCCCCTCTGGGAGCAGATTTCCCACCAGCCTAATTAACTCTAATTGTGCCGCTCCTGTTGTCTTGTCAGCAAATGAGGGGTTTTGCAAAATGCAAGAAATCAACGAACCCGCTGTTTTAATTCTAACGGTGCTGCTTAGTACGGTCTGCTACTTACCTCCAATAACAGCCACATCTGCTCCAGCTGTGGGACTCTCAATGTCTCCATCTATAAATAGATTAGAACATACAAAAATTGATTAAAGAAAAAGGAATTGGATCATATGTAACAGCAGTGACTGTACTCTTGGTGCTGTATTATTTTAACCTCTGAAACTCAGAACTTAAACAAGATCTCTTGTTAGCAAAAGATATTTATGAAACCTCTCATTAGAGTTAGCTGTACTGTAACAGTTTTCTGTCACCATAACACTGGAAAATAAATAGCTAACACATTATGCAAACTATCATGGCCCTCAGGGAAACACCTACTGTTTATTATGAGCACTTACCTGTAACATCCTCCAGTGAATGATTAAATTAAGAGCGTTTAGGTAATGTGATTACTCTCAGAAAGGTAGTTTTGGGGAAAAAATGTTGGTGCCTATTTATTTTCCCATTTATGGCTCTTCAGAGTATGGTCTGGATCTTGATGTGATGCAAATTAATCTGGGTCTATTGATTTCAATTAGTATTTATTTATCTGCAATACCCTGTTTTTAATCTTAGCATTTGTTTTCTTTTAAACCTACAACTGGAATCAAGGCAAGCCTGTTAATGTGTGAGGTATAAAACACAGTCCCCACTTAGAGTAAGGCTGAATTTGGTGCTGATAAATCAAATTATGTTCTTTACTGGATTACAATTTATAAAAAAAGATAACTTCGCAATTTAAATGCAAAAGACAAGTACCTGACCATGTCTTTTTAAAAAGTAAGAAATTGGTCTGAAAGGTTGTAAGCTGCTGAAAGAGCAGTTAGAATTTGAATTACATTTTGATCTTAATTATAACACTTACTAAGAATGTCCAAACCAACTAATGTTCTAAGTGTTTCTAAGGGGAAGAATATTCAAATATTCTTACTAAGAATATCTAAAACAACTGATGTTCTGAAGTGTTTTAAAGGGGATAGGAAAAAAAATCCTAAAAAATGATGAGGATTTTTCTCTCCTTATTATCTGATGTAGACCTTAAGTGAAAGTAAATTCATACAGACAAGCATTTCTTCACTAGCTTCCCCTTAGCTGATCAGGTTACAATTCTGATCTTGTTTTCTGCTCCTTATTTCATGCCGTTGGTATCAGCCCACTTAGTCCTGAATTATGTGGATGTCTGAGAAGGTGATGAACTCCTGGAGTTTTTCCATGCCAGGTTTATGACAGGACACTCCTTTTTTTGTTTATTACTGTGCTATTTATACAATTCTAAATTACATTGGTTTCCGAACAAGTCAAATAGCTTTATGTGAGGTCTTTTTTTATTTCCCTTTGGTAAATAAAGTGGATAGAAAGGTTCTCTGGAAAAGGTAAAAATGTGAATTCCAAATCCTTCTATAAATTCAACAGTGGCACTCTGGCTCATATCTGGCTCTCTTTTTGCTAAATCTGTGATAGATGATACAAGGATAAGATATTATAAGCATCATTCTCCTTACTCACGTCCAGTCTCTTATATTAAATTGCAATAAACTGAGTAGAGCTGAGATTCAAAGGATCTCCCTCTTCCCAAACACCGGAGATGCCTTTTCTAGAAAGTAGGAGTACTTCCCTCTCCCCCAGAGATCCTTCCCACATTTTCTTCCCGCTATACACTGATGGAAAGATTGAGCACGCCTTGTGTAATTTAAAAACTCTAATTATGTCTACATCCATTCAAAACCCGCGTGCCTCAGAAGAGATTAATTGCTTCAAGGTCAAACTGTTCTGTATTTCTTTATACACCAAATACATGCTGCATGCCAAAAAAGCAGGCTCCTCTACAGTAATCAAATACCTGAAGGTGTGAATTCTGAAGTGCTTCCATAGCCACACAGGTTGCTTCCAAACATTAATTCCAGATCGAATCATTATCCCTTTAATTATAAAAAAGTATGTGAGTGACTCTCTGCTCTTTCGTGTTGTTCCCAGGTGCCTCTCAGATTCAGATAACAAGCAGGTGCCTTATCTCTAGCACTTACCACCAAAGTGGTTTTTGATAATGGATTACAGTATCATCACTTTGCAGAAAAGTCTTCATTTCCATACTGTACTTTCTAAGTTTTCAGAAGAATGCTGGATCCATCTTGAGTTACCATGTAGTCGGCACCAATTTGTTAAGCCGACAATGCTGTGCCATTCAGCAACCCGCTAACACTGTGATGTGGCTTCACTCACCACGGTTCCTGTTTTACTGCAAGCACGAGAGTCTGACTTCTTCGTGTGTCGACTTTTTATCACAGAAAATGCTTGCTGTCCTCTCAGCTGGCCTTTTGCTGCATCGTCCGGAGTGCCAGGACACTGCAGCTACCTCCAATGACCAGAAGTTTCCAGGGCCTGCTCCCCAGATCATTTTCAGAACAAGGATGATGGAGGGGAGAGAGGGACCCTCAACGCCTGTCTCACAGTCCCTGAAATTTCACTTGGTCTAAAAATAGCTATGTGATTCATGGCACTATCACAATATTGTTAGGCAGGGGGTGAAGGTATCAGTGTCATTCAAGATTCAAGCAGTATCACCCTTCACGAAACATGACTGAGGAAAATGCATGGCATGTGCTCATGAAATGAGGCCATCTTCCCGGAGTAGGGATGATACAACAGCCACTATCCACATGGGAATCCGTGCTTGGCCAGGAACCTCAGCAAGTTCTCTTCAACTTCAGCGTAGCCTATGTGAGAAATACACTGCATTACTGTAGGACTGAATCTTCACTTTCTGAGGCAGAAGAGATATCCAATGTACTGGAGGAATTTTTAACTGAGCAATGGCTGTAGGCTTTGGCCTTCTTGTACCTTCTTTATTCTGCTCTTCTCCGCGTGCAGAGCACTCAGAGGTCTGTGTTTCAGTAACTGCTGTTACCTCTGTTTTGGTTATTTTCCTCTGTTTCAAGGACATCTTTTGTGTTATCTGCTGCTAAATTGTCCTTGCAAAACTTCCTCTCACTGTTATACTGGCTGTTGTCCACAGCTACAATCTGATTCCAAAAGTGTTTAGACAGTGTTGTTATTTAGTGCCATTGGTTACCATGACACACAAAAATCAAAAGACTGTGGGAAAACTTGTTTTTCATAAAATCTCTGGTCATAAGAATGACTTGGCTAAATCAAGAATAGAACATACAAATCAAATTGCCTGTTGTTGGAAAGTATATTTCTAAAAGCCAGAATGAAGGGAAAGAAATGCCTTTGTGCCATGACCTGAAATTCATCAAATTCCAGTTCTGCCCATAAATGTAGAGATAAGGAATTTTGCAATAGAATGACAATTGCTACCTGTCTCATTCTCATCAATCAAATCATTCTGAGAAGGCAGCAGACTCTGAAAACCCCAGGAATATTCCTGACAAATACAGCAAGCAGATCTCTGGCTTTGTGCTCCAAAGGTGAAAAGCCAGTACAACTAGCTTTTATGTTAATGTAGCCAGTGGTGAGTTTTTCCTGCTAAATCTGTCAGTAAATTTGTTAAACCATCTCCTCCAGATGGGATTTTCCAATAAAACTTGACTTTTATCAATTTTGATAGTTTTTTTCTCGTTTAAACTGATCCCATTCCATTTTGGCTGAGGAGCACTTGTTTGAAGGAGGCAGGTCAGCACTCTCCTTGTTTTGCTATGCATTTCTCCCAGCAGTTGTAATGGCTTCTTTTGTTCTTTAAATTACAAATCTGAACCATTAAAAGCCATAAGTCACTTCCTGCTCAAAAATTATGACACTGGCTTTATAATTTAATTTTTTTTAAATTTACCCTTTCTTTCATACCTGAGCTTCATTCAAGTCTTACTTTCCAGACCTTCTCTACAATACCAAGAACAAAATGCTCTTTGTAGATGAAAACTGAGGCCTTGGCATGATTTTGTAACACCAGCAAACAGGTCTTTAAGGAAAACACAAAGTATTATGAGAATCCTGATAAAGATGCAAGACTTTTCAGCGAGCTATTTTGACAGCATTACCATGTTAAGACATCCAAACTGACAAACCATTCAACTTACATGGTGATGGGAAGGGGCATATTCATTCCCAAAATACTTTCTCCCATTCAGCATAGAAAGCACAGATTTTAGGTCCTGCTACTTGCAGAAAACAGTACTTTAATGAGCTTCTGGGGCTACTGTGAGTGACACAAGGGATAAACTTGCAGAGAGGTTCAAGCTTTCTAATTTTTCAGGCATCATTTTTGCCTGCTAAAGGAGCTTTCAGAAAAAAATACGGTACTTGCACCCTTAGTGGTTTTGCAGTCAGCACTGTAGTCAGCAATTTAAGTATCGACATGTTTGCTTGTTATGGATTTACACATGGAAAGGGCATAAAAGGAAAACTGTACCTGCAAAGGGATTCCCATTTGGCACATTTGATATGAATGCATGGGAATCATCCTACAGGACAGATCTAATCTACTGGGGTGAACTACCATATCTCTGCTGTGGGGCAACTTGAGGGCAATTTGAATGGATAACAGAGACCTTACCCCAAGCTTCTCAGTGTCTCTCTCATTTCCTAAGATAAAGCTCCAAACTAAAGCAGGACAAGTGCTTACTGCTAAGTAGTGTTGAATATAGAAAGAAAAGCCTGAGATTACAGCTCACGTTGTCATGATTTCCTGGCAGCTGTGGGTGATACTGCTGTGTTGGAGCGGGTGAGTCAAGCAGAGTGTGTATAGAGATATCTAGGTGTGATAAGTAGCTTTTACAACACAGTTTTCAAAGCCACTCAACACCAGTCAGGCAGCACCGCTCCTGCTCCTGCCTTTCAGGATTTTCCTATCCACAAGCTTGTGCTTTCGATTCTTACCAACCTAAGCCATCCCTTATCATGATGCTCCATTGCTGCCTGCTTGTGGTTACAATCTCAGATGAAGCCTTGGCTGCTAAATTACACTCAAGTAGGTCTCTAAGTGCTTTCTTGGGCAACCCATTTTCTCTCTTGATGTGCCTGTTCATTGCATAAGTGTTTGAAATTCATTCAATCCCTGTGAATGATGAGCTAAGCTCCTTAGGGCAGTCATTTCCTTCTTAGGGCTTTCCTAGATGTGCAGACTAGGAAACACAATGTAAGATTTCATCTTTAATCAGCTCGCCTAACCACCTTATGAAAAACACTGCTGCTAGTGGGACTTTTCCAGGTGAGGAAATGGAGGTATATTCATGGACGTGATTTGCAGAACCACCCCAAATATTGGCCATGTTGTTGCAGGAAGCGGTGTGTAAGCAGTCTGTAGGCTGAAAGGTGTCTTCAGAATTCAACTATTAAACTTCAATGGTTTTGTCTTAAATATTAGCACTATCTGTGCACTTCCAGTAAATAAGGGAGGTGTTCAAACTGAATAACATCCAGTTCATGATTCAGGCCAGATAAATGTAATTCAGAGAAGGATTTTGCCTCTGTATTGGTTGTTCTTTCATGCACTCATACATTTGAAAGAGAGCTTTAAGTATAACTGGAGACTAATGAAATACAGTTTACTCAGTAACACCGAGACTAGTAAATTATTGTCTATTTTTTGGTTTGTATCAATTGATCTAACACAACATACCATACCAATTTTGCCTTATTTTAAAAAAGTTGTGATTTTAAAGGAAGATTGCCTTTTTATGTAAAGAATTTAGGTGGGGTTTCTAAGACACTCATCACTGATCTAATTGCTTCCACTAAAGACAATAGTAAGGTATTTGGGTTTGGTAAAGCATTATAAACTTCTGAAAGTATTGAGGGGTCTAGACAGTCCTCCAGGAAGCTTTTGCAATTGTTAAAAACCTTCACTATAATTTTTTGCAATTTTTTATTTTTTGATACTATGTATATAAAAAAATATTTATTATAACTATTCCTTTCCCAGGGGCTCTTTTTGTTCTTTGTATGCTCTTCTGCAGTCATCATTCCTCTTGACTGTAAAAGCAGGTCAGTGTGTCCCTATTGTCGTCACTGATGCGAGACTTCGCTTACCATACATTTAATATGGAAGAACTAATGAAGTCTTAACATCTCCATTGTTTATGCAACTGTGGTATGTCCTCCTTGACCTTTGGTTTATGTTTGTGCTTTGCCAACACATTGCATTCATGAGAAAATCATTAATCTATTAACCTTAGCATACCAATTTAATTTACAAGCTATAGTTAGAACTGGTTCACTGCATGTGTAAAAATGAGTTGAACCAACTTCTGAAAACTTCGTGTTAAAAATACGTTAACTGCTCAAGCTGCTCTCTGGCCTGTGTTATGGTATCAGAAGCATCACATTGAGGCCCTTCTGGATTAAAAAAAAAAAGTCATTACCTATTTTAATATTTTCCAGTAAGTGTGCAGTGCCCTGCCAGAGCTGGCATCTCTTATCCTGAAGGGTCATCAAAGAGAACCCATCATTTTGACACATTCTGCTGAAAAAGCTGTTACCATCTCCCATTAGATAATGAAACACATTAAAGCTGTTCTTTCAAAATTAAGGAACAGTTTCTCATCTGTCAATCTGGACAAGAGACAGAATGATTTGGCTTCTGTTTATATACTAAATTATTAACAGCACAATAATGGTGACAAACAACAACAACCACATGATCTTTTGGGTAACTAAAGGGACCGTGCTCCAAATGTAAGTAAATCATGCTGATTAAAAAATATCTACAAAATTAAAATGCACTGGGCCCAATCCTCTTGCTATCCTAGCTAGCAAGTACTTTGTCATTCATTCTGAGAAGGCAAAATCCAGTCTCATTCAATTAAAATAAAGGTCTGTTCAAGACTTTTCACACTTTGTAATACAGTGAGGATAAAAAGACATTATCAAATTAGTTTAATTAGATTAGGATTGCTACATAATGTTAGCAGTTCACATTTGATTCTGATATACAGTGTCAGCAAAATATTTTGTACTGTTATAGAATGTTATAAAGTAAATAGGAGAAAATATGTATTCCAATGTTTGAGGGAATAATGGTTTCACTCACACAGTTTTTCCTTCTTTTGGGAAGCTGAATTGCACTTGGGTCTTAGGGAAAATCAGAGATGGACAGACACACTAAAAGTCAGCTTGTCAAAAAATAATCATATGATATCCCTTAATGATAAGAGGGAGAAGGAGAAAATGTTCATGAAATTTGGGAAATTATTTTAGGTGAAAAAAATAAGGGTCTTTTAAAACTGAACAGATATTCTGTATATTGGAATAAAAATTTTAACTAACAAATTAAAAAAGAGAAGAAAATTTTGTTTTAAATGATTACATAAGCTAAACAAAATACAGATTTTTTAGTTAAATCCAACTTTTCTGTTTATCTGCAAAAAGAACTGGAAAAAACCCAAATTCCCCTTTCAGTTCAAACCACACTTTTTTTTTTATTTGCACTTACTAGAGACATACATTAAAGTACTTCAGCTCCTTAGCTCAGGGTGGCTGAATACCAACCATCGATTCTAATGGCAATTAAACAAAGTGCATCCAGTAAGAGCATTAAAATGGCAATACCCCTTAGAAGTACTAGAAATGTTATAACCTTAAAGCTCCCATACAGCACAGTACTTGAGAGACAGCTTATTGTAGGCTCATATCCCCTCTGGTAACAGATATTTAATGTGTCCCGTGTATTCACACTGTTGTATATATACAGTAAAAAATTGGCAGAGAATTTCAGATGGATCTGTCTGCTGCTGCTCATCAGGAATGATGAGAAGGTTTCAGGGTCGGCAGAAGAAACCCAGAGCAGAGGAGAAGTTTGAGAAAGGAGCTGCCTTCACTAGCACTGGAGGTCCTTAGGAAGCGGGCAATGAAGCTCACAAAAGGATGCTGTAGAAATCTTGTCTTTAGAGATGGGATGTGGGAAGCCACCAAGGTCGATCCAGTGGTGGACTTGCTGCTCAAGTATAGTGGGTGGCTTTTGCTGTACTCCTATGGGGCTGCTTGATGTCTGAAGAGCAAACGCTGCCTTATCATAGAAAGGGTGCATGAAGTCTGTGGAGCTGGAAGAAGGTCTAATCTTTTTCAAAAAATACTGCATGTGGCAACTTGCAAGTTGTGCCCTGTTTTGTCTGCCTCATGTTTATAGTCATATCACTGCAAAAAGTTCCTTACTTTTCTGTGGAGATATGTCAGTGTAACCAGGCCATCATTTACATTTTTCCTCCACAACCATCAAAGTCAGCTCATCTTGCTGGGGAAGAAAAATTGACCTGGTATTGCTTCATTAACGAAGGAGTGACAAATGGGGTATGAATCAATCCATAAGGTACAGTCCACGATCAGGATGTTTTCCTGCATGTGTTGCTCCTCCTCCCACCTCCCCCCTCTTCATTGGAATAGTGTACTCCTTTTGAGGGTTTTTTAATCGGGAAGGTGTTGAAAGAAACACTAAATAGCCAGCGAATCTGCCAAATAATTTCTGCCTGACTTTCCTCCAAAGTCAACAATTTCAAGCTCTAGTCCTTTTTGCTGAATCAAGATGGGAACAAAACAGCTGTTTGTTCATTCATTGAGATCAAAGCTGAATGGAAAAGAGTCACTGGCTTAATTGATTAACCATTGCAAATGTTGCAAATGATCATAGGTAACCAAAGGAGCTGACTATGGATACAGTGAAAGCCCATCTGACAACCTGTAACAGCAAGGTGCTTCCCCTCCCCATGGGGAGCTGCTGTGGGAGGGAGCCAGTGTATGCTGGGGGTGGGATTTGTGGGGCAGAGACATAAATCCAAAAGCAAGAGTGTTTCACTGGTTCTCTTGCTGGCAGAAAACTTGTTTTAATGAACACTGACTGCAAGGAAAGAAACATGGCCATTATTCTATTAAGGCTGATAAATGTCTGTTTCTTATTTTGAGATGAAAAAGCTTGACCTTGTGCTTAAATTACAGGTGATGTAATCAAATTACAGGCGATGTCATCTAGAAATCACCTGGAACCTGGAGAAAGCCTGAAGTTATGCATGAAGATATTATCCTGACAATTCAAAGAATGTAGTGCCAGGCTACTCTCCTTAGAAAAGTATAATCATTTTCCAAACATAGGCAGGTTTCTTCCATTATGTCTCATTCCCACCACCAATATTTTGTAGCAAAGCAGTCTGACAGGTGGCACTTCTTGGAAACAGAAGCTCTCTGTGCTCTGTCCCCTAGCTTACTTGATATAAATTGTATTCAGCCACATCCAGCTCATACACCAGTGCTTCCCTAAGGCACTGTCTACTAAGCATTGCAAGTGGAAATGTCAGGATGTTTAGCATATGCTCTTCAGGGACACAGAGATCTTTCCTGGAGCACTGACAAGGTTAATATTATTAATGGAGATATCTGTAGTGGAAACAATCTTCCAAATGCTTTAAATATTGAGCATATTAAACAAAGAAAATAAAACATACTGAAACACCTTAGAAACTTGCAAGGCAAATAGTAGCTCAGGGCAACAACATTTCGCATTTTCCAAGGATTCTGCAATGAATATGCAGATTTCTTTTGCATATCTGCTCCATTTAAAAAGACAAAGCCCATTTTATTATCTGAAAAGCATTTAGGTATCAGTCCAAGCTGTCTGAATTGAGTTGAGCAGTTTTAGCAAAATTTCTTTACCATCTATCATTCATCTGAGCAATTCTAGACAGATTGTGCAATAATTGTTAAAAAGAGGAAAAAAAAAAGAAAAAAGTCTTGCTTGTCTGTTATTTTTGGACACTTGTCTGGCATTATTTGACAAATAGCATATTAAACACATTAACAGAGCTGAGCATAAAAACCCCTTCATTGAAGCCATATACCGAATGTATTTCAACACGGGACTTATACTGTTGTGAGATTCATTAACAAATCATTACTAATGTTCCTCTCTCCTAATGAAACGTGAATGGTAAGTACCAGTAGGTGGAAAGCTAATAACCAGCCTGGTGAGATGTTTGACTACTGGAAAGGGAGTCTATGTGATCTAAATTGTCTCCACAGGTGCTGCAGAGAGGACAATAGTTGGCAGTTGGCCTAGATGATTGTTGTAGGTCCCTTCCAACTGGAACTATTCTATTCTATTCTATTCTATTCTATTCTATTCTATTCTGACATGCCTGCTTGCAACGAGATTCACTCAGCTCCAACAGAGGTGTGATAAATCCTGGGGGATGGTGGGAATTTCTCTTCCCATCAACCAAGCAGCAAACCTAGAAGACTAACTTACATTAGAAGCCTAGTTTTCTGAAGTCTATAACTTGGGAAAATAAATCCCAACTATTACTGTTAGCGTTGCTTAACCATCCCTTTCCAAAGCCTATGCTGAGAGCTTAGCCTTTCTATAAAGTAGTCAGAGCCTTTTTTGCAGACCTTTCAACATGCATTGGTCAGAAGGGCTAGATCTCTCCTACAGATGCTTAAATAGTGTCTTATACCCTGCTTTTGTCTGTTAAGTTGCAGTCATGTTTATGGAAGAAATCTTATCATGCCAAAATTTGATGCTACCACATTCCTAACTAGAAAAGAACTCTAGTTTAGTCTCCTAATAAGGAGTCCTTTTTGTGTTACTCCTCACTTGAATGGCTCTCTGTAGACAAATGGTGACTTTCATACAACTTGGAGAACGATAATAATTTCTGAGGCTTCTGCTTCCCTTTCAAATCTGGTTGAAACTGGTCAGTGGATCCAAAAGTTCTTGATGGGAAGTGACAGATGGATGAACAGATGATTAAGCAGACAGATAGACAGAAAGAACACATAAGACTCATTTCATTAGGAAACTGGACTGAAAACAGAAGCAGCAGTGGGTACTTGTATAATATTCACATTTTGGTCACCAATTTAAAAAATGCCATGTTTTTGCAACCATTTCAAAGCTTGTAGATTATGTCCTTAGTGGTTTAACCAGCAAAGGAAAAACCAAAGGGACATTGTTGAGATTTTTTTGAGCTCCTTTTTTGGTCAGAATGTTACACTTTTGTAGTTTGGACTATATTTCAAACCTTTAAAGCCAGATTTGGCTTGGACAGCCCTGGCAATTTCAATGGAGGATTAATGTGTGTCATTATGCAAAGAAATATGGTCGAGTACTTTTCAATAGCAGCAAATGCTTGCTATGGCATTTATCTGATCAACATATTTTTGACTTACTGTAAAGACTTTGGGCTGCTCCTTTCCTAAATGTATGAAATATACATGCAGGAAAGCTGAGAGTGAATTGCTGTGATTTGAGCTGGCTGCTACGTTCCAGCAGAAAAGGGCATTCTTATTCCTAACTCTATTCCTTTCACACTGATCCAGCAGAAAACCAGCCCACCAAAAGCAAAGAGGTGTGGGGGGGTATTTTCTTATTGGCAAACTGATCAAAGTTACCACGTAGTCTGACTGTCCGTCGATCTGTAACAGGGAGGAGTTTGCTAGGTGCAGACAGAGAGGGCAAAAAGCAGGAATGCTCTTTTGGGTGGGTGAAACACATTATAAATCTGCACTCAGAAAAAACAAATCGCCCAAAAGAGAAGCATAAGGAGAAAAACAGCTGGATAAAGCTGTAGATTTCCTTGCTAGATTGCTCTCAACAGAACAGAAAATTCCAGACTTTCACAGCCAAGTGACTCCTTTGAAATACAGTAGCTCTAGGTGGCCATGGAAAAAGTTGGGCTTGGTATTCCCGGTGTAAGAATATATTGGAATGCACTAAGACGTAAGACCCCTCTCTCAGCTGTCAAAATAGGGACCCTAGGGCAGAGCTGTTACTCAGTACCTCTCTTCCTGCCTGGAGGGATGCTGCTCTTCCACAGCTGAATCAGCAGCAATCACACTGCAGCAGAGAAGGGGCAGTCACTGCTGTCCCATTTACACTTCTATCAAAGCAGGGCACTGTTCCAACACATAAAGTGAAACACCAAGTGGTACACATACAAGGTGGGATTTGCAAAAGCTCTGTCTGTTAAACTGCTTCTACTCCCTTTGAAGTTGGTGGCAGATTTCCCACGCTTCCAACTGTTCAGTTGGGCCAATGGTGAAAGCTTTTAAAAACTCTATTTTATGAATATTAGGAACATGATAGAACCAAGGATTCATCGTCAAGATCATCATATATAGCCTCTGTCCATCCTCTCTGTTTTCCAGTTTCCCAGTATAATTCACCAGTTGATGCTGCCTAACAGGCTGCAAAAATCTGTCTTCTCAAGCAGTCCTGAGAGAGCCTGCAGATTTCTCAAAGCCCTTTTATAACATACCCAAACTATTTAACATTGCCTCCAGAGAAGTCTGCTTTGGAACAGTATCATAAGGTCAAGTTATCCCACTGAAACACCTATTAGTATAAAGAGAATGAAAAAAAAAAAAAAAAGAAAAATGAACAAACCAACAGCACTAGCACAGCCCTGGAAAATATGAAGTCATAAGTAGAGTTCAGCCAGAGCAGACTCCCATTAAAATTTGTTTAAGAGCCAAGTTCCACCCTGAGATATGTATGAGCTGCAGTTTATTTCAGGGGGAGCTGTGCTGTACTTCATGTCAGGGCAAGGCTTGGACACAAGTATGTGTCTGTTACAAGTCAGAGAGGAGGCCCACATCCCTGTTGCATTTTTTGGTTCTATCTGCATAGATGGAATATAAAACTGAAAGTGGATAAAACAGACCACACTTTTACAGGGCCTATCTGTCAAATTTAATTCCTTCTTCCACAAGACCTGAATGCCTGTGTTTCTAAATCCACTAAGCTACTTTCATGAGATGTGATAGCCTTTCCCTGTGCCCCTGCCACCCCCACGAGAGTTAAACACACAGGCAGAAGCTCTAAGGCTTGTCTTTCTAGATTCTTTGGTCTTGGGAGTCCCTTTAGGAGACAGTCAGCAAGAAGTGTTCCCATGCTTTATAAAGAAGGGACATATACAGCAGTCTGGCTTTACTTCCTTAGAGCCTTCCACTGAACGTTTTTGTCTGGCAAGTAGGAGCTCCTCTGAATGAGGAGGGAAGAAGGAGTCGCAGACTTTCACTATCCCGCTTGCATTCCCAGACAGGGGCTAGGCATGTCAGCACTCTTGTGCTGTGCTGAGTTGCATAGATAGCTTCAGGCAATAGCCTTTATCGTTGCTGGGGCCAGGTCCTGCTGCACAGATGGCTGTTAGAGGGGACAAAAGGATTAAGTCATGGCCACGTGCATTTCTTCGTGGCTCCTGGAGGCACTGTGTTTACCTGGGGGAACAAGGCAGAGGAGTGCCTTGCTCCCTGACAGGAGCTGTGCTTCAGTAATGCTGAGCTCCCAAGGTTGAATTCCTTCAACTACAAGTTAAAAGAGCTCATTCAGGAAGAGGGAAGAGGGGGAGGTAAGGTTCAGTCCTGCCAAGCGCTGAGTCTGGATGTGAGCAGGAGGTTAAAGTATTTCATATGAGAAACCCTAGTAAATGCAAAAGGTTTTATATCCCAAGACAACCCTTTAAACACTGAAATACTGACTGGCTCAAGAATTTCCCATGCCTCAGACCTCTAGATGGTTACCCTATGCTTTAACTCTCCATTAGGCATCTGCTACTGGCTCTAATGGGTAAGAGGGACCATCAGCTCCATGCTCACTCCAGCACTTTTCAGCTGAAAAAGCATTTAAGTCCTGGTTAGGCAAGAACACCCAGCAACATCAAGATCAAACCTACATTGGCAATCACTTGTCATGGATACTGTAGCAGATGAGAAGAGGTGGCAGTGACCCTGGGAAAGAAAATCTCATTTTCTTAATACTGGTGTAACCTAACAGCCAGCTGGTGAGGGCCGAGGGAAACACACAGGCAGCTCTGGTAATACCACAACGTGGCTTCCTTGTGCAACGGCAGTGAAACAAAGGATGGGAAAAATTGGTACCAAATCCCATTAGCTAGAAGATGGATTTGAAATATCCTAGCAAGGATGGGGAATGGGAAAGACAGATATGTGTGCCCTGAGAGTTTGGAGAGGCGATATGGCCCCCAGCCACAGCTGGTGTGCCATGGCTTTGCGCCTGTCAAAAGATTGATTTTGCATTTCTTGCTACATCTTCCCTCACCCAGGATTATGTTTAGTGTGGGGGAGAAGTATCCTCTTAGGAATACGGATGCTCATGGCCACAGACAGCAAGCTGTTACCTTAATGTGCCAAATAGCGGCAAACAGTATCAATTGCTAAGCTGGACACCCACATTTATCAGTATCTCCCTGGGAGACTTCCCTCAGCCACACACAAGTCCTGGACCTTGCTGTGTGCTGCAGGCAGCAGGGCATGACCAGGGAGGGTTGATCCCTTAGGGTTTAAGAGCTTTTTCTCAGGTGCGAGCTGTAAAGGAAATTACTTAGGTGAAAAATGGCCTGTGCTAGATGTTCCAGTTTCCAAGCCTATTTTCCTCATTCAATGAGGAAAATACACCCCTCTCTTCTGGAATGAATCACAGACACAATCTTTAATTACAGGACATGTGCTTCCCCCGCCAATGACTGCTGCAATTTCGTATCTGACAAAAATAGACACCCAGACCTCCAAAGGGAGTAGCTTCTACTTCCCCCTCTGGCCACCTCCAGCAGCTGCCAGACTCTGCAAGGTCCTGGGGCTGGGCTGCAGCACACTTGAAAGGGAAGGAGATTTACCCAGCGAATTGGTATTCAGGTCACTTAAAAACAGCACAGTGGAAGCAGCGATGTGGAAGTCATGCTCCCATTTGCTCTGCTACTGGCCCCTGGAGAAAACAGGACACAGGATATGCTTCCTGCCTGGGGAAGGCTCGTAGCATCCCGGAGAGAAGGCATGACCTTTTCCTTAGAGGAAATGCAGGTCATGAATAGGAGTAGGGGGGGAAAGTCCAGGCTGCATTTTATCTTAAAACTAGTGTCATGAAGTCGTACCTCCTCTTGCTTTCTCCCCCTGTGTTTAAAGCTGATCCTTACTTATTTAGCAATAACACTTTTTAAACAGTTTCATCTGTTTCTGCCACCCTATTGTTGCTCCAGTCAGTCATGAACCTTCTGATATGAGTCAGATGCTGTTGAAATGAAAGGTTTCATTCATCGCAAGCAAGAAATCAGCAGAGGTAACCCAGAGGAGAAGGGCTTGGCTCATGCTCTGTTTCCAGGTCACAAATGGTTATGTCCCCAGGATGCAGAGATTAAGCATCTCACACAGAACATGGGAGGAGGAAGAAGAGTTGTTGTCTGAGATTCACAGATTTTAATGGATTCCAGAAGGAGAAATCTTTTACCGAGGAGCAACAGCAAAGTTCAGAGAAGTGCAAAAGCATTTATCTCCTCAGTCGCATTCCTGCCTGCCAAAAGCGGGAGGGGTGATTTACTCCTCATTGGTACAAGGAGTCTCTTATGGATCGTTAATCCACAGGGAGAATGAGGTCAGGAGCCATAGACAACTTTTCTTAATGTGCAAGAACTTGAATCAGCAGGAAGTTTTCTTCTTTGGGAGCTGTGGAATTATTGCTGGAGGTGACTTAGAAATTAAATCTATATTTGCATTTTAAGGAACGGTACAGCATTGAAGAAACTCTCAGTGTGGAGTATGGTGGTTATGCAAGGCTTCCATCCCACGAAAGCTCCCTAGGCAACCTTAGATGTTGGCAACACCAGGGGAACTTGATGTGCTCACTCTAAGAGAAACTACACAGAGCATGGAGCGAAGTGGAGACACCGCGGCCAGGCTCTGTGATAAGACAGGAACTGGAAGGTACTATGGAACAATGAGATAGAGACTCACCCTGATAATTAGGATACGTACCTGGTCAAAGACAATGATACTGTACAAAGATACAATAACCTATTTAGTGTGTGTAATGGTGTGTAGTGGAGTAACTGGGAATGGGCCCACAGTCTGTCACTTTTTTTACAAGATACTATCCTTGGGTGAACTTTGCTCATTATAATCTCATTATAATACCAAAACACACCTCCATCCCAAAAGCTACCCACCTCCAAGGTGCAACCACCCCTCACTGAGCTTGCATTCTGAATTTTTCTTGGTCTATACCTTTAAAAGCAAAGCGAGAAACTTTTACACCAATTACAACAAAGAAATGTATGACTAGAGTCACTCAAGCTCCACCTGTGAAGTAAAAACAGTATAAAAAGACTTAAGAGAGGAGGGGTGTTAGGGAAGATACTATCGCAGACCGCCTCTGACATCCAGGATCAGTTGACGGGCTGAGCCTCTCTTCCCCCCCATAGGGACGCCTTTGGGTAAGATTCGAACACTTGGTTATACCAAGTGCTTCCCCCGGAGACTTAGAAATCTCTATAGACTTGTTTTGTGATTTAATGCGTTTATAGCCAGGCTATGTTACTCATATTCTTGGTATGTGCACATGCTTTGTGGGCAGTAGTTCTATCACCGGCAATCCAAAAGAGCTTGTGCATCTGTTGCTTTAATAAACTACACTATTCATTAATCTAGCCGTGAGAGTTCTCATTGAACGCAGCCAAATTCCTTAAGGGTGGCCGTGCTAGTTCATGCAATGCGACTAGACTGAAAGTGCATGGTGTTACGAGTGCATCTGTAGCCTTGAGAGTTCAATACATATATTGAACGCGATCGGACTTGTAACACAGAGAACTGGGCATCCGTCAGAATCTAAGCCTAGCCGCCCCTAGCCCCTCTGATATTTAAGGAGAAGATGGAACACAAGGGGGTTTATTTTCTGCCAAATTGCTTTGCTCTTTAACGCGACAGGAGCATACAGGATGAGCTTATCTTTATTTGCTCCCCACTACGCCCTGCCTTCAATGGTGGTTCCTACCAGAGCTCTAGTTACCACTGATAAATCACTTTGCCTTCATTAAAATCTGTGGTGATAGTAAATGAGGCTGCCATGAGCTAAATCAAGGTATTTGAAGCAGAGTAATATTAAAAAGTGAAGATCTGAAATCACCACATTCTGATCCAAAGACCAATGAAATCAATATGAGCAATCTCAAATTCCAGGGTACAAGTATCTCAACACCACTGACTCCGGCAATGCAATGATAACTTGCAGTGAGTAAGGCATTTCCTGAGAAGCTCTGCAGAAACGTGAAGGAGACAGAAATGGTCACCTATTTGTTTACATGCCAGGACGTCAGGTGATGAAGCGGTGTGTTTGCAGCTAAAGCTGATCAGAAAACATGCACCAAAAGTTAGTAGGAAAGGGGGCAGATCTGGTGGACACCTCTTATTATTATGTTCTCATTTCTTTAGGGGTAATAAAAAGAAAAATAGTCTCATTTTGTCTCACTTCTTAGACTCTCTGAAACCAGATGAAAACATTTCCACAATGCTTCAGTTTCTAAGTGAGGAACATTAAAGGCTGGTTATATCTATCCACAATACAGAGACATTTATAAAATGCCACTGGTCCGTAATGGATGGCATTTTATACTCTTTACCTTGGTGAAAAAATCTGCAGCAGAGAACTACAATTCTGTATTCAAATCTCCCAAGAAGCACTCACTCCATGCCCAGATTTGCCAGGTTCCACATAAGTCTGCTAAATCCACATCCTTATTGCTGCAAATGACTTACAAGATCTGAAATGTGGTTGAAAGAGAAAATCCAAAGCTCACTGCTGTCCTTGGGTTTTATGCTCTCTTGTGTGTATGTGTGTGCACACAGCATCCCTTATTTTTGCTCTTTGCCAAACGTTGTGTCACAGAGTTAGGCTTTGACAAGTTGAAAAATATGAAGATTAGAACAATCATGTTTACATGTGTTACCTCCTGCTACTTCATTTCTTCCATGGTGCTTAAATGTTCAGGCATGTGGCTTTGAAACACGCTACCTTTAATGCACTTAAAAACTCTGCTGGATTTCCAGTTTGCTTTGATCTCCACAGTCTAGAGACTATCTCAGAGAATACAAATGAATATGTTTAGGGGAAAAATATTTTCAAGGAGAAAACCCTAAAGCCCTTCCAACTTGATATGCTTTGCCATTTTTTTTTTTTTTGCATTTTATCTTTATGCTTCAGGAGGCTTAGATCTCTGCCCAAAACGAGCAACTTGATGAGGCAAGTTGGGAAGATGGATGTGGTCAGTGCCCCTTATCATGAGCACTGAAGTGGCAAAATAATTGGTGATTTTTGTTTCGAAAGGAGATGGCAGGAGACATGATTTCTGTCCTGAGGAATTTACAGACTAAAGAAGCAGAACAAAAGGGATCCATTTATGCAACAAAGACGACTGTATTTTGTTAAGAAGAAATGGGAAGGATGTGAGAGGAAAGATGGTAAGAGCTTGCTATTAATCATGAGTAGGAAGAAGACATTGCTTGGAGAGCTGGAAACAGAGGGAAGACTTGGCTAACCCAGGCTATGAGCAAGCCAGCTTCTTTCTGGGGTGGTACAAGACCATCTTTTTCATCTCTCACCATGTGAAGTCACCATGCACCACTGCCTTTGTGGTAATGACTTGGGCTTGAAGTAATATCAAATTGTCCCCTGTACAGCAAGTAAGTAGAATTGAGAGCTGAGTTCTTGGATCAGGGCGTGGGATGGTTAACTTGAGAAGGAGGGAATGTAAACTGGGGAGATATGGTGAGGTGGGTGGGCAAGTAAGGAGCATGGGAGAGGTGTTTGGAGGGACTAGATCCACCCAGCTCTACAAAAGGTGAAACAGAAGGTGATTTTTCATTTTTTAAAGAATAATCAAGGGTCCTGACACTAACTGTTGCTTGAGCTCTAGGTATGGAGGAGAAGACACCTCTCAGTGGGAGCTGGGAAAGTGCCAAAGGCAATCAACAAGGTTGTACAAGAATTGGTCCCTTTCCATTAGGTGGACACAGCCTGCACAAGAAGGACCTACAAAGCACCTTTCTCCTTCCTGACCTGGTGCTATTCTTCCTGGCCATGCTGATGTTAGCAGAAGCCACTCACTCCACTCTCCTTCATGACTGGAGCAGGGATAGGAAGAGTAATAGGAAAAGCGACTGAGTGTGCAGAGCACACTGAGTGGTTTTGAAAAAGAGCAAGAAAACCATGACTTCCCCTTTTCCCAAACCAAAGGGGAAGCTGGAACGGAAGCATGGCTCTCAACGGCAGTTTTGTTTCCTGATCTACTCTCCCCAACACTTTATTGCAGGGTTTTCTGTAGAGATGCAGCCTAATCCTGTGTATATCCCCCTGTTTGCACCAAGGGCTTAATTGCCATTACTAACTGGTAGTACAGGCTTCTTTAAAATAAAATATCCCAATAAGTTCAGTGAGAAGAAAACTGGATTTGTATGCAACAGACTCCAAAAATCCAAGTCCACTGAAGTAATTATGGAAATTCAAGGGAGACAGACAATAATAAACTCTCCCAGTCGTGTGATCCAGGATGTAAAAAGCGTGTCCCAGGTTGTAAATAAAAATTCCTGTGTGATGACAGGAAAGATCTGGAGGGGGGGTGTGTGTTTTGTCATAGCAAGCTCTGAAGATGAGAGAGTAAAGAGAAACCAATGGAGAAGAGGGAGTGACTCCCAAAGGAAACAAGGCCTTTGCCCAGAGGATGACATGGGAAGATTTATGTCTTCCTTGCCTGTGCTTTTCTTCCTTCCCACTGCCAGGACTGTGGAAGGTCCTTGAAAGAAGGGAGGAAATGGCATTTGACAACTGGGACCTGTGTGTCTCTTCTGTGTTTACATATGACCACTTACCTGTGGGGTGAGAAAGGGACAGGCAGGACGGATTACGCAGAGGATATCTGAACTAGATAACTGGAGAGGTCAGGTGTGAGAGAGAGGTAATGACAGAGACTGGTCTGCTCTCTGAGAGCATCCTTACATCATGGAAACATCAAGAATTTAATTTTCTGCTCCCTGTATTGGATAGGACAGGGACTGTGCTCATGACATTTGAATGAACCTCTGCTAGCTTGTGGGTGCTGGTTATTGAAGTCTCAGGAAATAACAGACTCTACTGAAAATGTAATTTCATAATAAATTGGCAAATTTCTTGCCCTAATATATGCCATGAAAACCTTGAAAGCAGAATTCAACAACATAGCCATATAGAACCCAGAAGAGAGAAATAAAATATAAAAATCCAGAGTGTCATTTTAAACATTCTTCAGAATTTTCTGAAATGTACTCAAGTTTCCTTCCAAGCGTTGACCACATTTTTATTGTAACTCTTCACAGTTCCCTGGAAATATTTTTTCTCTCTACTCATTCACACATGTAACTCTTTAGTCACTTGTGTTTAAGTGATTTGCAGGCTATTTGTTTTACCTAAGGATTATTTGGTTTAGCTAAAGTTAGTCATCAGGAGCTGCTTTTTCATCCCTTGTTAAGTGACTGAAATTTTTGAAATATCCATTTAGCAGATGAGAAGCATCTTGCTTTTGTCTTAGTAAGAATGTTTTCTCAAAGAAAACAAGCTTATTTTTCCTGTGTACAGAGAACAAATTTGCCTACATAAAAGTATCAAGTTAACCTGGAGTAAGAAATCTGTGAAAGCTACTCAAGTATAAATTCATTTTCCCATAGCTGTTTGAGGTGGACACAGAATTACATAATATGATTGAATTGATTCCTGAATAAGTATTCTGTTTCCAAAGGACGGTAGTTACTCTTTAAAGGATAACTTTTATTTCAGCATGAATATGATAAAATGTTCAGTTTTTCTGGAAAACTCTCCTGAAGATGCAACTACCAATTCTCCCAGCACAGATGAGCTACTAGAACTAGCCCTGACCAAATCTCCTGCCTGCTAGAGGTTTAAACTTGTACCATTCACTGCATCAAGAAGAGCGCAGACTTGGCCTTTCCTAATCTAGAATCTCTCCTTTTAAATAGCTTGATCCATATGGAATATTTACTTCCACCTTGTTTCTGAAGTCATTATCATTGCTTTTCTCTGGATCTTTGCTTATGCGGACTGCGTCCTGTAATAGTCTCCGAGATGGATTCAGGTAAATACTGTGATGCCTAATTCAAAACATTGAGTGATTCTATACCATCGTGAGCTGCTAGGCTTTGACCATGTATACAGTCAGCAGACAGACACCTGAACGTGGCATCTGCAAGGAATAGTTTGCGTAAGGTCACTTTGCTGATGTTTTACTGTATCATACAAAAAGGATATTTTGTAATATTTTCCAACCCCTTATATATAGCCCAAACCACCTTCTCGCTTTCTTTCTTGTCACTGAGTTTATGCCTCTGTGAAGCCTTCAAAAATCTAGTCATTTTTTCTGCTACTTTTGAAGGTATCTAGCATATAAAATGGGAAAATGAGCTTGTGGGTATTGGTCTGTGAATAGACATGTGGTCAGGGAAATAAAACTCTCCATATCCAGAAGTCTGACTAGTGAAAAGCCATATAAGTAGTGAAAAGGGTGGTGCGTATATAGATATATATGTATGTCCGTGTATATGTATGCATATACAGTATCTTATACATACACTGTGTGTGTATATGTGTGTATATAAAGAATACAAATCCATTTTCTAAGTCTGATGTTACTAAATTGGTCTCTGTTTGTGAATCTAAACACCTACATATATATATAAAGACTTGATGTCTGATTCTGCATTGCTGTGACCTCGTCACATGTGCTCTTTATAATGTGGACCACCTCATAAAACTAGTCATTTTAAACATGCAGTCCCCAGTAAAATAGGCATTTATCACTCACGATAACACGGAGCTGTGTCATGGTGTGTTCGAAAGCCCCCCTGCAACTTACTGATAAAAAGCTTAACTCCATTTCAGGGCTTATCTGAAGAAGAAAGAGGTAGACCCTCATGAAATAACTGAATTTATTTTTTTTTTTCTAAGATGAAAAAGAGAGGGAGAGGGAAGGAAAAAAAATCACTTTAAAACTTCAATGCAGCAGAACAAGTTTAACCCGTTGAGATTTTAAGTGAAGTTTTCTGCTTCATCAGGAAGAACCCTGTGGTGAAACATATGTCAGAAGAGAAGAAGATATGAGAAATTGGCCTCCTTTGCAGATGAGAAGATTAATTAAGAGGAAAATCACTTAGCCAGATGTCTAATTGGTGAAACTACACGTGCAAGGTACATCTGCAATAAGGGAGCAGCATAGCACAGACAGTGCATTTGATTTCCATGCTAACATTGGAGAGAGAGAAATCTGGTGTGAATTAGATCGTGCTGACTCTTGGAGAAATGGAGGAGTACAGATCTGACTTCAGCTACAAATTATGAGCTGCATGCCTGTTGTTACAGCGTTGCAGTATCATTACTTGATGCAGTTGAGTTATGGGTTACAAATAAATTATCCAGAAAAGACAGTCCTTTTCTCCATTCATGTTCATAAATTGTTGGCAAACCAAACCCTATTTCTCCAAGTGTCACTTTTCTTCATTCGCCAAGTAGTTTTTCAGAATGCTTAGCAGCTGGTGAATTTTTCATCAACTCATTACTGGGGTAACACTGTCAAATTCATTTGACTTAGGAACTTAAGTCTTTCAGAAGTAAAGCACAGTCCAGATACTTGCCCAGCTAAGGTGTTCATGTATTCTCATCACTGCAGCATCTGGGTGTCCCCCAATTGTTCATGCATTTCCTATCACAACTTGGATGTGAAGGAAAAAAAATGTAAACAAAGATCCTACTAGTGCCAAACGCCATGTTTAAAAGTTTTCCGATCTTTCTGTGGCAAAGAGGCCAGTTGCAACTGATTTCTGACCTGTATTTTTTCCTAAGCATGTATTACAAAATTAGAGTGGCAAGAAAAGAGCTGTTGCCCCAGTGGATCTACTGGAATCAATACTAATTCCTACCTCCTGGCTGCTATAATTGCCTTTCCATAGCCAAAAACTGCCTCTCCAGCAGTGCCCCTGGAAAGCAGTCATTTCTCTCCTACCTGTAATCTGTCCCCTCTATGTAGTCTACCAGCCTTTTGAAGAAAGGGTGCCTGTACAGTACCTAGCACAATCAGATCCCTCTGTTGGCTTGAATTTCCCTATGCTATAGGAATACTAATCCCTCCCCAACAATAGAGACAGGCGCTCCACAGAGCAGACACACAAACAGACTTTCATTAGAGAATGCAGTCCCGAAAGCCCGTTTTACAAAAGGCTTTGCTGATTGGACTCAGTCATTTGAACAGTGATGGATACAGGGTATATTCCACAAGAGCCTAGAAATAAAGGTATCAGCAATGAGATGCAGACACCACACAATTCTGTAATACTAATAGGCTTAAGCACATAACCAGCCATAACCTGAATCTTTAACATCTACTGTGTAAATAATTTGCTAATTTTTTCTTTTTCTTTCCCTTTTATCTTTCTTTTTTTTTTTTTTTTTTTTTTTTTGTGTGTGTGAAAAGCAGTGCCCAGAAATGCTGAGAACTGTGTATTTTAAAAAAGCAGATTCCTATTTGGGTGGACATCCCCCCCCCCGCTTCCCTCCAGCTTAGCAGTTTGCAAACATTTCTGCTGTTAATTACTGAAATTCCAGGTGCATTCTGAGCCTTTCAATTTGCAGACTTTCACATCAACATTTCAGGCAATGAGGGCATCAGGGAGAGCCATGGGTTATAAACCCCATATGAATTTTCCAATTCATATGCACAGTGGTAGGAGGCAAATATACAAGCAGAGGCATTCAATTTACATAAATGTTTCTGGGACAGGTTTTGAGGCTTCTGTGCTAAAAATGACAGGTTATTATAATCTATAGGTTTCCTTGCTTATAAATGCTCACAGGTTTACCAGTGAAGACCAAAATTTTCATAATCAATAGCCTCCATTTTTGTTTATTAGCTACTGTCACAGACAAGCGCTTCTGTTGATTAAGGGAAATGAAATCATATCTATTGTCAAGGCAGCGAATAACATGATTAAAAGTCTACAGGGATCGTTTGCGGCTTTTCACAGGCCCTGTGTGAAAGGTAAGTGGTATTGCTCCAGGAACATTTAAAGGACCAGTTTGCAGCCCCAAAATCTATCTCATAATGAGCTAAATCTAGGGCAAGGCTGTTCTCAGAACCAGACCCACCATTCACAGATGTAAGTCACTGTGCTTTATCAGGGGCCACCTTGGCCAAGCTCTCAGCCTCTCTGGAAGGGGACAGCCCACACGTACTTGACTCTTTTTGCCAGAAGCCCTAGCTGTCATTGCGGCAGGTGGAGAAGCTGGGTACGATGGAGCTGAGACCTCCTGCTTGTGAGACAGAGGCAGCACCAGGGACTGCTCCCCTTGAGCAGGGCTGGGTTTGCACCTGGGCTACTGCTGTACTACAGCTGGCAATGAAGATGAGAAGCACGCAGCTCCCAAGGCTCGCTTTGCTTCACCCTGTTCCTGACCCTCTTCCTCTCTCTGCGCTAGGGCATGGCCTGAGGTCCAGTCTTGCCTCCTGGTTTCCTTTTGAGCCAGTTCTTCTACATAGCACAGACTGCATTGCTTCCCTATCCACCCAGAAGGAAGACCTTATCTGCTGGTAGGTGATGAGGAAGAGAAGCCTCCACAAACTGCTCTCCTTAACCACTAATTCCTTTGATAGGTGGTATTTGGAGTATAAGAGGCCCCAAATAAAACATACCCAGCATGCTGAGTACAGATTAAATCCTGTAAGGTGCAGAGCACCTTCTCCAAGGGGATGAGCACCTTTGAACCCCCAAAGATGGCTTTGCATAGATCACTGCCTCCCCAGACTGAACCTTTGACCTGGTGACGTTTATTTGCGTGAGTCCTTCACCTCATTTGAGCTGTCCCATTGCCTCAGAACTGGGTCACTGTAGTCTAAAAGGAAGAGGGCAAAAGCTGCAGTCTGAACAGAGACTGCCAAACCTGTGAATTCCTCAGATTTTCTAACGAGTCAGGCAGCTACTGCCTGTACATCTGAGAAGAGGTGGGAGGAAGCAAATGCATCACCAGAAGGTGATGCATTTAAAGTGATGCATTTAAAAATCAGGAAGTTCACATTCCTGCAGTCAGGCTAGGTCCCTTTTATATCAGAAGAAGAAGAAGAAGGAAAAGAAACTGGAGATAAATTCGCAGCATAATATTGTATTGAATCCAAGCCAAAGAAATTCAAGCCCAACTCCATTTTTGGCTTTGGTAGCAGACTTCTTTACTTAGGTATTCCATTTTATTCCAGCCACACACAAATGTCCATTAACAATGAATGATGGAGTAAATATACCTACACTGCCTAGCATCAGCAGGCTGAATTACTGTCTCCCTTGCCTCTCTGTTGAGTATACAGAGAGCCCACTCAGAGGAATGGGATATCTGAGCTAGGCATGGGAAGTGCTCGAAGTTAGATGGTGTGGCATCCCTGTATAGAGGCAGAATACATTTGCAGCATTCACAAAGTTGAATATTTTAAATCTGAAGCAGTAGTCTGCTCCCACCTGGATTGCCAAGATCATACATTCATTTATGGAATGAATAAAAATTCCTTATCAGCCGCAAGCGAATACAAGGAGATAAGCAACGAACATGAGCAATTAGGTAACTTAACACTGTTCAGTTTACATCAGTAGGCAGATGCTCTGTGGTCTGCTGTGGTCTGCTGCATGTACTCAGCAAAGAATTAATATGTTCAGTATAGTTAAAGGTTTTTGCTGATTCTTTATGCATTTTCACATCCATTTCAAAGATTTTCACTATGGTTATGAAGCAAATTTGTTTTCCCAGTTCCTCTGCCTCTCTGGCAAACATCTGCGGTCCATGCTGTGCAGTGCCTGTCAATACACTGATCTTTCAGTATCTTGTTTCTTGCAAAAATTGCTGGAATTTTACTAAGACATAAGATCCTTCTCCCCAAGACCTACCCCCAAAACCTCAATCATTATAAAAACAATGCACCAAACTTGCATTATACAGCAATATACTATCAGACTTCCCTCTAATTTAATTTTGTTCTTAATCTGTAAATTTGATCCATGTAATTTAAAAAAATACCTAAAGACAGACTGAATCAAAATACAGGAACATCCTGTCTGAATCAGTAAGGGAAATTATGAGGGCAAATAAAGAATAGATAGTCACTATTTTTCAGTCAGAATACTACTTCTAGCTAGAATGCAAACCATTTATTTTCACTGGCAATCATATGATCTTAAAATGATTCAAGCTGAGAATTCCTGCCTAGATTTTGCAAAAAACAAAAGAACCTGATGCATCAGCCTTTTTTCATTATGAACAGACAAAAAGCCCCATGGGGTACAAACTCCTCATCCAGATCCACCCTGGGGCCTTCTGTGGGGTCTGTCAGAGAAGTGGTTCATAATGTATTCAGTACTGTAGAGCTGGTCCTGGACTTGTCACCTAGCCAAGCCTGTCACTAAAGATATAAGATTGGGCCTGGACCCTTGTTGATATTGCACAATGAGCAAAATGCACCTCAATGAGTCATGATCACCCTCCTGCAAATGCTTGGAGAGCACCAATGACAGTAATTTACTCAAGCTTTTCCAAACCCAAGCTCTCAGAATCCTGAATTAGTCTGCATGTTTCTTTCCTATCAATAATAAAAAACAAGCTGTAATAGAAACAATAGAAAACAAGCTATAATAGTCTAAACTGCTGAATAAAATAGAATAAAATATAATATAAAGCTAGCATCTAATCTTTCTTGTTGGTTAGAACTTGCAAAAAGAACTAAAGGGTAAATGGAAATTGCTGGTCGGGATTCCAGAGATGCTGTTCACTGTGCCATTTCTGCTGGATCAGCCTGCCTCATTCAGAGCTCGGGAAATATCGTCAGTGTCAACATCCATACAGAACAAATATTCTTAAAGCAATCTCTGGATCAAATCCTGAATCACAGGCAGCTCCCAGCAGTGCTTTCTGTACTTTCCGCCTTCATTACTGATATCACGGTATGATAAACAATTCTGCTATTGGCAGTTTGTTTATTAAAAATAACACAAAACTACTGTCTTGAATGAAAACAGGAAAGATTATATTAAAGCCATAAAAGAGATATGGAGCTATTGCAGCACCGAAAACTTGGAGTTTTCCTATTGACTTTTCTCAGTTTATCAAATCAGAATCCACCCCCTTCCCGTGTGCTTTCTTTTTAATAGTGTCCCAAAATGAACGCTACCATGCTGCAGCTAAGCCTCTGTGCTTGCCTGACTGTTCGGGCCAAATTGCCTCTTTTCAAATTTGCTGAAATATGCAGAGTTACGCCAGCAGAGGACTTGCCCCTCCTGTACTCTCTCTTGCTGAGAAACTAATTTGCCTGTCCTTAAGCCCACGTTTCTAGATTTCCAGGAGCACAGTGGCTTTAAATATAGACTGTCAGTTTGTGGCTTGCATCTCATATTACACACAGCCAGCTTGAGGCTCTAAATACAAGTTGGGCAGCACCATTAGTATCTTAGAAAAGCGTCAGTATGCTTTCGAAATGCTCTATATTTTCATTCCTGAAGGCGGGGGGAGGGAAAAACATTCAAATGAAACTTTTCTAAGCCAGGGTTTAGGCGGAAACTTTGCTAACTTTGCTCAGTCGTATTCAGAAGCCGGAGTTTGCAGAGCCCATTTCAGTTCTTTACACACACACGCGCGCACAAAGACAAAGAATAAAAAAGGAAAACAGTTTCATCACAACTTTTTTTCTTCAGGATTAGTCTCAGGCGTTCTTTTTTTCTTTTTTTTTTTTTTTTGCATATGAAGTGCATTAGACAATCTTTTCGTTAAGCGGCAGACTGGTAAATCCACTCTTATTGTAAGGAGGAGGGGGATAAGGGTACTCACGTGGTTGAGATGTCGTATTGTTTTGGTAACTCATAATTTACGCCTTTGAAAAATGCCTTATTTGTGTTGACAGTGTCTCTTCCCTGCTCAGAACCGACGGCGGGATTGAAGAGAACAGCTGGAAGAGCCCAGGAAAATGCTCGTCTTGTTCAGGCTCTCCTTGCCTGGCTCCTGACCCCTTTACAACTGGAAAAGGAAACAGCACATGTGTCATTCTCTTTTGCCTGTGTAGCTCACATGAGCGGGGAGGGGCACCCATTTGCAGATAGCAGTAACTGTATTCAAGTTTTGCAAGTTGGGTGTATTCCACCCCTTTGCTTTTACTAGCCAGCAACCAGTGGAAAGAAAATGTTTTTTTCATTCTTAGCTAAATCTAGATGCACCTATTAGATTAACTTCCCAACCCCCTACCTACCACTGTTGATATTATTTCTTTTAAGTGCAAAACTTGCTGCTGACTCCCTTCCCAAAATGCCTATCATCAGTGGGTGAGATCAAAAGTAGAGCTTTCAATTTTCATTGCCCAGCAGCGTCCTTACACTCACAGTCTAACTGATTCTGTCCTTTTAACGGGTGAAAATTGAGAATGACATTTACGTCAGCATATAGCATGAATCTACACTGTGCTCAGAACAAGGAGGAACCTGTGGCTGTGGCACAGGCTGAGGCACAGGTAACGCCAGTCCTGGCTCTGACACAGGCTCCTTATGGCACCTTGGGCAAAGCACTTAATCTCTGCCTCAGTTTGTCATTTGTAGAATAAAGATGATACAACTGATTTCCTCCCAGTCTTGTTATTTTTATTATAATCTGCAGGTGGGTGTTGTTTATAAATAGGATATATTTATTGGCTTGCATGGGGTAATTTACTCATACTCTACAGCAAGTTTTTCAGCCTGGACTAGGCCATCAGCTCCCTTGTTTATATTGCTACCATTTAAAGCTATCTGCTTGGCTATCTGCATGCTATACTGTAATCAGCAGTAGTAGTTGTTGTAAGTGTGCATACACATTCAGCCTGTGGTTGACATGGGTTAGGACTTCTAGGTCATACCAAAATGCAAGTAATTTATAGCAGATACGTCTTAGGCACTTAGAAGAGTGGACAAAGTTTTCATTTTCCTGGTCTTTGTGAGTCAGGATGAATTAACTGCCTGCTTGTGACAGCAAAAACACAGTAATCATCGGAATGGAAGTGGAAAAAAACAGAGTCATGAAATTCAGGCTGAGACTCATCCTGTTTTGCAAAACTGTCGCAGGATATTTCTGTGAAATCATCTCAGTGACCTCCTACAAGAAATCAATGCTCAAACTCGGTTCACAGTATTTATTTAACAGCTATAGGATGGAAAGAATAGTGACTTATTTACATGCCAACGACAAATAACAGCTTGTTTGTGAGCATGGATACAGTAAATGACTTCGGTCAGCGTTTTCCACACTCTGGGCTTGTGGTAGAGAGTCCTGGAACATTCAGTGATAGACAGAGCAAAGCAAGGCACAAAACAAAGAGGGACAAATAATAGCAAAAAACTCCTGACGTTGCTCAACTGGCTGCAACTGTATAGCACAACATTGATTTACACAGGATAGCTCCTCTGTGAAAATACTGATGGGCATGTTATCTATTACTACTTCTTCTATATTTGAAGCACAACGTGCACAGATGAAATTGGGGCCTCCTGTCCTGGGGCATGAGAATTGTTGTCATGCAAAGTTATTACATTTAAATCTTTCAACATCCTGATCCCTGAGAAATTTCAGAGCTGCTGTTGAGAAAAGACTTCTCAGCCACTGCAGCTGAATTGAAGGATGTATTGATGCCTTCATTATGTTCATGCCAGTGGTGTAGATCCTTCCCAGGAGTTCTATGGCAGACTACTCAAAATGGCATACACGCACCCAAGTGGGCTGCCCTAAGCTGATCATGGTGCTTAACCCCTTTGCATCTATGCAACGCTTCCTGCATCTTAACTAAGGCTACTCTCCTGCTACCAAAGTCACTGGGAGAGTTATACCCGAGTTTACGTAAGAGGGTTCTGGCAGACCCAAGCCCACGTGGGAAAGTCCCCTTTAACACCTTGATATCTTCACTTTTCTTAGGACTTCTTTCTTTGCTTATTGAAAAGACTGGGATTGCCAGGAAATCAGAGTGCCTGGGACCCATTTCCCAAGGCTGTTGCTTGCCCTCAAGCAGGCCATTAAAGAGACCCTCCCCGACCTTTCCCACTCATCATTAATGGGAAACAAGTGAGGTTGAAAAGGGAAGCGAGCACGACAGCTCCAAGCAGCCCAGCACGCTTCCGGAGGAGCCTGAGACCGGGTCATAAAACAAAGAGCAGCCCAGTGCTCTCTGCCTGCCCCGACCCTCAGCTGACTGCCCCTGGGGGACAGGAGGCACCGAAGGAACCCAGAGGAAAAGATGGGAGTGGAGTGGTGGTGGGGAAAATATGTGATTAATCGTTAATTTCCAGCTTGTCTGAGCTCTCTCCTAAACTTTAAATACAGCGGTTGCTTCTGGCAAAAGAGGCCCCCAAAAAGGCAAAAGGGTGAAGATAACAGAAGGGTAGCTGAAAGCATTTTTTGTCTAAAGTCTGTGGCATTCATACAGGATCCACCAGATCTGTGGGATAATGCAGGTATGCTGAGAAGTGTGTCTGTCAGTTGTGTGGCTTTCATCAGCCAATTACTTGATCTTCTGGGGCTACCATGTTCCCATTAACCTACAGAACTACTGGTTTCCTGCCCTGGTGAATACTTTTGTATCTCCAACCTTTGAAAGCTCAGCGTGTTTTTCTGAGCAAGGAAACCAAAATTCCCTTTTTGTCTCAGTAGTGCTTTAGATGTGACCGTCCTTTCAGGTCCAAGAGTGTTAGCTCAGAAGTGGGACCTCTTTTGCCTCTGATACTGCAACTTATCCTACTCCTCCTAAGCACAGCTATGTAATGAATTCATAGTCAGGCCCACACAGTTGTTCTCTTTGATACTATCTTGCTCCAAGATAAATGATATTTCACGGTCGTTCAGGCTTGGCAAGCTGATGCTGCGTGCTGCAGCTGTTGTTCCCAACAGGAAGGGAGGGTTTAGGCTGCACTCGAAGGAAAATAAATAAATAAGCCAAAGGAAAAAGTGTCTCTTCAGGAAGTTATGCCTGACAACAACAGGACATCGGACTAGAAATCCCTGTCTTTGCTGGATTTTCATGACAAAACATAATGCAAAATCTGTAATCTCAGCCTCTAAAATCTGTGACAAGATTGAAAGAGGCGGAGCGGAACGCTCTCAGTAATATCCTTTGTTGTCCACCCTTCGCAGTCTCCCAGCCTCAGAGAGGGTGTTTGGATCCACCACCTGGACCTTTGAGGAGAGGATGTAGCAGCGGCTGAAGCGGTTCTTGCCTGGTTGTGAGTTCAAGATGGGTCTCATGCCCATACTGATGGCCACATTTGCGTGAGCCAGCGGTGTGTCCCACCAGGACACATGCAGTGATCACCTGATCAGCTGGTGTGAGAGATGGTGTTGGCTTTCTTCTCTCCTCTGCTGGCTACATACTTCAGGCGGTCTTAAACATGCCAGGCTGGTGAGGTATGTGTGGTTGGGATTGATCCCAAACTTCAAAGACTTTCTGCAGGTCAAAGAGAGATATAGCTATGGTACAGCAGAAGCTAGGCTGAATCCTGAAGGAGGGGTATGTCGTATGAGAGATGCTTCAGGAAAGCATTTTGCTGGACACCCTGTGAAATACCATTTTCTACTGATTACCTTCCTCTCCATCTCTGGAAGGAATAGTAGTCTATTTTGTTGTTACCTTGTGCGGTAGGATCTCCCCCTGACTTCAGTCCTCTTGTTTCCTCCTTGTTTCCCATTTATTTTTGTGCTAAGAGGATTACTGGCCATAGACTACCCATCCCTTGTGTGGGCCAACTCACATCTGCAGAGTGTCATGGAGAATGAAACCTTTGTGACCATGTAAAAGGGATCAAAGTAGACTTACTACCCAGGATGGACTATGATGCTAGTATAATACATGTTTTGTGTGGTGCCTATGCTGCCAGTGACTGTATGTGCAACTAGCTTGTGAAATCCTTGGAGCGGGAATTTTCTGTCTGCAGTCGTAACAGTAATTGTTACTGAACAAATCCTTGACCCTCACATAAGGCCAAAAGAGAAGGATTTACTCTGGAGATAAGAGATCAACTCTCCTTCTTACTTTGTATCTCAGGCATACGTCTTTATTTTTACCACCTCTCTGACTTTCACTTGAACTTTTGGGATATATTCCTATCCCTGGAACACAGCGTGTCCCCTGCTTTGCCTTATCTCACAACTATTTGCAGTTAAAAGATGTAGTATGTCTATTTGTGTTTAAGGCGTTCCCACTTAGGCTGTTAGTTTATCTGGGGCAAGTTTATTCCATTTGTGTCTGTAAAGTATCTATGTTCTCAGGGGAACCTCCAGTGTTACTACAATACAAATGCCATCACTCTGGGAAAATGGAAATATAAGGAGACTCTATATCTTCTCTACAGCCCTGTGCTTGGCTTTCCATGAACTGTAGTTCATTTAACGACACCATGGAGGGAAAATGTGTAAGGTCAAGAGCTCCGTGGACAAAGTGTTGCAGATTCTTTGTGACTATCTGTAATGTTGTCATGTCCAAAGATCAGACAGGATGCCTTAGAACCACTGATTCCTGCCTCCTCTCCAATCTAATGCCCAATACCACTGAAAAGCACATGATCTGCTTGCACTCTAGACTAGTCAACAGGATGTTGACATGCTGTTTGATAGTGCATGTTTGGGACAGTGGTAACATCAGCTGGGTGGGTGTGGAGGGGGTGAATCATACTATCGGCTCTTGCTGAGTTCAAGAAATCCGAGAGCAGGCTTTGGTACATGGATTTCTCATAACAAAAGAACTAAAAGATAAAATAAAGTTAATCATGCTGAACTTTAAAACAAACAAAAGGGAAGACTTGCTCACACAAAACAGAATTAAACACTGGAAGTCATCGTTCCTAGGGGATCTGGTGCAGTTAGACCTTCAGTTTGACTGAAAAATGTCATTCTTGTTTCCATAGTTGGAACTGTATTATCTGTAGTGTAATTTCAATAAGTTGTGTTTTTCTAGGATGTTGCATAACTCTGAAATGGCCAGAAAATTGGAAGTCAAGAGTCCTGATGTCTGTGGATCCTGGTGTGTTTTGATACCCAAGTGTTAAATTATGCTTTCACTGCTAGTTAAAGTGCAGGTCAAAATCCTTTCAAAGGTTACTTGTCCATCACCTGGACTGTCCTTGTGTAACATGAACTATGGGCTTGTCTCAGTCCGAGCTTTCTGGGACGTTGGATCCTAAGCTCTCTTGTACTTTATCAAGGGCTTCAGCCTCTTTTCTACCCTTTCTAGTCTGGATGGGTCAGGCTTGGATGGGACACATCCAAAGTTGAGATCTTTCTAATCACAGTGTGAATGCTTTGACCAAAGCAGTAGCTGGGATACATCCAAAAAAGGTGTTGGGTAAGTGTGTGTGCTTTAAATCCATTCCTGAGTCTGCGTACCACGTTGCAGCAACATGGAGAGCCAAACAGACACAGTCAGATTGGCAGATGATAGTTCATGAAATATAATAACACCCTCATTTTTAGCTTGCATGTACTACCCTCTCTGGAGAAAAAGGCATCAGATTAAGGCTTCTTCTATAAGTGCAAGAGCAAAAAGCTCTTGCTTCTCTTCTCTTCTGTACCTCTGGTCAATCCACACCTGGCAGTCTCTATGCAGGATTGCAGGCTAAATTTACTCAAAGGTACTTATCCTACCAAATTAATGCTGTCCTGGTAATTTTTACAAGCACACTTTATAATAACTGTGCTAGATATCTTCCTCATCATACTGATGTTGTAACTGTCTTCACTTTGGTTACCATAGCCTTGGATTATTTATGAAAGCAGAGATACTTCAGTGCAGAGTCTAGTGTTTCAACCCACTATCTGAGCACAAAGCTGGCATGTGATAAAGACACAGTTACATTGAATGAAACTAGGGCAGCATGAGGATGTGTGTGATGACCCCGAGACCCTGTTGCTTAACACGGCTCCTATCACTGCTTTAAAAATAACTCCACAAAATTTCTATCCCAAGGGAGGCTTGAACTTAATTTTTCTCATGGGTCATGTGATTTTAGATGTTTTTATTTTAAAACAACCTTAAACTTGCATAGTTTTTTCTTTCTGCAACTTCTCTGAGCAATCATGAAGATGTTTGTGTTTACTGACTTAGTCAAGTTGCTTCTTTGTTAAGTGATTAATTAAATAACTAGAAGACGTAGTCAGCAATCTTAATGGAGTTCATTAGAATCGTATCAATAACTCAGGACTGCAGCGGGAAGAAAGGGCTTACAAGCAGTTAGCACAGATCTGGGTCCTCCCAAGCTCCCTCAGGGTGTGTTCGCCTCTGACCTCTGGATGTAGTGTTTGCAAACCCTTAGGGTCTTGGAGACCATTCCCAAAGTGGCAAGTGGTTACCATATCCTGAATGTGGGGTATCCCTTCGGACCACAAAGATGAAATTTGGAAGCTCCCGAACCAATGAACACTTGTATGCTGGTAGTGTTGTTTTTTTGGGTTTTTTTGGGTGGGTTTGTTTGGTTTTGTTTTTGTGGTTTTTTTTTTTTTGTTTGTTTGTTTTTTTTTTTTCTTCTTAATTAAATCTTATTCTAAACAATTCCTAAATCAATAGACTAAAATTTGGGGAGCCCTGGCTAAAATCATGGTGTAATCTTACAGTACAGTGTGGAAATAAATTTTTCTTCTCTGCTCACTGGTGTACTCTAAGGAAGAAAAAACCCTGTTTTTTGACCCCCCGTACAAACAAGTGTTTCTTCCCAGTGCACTCATGTGACTGGATTTACTAAATTTTAACAGACTATTCATAGGAATTAAGCAGATGAGAAAGTGACTGTAAAACCAGAGCTCCAGGGAGGACTCTCAAAGCCAAACCCAAGCATTAGACATGTGATTCCCCCCGTCTTTTAACAAGACACAAGCGGGTGCCTTATTTTTCCTTTTAATTTTAAAGGAAATTCACTGATCCCTGCTTAATGGGTAGTTTGTAGTTCTCTCAAACAGTAAAATATTCATCTCACTTAAGTGAGGTTCCTAAGCCACTGATAATAAATTTGTTTTACCAGCTTTGTACAGGGAGGGGGAGAGAAAGAGTTCCCAAAGTGCAACTAAATGCACTGGATGTGGCTATCCTTGAGGTCCACTCCCCAGTGAGTCCAGCTAAAACAGGATATGGTCTTAAAACCAGCTAATCTGCTGTTCCTTTTATTTGTGCTAAGTAAGTTTTTATACAAAAATGGATATAGCTGTCTGCTGTGATGGGAGTAAAAATTTAGAATGACCTATTCTAATAATAAATTGCACGCTGATCTTTTTTTTTACTGCAGCAAAGGCAATTCAGCTGTATCTGATTGGCACTACTTCAAGATTTTTGACGTTCAGCAGGAAAAGAATATACAGCTGCAAAAACCAAAACAAAGCAAAGAACTCTCAAACTGCACATGCTGGAATGGCAACAAGCCCAACTGCAACAGCTCACCAGACCCACTCACAAGTACTCAGGCACTGTTGGTGACTAAATTATACAATGAGTTTTGTTTTGTTTTAATGCAGAGTTCAAATGCAGGCTCTGGATACAATGTCACAGACTTCCTTGAAACTTATTTAAATGACATGTATGAACGGGGTTGAAAATTTAACTGTTGATTCTACCACACTCCCGCAGATCTGCTTTTTACCTTCCCTGTGTTCCTCTTGGACATGGCAGGCATTACACTGCAAGGAAAAGGTGAGATGCTGAAAGAGAATATATAGACATTACTCCTTTCTTGTAATGAGCTGCAAGGACAGTCTACTGATATATACATACTTCACTGTGAAATCTGCAATGCTTTATTTAGAAATAGTTTTCTTCCTTATTAAATCAAAGAGCTGCCTGGGAAGTTATAAGTCAGGACAATAAACATAATTACAGGAAAAATATATGAATAATCTAAACATATCTTTTCTCTACCAAGTAGATTAATATGAATTTTGGCTTGTGAAGTCAGGCTGAAAGGAGATCTAGATTTGACAGGGAGAGTTCAGGAATGGACTTGGTTTAGATCAGGAAGTTTTGGAAAAGATCTAAGTTCAGAAATCTCTAGGATCGCTGGATCTTGTCAGTTTTTTTCAAACACTGAAATAAGAGCTGGAGAAATTCTGTGAAACGCTGGTGCTACGCTGCTGATTTGCCTCTAGGAGCTCAAACCCATATTAGGAAAACACTGAAGAATGTCCTTATGGCTACCTTGATTTAAGAAAACACAAAGCATGCTCTTAATTTTAACCACATGCTTAGGTCTCTTTCCAAGTTGAAAGCATGCTTAAACATATTCCTGATTACGGAAGGCTTCCTATAAATATTCCTTTATGGACACTTCCTCTTACCACATTACCCAAATAAAATTTCCTAATTTTACTCAGACTCTACGATGAGGCAGTCTATTGAAGAAGCCTTTTAGAGATAAGGGGTTAGTGTCATTTTATGTAACTTTAGTGACTGACATATTAGTCACGTAATCTGTTCTACGCTTCTGCATTCCCTCTGGAGTCAAAGGACGAGGCAGAGGTTTCCAGAAGGTGATTCATTCTATGGCTAAAATGAGGTGTGATAAACTACATCACGTCCAATAATTTTGTCTCCCCTCTAAGGAAAAACCCAACACCCTTCTTTGCTGAGATCCAGACATAAAGGATGTTGCAGCAGTTCTAGGAATATTTAGATTTGCTATTTGTATTCTGGTACCATTTCATGCTCCTCACAGAGGCCATCCCTCTCGTCATTAGCAAATACAAATGGACAGAGTCCCTGCCTTTAACATGTAGAAGTGCTGGTATGCTTTGGAATAGTGGGCAATCAAATCCTCATTTAGTAAGTGTAACTGATTATATGCACCATGTAGCATGAATAAACACTCTGTGTTAATTAACACTCTGTATCAATATTCCATCATTTGAAATTTCACCTGCCATCATCTTCTGTTGTTTTCTTTTTTTAACTTCAAAAAACAATTGTCAGATATCCTCTGAAATGTCCTGCTTATAGTTTAAATAAATTTAAATAAAGTGGTGTTATTGCATATTATACATAATGCCATAAAAGCTTTAATTGCTTAAAAAGTACAGTAATTACAGCCAAATAAATTTTGACTTATTTTGTTTCTTTTACTGTTGGTTAATTTTTTTTACATTAATTCAAATCCTGACCTTTCTCTGAAATAATCTACTGTTTTCTAGTCACTGTAGTCCTTGTTAATATTCACATCAGTGAGAATGGTTGCTCTCAGCTTTAATGAATTCAGAAATTTACTCAGCAATATTGTATTAGTACTGTGTTAATAGATACTTAGAATACAACTTTAGATATGCTTTTTGATAGTGAAATGGAGGTATACAAGTTCTAATAAAAGAATATAATTTTTTCAAATGAAGCAGGTAACTTCTACTAAAGAAGAGTAATTGCAAATACTTAAGAAGTTATCCCTCTGTTTATTATATATTGGATGTAAGACCATCTTCTTTCAAGTTTAGAACTGGGAATAACCCCTAGGAAATTGAATTTCACTAGCTACCATTAAATAAATTTTTTTTTCTTTAGACCTTCCAAGTTTGAGAATTTTGCTGTACCTAATACCCTAAAATAAGTAATCGTTGGGCTGCAAGATCACACATTCAATATCTGTACAAATATTGCTGTGTACTTTTTGTAGGTGCAGAAATAAAGGAGAGAAAGAAGTGCTTAAGGATATCTAGGGGATCTGGGCCCAATTCCCATCTAAATAATCTATCTTAGATTATCTCTGCTAAAATATAGAATGAAAAATAAAATGGTAGTGTCTTGCTGGTATCTGATCTCACTGAATAGAGTACCCAAATATCATCTATATGTAAAGCCATTCTGGTTCACAGTGGTTATGATGATGTTTCGTCCTCCTACGCTATTCAAAATATGCAATTCACCTGAAAAAAATCAGAAAACAAATAACATTGTTGTTTTTCTCTCATATTACCAAATACTTCTTTTGCTGCTAGCCCTGGTCTGTTAATCTTCCCATCTAACTTCTCCTGAATCATGGGTGATCCAGCACAGTTACCCTGCTGTCAGTCCAGCCATGGAGTGTGTTAACAGCTGCATCCAGTTAGCTGTACCTCGTAACAAATTAGCTGTGCATGTATATGAACAATCTAACCCTGGTGTAATCATATCAGTTAATATTTTTATATTGTCCACTAAAGTCAGCATTGACTACTAAATCAGTGCAATGGCAAATTGAATGGCCATGGGCAATACCTAGACATTAATTCCACACATACACACAAAAAAAAGTATTTATGTTTATAGTCAGCTTTTTAACAGTGTCAGGTCAGTGTCTTTCAGGTTTTGGAAGGTATGTGGGGAGACTCAGTAATTCTATTCATGGGTTTCTCCTAATAGCAGAAGGAAGACTGAATGTTTCTAGCAATTCTCCATACTCTGCTAGTGAGCTGATACTGCAGAATTGCAGTTTGCTGGCAGAGAGCTAAAAATCATATGGATTCCTTAGAGGAACAGAAGATCACCTACAATGTACTGACATAAAGGGTTGGAAATGTTGAGTTTTTTGATCACTGGGAGAAAAAAGATTTAAAAGCATCCTGCACTGCAAATATTATCTAGAAAGAGAAACACACCTGTAATATTGAGATATGAAGGGCTTTTCTCCATTTAGAAGTTGCTTAAGTTTAACCTAAATCAGGTAAAAATCTTATGTCATTTACATTCTGAAGGTAAAAATGTAGACAAATCTGTCAGACTAAAAATTATATCAACATAGTCTTTCCTTGTAAAATGTACGCAAGCACAATGAGAAGTCACTGCATGCTCACTTTATTCTTAACTGGTGTCTGCCGCAGATAGACATTGATAACTCTTGACTTTTTTTTACCTCTCGGCTGCCGAGAAGTTATCTTCCATTGGGGTCATGGCATAGCATGGTGGTTAGAGCTCATTGTGGACAAATGAGATCACTGATTTCATGCTCCCAGGGTGAAAAGCCTTCAGGAGCACACTGGGTTTTTGGGTAGGCACTCTGGCCACTCATTGATTTAGGTTCTTCCTTGTTTTTTCTGATGAATCAGGCGTCTGTTTTGAATAGTGCATTTGCCATTGTGAATGCAGAACGTTTGCTATACAGGACTTATTTGGGTTCACGTTTGGACTTCCCCTGTGCCCACCATTTCTATGATGTGAGGTCCATGTGGGAACCTACTCAGTGTGAGAGGGTTTGACCACCCCACAGAGAAACGGAGGTTACCTGTTGAAATAGAGAAGGAGGAGTACCTCTGTTAGGCATGCTAAGTTGCCTTTTGGTGTCGTTTAATTTTCCTCCATTGACTGTCCAGGGACTTTTGCCCCTGTACATAGACTGTCTGAATTCCCTGGAAAGGCCAGAAACTAAATGTGTCCTTTCACTTCTGAAAAAAATCTTATCAGCTGCAGATCTTTGTAAAAAGTCTGAGATGAACAACCAATGGCTGACCTCACCTCTTCTGGGAACTGTGGTGGCTTGAGCTAACTTCTGTGGTCTTGTCAACATTTTGGAAAACAAGAAGAAGCATCATGGAGGAGCTTTTTCTTTGCCATTTTGAAATCATGGAAGATAGATATATTGAAGTATATTGGCTTTACGTTTCATACAAGGCCAAGGCCTTGCTGCAGAAATACAACTGTTTAGCTTATGAAAAAGAAGATCAAGAGGTAATATGATTATTGCTTGCAAGTATTTCCATGGGAAGGACAAATCAGGTACTAAAAAGGATTTTGAATATAATGGAATAAAGTTTAATGAGACTTAGCAATTGTGCATTTAATCTGTAACAATGCAAATGAGAAAAAAACCCACAATTTTTTAACAATCAAGATTTGGAACAAAGCACTGAGAAAAAGTATGAAATTTTCTATTTCTTGAAATCTTACAAACACCTTTCTGGAAGATTTATGAGTCAAACAGAAGTTATTAGTTCAATATCATTCTGTGGCCTGAGTGGCCTTGAAGATATTAATCTGTGAATCAGCCAATGAAAAATCTATGGCCTGTAAAGGGCAGAGTATCCGACGACATGATCATGATGTCTCTTCTGTCCCTAAAGGCTACAGACTGATGAAACCATGTTTATTAGTTCACTCCAGTGTTCGCTGTTATAGCACTGCTCAAGAAATTCACTGTAAACCACCTCCTTGGTTCTGCCTTTATGTGTATATAAGTAGACTTGAGACCTACATATTAAGTCATGAACACAGAGGGTGGGGAGTGTCACCAAGCGAGCTATCAGTGTGACATTTTAAAGCTGCTGGCTGACTGCAAAGTGATATGCAAGCATGTACATGAAACATATGGGGAGGCAGGAGACGTATATCAGAGACAGCAGCTGGCATATCAGGTACGGGACAGCTTCTACCCGGAGAAGAAAATAGATTGCAATTCCAGGCAGAGTGTCTTAACTCTTCTCTTCTTTCCTATGGAGATTTTTATTTCTTGTATTTGTACAATCCAAATAATTTATTTCCAAGATTAGTCCTTTTACTGTATGTTACTTCTGGTCTTAATGTCATGAAGCTCAGCTTATTTTCTGTTATCTCACTGTAAAAATGGGATAAACCTATTGGGTTTGCGCTTGGTACTTTGAGCTCAAAAGAGTAGAGTACCTTCAGATTTATCACTATGTAACTGAGAGTGATATTACGTGTTAAATTTAATATAACCCTACCCTGTGCAAAAGAGAGAGGGCCAAATTCTCTGCTGATGTAAAACAATAGAGCTCAGTTGGAAATAAAAGACATTCTGACCTGGAGTTCAGAATACTTAAAAACTACCCAGAGAGAACAACTGAGTAGAGGATATATTGTTTTCTACTTTATTCCATGACTTCAGCACAACTACTTTTCTCAGCATGAGCCTAAGTCATCAAAGTTTTTCACCGCAGACTCATTCACTACAGGCTTTCTCTGTCATCCTGCTGTGGACGATAGTGTGATGCCATGAGCTCTCTTGCACCTGCAGTTACGGCTTCTACACAGATTGGTGTCCCCTGGAAATGATAACACATTTGTCCTTGCAATGTAACCTCTCCTTCCCTAGTGTGACAAAATGTGCTCTACCAAAAATAACCTGCTTGTTGTTACTTTCCCAAAATGCTCTTAAAAGGATGTGGCATTACCAACAAACATTACGCTGACAAAACATACGGCAAACAAAGGGGTCAAAGATGATTTGGTGCATGAAAGTGAGAAGTAGGAGGTAATCATAAGATTTAGTAAAAGGTAACAAGATAAAAAGTAATAGTAGTTGAGGTATTGTAGTATGTAGTGTTGTAGTAAACAAGGAAACTAGGCAATATTGCAGAACAAAGATGAAGTGGAGAAGAGCTCCAGAAAAAAAAGTGGGAAAGAAATTCTCCTTTCTTTTAGAAACAGGCAAAGGAGGAGCAGAGAGAGACAATGACTATCCTGTTCAGAGTAAGGGTGCGATAAGGTAAACCAAGCTACCGCTGAACGAGACGGTCTGTCTGTCTCTGTCGTTCAGGGTGTCAGGAAGCAGGGCAGGTGTGTCAATACCATGTGCAGCTCTTCTAGAAAGAAAAGCAACCCTGGCAAACTCTGTACTTCCACAGCTGTATTGCTTCTGGACATAGCTCTACTAAATAAACTAGCTTTTCATGGCACATCCTGATCACACAAAGTAGGCATTTTCTACATCCCCTGTAAAAGGTCACCCATGAGGTTCAAACTGGTTATCCTCTTGAGCACGGTTCAAGTACGTGAACCACAAAGGCAGCCATCCTCTTGTTTAATGTAATCAGAAAGCCAGTTTTGTCTTGGATCCAAACTTTATGGATAGTCATGCACTGAGCCAACTCCCCACTATCTCAAATACATCTCAGCTGTGAGAATGGGGGTCCTTCTTCTCTGATCTGACTCCAAGGAATGCAAAATATACTTTTTTTTTTTTCCTTCCCCTTTTTGTTTATAACTTGTGCAGTTCATACTCTGTGTCTGGTCTGTCTTGCAAATTGTTGTCACCTCAAGTTTCAACACTGTCAGAAATGTTTATCTCATTAGAAGGGCTGGAAAAGCAGTGCAATAAAGTAAAATTAAATTACTACAGTAGTTTGGGTATTAGTGACAATGTAGGAAAATGATAGCAACAAGAATGGCTGAGGAAGTTTTACAGCTCCCCAATGCCTAACAGTGTAACAACTATTCAAAACAACTGTTATTTCTTTTTGATGTTTGCTTTTAATATCTGCTCCTTTTTTTGGCACCAGATTCCTCCAAACCATGTATTAATGTTGCTTCCTTTTATGTTTTGTGAAGTCCGCAGGAGTCCTCTGGTTTTCTAACGTCTGGATGCTATTTATGAGGCATCTGTTTTCAAAGCTGAGGGCACCTGTTACTAAATTCACTCAGTTTGAATTATATGATGTGCAATTCTACTGGAGTTTCTGGAAGGAGTTTGTATTAAAGAGGTGCCATGTGCCCCAGGACAGGGCTGCAGACTCTGGAACCAAATGCCACCACCCTCTTGGAAAACTGTAATATAGCGCAGGTGATGATTTGCCAGTAGGCTTCAAAGGTCTGAGCTGTGCATACGTGTTTCACCAGAAGGGGTATATATCCTTGGGAGACACTGAAGAAAAAGATGGAGACGAATGCAGATGAACTGTCACTGAGAGCATTTTGACAGAAAGGAGGCTTCCAAACCAGTGATCTCAATCATGAATCCAGACTGCTGATAGTGGATGCCTTCACTAGAAAAAGGTTGCTTTGTCAAGGTCAGGGCAGATATTTGATTATTTCTTTATGTAGAGGAACCTGTTATAGATTTTCATATACAGTTATGCCATTGCTTGTATTGTGTACCAATAAAAACTGTCTTGGCAAAAAGCTTGAATCATAATTTGCCTTTTGAAATGTCTTTGATTCCTCCTTTTCCTGTGATAAATATTTTTCATGTTTTTAAAACTTTTGGGTCTTGATAATTCTGTACTGAACAATTAGAAATTCCTGTAATTCCTGTCTGTGCAGAAATATCTGAAGACAAAAGAAATAAATAACAAGACCCCAAATCACAGAAAATTGTGAGGGTAAGATCAGGTCTGTAAATAGAGCAAAAATTCATCATCTTATCTGTGAAGTTTGCTAATACAATAGTCAATTAGGGTATAAGGTGCAAAGGAAGTTAATGTAATGACACACTTTATGTATGCAAAAGAATAGCTGTATATGCACATCAGTCACCCAACTATTTCTCCTACTTTTCTGCATATCTATGTCCAACACATCACATTCACAGTGGGACCAAGTTCCAGTTCTGGGAGACTTGTTCTTTCTTGTGGTACCATAATCCAGAGGCCAGAAGAACAGCCAGCATTTGCACTGTGGTAGCTTAGCACCATGCGAATAGTCATTAAAATTTACAAAAGCTGAAGGCTCTGCTTAGTGTCCTTTAATACGATAGAATATGCAGCCACTTGATATGGAACAATGTTAAATACTGGGTCAGAAAGATACACAAAGGAAATGTCCCAAAACAAAAGGAATGATGAAGCTTTTTTTTATGTTTCTTCTGGATTCTCTAATGTGTTGTCCATTTGGTGAAGTAAGCCGAGTGCTTGCTGCCTGCTTTCAGGATGTCCTTGGAAATGAGAGACCATTTCATTGTTTTTTCCTGTTGAAGTAGATAAACTTTAAAAACAGCAGATCTTTGCTTCCCATACTTTTTTTGGAGATGATCCATGAAAGGAAGGACCACTATTTAAGTGGCTTCCCAGAGACAAACCAGCTGGGTCACTCTAAAGAGCTGCACTTTCCCTTAAGGTATCTGAAATGGTAGTGAAATCACCTAGCAGTTTCCTTCCTGAATTCAACATGTTTATTTTCCTGAGCTTTCTGGAGCCTTTCCCTGTTTCAGACCACAAGCCTGTTCTTCCTCTATCATTGTCTGTTAGGTCTGGCTCTCTGTTGGGATGCTGTTAGTGGTTCTGTATATATGTAACACAAAAATACTGAGTGGGCTGTAGTTATGGTATTGCTTGTTCAGAGCCTCACCAGTTCCTTTAAAAGAAACTGAAGGTTTTTGCTTAACTGAGGGCTTGTTTGTCTGCTTTTTTCTGATGTATTGCTGTATGCTTTCTGAAACCTTGGAAATCTGTCTCTTCATCAGCTTGTTGTTCCCCAGCTAGCGAGTACCATTCGCAGTTACCTGATATTTTATTTGTTTCACCTAGTACACTTAAGGTTTGGCTTCTCCAAACTGAGAGTCTGATCCTGCATATCCTGACCAAATCCCTTTTTTTTCTGAAGAGCTGCCATTAATTGTGCTAATCCAGAATCAAGCCTAAGAAAAGCACGGATAAGTAATAACAGACGCCTTGCTTTTTCTAGGTCCTCATGCTGTGTTTACCAGCAATGATTTCTGTGTACTTGCAGTGCTTAAGTGTTACATCTCTGGACTTCTGCATCCTAAGGCCCTGTTTCTCTTCCCTGCCTTCACTGATCTTGTTTGCCACCTGCCTGTGCAAAGTGATGTATTAAAGATCCTGCTGAAATCCGTGTAAGTCACATCCACTCCCCTGCACTTCCAAGGATGCTGTATTATGCCTTCAAAGCCATGCATTACATTATTTTCAAGTGATGTACTCTTAAAGATCCTTGCCTGATAAATGCCTTCACTTTCCTGGTAACACATCCCTTCAACTTAATCTGGCAACTCAGAAGGTTGCTTCTTAGAGAAAACTTAGTCATATGAACTTACAATTAATGTTTTGTCCTCTGTGACCCAGTTTTGAAACTTGGAATAGTGGCATTATCCAGCTGGGTCTCACACCTCTGCTGACATTTAGCACAAAGGGAAGGGGCTTGAGCCCTTAATACAGACTCCAGGTCCCAGGGAATGGTGGCACTTCCAGAGGCCGTGTTTATTTCCATCAGGTCAGCGAAGAAAAGTAGGAGAAGACAAGACAATAAACTGGACACAACTTCTCTTTGTCTGTGGATTGTCTGGGATATGTCAGCTCCAAGCTTTCTGCTGAGATTCTTTTTTTTCAAGTTTGAATATGTGCAATATTGATCATGTTGATTCCTTTTATGACTAAGGGAAAGCAATAGTTTTTTCCAGGCCATGATTCATCTAATCGTTTTTAAACATGTAATTTAGGCTGTGACAAATTGCAACTGAGAAATTCCTATTTCTGTCCACTCTCTATAAAGGGAGTCTGGACTACCTACTTTAGATATGCATTCTAATCCTGAAGACTTTACGAGTTAGGTGACATGCATCCCACCATCTGTGATGTGACTCTCACCATCTGTGCCTATATTACTCATTACTTTTTGGCAATAGATATAATAATATAGACTAAATCTACATTAGGTGCTGCAGTAGGGGGTCTGACCGTAGTCTGGAAATGTTAGCTAAGATTTGCAAGTATATATAAGCAAATATATTACACACAAGAAAACCACAGTGACTGGCACATTACAACAAAAACATGTATTTACCGAATTAGGTATCTTTGAATAGTCCAGACTTTGATTCTTTATTCTGCTCAGTTTTATTGATATGTCTGGACTAAATTTTTTTTTTTTTTTATTTGCTCCCCCCAAAGTAACACATCCCCATAATCTGTGAATAACAAGACAGGGGGAATCTGTCATGGCTGGACAAACATTTTTGTACATCCAGGAAGAAGGAAATGACTGGGTTCATCATTGGTGGGACAATACTAGGAAGCTATTTATGTTCTTTAATAGGAAGATGTATTTTCCCAGGCCCCAGAAAAAATGAGGTGATGCTTTGTGCACTTTGTATCAGCCTAGCAACAAAGTGAAGAAGCAGGAGAAATTGAGTCCAGCAGACTTGTGGGCAGACATTGAGGAACACTGAAGAGTCAAACCTCACAGGCCATTTTCCTATTCCTGTCTTCTGTCCTCAGTTGTGAAAAAAAACATGCTAGTGGAGACAGGATACACAGGGACTCTGTGAAACAACAAAAGAAAATCGAAGGAGGGAAGCTGATATGATGAAACTGATATCCAGTGGGTATCAACTGAGAGAAAAAGTAGTGATTCAGTGATTCCATCTTCAAACAGAATAATATTTTGCATGTAATTCTGCAGGCTTATAGCCCAAATCTTTTAACTTTTTCATTAATAACCTGCCTGATGCAATACAAATCATGTTTATTAAAACTGTAGTGTGTAACCTGGGAGGGACTTGCAAAGACACTGGAGAAGAAGATAAGATTTCAGACTAATTCTGGTATGTTAGAGACATGGTTGGGAAAAATCTGGGATGACATAATATAAAAATAGAAAGTATGAGACACCAGAGTGAGAAAGGAAAAATCAAGTGCACAAACCAAAAATAGGGAATAGGTAGCAGTTCTTCGGACAGTTGAAGAGTTATAACAGTTGAACAAGTCATGTCATGTTCATGATGCCATGCGAAAGACAAACATATAAGCAGAAGTATAATCTTTAAAATATAGAAAGTATCTGAACATTGACAAGGCTTTAGATGAACTACCGTGTCTAGCTTTCTACACTACACTGCAGAAAAGATATGAAGCAATTGAAGAGACTTCAGGGGAGACCAAGCGAATGATCATTGCTCTAGTAAACATGACCGGTGATAAAATGTTGGGGGAAAAAAATGGTGGTTTAGGCCCTTGGCCTAAAGAAAAGATGCCTGAATGGAGAAATGATCACAAATATACAAATATGTATAAAGCTGCTGTTTTCCATGGTTGCAGAGCCAAGACAAGAAATAACAGGCCTGAAATGCAGTTCCAGTCTAAAGGGCTATGTAGTCACTTGATGATGACGACACTATGTGATGTGAGAGCCCATATTACACCAGCCAGTGTTAATGGAGAAGAAAAGGGCTCCTTAGTCTGCTCTTAATTCCATACCTAGGTTCTGTTCTAAACATTTTATTGCCTTGGCTTAATTTGGGCCTGAAATAATGCTTATATTCTACCCCAACATCTAGAACGGTAGAGAGAGAAAAAGGTAATAATAGGAAAAATTACAAAATGAGGAGAAAGCCTAAATAATCTTGGAGCAAGACAGAAAAATACTCTTTTCAGCATGAACATTTTTTCATTTGCATATTTTTTTAAAAGAAATAATTTCTCCCAGCTGCCAGTTTGAAGGTTTAAAAAGCCCAAACACTCAGTTCTCAAACTGGGTAGTATCAAAGGAATTAATCAATTCCACGTGGTTAATTAATTTGGTTTGATGGACTTCAACATTGCAAGGCAGGGTGGCATATTAGATTAGATTCCCTGGGTATGTGTTGAGTAATAATAATGACAATAACACAAATCTTGTGTTTCTTTTTAAGTACTTGTAGAGATTATTTTAAAGCCTTAATTTAGAAGTGTGTGTTTCTCTTTCCAGGCTGTAGCTTGCATTAGTTTGTTCTGTGGTTTGGAGGGTGAAACTGGGAACTATCACAAACTGTGTTCAAAATGAGAGCCTGTCTCTGGAAGGTGAGGTAGATATTATTAGCATTTATTTTGAAGAATGTCCCCATATCAGCAGGAGTTCTGGGTTTTGCATTTGCATTGAGAAGAAAGCACAATGCAACCAAAGCAAAAAGATAGCAAAAATACCTGGGAAAAAGCCTGATTATCTTAGGCCTTGGTATTTAACAGCACATCAGAATATTTTCCTGCCCTTTTTTCATCTCCTGCTCTCTTATCTCTGACTCATTCTGCACCATATAACATCTGCCAAATTATTATTATTATTAATAACAATTATTATAATATAATTATTGCTATTATTGTTAGTGTTACTCTTTGCTCCTTCAGTTTTCTTAGTGCTTGAACTGGAAGCCCTAACTTCTGTCATGGTGACACCCAAATGCAAGTAGCCTGAAGCTAAACCAGAATAAGAACAGCAGCTGGAATCATCTCCATGGGAAGTAAAGGAAGGGGTGAGGGTGATGTCCTGGGATCCCTAACACTTGCACTGGCTTCTTCCTCTCCTTTTATACTCCACGGAGAGGAGCTTTGCGATTGCTGAGGTAGGAAGGAATCCTTGGCAGCCACTGCTTGGCTCCTGATTTCCAGGAAGAGCAAGAGGAAGGAGACAGCAGTGCCTGGATAAACAGCTAGACAGACAGCCAAAAATGTCCTTACCATTTTGTCATCCCAATTTCTTCCTTGTGCAGCTCTGGGACTTATTTCTTGTTTAAAGTCTCTCAGCCCCTCCCAGAGCCTGGATTTTTCTTCACAGGAGAAAACAAAAGGTCTAGCATCCTTCCCCTATCTCTGAGCTAAGGCATCCTGAAAGAGGGAGGCTCAGATAAACATGTATTCATCTCCAGCGCTCCCAGATGCATCTCAGACAGTCTCCTTTATGGGAGCAAGATAAGGCAATTTTGTGCAAGAGATGAGTATCTGTAAGCAGCATTAAGAGCAAGAGCTCTGGTCACCAGCGGGGGAAAAGGGGTTGCTTAAGCCCTCAGCTTCTGTCGCAAAGACTGTCCTCTCATGAATCAGAAGTGCACTGGGAGAAGCATGTCCCTCTGACACTGTATTGTAGCACAAGATATCTTTCAACAGCCAAAAGGCCAGGAACAGAAATATAAACTTGCCTCTATTACATGGGAGGCTTTCAGGTAGCCTGCGATGCACATTTAAGTGCTAGGTAGGTGGGTGGCTCACCACAAAGGCTTGAGAGGGAACATTTTAGTTTTGACCTCCATGGGGCTGAGTGAGCCCTGCGTAAACACAGTGGAGGAAGAGGATGCCACACATCACACACCCACAAGCCCTGGTCTGAAGGGATTGTGTTACAGGAAGGAAAATACATTCCAGCAAAGGCCTGATACTGGCACCCCCCTTTTTGCTCCTTCCTTCACTTGGGAGCATTTTCTGTCACAACTAATCAAGGCCACAGCACTCCTGCTCTTTCTAACCCTAACTGGGAAGAAGGGATATCCCTAGTCCCAGTGGCTGATGCTAGCGCTGCTTCAGCAAAAGGGCTGAAAATCCGTACCTTGTGACAGAAAGCGGTGGTTGTGGCTAAAATGAGCCTGCAGAGGTGCAGGAAAAGGAAGTCCGGGGAGGAATGTGAGCAAAAATGTCCCAGTGGGGGACTAAAGGAGAGGTCCTGCAGTCTGAATGCCATTCAGCTTGTTTGTGTTTTCTTTTCTTTCTTTTTAAAGAAAAAGGGAAAAAAAGAAAAAAAAGGAGAAAGAAAATAAAAAAAAAAAGAAGAAAGAAAAAAGAAAAAAAGAAAAAGGAAAAGTGGCTCTTATGGAGGAATCCCTACAAAATCACCAGGGCACATGGGAAAAGTGAGGAGAATGTTTTTCTGACAGCAGAGAGAGGTACATAAACTGGGTTTTGTGGTATGAACTTAACAGTGAAATTTCAGCAGTGAACTCCCTTTTCAGAAGGTCCAGGCTGTTTACTTTCATCTAAAGCTGCCTCTCCTCTCATGTTATCGATGTCAGAGGTCAAATCCTGAGCAGTCAAAAAAAATGTGTTATTTTAAAGCTATTTATATTTCTTGGCAGGATTGTAAGGCAGGACTGGCTAGCCCAAAGAAGAGTCAGTGAAGTGCAGACTCTTTCGTATCTAGGAAATGAGTCGGGTCAGGTAGGAATTAAGCATTGGTAGTGCCTGGCAGCTGATGGCTGGTCTATGTGCAATGACATCCTTGCTCTGACTGCTCTCTGGTGTGAATTAATGTTAGCAGTTTCAGCCAGCAGAAGGAACTAATAGGTCAAGTTGGCTGAGTTGTGTTGTCCGTGACTCTGGATCTCCGACGCTTACCTGAGGGACTAACCCCTGCTCGCAGTATGTTTGTGCTGCTGTTCCCCTGGTTCAAAAAAGACAGCACAGGTATCATAATAAGAGCAGACAGTGGCCACTGCCAGCAAGCATCTTAGCCTCCTTTTTACTAGACTAAACAAGCACAGATCTTTTAACCCCTCTTTGCATGTTGTGTGCTGTAGGTCACTGTTCTGGTAGCTATGAGTGGATTGTTTTTAGCTACAACTTCCTAAAATATAAGAATCACTTTTGATAGGTGATTGATGGTAAAATGCTTAGATTTTGAAGGTAAACCTCAGCCACGGAAGGCACTGTAGAAAGTAATCACATAAATTCACACCCTGGGCTCAGCTGGAGTATTAGCTGAGGATGGATTGACTTTATACTGAGTTCATCTGCAAATTCTCTAAGCAAACAAAGATGCTGCAGCATTTATATTGTATGTGTGCTGTTCTACAAGTTATTCAGGGCTTTCAGATACAAGAAGAAAAGAACTGAACCTCACGTTTCTCCTTTAAACTGCGAAGGTCCTGTTCACAATTCATTTTTTAGGTCATTTAAATGCAATTTATTTCAACAGCTCACTTGTGAAACCATTTATTCAGGACAAAAACATTACACAAAGCACTGAGAACAAGGCAACTGAAATGATCCTCCCGCTCTCTCCCTACCAAGGGTACTGCGGGAGCTGGCGGAGGAGCTTGCCAAGCCACTCTCCATCATTTCTCAACAGTCCTGGTTAACAGGGGAGGTCCCAGATGACTGGAGGCTTGCCAATGTGACGCCCATCTACAAGAAGGGCCGTAAGGAGGTTTCGGGGAACTACAGGCCTGTCAGCCTGACTTCAGTCCCGGGGAAGATTATGCAGCAGATCGTCCTGAGTGCCATCACGTGGCATGTGCAGGACAACCAGGAGATCAGGAACAGTCAGCATGGATTGATGAAAGGCAGGTCCTGCCTGACTAACCTGATCTCCTTCTATGACAAAGTGACGAACTTAGTGGACAAGGGAAAGGCTGTGGATATAGTCTACCTAGACTTTAGTAAAGCCTTTGACACCGTTTCCCACAGCATTCTCCTGGAGAAACTGGCTGCTCATGGCTTGGACGGGCGCACTCTTCGCTGGGTAAAAAACTGGCCGGATGGCCGGGCCCAAAGGGTTGTGGTGAAGGGAGTTAAATCCAGTTGGCGGTCAGTCACAAGTGGTGTCCCCCAGGGCTCAGTATTGGGGCCGGTCTTGTTCAATATCTTTATCAATGACCTGGATGAGGGGATCGAGTGCTCCCTCAGTAAGTCTGCAGATGACAGCAAGCTGGGCGGGAGTGTTGATCTGCTTGAGGGTCGGAAGGCTCTGCAGAGGGATCTGGACAGGCTGGATGGATGGGCCGAGGCCAATTGTATGAGGTTCAACAAGGCCAAGTGCCGAGTCCTACACTTGTGTCACAACAACCCCATGCAACGCTCCAGGCTTGGGGAAGAGTGGCTGGAAAGCTGCCCCGCAGAAAAGGACCTGGGGGTGTTGATTGACAGCCAGCTGAATATGAGCCAGCAGTGTGCCCAAGTGGCCAAGAAGGCCAATGGCATCCTGGCTTGCATCAGAAATAGTGTGGCCAGCAGGACTAGGGATGTGATTGTACCCTTGTACTCGGCGCTGGTGATGCTGCACCTTGAATCCTGTGTTCAGTTTTGGGCCCCTCACTGCAAGAAGGACATTGAGGTGCAGGAACGTGTCCAGAGAAGGGTGATGAAGTTGTTGAAGGGTTTAGAGCACAAGCCTTACGAGGAGCAGTTGAGAGAGCTGGGGTTGTTTAGCCTGGAGAAGAGGAGGCTGAGGGGAGACCTCATTGCTCTCTACAACTACCTGAAAGGAGGCTGTAGAGAGGTGGGTGCTGCTGGTCTTTTCTTTGAAGTGACAAGTGATAGGACAAGAGGAAATGGTCTCAAGTTGCGCCAGGGGAGGTTTACTTTGGATATTAGGAAAAACTTCTTCACTGAAAGGGTTGTCAGACATTGGAACAGGCTGCCCAGGGAGGTGGTTGAGTTGCCATCCCTGGAGGTATCTAAAAGATGTGTGGATGAGGCACTTAGGGACATGGTTTAGTGGTGGACTTGGCAGTGTTAGGTTAAGGGTTGGACTTGATGATCTTAAAGGTCTGTTCCAACCTAAATGATTCTATGATTCTACGATTCTATTAGCAAGAATATTGGCTTCTGATCCACATTATAGGCTTGGATACCTTGCAGACAGTGTTAGCATCCTGGCTTTTGTGATGCAGAATTGATTTTTTAAAAATTTCTTTGAATTTTTGTGTTTTAAAAGCATGATGACCCAGACTACTCCACAATGTTATTTTGTGTGTTTTTTTTTAAATCAAGGTTGAATCTTATATTCCTGTCTGAATGTACAAGCCATGATTTGTTTGACTTTTTTAACAACTATACTCCTTTCTTCATTATTTTCCTTTTTTCCAAAAAACCTGCCAAGTCATCCTATGAGCTCATTACTTGACCATGTGTTCATTCATTTAGAGATGAGGGAAGCGGGAGAAAGGAAAACAATCTTCCCTGCTAACATCCAGTCTCAAATATTTATTTTTCTATAAAGAAAATGAAGCAAGAAAAGAACAAATTGTTTAAAGTTAATACCAAAAAAGTCAAAAGTCTCTTAAAACTTATTTTAAAAACAGATACTGTCCATTGGAAACTGCAAAACCAGAACAGTGTCCAGCAGTGTGTTACAGTCTAGAGCAGTGGTTGCATCCATGAAATGAAAACAAAGCAAACCCTTCATCAACAACAAACAAGACTGCAGAAAATTCCCTCTCCACAGAGTTATGTTAGACCTTCTTTTGGCACTGTGGATACCCTGAGAGAAATTATTCGATGAATTAATATTTGAGGAAGCAAGAAAAAAGGCAAGAGAGAGTAAAACAAGCAAATAACCTGCATGAACAAATAAAAAAGTACCCTAATGGGAAAACAAATGTTATTTGACTGACCAAATTTGGCTTCTATGTGAGATGGCAGCTCTGGGCTCCTGCTGACTTCACAACTCAAATGTCACCTTGTGTCATGGGAAACAGCAGCTCTGCTTCTGGTGATGCCTTGGAACTATGCAGGATCTTGTGACTCTTCCAGAGCCGCACATCCAGCCAACTTGCAGTGCAGGGTTTTGACTCTTCACAGAAGTGCTGCCATTGGAGAAAGTCAAGGAAAAAAAAAAAAGAAAATCTACAATTTTGACAGATACAATTCCTTTCAAGGTGTTACATCACCTTCTACCTCCTCATTTTGAACACTCTTTTAATGAAGATCTGATTTGTGTTCATGTTAATGCTGCTGTTTCTGATCAGAGCCTTTCTGTAACACAGGGGACCTCTGGCAGCAGGGAAATAGTTAACAGGTAGAGGGGTGCAGGAAATAAAAGAAGAAGGGCTTTGAATCCTGCTTTCAGGAATAGCCTGGACTTCCAGCTGACGCAGATATGCTTGTTACTGACAATAACACTTTTCTGATCGGCTCTCCCTCTTGCTTGTAGAGGAGGGGAAAAACAAACGCATAGGGAGTCACCACCTCTTGAAAAAAGGAATCACTTCACAGCTAATTAAGCTCAGAAATCAAGGAGAGATGTTCAGATGGAGGCCTGTCCAGAGCACGTGCTCCAATGCCTGACAAGATCCAAGGAGGGACAGGATTGCTATGAGTCAGAAGAGGGGGTGAAAAATAATAATCACCAAAAAACCCAACACCAAGACCCATTTTCATAGACTCCCAGTGGAAATATTCTGATAGATTTTGATGGAACTGGATTGTTAATATTTATGAAGCCAGGCAAGACCTCCAGATGGCAGCTGCTCTATAAGTGCAAAGCTTTGCTATTAATATTTATTAATCTGAAAGTGCTTATTTAGTTTTTAGGCAATTTTTGCTCCATCCTTTTCCCAAGCAAACTAACATTAAATCTGTGGGATCTGTGAATTCTCAGCTTCCCACTGCTGCCTGTGATGTAAATTGCGCTTCAAAGAGAAACGAAGGGAAATACAGAAGAAAGTTCAGAAAGTCACAACGTGAAGGCTCGAGAGCTGTTTGCAGAGGGCATTCCTGGCACGTGCTGAACATTTGGACTCCACATTGAGCAACATAAACAAAGTTTTCAGACCTGATCCTGTGGCATCTGTGAAGTATGAAGTCACAGGGAGATTGTGCCCACAGGAACTTCCTCCCAAGGTCATGGATATTTTGATCACGTTTACACTGACAGGTGTTATAGATGGTGTTTCAGGATGGCAAAGATGCACGCCACCTTCTTGCCCGGAGCCATGTGGCAATGTTTCAGTGGTGTTAGGACTCAGAAAACGCAAGTGAGAAGGCAGTTATGTGGGCACCATGGCTATGTCTACACTGCAGCTTGGGTAGTCCTGGTCCCCTGGTCATCCAGGCTAGCCCACCCAGGTTCCCTCTGTGCCCATGTTGGCATGTCCTCCCAGAGGAATCCAGGGAATGAAGCACATCAGATTTTGTAGTTGTGTGCAGCTGGGAGATGGCCAAGCTGTGAATCCAGCAGCCAGGACTGCACAACTGTCACAGCACGGCGTAGCGTGGCTCAGCTGCCCTTACTTAGGGGCCTAAATTGTGGTACTGAGTTAAAAAACTGATAAAAGCCTTTTAGTGTTCAGAAAAAGGAATTAACAGAACCAAAAGTTCCTGCAAAGCCTATGCAGGCAAGTAAAATTTTCCTCTGCACTCATCAGGCCTAAACATAATGACTAGAAGGAATCAATGAAATTTGCTGCCAGTAATCTCACTAATTTGAAAGCAATCACCTTTAAGTGAGACTTAAAGAAGTCTCATTTTTTTAATCAAGTTTAACAAAAGGAAACAAAAACTCCACTCTCATAAAAAATTGTTCTATAAATGGCCAGCCTCATTTTAGCCAATGGGTTCGCATCTATTTTTTATACCTTTTGGAGAAAACGAAACACAGAACATCATTAGTTCTTTTTTCATCTCTCAGTCATATATCTTTTAGTAAAATGTTAGGTCTGGAAAAAATGATTACATGATTATATTGAAAAGTAAGCTGATGGCTTATTTCCCCCTTGACATGAATATGCTTCTTATTATATGCAAATATTTCAAATAATTGTTCTTGCTTATTCAAGAACCAAGATTCTGGCTTTTTGCTAATACAGTTAAAATCTTATTCTCCCACCGAAAACAATGCAAATCTTTTTTTCCCCCTCTAATGAAACAGAAACATTAAAATAAATAATTTTCAAAGCAAAACAAAACAAGGGAAACTCCTCCTCAACCACTGAGTCTCCATGTTAGCGTAGTATTATTAGAGACATGAAAAAGCCACTAGCAATTTATATCTCCTAATATAGTTTACCTTTTGTCTACATGATCTAATATGGGGTGAAGTGAACTCACTTTTCTCAGACTGTTGGTGGGACATGAGATGGCTCAAATTTCCTGTCACATTTTGACAGCACAAGACTGAAGTTAGTACAGCAAACCACAGAGCAAAAAGAGCTCCTTGGGCTTGGCAATGCAATAGTACATCTGGAGGCTGTTGGTTGACGCAAAAGGGCGTTTGTGAGATTTCTAGTCTGGGCAGATTGGTGCTTCAACCTATGCCTCATCCCTCCATTCTTTCTAAGTCTTCCTACAATTTAGAAGAAATACAAGAAGAAAAACTAAATGGAGTTTTCTGATTTCAGCAGACACTGTAGCTGCTTCTGTCTCTTAAGATCAGACTTCCATGAGTTTTATATAATTCCACATTCATCACTGGCCTGAACTTTTGTATGGCAGGAACGAGCAGAGCTGTGGGTGCTCCAGCCCAGTCCTCTAAGAGGTACCCTGAGCTCAGCTCATCCCAGGGCAGCAGAGAGGCTGTGACCCTGTGCTGTGCTGATGTTTGCATGGGAAGTGCTTGAGTGATAGGACTTGCTGTGCCTGTGGTTGAGCCTGTGCTTCTCCTCCCAGGACAGGTGGTCCTTCAGGTGACCGTGTCCTACTCCAGTCTGAATGGTACTTCAGCACAGAGCTACCAAATGCTCTCTTTTCCCTACTGCACATCAACACTTTCTTCTAAATAGGTCATCCTGGGTGTATCTTGACTCCTCTGGGGTGCCCAATTCTGAGTGGCAGTGGTGGTACCATCCTTCTCTTCCCACTGTGTTCTGATTTTACTCTACATCTTAAAGATGTCTGTATGAGTAAACAGCAAAGCTTTCTTCATTTTGAGAATACACATCTGCTGTTGGTAGCAGCAGTGCACCTGCAAATGTAATACCCTTCTCCCTGTCTTATAAGAAAGCTAGAAATGAGTGGAACTTGACACTGTGTGGTTATTTGTCCCCTCTGTATTACACCAGGCTGCTCCTGTTGTTTTCCTCTCACCTTCTCATTCTTGCCTTGTATTTTTATAAATGTGGTTTCTGAGATGTGCATGTTTATATCTAAAATAACACAAATGTGTAACAGCACAGGAGGAAGAAAATCTGTCTCTGATGAAGATGTTGCTCATACCTCTGCAGTCCTCGGAGCTCCTCAGTGATGTCTGCTCCCTCAAGGTGAAACTGTTCCTAGTGCAAGCTTTGCCAAACTTACAAAGAGGTAGCCTGAGTATAACACAGCTTGGCTTTTGAAATCTTTCCTCTCCCTTCATGTTAGACGCTGTGCTCCTCATCATGTGTGTTCCTTGTGAGCTGATGGCAAATACCCTCACATACAGGCACACAGCAATACAGTTCAGTTATCATAGTGATGTCTCTCTGAGATGTGTTACAACCTGCTGGTTAAAAGGAAAAGTAAGTTCTTCCCACACTACATACAAGGTTTAACTTCAGGGGAACTACCAGATCCTTCCAGCATGACATTGTCTGCAGGTGTAATACATATATTCTTCATTCCATCATCCAGGTTCTTAATAACTAAGGCTGTGAGACTCCTGGGGAACCTCACACAATATATTCTTCTCTTTTAACAAGAAAATACTGATGCTTGCTTTATGATATAGTTTTGTTACATTTTGATTGATTTCAAAGTACAAGTTTTTCTAAAATTTTAGTCAGAATTTCTTAAAAGAGTTACTAAGGTAAATCTGTAGCAGACATGCTACTTCTCTCCTATCTGACGTACTAGTTCTCTCCTTTTTGTCTTGCATGGACAGCCGTAATATATGTATTTTCTTAATGTTATTGAACCCAGTCTTACCCTTTGAGTAATTAATGTTGGAGTTCAATAAGTCTCTTACTAAACTGCAAAATTTTCTGTTCCCTCAACAATATACTGTACTTACTGCCACATTTACCAGCTTTTGAAATTATGATGGCCTACAATGAATAAAATGGTTTTCAAATTATGAATTTCCCAACTTCAGGTATCCAGAGAGCTACAGGAATAATGACTCTCATCTACTGCTTTGTAGATCACTTCTCATTCTTAGATCTTTCTGTTCTTACTAGCTGCTTTGTCCCCTCCTCCAAGTGTCTCTCCCCATGGGTGTGTGTTCTCTTAAGAGAAAATAAAATTGATACTGTTCTGAGCCCTTAAAATGACTCCTCTGTCAAGTGCAGATAAGTTCTAGTTCAAGATGAAAAGGCACCTTTCATCTTTACGCTAGGATAGTCTATATCCCCCATAGCAAAGATCCCTACACTTCAGCCCCTATCTCTTTAATCTCCACCTGTATCTTCCCCAGGCATGTTTCTTCTAGCCATGATTTCCTGCTGAGCAAGTTGCATGCTTCACACTCAATTTTTTATGAGGTATCTACTAATGCACACAATACTGTTCCAGAGGATCTGGGCCTGAGGCTTCTCTGTCCTCCCTGCATGTGCCTTGGTCCTTGTTATCTGAGCTTTTCAAGGTAGGAATTGGTCATTCTGATTTCCTGGAAATGCAGTTCATTGTCCTGATAATACTGTTTGGGGAAGAATATTAAATTAATTTAGTGATGATGACACATTTGTTCCGTCATAATCTTGTCAATGTTGGGAAGAGAAACCTTGGGATCACCAAAATCAGATCTTCCATCTCGCATATAATTATGGCTAAGGCTTTAGCTTGTTCTGAAATAGCTTGGTTTTCTACTTATTTAAAGAAATTCAATAGCAAAGGCACCCAAGAAAGCAAAGGTAGCCCCCAACTGCTTTCAGCTTATGGTCAACTGGTGGAGTCCACCTGGTAGTATAAAATATTTATATTCAGGTAGCAAATCAATGAAGTCAGAAAATTAATCTTCATTGATTATTCTTCACACATGCAAACACATACATATCTGCCCACTGCAAAAAGCCTTTGCAGCATGGCTGGACGTTTGGTGTACCACACACATCGGTGGGAAGCAAACTTCAGCTCATGATGGTTCTGCAGAGAATTCCTTTCCTTGGGTGGTCTCTCTCCTTTTATAATAATGGGAAAACAGCTGGTCACTGTAGCTGTGGCACTGAGAGAAGTGGGCAACTCAGGCAGACAGGTCACATTCACAGAATCACTAAGGTTGGAAAAGACCTGTAAGATCATCAAGTCCAACCATCAATCCAACACCACCATGCCCATTAAACCATGTCCCACAATGCCTCGTCCACATGTTCCTTGAGCACCTCCAGGGATGGTGACTCCACCACCTCCCTGGGCAGCTTATTCCAGTGTCTCACCACTCTCTCAGTAAAGAAATTTTTCGTAATATCCAGTCTAAACCTCCCCTGGCACAACTTGAGGCCATTTCCTCTCGTTCTATCACTAGTCACTTGGGAGAAGAGACCAACACCCACCTCTCTGCAACCCCCTTTCAGATAATTGTAGAGAGCGATGAGGTCTCCCCTCAGCCTCCTCTTCTGCAGACTGAACAACCCCAGTTCCCTCAGCCACTCCTCATAAGACTTGTGCTCCAGACCCCTCACATTACACGTGCTGTTGCATTTTTAAAACTTTTAATTTTCTTTAAGACAAGTCCTCTTCTGTTCTCCCCTCCACGCACACACACACATACACATAGGTTCCTTCCTTCCTTCTGCACTTGATTTCAGGGTCCCATGGCTTAGATGTGTCCTTGTGCTGCTCTAATGATTTTGGAAGGTACTGGCTCAATTAAACAAAACTAGAAGACAGTGGAGGGATGAAAGGAGCTGTGCAGTTACTGGTGTGGAATGCCGAGCACTTCTGCAGGCTGTTTCCTGTGGGTGACAAAGGAATGGCTGTGTGAACTTCTGGAATGAGACATCTGTGTCTCACAGAGAAAATGATTCAGGCTGATTGTAAGGACTTTTTTTCCTCTAAGAGAGTGCAAAGGAGAGGTGTCAAATTTTATGCCTGAAGTGTGTATAAGAAGTGCTGTTTCACAGGATATATGGCTTTGCTTGTGAATCCTTAGTTACACTTTTCCCTACTCCATTTATTGTGCAGTGTGGTAGACACTGTTTGACTGCTTTCAGCCTCCCCAAACTTATCTCATACCTACACTGTGTAGGTGCAGATCTCTATTCAGACACAGGCTTAAGCATATCTTAGGGCAAGCCAGCACCGACCTAAGAATGTGAACATAAAAGTAAAACCTCTCTGTTTTCTTTTTGCTGTATGCCTACCACCATGAAGCATGTTTGCTTTTGCAATGTGAGAACATTGCCAATGTCAAGCGCTCCAGTCAGCACTGGGGTACTTTCCAGACAGAACTTCATAAAACTTGCCGTAAGAGCAAATGGGGAAGTATAGGACACCTGGAATTTAAATTGCTTTGCATACAGACAGGATGCACTGCCTTGTATCTCACATGCAGAGCTAGATCAAGGATTACATCAGGCTGGCTTTTTGGCCTCTCACCCAAAGCATGATGTGTGCCTGGGCACTGATTTTGGTTGATGACAGGGAAAAATCAGTTTGCAAAGTGTCAGTACTCTTTCCAGTACATGTTTCCCTCTCCCATGTGCTCAGGGTGTTCAGCTCAGGAGTTAGGGTTCAGGCTTCTCCCTCATTTAACTGAAGTATACTGGAAGCTCCTTCTGCATCTGAAGGGAAGTGAGGATTGTTGTCAACGCTGCCCAAACACCCAGCTGACATGATCATTTAATCTGCTTGGTGAAGAAAGGACACACTCTGCCATGCATGCTACATGATTCTCTTTGCAACGTTCTTGAAAGTTTCATGACCTTATTCATGTGCTACACAATATCACAGGCAAGCTTGTTGCTAGCTTCTACTGAAGTCATAGAAGTCAATACAAATCTACCCCTTCCAGAAGACAAATGCTGATATCTTTACCATTCTGAAAGGAAATGCTTTGACAGGCATAGACCTATACACCAAGGGAGAGATGCTCTTTCCTCTTCCCTTACACCCATTTATTTTATCCAGAAGCAGAGAAACATTTGGCTGAAAAGAAGCTGGTTTCAATTATTGCTTCTTTTATAGCAATGGATCTTTAACATCTGCTAAGCCAGGTTGGTCCCACTGAACAACACCCTGTTCTGTATAAAAAGAAAAGAGTCCCTGTGTTTTCAGTAAATATGCAAGGGCTGTATCTGAAAAAGTCACAGGCCTATAGAAGGGACCATTGTGTAGTATGACCTCTGCTATAATATAGATCATTGAAATGCCTTGAATTAAGTCCTGTTTAGATGAACAACATCCCTTGAATTTAGAAAGGCAAGTTACTGCAAATCTGTCCTAGTCATTGGTGGGGTGTTGCAAGGGTCAGTTATTCTCAGGAAGACCTCCACTTTACAAAATAAAGCACATCATTGTCTTTCTCTGACCCTATTCCCTTTACTTCAAAAATACATATCACAGTGTCCTGGACTGGTATCAGTGTCTATGTGACTGTAATTTTTGAATTTGGTCATTAGACTGGTTGGCTTCTGAAGGGCTGGAGCATTATTGCAATATAAGAGATGTCTCTAATGGAACACTTCTGGAAATGGTCATATTTTGAGATAGTTCTTCCAAGTCTTGGACAGATATAATTGTTGTTGCCATTTTGTTCTTTTTTACTCTTCTTTCTAATCTTTTGCTTAACGGCTATTCATTTGCTCCAATACTCTTGCCAAGAAGTGCTGCAGATGCAAAAAGTTTGTGTGAGTTCAAGACTGAATAAGAGTTTGGAAGAGATAACCTTTGGGGAAGTAGGCGTACAACATAGACTCAGAAAATCCCCTGAGCTAAAACAATTGGAGGCTGGAGGGAGTGTTAGTGAGCAAGTATCATAGATCCTTGCCTCATTCTTATTCTCTCCTAGGAGTTCACTTGAGTTCAGTGCTGGATTCTGGCTAAAGACACCTTGGCACTGAATCAATAAGACTTTTCTTATGTCTTTTCTTATGGTGAGTACGGTGATAGGTTGGGTTTTTTTTCTGGAGGTCATGTTACTCTCTTGATTCATTAGGGTGCCCATTTTCTTCTGGTCTTTATTGCTCTATCCAATGCCAGAAGAAGTCTACAAGGATCTTCACATCATCGTATCTTGTTATTAGTTTAAATTTGTTCTCCTATTCACTACTCAGATCTTTGGGTAGATGTTTTTGCCTGTGCTTCTTCCAATAAGGAAAGTGATGGCTCTATCTTTCCCTTTATACACCTTGTACTAACAGTGAATGAGTGTTGGTAAGATGTGTTAGGGTCTAGACTGTTGGATCTAACATGTTAAACCTTCTGCATTCATCTGTGGTTTCAGCAAATGCCAAATGTGACTTTTTAGTAAACTCGTGTGAAAATAATTAAGCAAGTGGGACTGGGAAGACAGTGATACAACTACATTTGCTGAATTACCTGGGCTGAAATCACTTGCCATAAGACATACTACAATTAGAATAGAATTCAGAATTTTACCTAATTGCAGTCCAATGGCTCTGTCCCAAGACCGTTCTAGTTCCTTATATGATGACTTCAGTAAAAGTCACTTGACAGTTGAGTGTTTTTACTTCACCAGAATTGTGTCAGACCCTTAAAAGATTCTCTCCCTCTGACAAAGGTTTCACTCAGTGTGATTATTGTACTAAACAGCTACTAAAATGTCATCCATACAGATGATTTCATTTTCATTTCCAACAGGACTGTAGCACAGGCTGTCTGTTCAGCTTGCATTCTTGTATGATTTGTTACCATTACCTTCAGTGCTGTCTTGGCACACAGAGTTATTAGAAAGGTGGTGCAATGACAGATGAGTAGTTAAAAGATGCATAGGTGCAAGAGCTGATAGAAAAAGGTTGCCTAGCTGGTTGGGTAGCTGGTGCACAAATAAAAGTGCATATGATTATGTGCAGAGTGTTGGTAGGCCACATGTCTTTATCAGTGTATGGCAAAGCTGACTATCACAAACAAAAAAGCACTGAGAATAGGTCATGTGAAGCTGGTGTCTCTGGTAGAAAATGAAAAACTTGGATGTGAGTTGAGAAAACAACGAGCACTGCCAGTCCTATCACTTTGGAGACATAGCCAAGTACAAATACTGAGCACTGGGAGGATTGCAGGCTTCATTGGAAGCCTGGCTTTATGCGATTTTTTCTTTTTTCTTTTAAATAAACACATGAAATGCAAGCAAATACAGTAACATTTAAATGTCATGCATTACAAATATATTTCATGGCATCATCAGATCTAAAGAAAAACTCCACACAAGTAAGTATTTCTTTGCATTCCTGTTCTAAAGAACAGTAGACTGGCAGTGACAGCTCTTTAGAATCCATTTGCTGGGGTAAATGACTCAAAATTATTTTAAGCACTTTTTGAAAAATCTATTTTTTGCAAAGCACCTCTTTTAGAACCAAATGAAGAAATGGAACTCCAGGGAAATGACGAACATAAAATCTGTATCACTCCAGTGCCAAGAAGCACCAAACCCATGGAAACCTTTTTGTACTTTTGTGCCTTATCAAAAAGATGGTGATAGGTAGCCCTAAGCTCAAGACATTTATGCCCTAGATTGCCACAGACATGGAAAATATGAATTGCCGTTATCCCATTTTTACAGATGTAGGAACAGTAGCACAAAGTAACCATGGAATTTGCCTGGGTCACAGAAGGAAACTGTGGCAGAGTCAGGAAGAAAATCCAAATTGTTAAGATCTCACCTTGGCATCCCTCCACTTCGTGAAGATCTTGAACATGCAAACAAGGTCAGGATTGAATTTATAATTTTCAGAGTGTGGCATGGGACTAGCTCTGGGTTACGTCAGTTGAAAACATCTTCTAGCAACAGCTCTCCTATGCCACTCTATGTCTGAGCTATGCTTTTTCTGTATTTTCTCTAAAACCCATTTTACCCTCCAGTTTTAAGGACTAGTTGATGACTCCTCTGTTGGAAACATGGGCTTATGGCTCAAGCTTTGGCACAAACAATTGCCAAGACAATTAGCCAAAAAGTTTTAATCAACAGAGATTTGCCTGTAGAAACATGGCTGCTTCCAAGCTAATCAACTTGCAGTAATGATTGAACCTGCTGATTATGTATGGAAGTACTTAGACTAGAAATTTTGGTCAACACTAAACTTTTAACTGTTCAATACCAGTATTTATTACACATCACAGCTCTTCAAGCTAGATTTCTTACTCAGAAGACTGTTTGCCAAAGACCAGTAGTCATGAGCAGATGTTGTTTGCATGATCTTGAATAGTGGTTTGCCTGAGAAAACAGACCTATGAAAATCATGGCTTCATAACACTGACCTGTGCTTGTTATTTTCAAGAGAGGGCATGGGGTTGCTTTGTCAGCTCTAACAGCTAAGAAGAACTTTGCCCAGTATTTCAAATGTTCTGTCCATATTGTGTGTTCCTGACTTCCTCCTTTACATCCTCCCAGAACTTTGATCTTCAAAATACAGTCACTCAAAATTAGCTGTATTTCATCAGCTATGGTGGAAAGTAACCTTTGTGAGTGACCAAAAGTAAGGTGATCACTTGTTCATTTATCATGTGCAATTCTTGATGAGAAAAAATATTTTTTCTAAAGAGGAATGGGAGACCCAGTACTGCATGTCTTTGTAGCAGATCAGGAATTTTCCATGAAGATCTGAACTTCATGTACACCATGTTTTATATTTTAATTGTTTCTATGAGGGAACTGGAATTTCACTGTGGCAGTAAATTGTGCGATTTAGAGATTAAATTTTGCTGCAAATAAGATTCAGATGTTGAAATTTCTCAGGGATGAAAACATTAGTTCAGGGTCAACTAAATTTTTGCAAATCCATTTTTAGCTCAATACAACATTTTAAGCACATCAGGTTTTGGGAAGGTTTTCAGTTGTTTTTGGTTTTGTTTGATTGGTTGGTTTGGTGGTTGGTTTTTTGGAAGAAATTCCTATCAACATGGATACATTCCCACCTAATGTTTCTATCTATCTGGATGAATTAACATTTCTGAAGGAAAACACATTATGCAAGATTTATTTCTTGAATATTTCTGGTTTTGGAGCTTGTTTTGTTTCTTCCTTCATCTGTAAAAGATGAGATAATGTAGCCTGAGAATGTGCTCTGAATAAAGTGCAGCAAGTAGCTACCATATCTCAGAGGAAGAAATGGTAAAGAATTAATCTCATCAAGTCCCTGTCCCTCTCCTGGTTGTGACTGACAGCATTTGCTGAAGTTATTTCCAGACACCCAGTCCATGGTGTCATGGGATAAGCCAGTCGTTCGATCGATCTCACAAGGCAAATCACATTAATAATCATATCCTTTAGAAAAGTGTCCACAATGTTTTTCTTTACCTCTGGTACAAAAATAACTAGTATATAAAGCATTATATTATCAAAAAGTGACATGTAGTTTTCAACCGTTGTTTGCCAAATACCCGCATTGAATTGCTCAATTGACCTCTGCAGTGTCAATAACCAAGCAATGGTTGGTAGTAATAGTGCTGTAGTGATTCAGTAGTAATGCTATTCCATTTGTTATTGCTTTCACTGGAACACAAGACATGTGGCTGGCAAAGATATCTTCTGCCACTGAACCCAGCCTATGTTACTATAAACAGCAATGTCATATAATTCCCTTAAGAAATATATTAACATCTGTCTTAAAATACTTACCCACTGATGCTCTTGAAGCCATTTCTACAATCTTACTAACCTAGTGGATAGGAAATGTCTGCTAATTTACAGTTTTAATTTATTCAAGGCAAGCTTATGTCAATGTATTAATGGTTCCAAATTATCACTTAATTTAAATAGCTCCTTTAGCTCTTCTTTCTTCTTGGAGATTTATTTTCTCCCCGTGATGTATTTATAGGGATCAGTTCTATAATCTCCCAGATTGTCTTATGTTAGAGCAAAAAGGACGCACTCTTCTATCCATGTGTGATTAGATAAGCTCTCTATGCCTCCAGTCAGCCTATCAGTGTTCTCTGTAACTGCGTATGTTTGATCTTACGTTCCTTAAATGCAGGTGGCCAGAACAGTACACAATCTTCCAGAAAAACTCCCATTATAATGCTGCTAATATTTCTCTGTCCATAATAGAAAAAGTTTGCCTGTTTACGAGCCAGGATTGTGTCTGAGGTTTTGAAGTAGTTCAAAGTGTTGTCCAGTACTCCCAATGCCTGTCTCATTCTCTGTCATTTCCAGTTTCTGAGTTCATGGCCTATAGCCTGTTAGTAGCCTCCAAGAATGTGACCTTGTGGTTTACACAATTGAGTTTCATCCCATTTCTGTTAGCGTTTTCAAGGTCATCCAGCTCTTCCTGTCTGGTATTCTGAGCATGCTGTATTAACCATGATTTTCAACTGAATTAGAGCACTCCCACTTTTGTGTCATGATTCTTAATGAAAATAAGTAATCCTGGAGGAATTCCACTACTGATGTTTCTAGAACAATAGTTCTCATTTTAAGACAATCATCTGTTGTATTGCCTTTGGCAAGCTACTTGCTCACGTCAATTAACTGAAAAGTGTCCAATTTTTTCTGCACAAGGAATGCTTCCTGACAGAACCATCTTTTAGCTGATGACAATAGATTATGAGGACAAGTAGTAGAGGGATTCTTTCTTTCAATATTTAATGCTAAGTTTGAAAAATGTGACCCCCTGTCAAAGTACATCACAGAGGAATCTTGCAGTGTTAGCGGGCTGGACTTGATGGTCAAGCAAATCAAAATTTCTACATTTTGTGGCTGCCTAAAGAAAATTGAAAGGATTTGTAATTGTAACCAAAATAAATGTCTGTAGCTTCTACAATACAAAACACCAGTCGAAATCAATATAACTATCAGAAAAAATAATATTCTACTGTGTCTTGTTACCCTGTCAAGCTAATCCATGCAAATAGTCTTTATGCATAACTGTCTTATTCAGATACTTGGATGTAATCCATCAAACACTTCTCATCCATTAAATATAATTATATGCTTTGTTGGAATAACCAGATGTTTAGTGCTAAGCTGAGCAGATGTCTGTGCTTCATACCGGAAGGTTATAAACCTATTTACACCAGCAATAAACTACAAGTATTAAAATGATGGAGGAAGTGAGTAGTTCTCACTTCATTTTGGCGAATTGCCGGTAATTCGTTCTCTTTGGACCAGCTTAAAAAAGGTACTAAGTTTTCCACAGGGTAAATTTGACATAGGAGTTTGTAAAACTTGGCTGACCTTTTCTAATGAGTGTAATGATGACCACTTTGGGTCCCTTAAATAGACTTAATTTATCTTTTGGTGAGTTTGTTTTCAAAGATTTTGGGCCAGATTTTGGACAGGGATAAATAAAAGGCACATTGTTAGAACAGTTCCCTTTCACCCCAGGAATGCCTTTGGGTGGGGAATGCAGCCTATATTCTCAGAACAGTCTTTTGAAATGTAAGACTGGGTTTATGCAAGCCTCTCCCTTTGTTCATTGCACCTCCTCCTCTTCTTCCAGGAAATCTGAGATTCAGATTCAAGTAACAGTCTGCTGAAATGTCCAAAACATGTTTATTCTGAAACAAAAATAAGTGATAGCCTAGAATTTGTTGTCTTTCACCCAAATATATATATCCTACCTTACTTGCCTGAACTTTAGTCTATTTTCACTGGTTTATCTGCAAAGACAATTCTGCTGAAAAAAAAATTTCCAAGTAGAACTCTGCTGGAGACATGGAAATGGGTATTTTTTAAGGTGGTAACTAGGGCTGCAGGACTAATTTCCATGAGAGTGCATCTGCTATGTTATGCCTGCAGTCCACTTAAACATTTATGCACATAAATATTTTTACAGAATCCACTTTATAGAAATTTCTCGGACACATACAATAAACATATTATTTTTTTAAAATAATTTTGATGATCTAGAGAATTATCTTCCTTTTCTGTTTGTGGAATTCCTTTAATTTCTAAGCACTTCAGCAGTATCAATTAACCCTGAAATATATATTTTTCTTCAACTGAAAAATTTAACTGGGACAAGTAAATAATTAGTACATCTGGTTTCTTGAGTCAAAGCAATTCTGGATAAATGGTGGCAGGAAGAGTGACTCATAAATGAAGGATCTTAGAGCAGGAAGAAAGTCTAGAAGCCCAAAGAGGAAGAGGGCTAACTTGGACATCTTTTTCTGTGAAAAAGCAAGAAGAGAGCCTCAAGAGGTGCTAGTACATTGGGGAGACATAAGGGAGCCGATAACTCTGATGACTTCTAAAAGAAAAGTCTCAGGGAGGTAAACTGTGCTAGCATTTTGAACAAGGAACAGATAATGTGAGGCAGAAAGAGCAGTAGTCCAATGTAAGGAGTCATGAATAGCAGTGGAGGGAACAGGTGCTCATTGAATGGACATCTGTCTGCCTGCTTGGGGTTTAGCTGTTTTTCAAAGTAGGATTCCTCTGGGGTTAGTAAGGAACAGAAAGAAACTACAAGGCAGAATTACTCAGAAGCAGAGAAAGAGGGTAATATGACATTGGTCAAAACACTGTTATGGCCAAAGAATTAGACAGGAATCAAGGAAAGGAGCATAGCGGCTTGTGAAAAACTCTCACCAGGGACTCAGAGCTGGGGAAGATTTAGTTTCCTACAGAGCACCAATAGTGTGCTTCAGGCCTTGGTTCAAGAAGAAAGAAATATTTAAAACAGTGAAAAAATCCTCACTTTCCTTTATTGATGATGGGGAATTGCTCTGAAAAGTCACATGACATTATTTCTTTTTCCTGATCTGATGAGCTTTGCAAGTTTTCTGGAATCAATTTCTGTCTGATATTCATCCCTTCACCTTTTAAGAAAAAATTCCTTTCTTCATGCTCATAAACTATGATCGATTGCAGTTACGCACCCTGAAAATTTCACTGGGCAGCTAAGCTAAAACTGGGATGCAGGGCCTTTATATCCATTTCTTCTCCATAGAACACATCCCATCCACCCACAGAGCCTAAAGAATAAATAGATCCTTTTTAAAAATTATCAAGGAGACAGCTTGTCATTGCATGTTAGCTGACTCATTAAGATTTCTATATCAATGATCATCTAGGCTGATGGAGGGCCATTGAGCTGTTAAGATAATCTCGCTCTAATGTCTGCAAATACAAGTTCTGTTTTAAAAGTTTTCATGTGGTTTGCAGCTACTGAGTCATATTTTTTACTTGTTCTGAATGCAATCATGAAATGTTATTTCAGTAATGGCAAAACAGTTTGAGAATAAATTATTGAACAGCAGCTATTACATCTCTGTATTTGTCTTCAGCTATTGGCAATACTGTTTGAGCAGATCTGGTCTGAGACTTTTTTTGGGTGCTCGATTCCTAACTTCTTTGACAAACTCTCTTAGTTTACATTGCTCAGCACTGGGTAATGCTGATCCGAAAAGGAGGGCGGTCTTGTGACAAAGAAGTTGGGTTTAGTTCTGTTCTGTGACACAGCCTGTCTGTGAGACATTAGATAAATCGCATCTTTTTTTTGAGTCTTGATTTATTAGAAGAAATAGAGACACATTACTACCCTCTTTCCATTATGATTTTTCCATTTCATTTATAGCATCATGACAGTGGAAAGTAAAAGCACATTGACGTAAGTGTTCAGCAATCAGGGCTTGCCTTCACCATTCTTAAATCCTAAAACTTCATTTCTTGTTTTTCTTTGCTACTGAATGTTTCAGGCTGACGTTTTGCAGGTAGCCAAAGTTATGAGGAGTAGAATGCATTTTCACTTTTTAATAAAAGTTGAGGTTGACTGATAACAATATGATTCCTGCAAATGGACTCTAAAAATATTGTTGCAGGTTGCAAATCCCATTATAAAAATCAGGACAGATGACAACTGTGGGAGCATCTTGTGTTGTGTATTGGTACTGTCTAGAACAAAGAGAACACTTTACTATGAAAAAAAAATAATATTCAAATCTTAATATCCTATTTTATTAATCTGGACCAAAGACCATTCCTGATGTAAATTCATTCACACGTGAACTGAAGTATGTGAAATGTTGCTGAGGTTTATTTCTGCATTTTTAATCATGCAAGACAATCAATTAACAATCATGCTTCCCAGGGATCCTCTGCCAGAGGAATGGTATTAACTAAGGGATTCAATTATCACTTCTGTTCAGTTTGAATTCATATGGCACCATGATAAATGGCTCCTACTGCTTGTAATAACAATACTTTGCACACATTTATTTTCTCTTGTTTAGTTAATATTAATATGCTACCCACAGTGACAATATGTGGGCTTGTTTACAAAACCTTCAGTAATCAATAATTGTTGCCCATGACACCAACAAGAAATAACCCCAAACATTGCCATGACAACTCTTTTCTAATGCTCTCACAGTAAAGCCCTGCCTGGCTTTTGGCACTCTCCTGCCAAAAGCCATGGAATATGAAGATTGAGTAGTTGTGACAGTTTCTGCTCTATATTTAGGAGAGTTGTTTCAAGATAGCTAAGCTGGCTTGCTTAGGGCAATTTAGTAGTGGTAACACAGAGTACCATTTGGCAAATCATCTGGGAAACAGATTTTCAGAAGTAGTTTGGCTATCTCAGCATTATTTCATACTGTGCAAGACAGAAACACCTGTCTCATTCCTTAAGAGGGGCACCAAAATTGTTGCTCACTTTTACCAAAATAGCTGCACAGTCCTCTGTGAAATATAAAAAATGGATGGACAGGAATAGCAGTGAAAGTGTTTTCCACACACAGCTTAAAACCTAGATTACTTCTGTGATCAAATAGTCAATTCTGTCTTCGGTGGCTTATTTAATCTTCCTGGTGTTTTTTGTAACAACCCAAAAGACCAGAGAACAAAATATTAATTCACTGAAATACTTCAATAGTAATAGAATCAGTCAAATCAGTCATTGAAAATACTAGGCTGCCAGTTACTAAATTAAAAAGAAAAACATCTTCAGCCCCAAATGTCTGCACTTTCCCATGCAGCAAAGAATGAAGGATCCCCATTTTGCTGATGCATCACACATACATAGAAATGAATAGCATACTAAAGAAGAAGGATCTACACAGTGAATGACTCTGTTCCTTTCTAAGTGCCCATCATATCCTGCTCTACTTGGGCATCTGACAGGCATTTGCGCCAGAGAGGGTATCGGGTTCCTGTAATGAAGCTGGCTGAGAGGTTATCCAATACATCTGTTAAGAATTATTCACTTCAGGTGGCCCTGTACCCATGGCAAGCCAGTCTGACTCTTGTTGACTTTTGGTTTAGGACAATAATATTTTTAAGGAAAACTATTAACTACCCAGAATGGCAAGTCTGACTCTTGTTAAAGAGTGGTGCAACCTCTAATGAGACTGAGTCCTACCACACCATCATGAAACTGAAATCCTCAGTGCTCTCCAGACTGGGAAAACCTGGACTGCCCAGATAGGTGCACGCCTAGCTGGATGGCATGCATCAGCAACAAACTCACGACCTCTTTCATTTCATTCAAGACCTTTGTGTATTTCTAGGAAACATAGACTCTTAGCCTGCTGTTTCTCTGAGACCTGTGACAGTCCAGATGCCATTGCTCTGGTCTTTCAGTAGATTTCAGGTAGAAGAAATATGCATGGCTCTGGATAAATAAAAGAACAAAAGTTACATTACTTAGAGAGGTCACATATAAATCTCTGGGGTGCCTGACCACAATATTCGCTGTAATCTCCAGGTTTGGTTAGGATGGGAACAGAGAGTGGTGGAGGCTTTGCTTTCCTAGGCTCTTCATTGTTGAACTCAGCCTTGGCCTTTTACAGTCCACTTCAGCATTATTTATTTGCTCAACTCTGTGCATTGCTTCTCTAGACCAGGAGGTAACTCTGAACAAAGAGAAATGTTGGGTTCTGCTTTACTACATTATACATATAACAGCCAGATGTAAAAGTTCAGATCTCCACACCTCAAAGTTTGTGTGTCTTTGAAACTAGGTTTCATCTAGGCATGTTTCTTCTAAATACTACACATATAGTCATTGAAAATGTTGTCATATACAGCAAGGTTAAGTCTTTGGGACTTCCTCAATTTTTAATCCAACCCATACTCTGCTAGAGGTGGGGAAAAAAAGTAAAGTGATAACATCCTCCTTAACACCTATACAGCTGGGACATAAACTCAGTTTTATTAGAGGTCACTTTTGTACCAGAGGTAACCAGAGTGAATTTGATGGCTCTACAAAAATTCAGACCTTTTTGGCTGCATTTCAAGAAGAATCTTGTTTCACAATCTCCTTTTGTGAAATGATATTTGCTATTAGAACTCCACCAAACAGGCACTGATCACTCTATTCAGGCAGAAGAAATTAAAGACTAGCCAATATTTTAGCTGTAGAGCAGGTTGTTTCATTCATCCAGTTTGCTTGCCAAAAAATTGTTCTAACATTGGAGTAATTTGTTTTTTCTCTTTCTCTCTCTCTTTCTCCCCTGACCCTGGAGTAGTCTTATTATTGAGACCTGAAGGCAGATGTTATTTCAAATTTGTTATGCTTCCTCCTTTTAACACTTTTTCCCCCTAACCAAGAAGTTTGGTAAATAAACTAAGACTAATACTTAAATTACATTTACAGAAAGCCCACCATGCTGAAAATGATGTGAGTAGCTGTCAGCTTAGTTGTCTTCATTGGTTCTGCTCATTGTTCCTGGGTGGTGTCCAGAGCTGCCATGCTACCAGCTAGCTCCCTTTCCAGGAAACATGAAACCAGCCTGGGGCCCTGAAGCCTAAAACTAGGTTATGCCCTTTTCCTTCTGCCTTTAGGCATACTAGGTTGTAGTGGCGCATAGCCTGAAAATAACACTCACAGTTCTGGTGGTACCAACCATGTGTTAAGGCTCTGTTGAGTAGAAGCAAAAAAGACCCACTGATCCAGTGGATGGACTCTATAGCAATAGCAATTAGCTATATATTGCTATATAGCAATATAGGGATTCTAGAGATGCCTATAGGGTATGAGCTGGAAGTAACTGCTTATTGATGACCTTATGAATTTCCTTGTCTAGTTGTTGGCTTCTAGAATAGAAATCATTAATTGAAATTGTCCATCTACAGGTATCTTGGTGAGGGCTGCTCTTGTAGCAGTTCTGGCTGAACTTCAGACATGGAATAACTGAAGCTTCACTGCCATCAAAGGAAGGGTCCCTCACTGTGACTGGGGCTATCTGCACAATTTGATATGGAGAGCAGATGTGGAAAGCTTCCAGTCTGAACTGAGAAGTGACATTTCTGCAGTCCAAACAATGATAATGGTTTGCAATAGATCTGCTGGTTGAGAAGGTGATGAGGAGGTAAACTGGTTTTCATTAACTTAAAAATATTTTTAGAGGGTGATTTTTTTTGGCAAAAAAAGTGATATTTCATTGTGGGTCTACCAGAAGCATTTCATTTAAATTGAGATAAGGTTCTGCACTATTTTTTAGCTTGTTTCTAACTTTGTTCTCTTGTTTGTTTCCTTGTCTGGTTTTGTAATTTAAAATCATAGTTTTGGAAATGTTGAAATACTTTAAACCTCTCTTCTTCCCCTTTTTAAAATGCAACGTGAGACCAAATCTTTAAATATTTTCTCCAAAACTTCATTTTCCTTCAGCAAAAGTTGCTATCTATATTAAAAAACAATAAAATAATTGCAGGAGAGAAAGGAAGTTTGCTCTAATTTGGTAGAATGGAATGAAATAAAATGAGTGCCATCTACTGGTTGTGAGTTTTAACCTGTAGATTCCTTAACCTCCTATGCACTTTGGCATTGCAGTGCTTGCCTTGTATTAGAACTCATCTTTATTCAAGAAAGATAATAAAATGCTTCATCTCTCCACTGTCTCATGCTTCTGGATGAGCAAAAGACATTCTGTCGTAGTCTTAAATTATAAGTAAAGACACTTTATAATTAAGAAGGTGCCATTAATCAAATCACCCAGCAGTAGCTCAGTGTTTTAATTATACACAAATATTGTATTTAGTCTCTTCCTTTTGGTTATTCATCACCTCCATCCACTAGACTGCTGTCTGTTTATTATTTATTAAATCCTACTGAAGACTTGCTATATTTTTTATGAGCATAAGAAAGGTGCTTCAGAATTGATACCAACATTGCTTTTTTAACCATAAAGCAGAAAGCCATATTTATATTTATAACTGGGTTATGTGTACTGTGCTTTTAGCTGTATACGCATTTGCCTGTAGCAATAATTTCCATTTATTATATATAGTGACTTTTGAAAATTCTACTTTTTCTTCCACACTTAGAGTGCACCCACACTAAATGGGATTTCGAATGGATTATTCAACTTTCTCTTAGGTAACAATGTTAACATTCAACAGTAAGGGAACAGAAAATAATAGACTTTAAAATTATCAAAGCAACGAGATATATCTTTGGTCTTATAAATTTGGATTCCTGAGTCACATAAGGTTGTCAAATCAGTTCAAAATTAGCATGATTCAAGAACTGAATACTAGTTTAAAACAACTGATAATCTTGTTTTTCTTAGTAAGAAAGCAGACTGGTGATCAAGAATTTCAGGTTTCAAAAGTTATCAGGGTTTCAAAGTTATCTTTTACTTTAATTACTGTAAACCTTTGACCTTTCCAAACATGTAGTTGTTGGGGAAATAAAATCCCAAACCCCAAAATATATGATTCCTGCAATCTGATAAATACAGGATTTACTCCTCACCAAGAGGACTGAGATTTCAACCTGAATATGCTCAGATGGCAGCTCTAACTACCGTGCTGTTGAACACGCTGAGGTTGGTCATGCAGGCTGTGCTTTGAATTGAAATTTGCATTCTGGGAAACCAGTGAAGTCCAGGTTAAAGCATCTAAATTGCACCTCAATTCCTGTTTCTAACATTTCTTTCCTGTAGAATAGTTCAAACCCTTCAGATGTGCCCAGCCATTAAAAAATAATAATCATGGGGGTATTGAGGTCGAATTTGGAGCTAGGACCCACCACTTTGTGAAAATGGAAATCTTGGTGTTACATTTTATTTCTGATGTCAAAAGGTGTGAGCTGTTAAGGACGCTCATCATGATGCTGGATACCTCACTGAGCTCAGTGTGTGTCCTGATCATGGAGAAGCTATTTGACAAACATCTACAAGCATGAAAAATGGGAGGGCAGTTTAGTCAAAAAGCAAAAGGCTGGAGACACCTGCTGTAAAAGAATGAAACAATTACCTCTTTTTCCCTGCAATGAACCAGTGTATACCTGCTTCATCTTCATTGAATACACATTTCTCATGTTCTCCAATTCCCAGCTCCCCTTATTCACTCACTCTTGTTGTGATGAGCCCTAAAATAAAATCACAAAAGAAATGTAAACAGAATTACAATAACTGGGTGTTGGTAGAGAAAAAAAAAAAGGCATTTATTCTCACAGATTATTTGGAGGACAAGGAACAATTAAGGCTTCCTTGTTTGTAGGCCTTTAAAAATCCAACTTTCATTCTGGACTCAACCCACCTGCCTCCAGATTTAGTAAAGAGGAAGAGAAAAAGAGAGAGAGTAAACTTTGGGAAAATCTGTTCTCCCTGAATGTACTTCTCTTTGAGAAGACTTCCTATTCTCTTCTCAACAGCTGGGTCACAGATACAGATGGTGTCCAGCAGCACTTTTCATAGCTGGGGACTGTGTTTGGATTTGTGAAAGGAAAAATGGCAGAGTGGGACAGGACAAAATTGGGTTCCTTGGGTTCACGGGTGGCACATGTCCCTGGCCTGAGTCTTTAGTATCCTTTAAGAAAACAACTGCTGCCACAACTGAGCAGAAAGAGAACAATTTGTTTGCAACAATTCTCTTGTGACCCCATGGACTGATTGACAGCTTTATTTACAAATTGTGCCATTTGGCCTTGGCCTTTTGACAACTCCTTTCACAAAAGGTAGCTCCTGCCTGAAGGAAAGTCATTGAAATACTTCTTTTGATGGCAAGATAATGATTCAGTCATTTTTTGTGTGCTTGAAGGGTACTGTTGGGCAGATCAATGCAAGTGGAGAGTTTAAATGCCGTGGACATCATGGGGAGTCACAGCAGCACTATTATAAAGCTCAAGTTTTAACATAGATCTAATGAACTGGACTTCTGTAAACTGAAATCTATCACGGAAACATTTTTTAATGAAGTACCATGCCCTTTTGCTTCTCATTTGATCTCATCACTTTCAACAGTAACCTATACTGTCTTAGGGATGGTTGCATAGACACATTGATTTAATTTTAGCTACTTTTAGCCTTCCTAAAATGAGGCATTTAATTTAAGCCAGTCATCTTCTGTAGTCAGAGGGGATGGATATTCCTTCGCAAAAGATCCCTCCCAGCTACCTTTGGACAGGATAAATGATCGCTTGTGTCCATCTCATTCAGAAGGAGTTAGTGCTCCCTGCACTATTTCTGACAGCCATCAAGAGCACTTGACAGTCACAATCTCCACTATGAAATCTCTTCTATTTATCCTGCCAATGGCAGTTTGGACCTGCCCTGGTCTATACAGACTGTTTTTTCTCTTTGCTCTCTCCTTCTGGATGGTAGTGCAAAGGCGAAACAACATGGACTAGTTTGCACAGCTATTGCTGAGACCTCAGATTCTAATGAATGATTTCTGTCTCCAGAGTCCATCAGTCTCTTACCTTTGCAAGATTTATCTGCAGTGGAAATACAAAGTTCCATGGAGGGCTCAGTTTTGCAAAGTATTTTGTTTTTTTTTTTTTTTAATTTAAAAAACACTTTTATAGTTTACATAATAGTAATCCCATTATTTACAATCCTCTCACTTTCTAGGTCTTTTCTTAGCTCAGTATTTATGCTCATAGCTACTAGTGATAGAAGAAAGGAAACACATATGAAAAGCAATATGAATCCCTTCAGTTAGAATGTATTTGATCTGAGTTTCCTGGAAAAAAAGGTAGACAATGCCTCCAGTACAATGTGAAGTGCTTCATGTACACTGCGGCAAAAAAATCTTAAAAATGTGTGGTCACATCTTTTCCAAAAGCATCATCTTCAATTCAAAATTAGTTGGTGCACTTTTGAATGATTGACCTGGAGTGTCTATAGTGTTATCTTTGGACAAAAAAATCCCGTGTAATTTAACATAGACCCAGAGGTCCTACCTTCAAAGGCTAGCACTCACTAAGACTGTAGGACTTGGAAATCTGTGTGGAGGAGTTGACATTATATAGTGGAGTTTGATGAAGAGTCACCTAAGACAGCAGACACCTTGCTGGCTCAAAAACTACAGAAAGAATAACTCATGAACACAGTACCCTAATGAAACAGCCCCAGTGCTGTCAGGACTGAGTTCACATTTTTCTTCACTTTTATACCATGGCTTCTGGTCACATCAGTTTGGCTAAGCAGGAGTTTGAAAGTGTTTGTGCTACAATTATTTGCTATCTATCTACTAAAGGGAGCAGAAATAACCCTGTACTCTCTTTGGGGTGGTGGCACATGTACACAGGCCATGGCAGTCAGTTCTGAAATTCACTTCAACTCCCCAAATAAAACTAGCAAATATATAAACCCCTGAAATCTCTGTAGCAACATGCATCATAACACGTAAGAGCTTGCAGTAGGCAGTAATTTGATCAAGTTTCTTTCAATTCTAGAAATCTTAACACATTAATTAATTTAATGAATTTCATGCCCCTTTTCTGTCTGTAAATCATCCAAAGAGAAATCTTGACTTTCTCAGTCTTGTACGTCAAACAGTTTCTGTAAATGATTTTCAATCTCTAGATTATATGGGAGACACAGTCTTTGTGCATTTCCAATGTACAATTAAAGCCAGTTTTGAATTTGAGAAAGTTTTGTGTCTGCTGCTTATGGGGGAGGGAGGGGTAAGCTGTTACTTCCAGGTGTCTGTGTGAATACCAAATAGGAAATTTATCTGCTGTGAATGTTCAGAAGCATGTACGTATAGTTTATCAGTTTCATGAATGGCTTTTCACCAGCTTCTGTAAAGTGATTTATACTGATGACTCTTATTAAATACTAGCTTCATATTCAAGGGCAATTCTTCTTCCAAAGCAGGTTGTAATATGGCTGCTCTCCATAAGAGAATCACATTTGATATGTGAAAGCTATATTTAACGGTGACACTAATCCAAATCTGGGAAGGTTAGCACTCCTGATTTTTAGACTTTTCACCTGAGGGATAGATTATGTCATCTTTATTGAGAAGAAGAGAGTGTTCATGAATAACTATTGTGAATAAGATACATCTCACATAACTTTAACCCTGTAAGAATGAGACATCCAGTCTAAAAATTCTCTGTTTTGTCAAAGAATAAAGAGAGGTAAACCTAAAGGATGATCCAATCCACTTGTGTGGTATCCCATCTGTCTTAGGCTAAGATGGCTTGAAGACACCACTGTTGTGGTTAAAACTATACAGAGCCTAGATGATCAACTGAGACAAGGCATCTAGCTTTTCAGCAGTAAAAAATGGAAGGTGAATTAAGCTATAATTATGACTTTGGGGGTGGATAAAATAGTAGAACAAATATTAAGTGGAAGAAATAAAATTAAATCAAACAGATATTTTACCTGTCCTTTTAAGATCTCTATTTAGTGATATCCTCTGTCTGTTTTCTTCTGTTCTATAATTATCCTTTTCATTGAGTCAAAATCTATTATCCTGCTGTGCAACATCTCTCATTCCAAATCAGCACCTGCCAAATGAAAACTATCCTCACTTTCATTGCTTTTAATTTTCATGTCTGAAGACTCCTGAATATATTGTGGAATTTGTTAAAGCTAGAACTGAGGTTTGGCTGCCACTCTTATATCATTCAATTATCCCTTTCTCCTCCAAGTGTTTATGAAATATTCCCTGGTCAGAAACCTGACTTCTTTACTGGATCACAATCACTGATAGAAAGCAGCTGTCAGCATTATGATCTAAGGGTTTAACTCTGAAGTATGAAATTGTCTTCTGGGGGAAGAGTAGAGCTGTGAGAGAAGTGATGGTAGATTAAAAGAATAAGGAAGGGAAAACATCAAAACTCTGACTGATGATCTCAGTAAATCTAGATTAAGGGTTTTTTTTTGCTTCTGCTGCCATTTTAAAATTCACCACTTTTAACTCAATACTTGTTAACTTAAGGCAAGCTTTGTCTACATGGTGCTAGGTGCACATGTCTCCTTGTATGGCTATGCTGGTTTAATAGGTCTCCAGCATGAAGAATAATAACCCAAAGAATAAATCCCAAAAGAAACTGGATTGAGTGTAAAACACATATCAAACTTCCATCTGGAGAGAAACATTGTTTTCTTGATGAAGGGTAAAGATGCAGAGGAGAGGGTCACATTTTGTTGGTAGCAAAGTCATGTTGGCTTAGCTTGAGCACATGGTCAATGAATTCTCTTAGAGCTTTGTTTATTCCTTTATTTATTTTTATTGAAAGGGATATTTTTTTTTAGTGTTTTACTCTGTACAGTTCTGTACATTTTGGGGAGTGATAGGATGTTTGTCCCGTTGATGAATAAAGAAAACTGATCTTTCTTCAAGATCTGATCATCTACCTTTAGATTTTCTTGGAATGATCATTTGGGCCCAGGTATTCCTTGGTAAATGGAAAAAATTGATGTGCCAAATGATATCCTGGTAGTGACAGGCCCTGATGATGTGCAAGAACCCCGTGAATGTAGAAATGTGATCTTTTCAGAAGCTGTGGCTTTAAACTGAAATGCTCAGTGTAAGCTATCCCTTCTGCTCTGCTCTTGACTTTCACAGAATTTTCTTAATAAAAAAAGAAGGAAAAGGATCAGTAAAACCTTACCAGTACTTACAGCCCTTCTTTCCAAACTACAGGCTCATCAGTATGTCCCGCCACCCTTCTGCAAAACACCACACTTAAGTGTCCTTAAGGAGACAAATCAAGTGTCCATACCTTCACTGGGAATAGAAAGAGAGAACTACTAAGCAAGTCAAACCAGTGTACTGTGGTGAGCTGAGCTGATGCTAAATAGAATTCCTGCAGGGTTTTGATTTCATTTCCGGAGGATCTTATTGACAGAAGTGTATCAGCACCACACTTCCAGACACAAGGCAATTGATGATAAATGAAAGAATTATTACTAGTCATGAAGCATTTTATGCTAGAAGTTTGTTCTTCCAAAGAATAGTGCAATGTCAATTAAAGAAAAGTTTGAATAAAAATGCATTTACTTTATACATATATCTATATAACTGTAGGTAGCTACATGCGTGCCCACATGTAGAGACTTCTTTTTTCCTTGGGAGCATGTCTACGTCAGTGAAGCCTTGTCAGAGCTCAATGAGCTTGTTTAAGGACTGGAAGAAGTACAGCTGAATCAGTGCAGTGCTATGCTTGTCCTAATTGTACCTGCTGAGAAGAATTACCTCCAGTGTAAGTTAATTAGTCCTATAGTAAGTTATTATCCCTGTATGGTGTAGCACTATGGTGTGTGGCCATGCCAAGGTCACCCAGGGCTAAGTCATATTCTTCCATGAATTGCAGTGAGCCATGGAGATGCATCTCAGGTAATTAGTGGCTGTGAAACCATGCCTCCTCAGTGGATGTCAGGGTGAATGGTATCTTGAACTGTCCTGCCACTGTGTTCATGCCTCAGAAAGTAGCTGTTCTCAATGGATAAGAATAGTCCATGCTTTATCATACACTGTCACTTCCAGTAAAAGTGATACTTAATGCCACTTGTGGAGTTTATTTTATGCCCATCTATTAAAAACTGGTGAGGTTGGTATAAAGTGTATCAAGTACCTCAGTGGTATTTTTGTATTTAAATTTTTAGGATTTGAGGTATTTCCCCCCCAAAAAATTCCTACACATGATGGACTTTTTTGGAAGAAACATAGCATAGCACTCACCTGAGATTTCTAATAATAATGAGCTTTGTGGAAAACAAAGAATCATAGAATCACAGAATCAATTATTAAGGAAGAGACTGCTGGACATAGTCTGATAAAATCTCCAACACCCCCAGCTCAATCTGGACTGTTTTATTCATATGCTACTTAAGAACTATGAGAGTGATAACTCAGTCAAAGAATCTATATTTTTAAAACAGTTCTCGAAGCAAGTAAGTATTTTGCTTTTGGTTCTGTAACTCACTAAGTTCAAGGGAGATTTTTTCTTCAAAAAAGGGCTTAATATTATAAAACTTTCTTAACAAAATTTTATAACAAAATCTTGCATCCATACTTCTTTATTATAATGTCTCTTAGAAACTCACATACCTATATCATACATATTTGTTTCCACCAACATTCTGAGCTGCATTTCTAAAAAAAAAATCTAAGCTGCATTTTTAAAAAAAAAAATCTAAGGAGGGGATTGTTATTTATAGAAGTTCAGTAAGGTAGAGCCAGGACTACAAGATACCATTTATCTCAATTCTGTGAATTAGATTACTGATGTTTTTCCTCACCGGTTCCAATAGCATCAATAGAAACCAATCAATCCATCGGAGACTATAACTTAGAGTAACATATCTTATAACTGTTTTTTTCAGCACTAAACTGGAATAGTGTTGGTGTAATCAATGGAACAGCATCAGTTTGCATCAGCAGAGTATCTAGTACATCAATTTTGAGATGCTTTGCAACCTTTCATACTCATGATACTCCCTTTGAACTCAAAGAGGATTTCAGCTTCATAGGGATAGGAATCAGGCCTTGCATTTCAGATTTATATAACTTGGAAGCAGTGGAAACTTTTGGAGAATGAGGATTAAAAGCTTGTGGATTTTGCTAATGAGGGACATTCTCCTTACCCTGTGAGCTGGCAGGTGTTGATGGATCCCCACATATCTTCTACTTTGTGGTATCTTTTCTTATTAGAGAGATGGGTAACAAGATCCAGAAAGGACAGGAGGAAAGAAATGATTCCTCCTTAGATCTGAGCATTAAGACTTTCCACTAAAGATGCCTTCAAAAGCATTCTGACACTACAATAGACCACAACAAGCTCCCAGGTACTGCATGAGATTCACATCAAAGATAAAGCTCCCAGAAACAAAAGTGAGAATAACATTGTTGCAGAAAGGGAAGAAAAGAATTTATACAAAATAGAGAAAGGAAGCATTAAACAAAGGGAAAAGGAGGAGCAAGGGAGAAGGAAAGTTCAGCAATGTTGAGAATTAGACAGCAATCTTAATTACTTCTCTGAAATGATTCTGTATTGAACTCATGGGAGTCCACATGGCACATATTTATTTATATCCCAGAACATCGCATGCAACAAAATGATCTTGTAATCTTAGAGGGATAGAGTTAGCTAATATCCTTTCATTCTCCAAGTGCTTTAAAAAATCTCCAACATTATATGAGGCAAAAGATACTGGCAGCTAGGGAACATTTTTGAGAAGCTGAGTGTCTTGACCAGGGTGAGAGTTTGAACTAGCAGCTATAATCTCCTAGATTCCAGTGATCATCATTCTTGGAGAAACCGGCTGAAACCAACCCAACCCAAACCAAACCATAGTATGTTCTGGCACTCCAATGATGGTGGTATCAAAATGTCTTAGTGATGCAGAGAATGAAAGACTGGTGAGAAAGAAACACATCAGGTCATAAAGACATAGCTTACTCCTAAACTTGACTTGCACAGCTGAAGTACTAGTTACCTGAAGCAGGCACTGGGATGAGGCATACTATTTAATGTCAATGTCTGTTTGGCTATTATTTGGCTACCCCAGCACGCCAAGCAAAATGACCAATGACTAAAATGCAGTGTGCTCTGATTAACCTGGCATACTGCTGCCGTGACCATAGTATATTGTCAGAGCCTTTCTGCTCCCTTCCCTTTCAAGTCGAACAACCCAATTTCATTGCCATTTACAAGCAGAAGGACAGTACCATGCAGCAACTTCCAGTCCCATTTTCACTCATTCTGACATTTTTCTGGCAGCTTTCAATTTTTGATACATTTCAAAACATAGCTTGAAATTATCAGTACTGTTCATTAAAAACAACGTGGCAGTTTTCGCCTACTCAGTACATTCTCAGAACACACTTTTCTTCTATTTTTACTTTAGTAAGCACAATGATCTCATCCAGCTTCAGTATATCTGGGGTCTCTGGGCTCTGCCCTTATTTCAGAAATTTAGCATATCATGGAATGCTTGCTGTATTATTACCTATCCATTTTCAGCAGCAGAACACCCAAACTTGACGCTGTAGATTAAGTTTTGCCACCCATGAAATTCTTCCCGCAGAAGCAGGTGATAAGTTCAAGCTTCTTTGAAATCACCAAAAAAAAAAAAAAAAAAGCTGGACAAGGAAAACCACAAATTGCTGAAGAAAAATGAGCATCAGTTATCCTAATGCCATTCCTGAATTCTCAATTTGGAAGTGGAAGTATCCTAAGATAATGTGTGAGATATGGAGTTGTACAGTTCACCGATGCTTTTGCAATGATCTGAAGGCTTTGGAGTTGCAAAAATATTAATGCTTACCTCCTAACCAGTCTTCATTACACATACACAACTTTCTGCCATAGAGAAAAACAATATTGTTGATTATGAGTATTTCCCATTATGATGTCACCCTATTCTGAATGGAAATAAGATATATAAGATTTATAACATTGTTTAAGTCAATTATTTAAGTGTCAAAGTCCGTGAAGTTTCTGTGATCATAAATTTGTATATGTCCTTTTTTTGTTTCTTTAATTTTCTTCTCTTTGATTCAACTCATCAGTGTTGTAAGAAACTTTGGGAGTTCATCTTTATTAACAAATGAGGCTATGTGAAAAATATTTATTGTCTCTCATTTCAAACAGTCCTCTTTAGTCATAAATGAGAATAAAGGAAGCATGACAAGCAATTTGCTGCATGGTAGATGATATTAATGACCTGCCACACTCATACCTCCTTGTGTGATCTGTAGCTATTATTTTTTTTAAGTGACAGATTGCAACAGAGAATGTTTGGTGTCAGTTGTGTCCTGTTCTCTACTCCCTGTTAATAAGAAATGAGGGAAATAGCTTTATTTTGTGTCAAACCCAGGCACGACCAGCACTACCAGTGTACTTCTCACTGGGCCAGTAGCGAATGCTTAGGGAAAGAACATAAGAAACGAGGAAACCAGTGTCCTCCTATTAAGCTGGAGGTTCCCTTTTTGCTGATAGTGGTAGATGTTCAATCTGTTGATTACAAACATTCCATTCATCATATTTAACTCTGTCATCACTCTGTGAATTCCCTCTGAAACAAGCATGACAGTCCTCTGTAATCATTCAAGAGTCCTAACATATGAAGGCCTTCAAACCCTTGTCGTCAAGATTGATCCACAACTGGCAAAGTTGATGGAAACACTTGAACACCAATTGATGGAAACACTTTAACACCAACTGTGTTTGCTGGAACAATGATGAGTCCTGAGAGGCCTGAAGACATTGGAGGCCAGGCTGAAAGACTGAGTGACAATGTCTGGAGCTGCTGCAACAGCACCCAAGGCTGCAGCTTGGTGTTTGGGCTCTCATGCCGAGCTCATGAGACCTAGGTGCCTTGGGAGAGCAGGCCGTACTGCCAATGCATAGGCGAGTGGGATTTGCTGAGCTTACACTGAGTGTCTGGACTGCATTTCTCTGCCCACTTTGGAGAGTGTCTGGGTTTGAAGGAGACACTTATCTTCCTCATCCCACTCCATTGCAAGATGGAGAGACACCAAATTTATCCATCAAGGTAATTGTAATGGTGCATATATAGGGCTTGGGCATAATGATTTTCCACATTTCCCACAATGGCCTTCAAGCAATGGGTGCCCATACAACAACCAGGGGGTTTCAGACCTTGAAGTGGGAAAAAAATTACCAGAGCATTAGGTATTCCCAGTGATTTCCTGTTCTCCTGGATGAATTTTTTTGGCCAAGTTTACTTTGTGAAAAAAAAGCTGCCTGCCACCACGCAAAAAGAATTTTTGAAATCCTGTGGATTTCAGACTGGTTCCTTAAAATACCTGCCTCCTGATAGACTCTTTTTTGTCTTGAACTATATTCTGCTTGATAGCTTTAACAAGAGCTTTTAAACTGGTGATGGATGAAGAAAAATGCAATGTCATGAGAACTGAAACTCTTAATGTTGGTAGCAATAGGAAGGGATTGCCTCTTAAAGTCTCCATTTGCAGCTCACACATGCTGCATACAGGAGTAATAAATACATGGCAGTCAAGCTCTGTAGCTGTTTTTGGACACTTGTGGGTTGGTTTTTTTTTTTTTTTTTTATCCCACAGCTTAATCGTTCTAATCAGTTCCATGGAAATGTTCAATGTGATATGTTTAACACTGTGAGGGTGGTGGGACTGTTAACGAAAGCAGCAGAGACAATTCGAGATTTTTTCAGAGTGGATGTGATTCCATTACAGTCACTACAGCAACTATCCAGCTATTTGTTCCATAACTTCTTAAATCTCTCGCAGTATTCCACTTCTAAACCTCAGGGTACCAAAAAGCCTCAAATCAAGGCAAAAATTTCGTTAGGCAAAAATAATTTATATAAAAAGTAGAAATGATTCTATTTTTTACATGTCTTAGGACAAAACAAAAAATAGTAGGGATTTTTGTAAAACTTGAATCTGGCCTTTGCATTTTTATGTACATTGCTGATAATAAGGGTTATATTTGTTACTGATTTGTATATGTCAGAATCACTTGGTAGTTTCTTTTTCATCATTCTCCAATGCAGCATCAGTGAATGTGAATGCACTACATGTGTTGCAATGCATTGAAACAAGCAGAACATTCAAAGGTGTATTTCCATTACTGTTTTCACTGTTCTTGATCCACTCTTATTTCTGCTATAAAAGAACTGATAGCTAATTTGAAGGGGGTTAAATGGGCTTTTTGGAGAACAAGCTGATATACACTTAGAGTCTCAGCAGTCTGAGTTTGTTTCATTTTTCTAAGGGAATGGGGGTCCTGTTCCCCTTTGATGTCTGCTATTGAAGTCAACCAACAGGAATAAATAATTGGCACCATCATTTCACAGAGACTCCAAGATTATGGTAAGTCCTGACCTAAATTCACAATAAGCAATTCAGTTAGCAAGCCAATACCAATAATTCCATAAATTTATAATGCATCACCAATAAACTGCAAAACTGTCAAGTTATCATGTTAATAGATTTTGATAAACCCTTACAAAACATTGGAAAAGGGAATCTGCAGAAGGGGTAGTCTATTGGGTTGTGAGTGCTAACCGAAAAGCTCCAGTGCTTACAGCTTGCAGGCTGCTGACACTGCCTTACAGGCACCTTACACTGCTACCTCACCACCCTGTCACACCATCCACTGCAGAAATGACCTGCTGTGACATGATGCCATTGTGGTCACACTCAACCATGCTGATCCCACATTCACCTCCTAGCTGTACCCAGATTTGACATTACTCTTTATAGAGGCAGGACCCTGAGATCTCTAGACTGGTAAGTCAGAGTTGAAAGACTACAGTCCCATACCACAGGAAAAAGAAGATATTAAACTGGTAAAAAATGGAACAATGCAGCTGAGGTATTGCTTCATTTTGCATTAGAATTCACCCTGTGTATTTTTGATTGATACCACCCTAAGTGATAAACTAAATGTTGATAATTGAGATAGCTACCACAAAAAAGGTACATAAATGAGTCTAGGAGCTGAAGAAGGTCTGTATCCATATGGAGACCGTAATCTGTAACAGAAAAGGTTTGGAGCTCTGTTATAGGATGTTGGATATTTTGATTTTAAGATATATTCAGTGAAAAGTTATTTCTTCTCTTTGGAGAGCAGATTTATGAAAAAAAGCCTGTGTAGTATACAGATATGCAGCAAATAAAAGCACATCCTTAATCATTATGCATGCACCTACAGGGCTCAGCCCAAGAGACATCTGCATAAAATTGCCCAGATTCTTTCAGATGAGCGATAGGCACAAAGCAGGGGATACATCTATGAAGTATATTAAGCTAGACTGTTATATATGGAAGGGTCTTACAGTTCAGCTAATGTTACACTTGAGGCTGTTGTGCAAAATATGCCAGCACAATTAATGTCAACACCAGATAACCAGTCACTGTAAACACCCTTGGAGGGATTTCTTATATCTTTTAGTAGAAATCCATTCAAGACATAATGTTTCCAAATGTATCCCTGAAAATCAGAGGTCAATTCAATAACCTACAAACCAGCAGGCAAATTCCATCTCCCGTTAAAGGCAAGTGTTATCTCCTTTGACAAGACCGGGCTAGTGGGAAATGAATAAATGGATGTCTTTTTTTCATAGAACAGCCTCTATATTAAGTACTCAGACCATTCTTTATGCTTGTGTTTGGCCATTGCTAGGCTGGACCATACTATAAACAGCAAGGCAAGTCCATTTTACACAACAGAATTTCATTTGTCCCCTCCAGGCTTCATGCCATCCTGGTAAACCTACCGACTCCATTGCCTTGCTAATACTTCTGCCTGTGCAGGACTGCATCTATGCTGCTTTACATAGATTTATTCTCATTATTAATGAATTAACTGCTGTACAGTAGTATTCAGAGGACTAGGTGAAGACAGAGACTTACATAGTAGGCTCTTTGAATAGAAAGCATGTTTCCAGTGTTTCCAGAAGGCATGTTTACTGTTTTGAAAGGTGATTGGTAAGGAGAGCAGCAGAAGTGGAGACTTACCTTAGACAGCAAGTGAAAGGCAGAACCAAGGACAGGATTTAGCTCGTTGAAGCTCTCCTCATTGGGCACATGCTGAATAGCATGTCTTGCTGTAGATATAGCACTGTTTTCTCCTTTTATGGATCACATTGTGAAAATCTCATTTTCTGGAAAGAAATCTGTATGGGAGGCCTATTGGAGGCTTCTCAGCCCTTTATAAATGTTGTTGCATCTAAATAATTGGTCAGTCATAGCTAGATTTGAGTCTATGTCCCTTTTTTTCTAGACATTGACACCAAAAGGTTTCTTCATTATAGTATTCCTTCCAGCCAGGTAAAAGCAGAGCAGAAAAGTAATTTCTTTTTGGCTTATCAGGTTGCACTGAATTTTACCACAGACCGATTCCCTACATGCCCCAGAGTGCATTGCATTTCTCAGCAGCATTTTTTCGTGCAGCTCTGTTAAAGAACTGATTGTCCTCAAGCTGGTGGGCTACTATTGATGTTGTTTGTATTATGACAACCTTTACATTTTCATTTACTTTACAGTCCCACTTAAATAAGTTAGTAAGAGCTATTCTAGAAACACACACTTGCCCCAACCCCACACTAGATGGTCAATAAAGATTATCTGCTGTGGCAAGGCAAACAAAGGAACCTGATCTAAACCCATTAAAGTTATCAAAAATTCTTGTTTTCCCTGTCCATTTCTTTTCAGTATCCAAGACTCTGTTTCATGTAGCCATGATCTAACCAACTTTTGCTCACCATGTAGTAACTGCAAGACGATGGTGATTACAACCCACCTCCCAAAACAATGAAGGGTCTAGAAACTCTGCACTTTCTTTTTCTTCCATTGTTTGCTCCTGTAACCCCCATTTCATTGCAAGATGGAGGCAATTCCAGTCTCCGTCAACAACTGCAACCTGTTTGAATTCTAAGAAACTCAAAGAGGCATAAGTTTATGGTAAAAGTTATCTTTGTTCTTGGTTCATGAAAAAGGCAGTTGAGAATTCAGCAAATTTTGGATTGACGTTAATTGCTAAAAAATAGCAGAAAAATGTTTTGGTTTTTTTTCTGAATAGAGCAGCACTTTAAAAAAAAAATCACAGTTCATATAAGGTGAACTCTCTTTTAGAGCTTTCCTTCCATAATATAAGTCTGTGTTAGAAACTTAGAGAACCGCCTTAGATGGGACTAAGGTAAAATATGTCTAAGCCATGCAGTAAGGTATGCTGAAGGTGTGCATCTTTTAATTGTCTTATGAAGCATTTTCATTTTTCATGGTTTTAAAAATCATTTAGGAACTGTCTTTGCATATAATTGATAATTAAATACTTCTTTAATGTTTAAGTCTCTAAACAATGTGTCTCCTGACCTCTGACAGCCACTCAGAAGATTTAATCTCTGAAAGAATATCTTAAGATGTGTGCTACCTGCTTTACAAGAGTCAGCTTGAATAGTAATTTTCTAACCAGTATCTTTTATTTTACAGCAACATTGAGAGATTAGGAAATGATCTGCTGTAATTAAAAAAAAATGTAGAAAACTGCGAGTGGCTCTTTAATTCTTATCTTTTGAGATAGTGTCATAGATAGATATCATCTAAATTAGCTTTGACACAATCGGCAACATTCCCCTTTTCACTGAGGAATCACTTCAGCTCCCGTATAGCAGGAAGTTGTGAGGAGCAGAGCTGACAAGGACCTGACAGGTCCACTTTGTGACAAACTTTCAAATTTGTTCTTATTCTGCCATGGAACAGAAAAAAAAGTTGTTTGTTTGTTTTGTTGTTTTATGAAATTGTATCAAAATATCCAAGTCTGAATCAAATAGATGCTTCAGCCTGGATCTCCCTCCCACTCACCTGAAGTATGCATCATGCTCACCTACAATATGATGCCCTCCTGTGCAAAGCTGCCATCAGTGGATGTGGTCCAGCAGAAGTCAATACTGCAGAGAGGCACAGGGATTCTTGGGATCAGCTTTAAGATCAATGCTCTTAAAATCTTGTACCTGCGTACAGTACAGTATGGTGCTATTGTATGGAAAAATTCATCAACTGAAGAATTGATTGAAGCTGGTTAATGGCAGAAGACTCTGCTTGGCTATTTTAGAAGTGGATGATCAGAGACAGCGGTGCTACCATGGTAGGTCGCACTGGACTGGAAATATGATTTTCAGTTTGTCATTTCTTTAGCCAGCTTCACAACCTTCAGAAATTACAGCAAGAAAACAGAGAAAACTTTTTCAGGTTTAAGAAAATACCAAAATTCTTCCCCCCCCAACTCAATAATAACAGTGACATGAAATGTATTATCCTGTTCCTGGGATTCTGCACTCTTTTACTCATCATGTTTCTTCTACACCCATTTTTATCATTTAGATAAAACTTGATTGGATCTAATTTACAAAGTGCCATTGAACTGTAAGTCAGTCAATGGTTTATTACTCAATGGAAAACCTACTGAAAAGAAATGAAAATGTGGTAAATAAAAGACCTCTCTTCATGCCACTGAAGTGAATATTAAGGCTAAATGCCTGTTTACCAGTTGATTCCACAGTGTTATTATCTTGGCACTAGAGTAAGTGTGTGAAACAACATTTGTTTATTTAGGGTTTATGCAGCAGATATTTTACTTTATTATTTTTTTACCTTATGAGCCACATCTTGTTTATCCTCATAACTGAGTGTGTTCTAGGTGGTGTCTTTACAGCCCATGCACTACTCATGATCAGTGAATGATGGAGCATTTTATCCAGCCCTTCATGAGGTAATGATAAGGGTAATTGGCACTCCAGACTTCAGGCAGTTAAGAAGCAAGTGGGTGATGGAAAACAGCTATTCACTGAATCACAGCTTGCCATCCAAACCCAAAAAGGACTTCTGTAAATTTTAACTGACAAACTTAAATATTTCCAATTAACATATTTTTGTCTTTAAAACTAAATTATCTTCTTTTGTCTGATTTTCTTTTTGCTTATTCTACCATACATATAATTTGTTGGTACAGTCCTCCCAGCTGTAAATCAAAACAGCTCACTCTACTTCAGCGGGGCTCTAGTGGACCTGCTACAAGATCTTTGTTTTTCTTTTACATTTGTCATTTCTAAAATTCAAATAAAGCACCCAAGGAGTGTAGCCGAGACTCCAATCCATTCTGTCATGGACACCAGGCCACCTAGGATTAATGCCATGAAAGGAAACCTTCTGTCATGTTTTCCATAATGCCTCTGATGGAATTGTTCATATTCTTTTTCAGTTTGTCAAGACAAATACCACTGCTGATCAATATAGTAGGTACCACAACTCTGGTAATTCTGTGAACCTTATATTCACTCTAATTCCAATTATATGCTTCTTCAGCATTAGGTCACAGTGGGATGGAAGTAGATTTTCATTTGACTACATTAGAGACAATCTTAAATCTCCTGTTAGTTTGGATCGTGTTTCCTGACCAATTCTAATTCTTTTGTTTGGTTTTACGCAGTTAGCCCCCCAGAGAAAAAAAATAATTAAACCTATTTGAATAATTTAAAGGGTAATTTATTAATATAAAAGACTCAACAGCAGTGTGTAGCACTACTGAGAATGGCAAGCACTGAAGGAAAATACTTCAGAGCTTTTATGATTTTTTCTGAGTCTTTATATTACGAATTGACATCAGACTAAGGTGAAAGAAAGAAAAAACATGTTTTTTAAGCTGTTGTATGGACTCTGCCTTCTTGTTCCTTTCATCCCTGAAACAGATGGGGAAGAGTAAAGAATAAAGCTGTTCTGAAGGAGCATATGAATCAGCTAGATATGCATGCATATTTATTTTAAGCATACAGATACTTTCATAGTCCTCAGCCAAAACTGCAGATAATTAGGGTTGGCATGAAAGGAGGTTAAAAAAGCCCTTAAGCATAGTTTTGAATTTTAAAAATATTTTTTAATTTTTTTTTATTGCAAGTTTTTTTTTTCTTCATATTTTCACTGAAATTTTTATGGAAATTACTGAAATAATTATTTTTTGTTTTCAAAGCAGATATATTTATTTACGATTGGTTCAAATAGTGTTTCTGAAATAGAACAATATTTCGGTAATACTGAAATTTACTGTACAAATGGATTCATTGATATAAAATTGTGAGGATTAATGGGAAAAAAGAAATGGAAAATTAACCATTTTAATAAGTTCCCCACACTCTCCTTCTGATATTTTTCTAAGTAGAATGTTTAAATTCAGTATTTTGAAATGACTTTGCATTTTAAAAATATATACTTTTTTTTTTTTTTTACCATCACATTTTTGGTGCTAGACAGGTACTTTAATTATTCCCTTACCTGGAACTTGGGGAGTAACTTTCCAACTGTTTATATTTTAGAGGGGGTATACAAATTTCTGAGTTACCTAGCTGACAGCAGTTATTGCTTATGAAGCCAATTATTGTTTTAGGATCATGGTAACACCTATAGTCATGGTTATCTGTGGACTATCTGCTTCAGTTCATTTGGGTTTTTCTCACTGCTCTTTGACCGGGATCAAACTCCTTCACTGAAAAAAATGCACCAAATGGAGATATTTTTTTAATATCTGGTTTGCTAGTAAAACCCCCTGAGATTGTCCAGTTCTACAGAAATCCCCAAATTCCTCCTTATCATCTGAAAGATGTACTCAGCTTTGATTAAAGCAATCCCTGCTTTCATTGACTGTATTGCTCTGCCCCAGTGAACCTTTTTAGTGACAATGGGAAGGCAGCAGGTTTCTGGGAAGTCTCTCGGACTTTGAGATTTGGCCTTGGTGCAAGCAGAAGGGTTAGAAGAGAAAAGCACCAAGCACTAGAAGGTTGAAAAGGCCAAAACCTTGTAAGACAGGTGGAAAGGGCTGGTGTTTGGGCACATATGCCTCTGCATGGACGGTTGCTGAAACTGGGCTATGCGGACAGGAAGAGTGGGACATCGTGAGTGAGAGCATATACACTTCAAACCAGCCATCAGTTTGTTATTTTTACCTAGTTGTTCACTGTTTGGATTTTTGAGTCAGAATTAATGATATGACTATGGGCTGTGTCCTCAGGGAGTAGGCATGGGGCCTCCTGGGACCCAGGAGACTCGAGTATAGTGAGGACCAGCCTGCTGGAACGGGAGCCTCCACCAGGAATGAACATTATTCACATCTAGCTCCAGGAATGAACATTATTCATATCTAGCTCAGACAGTGATTTTTCCAGTCCTCAGCTAGTCTTTTCTATAATCACCAATTAATGCCTGTCACGCACACTTCACAGGCAGTTGATGAGGACTGAGGTTCTGGCAGGTTGGCGATTGGACTCGGGCTCTGCAGCTAATAACTGTGATATTCAGAGCAGAACTGATGTCTCACCCTTGGAGCAGGCGCTTTCCTCCACATAACCTGATCACTCAGGAACCTTGGGATGGGATTTCTCTCAGTGCAAGCATCTAAATAAGCCAGAAAACCTCTAGAAAGACTCCTGTACACAGAACAATGTCGTTCATCACAGAGCACGTTAACTGGCTTATTTCAATTTTTGCAGTATTCCCAAACCAACAATTTGCTGGATTCTTTTTTTTCTCTTTTCTCTGCAGGTGATTCTCCCAGTATAGTCTCAAGCTGAATATAAACTCTGCTTTTTATAGGTTACAGTTTCTAGGTTTTTATTCATGAGTTTGAATTTAAGTACATGAGCAACTTCATTGAAGTTTGCAGAATGGCATTAAACATATGTTTCATTAGATTATTGAATCTGGACTCTCACTTCATCACTACTGAAGAAAATAGTATCTACACAGAGTCATGACTAACCAGATCTATTTGCTAAGAGTTCTCCTTCAAGGCAGAGGTTAGACCAGAGGTGCTCCCAAGGTCATCCCCAGCCAACACTATGGTTCTGTGAAGTAGTAGGTGAAAATATCTGCACAGAAAGTTTGATGGAATTTATGATTCACACAGCTGAACCTGAAACCAAGATCATTCATGGTACATGATAGCCCCTCTTGGATGAGATGCCACGAATAGTAGACTAATGAATATTATTTAAATAAACTTAACATACGTACATGTCTACATTAGTGATTGATTCAAATTTTGGATAATGTTTGGAGATGCTAGGGTGTGTCTATGTGACAGAATTAAATTATCTTAGTAGGGCTTACATTACCTCTCATGTCTGGAGCCTCAATAACTGACTCCAGCACATGACCAGTGATATGTAACAAAAATGTTCTTGCTTAAACCAGCAGAGCCAGTAAGTGGATGAACATTTGGTGAACATCTACATGGCCTGAATGAGGTTGATAAAGGAGATCCTGAGCTGGCATAAACCAGGGCTGAGAAGTGTCCCTGTTTTCTGCAGCTTCAAAACACTGGCACAGTGTGAATCTGCTATAAAGACAGATGAACTATAAATGGAAAAAGAAAGATACAACTCAGAATATTTATTCTTACAGCTGCTCAAATACTGCCAATGATGTTATTTGTGTGATACTATGAATGTTAAGACACCAGCTGTAACATTGTGCCCAATTTTAAGCACAGCTCTTTGACAAAGGTATGAACCATTTGAAGAATATCCAGAGTTCAACAAGAGTGATGTAAGACCCTAGAAGCATGACCTGCAAGAAAGGTCTGAGAACACAGCTTATAAATATGCTATGAAGTTATTGGGATTGCTTGATTTAAAAGAGAGAAAGTGAGAGAGAAAGAGAGAGAGAAAGAGAGAAAAAGAGAAAGAGAGAAAGAGAGAAAGAAAGAAAGAAAAAGAAAAATTTGGATAAGGAGATCATGATAGTGGTCTTCAAACATATAAAAAGTTGTTGAAAAAAAAGAAGTGAATAATCTTTCCTTCATGTCCATTGTGGATAGTACAAAAAGTAATGGCCTTTTTAATAGTGGCAAGGGAAATTTAACTTAGACATTAAAAAAACCACTTCCTAACAGTAAGGATAATTAGGTACTGGAATAGATTGCCTGGGGAGGCTGCGGAAACTCTATCATCATTAAAGCCTTTAAAGAGCAAGCTGGACAAACACACATTTGGAATAACAAAGATCTAGTTGATCTATGGAGGGCAAAAGATGAACAATATGATTGACTGAAGGCCTTTATAGATCTGTTTTCTGCTATTCAGTGATAATTGCTTAGCAGTATGGGGGATAATATATACCTGTCAAACACAAATCAGATAGACCTGACAGAACCAAGAAAATCGCATTTCATTTTTGGATAGAAAAATATGAAAATAAATCACATAGTGTGGAAGACCAGTCACATTTGAATAACAAATTTTCCAAATTTAAAGTTAAAAGTTCTTACACTGTGATGACAGATACATCAGAAGATTATATTTAAAAAATAAATGGACAATTGCAAGGTTAGGAAAAAGCGTGTCAACCCCTTTGGTAATTTTAAACATAATTTTATTTGGCAACAATAAGAGGAATCAAGCAGATTACAGAATCTGTTTATGTTCAGGATTGCAGAGGCAGCAAATGAAAGTCTGTTCCTTCATACGATACTTCATTTGCATTATTCCAGTTTTCCAGAACTAGAACTGAGATCAGACTTCATTTCCTGATCCTTTATCCACATCATATCCAAGTTCAGTTAAATCTTTTTCAAGAGGTTCCTGAGTACTTCAACCCAGGGGCAGGAAATAGCCTTCTAACTCAGTGACTTACATGGAAGTGGAGATAGATAAAGATGTACAGTTATTTCTTTGGTCTTGCCTGGGTAACTATCTCACCACTCTTGAAGTACAAGCCTCCTGTAATCATTAGGGCATGGTTAATGAAAACAGCTCATTATTGTCTTGGAGATACTGTCCTCTAACGATGCCCTTTGGATTGAAATGTATGCAAATGAAGATTATTTAATTTAGAACTTTTACTACATGGACCTTGTAAATATGAAAATTTAATTACTAAGTGCAATATTGATCATGAGGAGCTCTAGCTCTCCTCTTTATCATACCAAGCAAATAAGAAAATATTCCTTTTGAAGTAGATGCTTATTTCACAGATGCTTCTGTCCAGCATTTTCACAAACCTGTACAGGTATACACCAGACCAAATATGCACAGATTTATCCCCTTATCCTGGAGAGCATTATATTAACATCCTTCACACTTTGATAAGGGTCCAGCATTTCTTGGCTTCTGTAAGACAATTTGCACATCAATCAAGAAGGAAGTAAATTGCTGGGAGAAAAAGTATGGTATAACAAAACTACTGTCTGAAAGCGTGAGAACAATGAAGTCCTTTCATAAGTAAATGGTGCATATCTCATGATGTGTTCTTGGGAGGGGATCATCTGAGGCAGGCCCTTACACAGAAGAAATGTTTCAGACAGGAATATTGTCCTGCCCATACAGAGGAGAATTTGAGCTGTTGGAATAATTGATCGTTTATTGCTTCTGCAGTTCTGATAAATAAATGCAGAAATGTAGAAACTGATTTGGGTGGATCAAACTTTTTTGTGTGTTGGGGAATCTTGGATGAACAGAAAAGGTGAAAAAAAACCCCGAATAGTAAACTACTTTTTTATTTTTAGACACAGGGTTTAGTAAAATAGAAAGGTCTCTTGGCATATAAAGCCACTTTAATACTGAAAAATCTCCAAGTTTGATTCCTAGAATAATCAAACCCAGAATTTTTTGAGATTTCAGAACTTCTTCTGCTTTTGCTTTTACATTTAGAATCAATATAAATTAATAGAAAATTTTTCTATCACCAGTTTTTCAGCTGCCTCATCAGTGTGGTCTCCTCTTTCGCTCCTGATCCTAAGCATAGAATATAAATGGATAGGAAAGGACAGGAAATGTTTATATTATCACAGCAAGATTTGTTGGCAAATGTAATATATTTTATTAGATCTGTTGATGTAATTGGGGAAAAAACAAACAGACAAGTTTTCAAGCATATAAGACCTTCTTCAGGTCTGAAACAGAATTGGTCAATGTAAAAATAAAGTACTATTACTGAGATTATTACGTGCTAGTAATATATGTTCTACCTTCAAAATTTCCCTTGCTTATATCCTTAGATTATCACAACTACAGTATGACTGCTACTACATAATATTTTCAGTTGGAAAACACAGGAATCCTTGGGATCCCTGAGATCCTCTGTTTTGGAAGGATCCCGAAATTCCTGGAAAGACTCATGCTGACTTTAACGTCATTTGAATTGCACCCCTATTAAAAACCAGGGAGTTTCATTCAACCTCCTATACCTGATCTGTAGCCAGAAAACAGCCAAATGTTCAAAATCTCTTCCACCTTCAGACGCTTTCCCAAGTCATCTCGCCTATGGGCACATTTCACCATTGCTAATCTGGGCTGTCCTTTGAGCAGCACCTAAGGAAAGTATGCAAAATCCTATTTGCAGCAGGAGCAGCCCCAAGACAAGTGCTGTGTCTGTCTGAGGCACATCCCCTACCAGTGTGGTTCTCCTCAGGTATCTGTATTCTTCTGTGGCCTTTTTTGAGATACAGGAGGAACCTGTCCATGGAAATCTGTGCCTACTCTTCACCCTAAGCCTGCTAACAGGACTGCTTCCTTGGTGGAGCTGCTTTGTTAAGCAAATGGAAATAGTAACTGTGGTCTCTGTTAACAATGCAGAAGTCTATGGGGTCAAAGCCTCTTTTGATGAGTACTTTGGCTGGATGCCATGTGGGAAGGAACAGTCTTTCAGTGCTTGTTCTGTGCTTGGACAGAAGCTAGCACAATCCTGGGCATGACTGAGCTTCTAGGGTCTGCAAAAAGTGACAAAGATTGTAACCTCCCCTCCATCTCTCCCTTGGTCACTTTTGTATGGGTGCCTTTCCCCATGAGCAAAGAGTATCTGCAGTCAGCATATTACTAAGTTTAAGAATAGAATTGTTTATTTGCTACTGCTCACAGGAGGTGGGTAAGACTTGTGCTATGAGTCTAAGCATGAACAAGTTCATCACCCTGTTGAGCCACTTGGGCTGTCTTTTCTGTCCAGGCAATCATGAGAATGGTGAGGAAAGGCAGATCTCCATCACTCCTATGAGTGGGCTGTTTGTCAATTGAAGAACATCTTCTGATTCTTAGCTTTCTCCCTTTTCCTTTAGGAGTTTCAGCTTTTCTTGTCAGTATTTTTCCTCTTGAATCCTTGAGCTCCTAATTATCACCATCTCAACCATTACAATTTTGTCTGTGTTTTTGCTTTTCTTATCTTGCATGACTTCAGCTCATGGACTTTCCCACACCTTAGCAACAATTTTCTCAGTGAAACTTAGCCAAGGTCACACAGCTCTGTTGAACCAAACTAGGCCTTGGGTTTCAGACAGCTGGTCCCCAGGGCTGAACGTTGCAAGGTGACAGTGTGTCCACCTTGCGCAGCAGCAGAGGAATATATTCCACGGCTGTGTGCATTGCTCTGAACTCAAAAGACAAGAATGTTTTTGTTTGTCTCTTCAGATGCTCTTTGCTTAGATGTTGAAGCAGCCAGAAAACAAAAGGACTTTTCATAAAAGCTTCCAAACATCATCTCTTTCCCTTATTTCTCCAGTCACTGCAAAAAGATTCTTAAAGGGGAAAACACAAAGATAACTCTGTAACGACTCACATTTATCTAATGATTTCAATCTCTGAAGGCACTTTAAGAAATGTCATAGCCACACATATCCATGTTGTGGGTTGTCCTTCAGTTTATATTACAAATGTCAGACATGATCCAGGTATTAATCAATATAATTACTACAGCATTTAATTATTCTTCCATGCTCAGCCTCGCTATTCATTTACATCTGGAAAATAATAGCAAAGTATGTGCCAATTTTGGTTTTTTTTTTCTTTTTTCTGCTAACTGAAGATAACCTTTTCTAGGAGAGGAGAAATCCCATGATTGTAGCTGTGTTATATAAGAGGCCTGGCAGTTTTTCCCCTGCAATTCTTGTGCTTTATTACCAGCAGTATGAGGAGGATGACCCTTGCACAGACTATTTTGGGTTAATATATTACTGTTTATTCTGCTTAAATCAGCCAGTTGATATTCTGCCATTTGGCATGGACCTGGACACCTGGAGCAATCCTACTCCTTTATCGTCCAGGGAGTGCTGTCTTCAGGACCAAACATCAGCGTGGCCTCAGGGTTATGAACGAGTGCCTCTGTGGGTGATTCACAGCCTGCAAAAGGTAATGCTGTCCTGACTTTTCATAGCTGGATCCTTCAAGATCTACTTTCAGCTCTCTGCCGCTTCCCTGAGCATCTTCCCATTGTAGCTGTTTCCTTGAGATTTGGTGTGAGAGGATGTATCTTACGTCCACACAGGGCCCTGTAAAGATGGAAAATGACAGCAATGCTAAACTGTTTTGGAGTGAAAGCATTATACACTCTTTTTGGAGTGAAAGCATTATACAATTGCCACTTTAGCCCTATAACAGACCTTTTACACACAATCGTCATTCTCCTGAAGTCCCTTTACATCATTCATATCCCACAACCAAATCTCTTTCAGGAGTTCCCGGTTGCTATTTCTGGGTCAGAGTGGATGCACCATAATCTGCTGCTATGAAACCTCCGAAGTTCAGATGCATGTGGATTGAAGTCTTCCTTTCTTTGATTCTGGCTTAGTATTAATATAAAGATGTTATATATAAGATATATAGATATAAAGCTCATCATTGATATAAAGATCCAGGATGCTTCATAAGGCCATTTTCACTACCCTGTTAGGACAGTAATAGCTCATTGGGTCACTAAGCTTATTTGTACCCATGCTGATACCAGCAGCTCCGATCACACTGCTGTGTGCCATGATAGAGCTCACAGGCTCATCACCTAAGGATGAAACACTTTTCTCAGATCTCTGCTGAGCCCATCATCTGTGTTTATGGATAAATACTTTGTAACACAGCTCACACATGACAAATTTGTTGCTACATGACTAAGGAGATTGGGAAATAATGTGATTGATATACCTCACTTTGGACAAGCAAATTTTTTCTCTGCTGGCCTTTTAGATCTGCTGGGGTTTTAAAGTTTTATTTCTTTGTTATAATTCTGGCCCTTACATTTTAAAGATGTAGGCTGGTATACATGTATGATTGATGAACAAAAATCCTAATACAATAACGGTTCACAAAACAGCAGACAAGAGAATACATTTGGCAAAGATCAAGCCATCTCCCAGATGTGAATGTCTTTAAAATGAAACTTTACACAGGAATGAATGAAAACATGCAATTAAAATTGAAATTAGGAGAACTGCATAAAGAGCCTTGCTCGGGAAACAATCAAGAAATAAAATAATTCCATTCCCAAGAATGTTCTGAGGAAGTGAGTGACAACCAATAAGAGACCAAATACTTCAATATCAGTTTGCCTGCTTTCCTTTGAGGAAGTGCTGCTCTTTGTGATCCATTCATTTCACAGAATGGTACTTGGTAATTTGTTCAGAGAACATTTTTGAAGGAGTGTATCCAACATTTCCAATTACATCTTGAAGGCTTGGCACAAAAAGAGAAGAGATGAGAAAGATCTTAAAAACAGGGAAATGAACAAACACTTCAGGCTGCTTTTTTTTCCCCTCTCATTTGAATTCTGAATAATCTGATCTGCTGGAGGTATTAAGAGGCCTTATTTAGTAGCTATGATCATCAGATAACAGGTTCTGAAAAAAAAAAACCAAACCAGGAATGAGAATCCACTGTTTGGTACCTAGTATCTAAATGAGCTTTCAGATGCATGTGTATCTCAGCTGAACAGAATAGTTTTAAGCAAGTGATAAGAGTGGGCAGGAAAGACATTCACTGCTATCGCAATCAAGCACTTCACAAGTAATTAATTAGATAAAACCATAATGCACCATAGGCAAATACTGAAGTTAAATAAGTATTCACATGCTGTTCGTTCAGACACAATGCTGAGTATTGTATCCTGTTATGCTGTCATTCAAGTCCCTTGTATTCTATGTAATTGATTCCTGGATTTCACTAGCCCATGCAATATACTGTGAAAGGGAAAATATATTTGTAGGTTATCTAATCTAGGAGAGGAGAAGAAGAGGGACGACATGAGAGAAGTCTTCAAATATGTAAGACACAGCTCCCAGAGAGGAAGGAATAATTTTTTTTCTATGGCTCCTGTAGAAAAAGACATACTGAGTTTAAATTTCAGCAAGGGAGATTTGGTTTAGATATCCGGGAAACAACTTTGTAAGAGAAAGGAGGCTGACTTGTCGGAGTTGTTTAGTCTATGATACTCTGGAGTCTCCATCTGTGTAAAGTCCTTGCCAGGAATAGTTTAAGATTAGCCCATCCTGCCACGGGACAAGAGGGAGGACTAGACAATTCCCAAAGGACTCTGCCAATGTATTTTCTCCTCTAAATTTTCTCCGGTGCAACATTTTACACTTCCCCTGTAGTCTCTGTCACCTCATTCCAGCAGGATATTATTGAAGTGATACAAAATGTGCAACGGAAGCAGAAGAATATGTCTTCTCCCCTCAGATCACCTCTGGGTGAATAACATCTTCTGGCATTGCATGTATGAATTTGAGGTGAGCCTCAGTTCCCATGTGTGATATGCAGTTATAGCGAACACATGGGGACTGCGGCGGAATGTAAGAGTCTCTCAGTCTCGACTATCCACGAGAACTGAACCTCACATTTACCTTTCAGTGGCATGTTGCTCAAATGATAAGCTTTACAAAGTTCTAAAAGAATCTTATTTTTAAGAGCTGCACTAAAAGCTCCTTTTTGAAGCATGCATTAAACAAAGCTCTCAGCAAGAAGGTATATCTGAATGAGTACTGTGAAACCTGCAATCTGAAGAAGCCTCAATACAAATCAAATCCTTCCTGGCATGGTTTTCTGCACTGGCATCTGTTTATTCTCTCTGGGAGGTCTTCTCTTCAGCACTCCGTGACTGGAATGTAAAAATGGAAGGAATTTTATTTTCTGAAGTGAAAGAAGTTTTGCTGGAAAGTTTTCTCTGGAATATTTTTTTTAAGTCTTTAAAGGCTTTTTTTTTCTCTTCTTCTTTTTCTTCCCCCCTTGGAAGCCTCTCTTCTCTTGACAGCCTCAGTCTTAAAGAATTGTGACAGCACTTTGTGGAACTTTGAGTATCCTGCATTTTCCTTTCATCGTTGTTGCCAGGGATTCCCACCTAGATCATTTCTTCTGTGTTTTTTGTTATGCCAGGATTCCCATAGTAGATATGGTAAGCAAACAACAGAGAAGACTTTGTTGAACCATGGGAAATATAAACCCACAGGGAAGACTGGGAGGATGAGAGCTCAAAGCAATGAAACATTGCTGCACGTTGAATGCTATAGGGTGAAGAAGATGTCACAGGGGCTATGTGTCTGGAAGCGTTGGATCTGTATCAGTGCAACACTCTGCCTTAACAAATTAAGACCTGGCTAATACATCTTACTGGTGCATGAAGACCAAGTTAGCTAATTCTCAAGGAATTTTTCTGTGCAACTTAAACAGCAGATTATGTTGGTGTTTGCCATGGGGTGCTGCCCAACCTACAAGGTAGACCTTGCCTATATTTTCTCAAGGTCATGGCAGATAATGTTCAAAACCCTCAACTTTTGAAATAACATTTTGGGAATAAAATTTTTGAAGTTCAGAGTATACTTTTTTTAAAAAAAGAATTCTTTAATAGAGAATGTTGACAAAAATTACTCCCAAAATTTTTTCTCATGAGCACAGGTACAGTTTTACCAAACTCTCTTATTGACTGCCATCAAATCCTGACAAAAGCTACAAAGAAACCATTGCTGTAATACCATGTCAACATTGGCTGTGTTCAGAGCTGTTTAACAGAGGTCTCACAGACAGTGTAATAATTTTGTAATCAGAAAGCATTTGCACTTGGCCATGTATTTCCTGCAGGCAGCTGCTTGGTCCCTGACAATTGAGTCACCCATGCAGATTCCAGGCTGCTGTAAGAAAGTCACTAGTTATCTAGAGCTATTTCCAAAAATAACAATAATGAACACATGTACAATAGTTCTCACTAGGGACTCTCTGTCAGTTTGCGTTTTGCATGCTCCTGAAATGTGAATATTAAATAGCAATAAACATGCCCCTGCCGAGAACTTGTGCCTTGTATATAAATATTGCTGTATAAACCTCAGGTCAGCAATTTCCTTTTTATTCTCTCTTCGATTAAAAGTGCTATAAAATCACCAGGCTGGAGAGTCTCCTGTGCAAAGGCTATGCTGGTTACTGACTTTGTGGAACAGTGTGGTTTTTCAGGGGCTAATAAGGCTGAACCTCCCTGTGTATCACTTATGTACATCTACACTCTTGGCAACAGTCTTTTGTTCTGCCACATTTCATTTACTCCAGTGTTGGTCCAGATGACACTAATGATGTTGAAAGTCAGGAGGATGCTGTTAATAAATGCGGTCCAGAGGCCTGGTATGTATGTGACCTTTATCTTTCAAATGACCTGAGTAAATTCAGTCCAGTCAATACACCTAGATAGATTGCTGTGTTTCCAGGGCTATGAAATTAGGTTAGAAAATTCCAGGACAAGAAAAATTTATGGGATTGCCTGTATGAAACTGGCCATTGCTGCAATTTGTCTGTAAGGACTCACTGATGTGATACCTGGATCCATCACACTGAAACATGAATGGATGAGGATTTAGCTGTCTGCTGAAGGTTATTAATAATCTTAGGTGTGTATCATTCTCTGGGTGTCCTGGGCTTTATCTTACTGTGGTTACCCAGATTTTCATTAAAACAGAATATGGACGGATATAAGCCTAGGAAGATCTCTGTCCTATTGGAGTTGCAGATGGATGCCATGCATGATGTCTGAAGGCATCTAAAACCGTACTGTGAGATTACATGAGTTTCAGCTGAATCCCATTTGAAACAGCTTCTGACACCTCAAGTCACCACAGAAAAACATATTTGGTCTTGAAAAAAGCTTGGAAAGGAGCATACACATTGACCCTGTGGAAACATGCTGAAGAGAAAGTCATAAACGCCTTCCACTTCATGCTCATAATTGCCCAGAAGACATCGGTGCTTTTCACAGGTGTTGTTCAAAACTGTTCTCTGAAGATGACTTCTGTTATCTTAAAGTTTCACCTGGACTCTAGCAAATAAATTAGAGATAGAGGTGATTTTGTTAAAAAATAGGTATCTTTTCAGTGGTTCCATTTCAGAAGCAATATTGATTAGATTCCTTGAATAACTATCAGAAAATAAGAACAGAAGAATGGCTGTTCTCAGACCAAGAGTACTGCTAGCCTAATACAATGCCCCCCAAATGGTCAATATTTTGGATGCATAGGGAAAAACCAGTACAGGCTGCGCAGTGTAATGTGATTCTTTCCCTCGTTATGTAGCCTCTGTGTTTTATCCTGCTCCCCATCTCCTGGTGAACAGTGGTTTAGAGATTTTCTGGGATAACTATTAGATTCAAAGCTTGATAGCTGCTCATAGACTTGACTTCATGGTTGGTAACTTGTTTAAGACAATAACTAAATAACAAGAAAAAATAAATTCATTAATATATGATTGAATTTGGAATATGATCAGGTTTTCTGATAAGATAGGGTGATGATGTCATTTTTGATGTTGTTCATGTTTAAATGGTGCCACGTTTACTTTCTGGGAACACTTGGGCAGCAGAGCATAGCTGGAGAAAAATGCTCATGAATAGCAAATACTAAGCTCAAATGCTTGAATATTCCCTGAAGACAAGCTCCAGGTTGTCTATTCCATTTTGTCATTTGCAGTTCCTTCTCTAGCCGTACACTGAATAAATCAGCCAAAAAGGGAAGGAGTCAGCAGTAAGAAAATTGAAATAGGCCTATACCAAAATTCACACTACAACACATCATTCACTAAGTGATCAAAATCCAAGAATAGTGTCTGGAGTGAAAATATACAGAAAACAAGAAACTTGTTTACAAATATAGTTTATAAACAAGGAAACAAAGAGTTATTTTTACTTGGATTATCATCTGGCTGTAATCAAAATGTTAGTTTCCGTTTTATTATTTTCTTAGAAGGAAGGCAAAATTAAATATTACTACTCCTTGAACTTTAAGAGTTAGCTTGTCAAAATCACCCTGACTAGTGTCAAACCTCCACATCCTTTCCAAAGGGTATTTAGCTCTGACAGGTTCAGCAGGCACATTCTTACCTGAGCAGTGAGTCTGCACATGCTAACTTGTTTGTTCAAATTCATGTGTACACACCATTTTCACAAAAACATCTTTTGTGTTCTGCTTTGCAAAGGTGTTTTTTAGATTTCCTGAGACAGAGGACTGGTACAAATGATAACTCTATCACTGACCACAAAACACGTCACACAGTTGGATGAATGTAACTCAATAAGGATCTTACAGCTAGGAAATTGATGAAAATGATTGATCCATAGACAGAGATCAATGCAGAAACAGTTAAGAAGTCTGGTTTAACTTTTCAAGCTTCAATCTCATCCTAAACCTGAGATCTGCCCTCTCAAGACAGGCTCTGAAAAGCCTCACATGTGACATTAGTTTCATGAGAGTTTTAAGTTGTCCTCTGCATGCTAGTATACTTCACTCCAGTTGTCAAAAATATGTTATATATATTATATGAAATTTTTCAAATAATGTTTGATTAGTTATCTACCAGGATGGTAAACATTAACAATACATGAGAATTTAAGTAGCATTTGGATAAAAATTGCCTGTCTACCCCATCTGTTTTTATAATGTGACATTTTTACATTTTAAAGTTACATTCTCATTGCAGAAAATACATGTTCTTTTAGAGGATAAGCCCACTCCTTCCCATTTAAATATCCTTTGATTCACAAAAGCACTCAGTTGTCAGTTATGTTATTGTCTTTCTTCAGATGCAGATTAATAGGCGAAGAACAAAATCAAACCTGCAAGAATTAGTATTTTCTCATCCCTCCTCTAGTAATAAGCTGATCCTGCCAGAGAATACCAGTTAAAGGGAAAGAAAGAGAAAAGCAATGAATGAGATTCCACTACATTAGGGTAAAAAAAAAAAAGAGTTCTAAAGTGCAACTGATGTCAGGGAGATGTTAAATACACAATGTTTTCCTCATGAACTTAAACAGAGAAGTGTGTTTTCCTTTAGTAAGATAACAAGAAATGCTAAGTTCACAGCATCGGTCATTTAAAATATGGGTCAGGATATAAGGGTACAACAAAATGTTTTAAAGAACAAATGATAACATTGCCAAATTATTAAGGCCATGCTGACAAAAATAATGAAAGGCAATTACAGAGAAAATATCACTTAAGGGCATCAGGAGAAATATTATTTTATTTATTTAAACAAATTGAACTATATAAACAAATAGTTTTTCCATTCAAGAAATGTTATAAATTTTATCATCTTAAATTCATCCAAGCTACTGCATTCTGCCACTGGAATGAAATATTAACAATAGAATCGACATTCTAGTTAGTCTCCATTCAACCCCAAACTTTAATAGAAATAACCTGTCGGATTTGACTGAGTGTGATATCACTAGAGAAGCTTTGAACTTAAACTGGCTGGATAAGGAAAATTGCATGGTTTGTGAAGGCAGTTTTGAATAAAATGGAAATTTTGCTTCTATCCTATTTAGCTGTCAAAAGGCCACTTCTAATACTTTCATAAAGCTATTTGCCTACAGAGCAAAGATAAAGACCTGGAAAAAAAATAACAACATAATCCCAAAGCAAATAACCAAAACATAAAATACAACAAGAAAAATTATCCTGTTTTTCTAATTTCCTTTGTTTTGAGTTTAATTTGTGTGTGTATGTGTGTGTGTTATTTCTTGATGGAGCTTCAAAATGTTAAAAAAAAAAGATGAAGATTTATTCCAATTGATTATTAGATTGCAGCAAGGTTATTAAACACATTCATTTTAGTTAAGATTTTAAACTGGGAAACAGCAGAGAAACACAAAAGCCAGAGTGACATGTAAATTAATGATAAGATAAGCAAATTAAAACCCCTACTTTTGAAGTTGCAGGGAAACTTAGATCAAAATAGAAAAAAAAATTAGAAGCTCTAGGCAAAGCTGAAATTGGGTTTCAAATTTTTACAAGATGAGGAAAAAGTTAATGCTCCTTCCTAGCAAAAATGCTGCTTCTTTCATTGACCTTGCAGAACATAAAGATCATATACACTGCCCTGCTCTGCACTGCGTGATCACTCACAATCAATTTGTTGGTCCTGAAAATAGATGCCATGTTTGTGATAGATATGAAAAGGTGATCAGTAGTTACATCATTAGAGAATAATTTCACATTAAAGACATAGGTAACATTAGCTTAGTGACTAGAACAACTGGGGAAACCTTTTTTTTTCTTTTTTTTTTTTCTCTGCAGTCCTACATAAGATGCAATCCATTATTTGTCTGCACTTCATCTAATTGAACTATAGAAAGAATGAGTATCCCATAGATGCTTCTGAAGATTTTAAGCCCAGAGTACACTATACTCCTCATCTGACCTCATATGTAATACAGGATAGTGTGTTCACACAGGTTTTTGAATGAGAAGGAGCTATTTTTCCTCATTATAATACCACCTTTTTGCCCATCATGATCCTATACTATGCACTACAGAGACTGTAACACACAGACAGACATAGATATAGAAATGCCTGAAAAGTCTGGCAATACTCATTCTTGTGAGAATGGAAAATGTTTCTCGTTCAAAATATGAGAACTTTCTGAATGTCAGATATTCACTTAGTTCGTTGCCCCATTAAGAATGCTCCCTGAAGAGATTTTCTCTTTCTTACACCTTGTTGCAGAGTGGGCATCGGAAGAGGTGGCAGCATCATCGCCTTTCTGTCCCTACTGCATTAGCTCAGGATCACAGAATGCTTGGGTTAAAAAGTTCAGAACACTCACATAAATTATATCTCAGAACTTGGTTTGTGCCCCTTTTCCAAGCAGTAGCTCTACCACATGGCTGGGCAACATTCAAGAAGGGCAGGTATGTTGGTCTGCTACAGGCTTCCCACTGGAACACAGTATATGCACATTTTTAGCCTTTTGGAATATTCCTGTTGCACGCTGGGTTTCAAGAAGAGAGTTGTTTAGGATAAGAAAGCAAAAGAGAACCACAGTGAAGGAAAAGAAAGGGTCTCCTTACAAAAGGGAAGGGTCCTGTCCTTGCGAGAACACGGATAGAAATACCTACTGATAGTCTGGCCTGGGTACACTGCTTACAGGTTCTTGGAAATGGCAGGTTTAGCGTAGGTTTGTTCTTATTATGGGGTGGCAGCATCTTCTCTTTTATAGTGAATATGACATCTCATCGTAACAAGAAGTGAATGTGATGGGATTTCATCTGCCAGCCTGGGATGGATATGGCTTGTGTACAAACTGTGTAAAAAATACACTAAACTGAAACAGAATATTTCACTGAGAGAGGAAGCCTGATTTACTTGCATGGATTATTGCCTCTTTCATCAGGTAAAGACAAGAATGTCCAAGTGAATTAATTCATTACTTCTGTTTCACTACAATGGGCACACTAGCAACTCAGAGATGAAGAACTGTTATAATCAGAAAATATAGAAGAAACAGCAGGAAATAGTGGGACACATTATTGTAAGCAACATGAAAGAATAAGAAAAAGTAGTTTAACCCTTTTTCAGCAAAATTCTTAAACGTTTGCATCACTGTAAGTGTGTGAATAGTCCTGTTGAAATCAGGGAAGTCAATCCTGCTCTCTGTTTCACTGCTTTGCTGAATGGGATCCCAAAAGGACAGCATGCAGCAAAGTGTGGCTCATATTTTGGAGGGAAGATAGCAGTGCCACTAAATCTTGCAATAATTAGCATTAACAATAGATTTCTCTTTCCATAGGAAAGATTGTTCCTAATCCAGCAAGCAATTAAAAACATCATTATTTTGCTGCCACCTTTCTGCTATGTCCTTTTCCTTCTGGTTGACAACTGAGATAACAGACAAGGAGACTATCCACCCGATATATGGTTTTCCTTTCCTTTAGAATGATCTGTGACAACTTCCATTCATGACAGGCAGGTTGGGTTAAAGCAGCCTTTGCTTCTCAAATTCAGCTACAAAATAGGCATGCTTCTATTTCCTTGACCTGCATTATTTTAGAGAACACTTGTGAGACTTAGGAGAAAACGAAAACTCAGCTCACCTCCCAGACTATAAAGGACACACAAGCAGAATTCATACAGGAGAGAAACTGCTGAGAAGCAGCAGGCTGAGGAGAAAACAAACAAACAAAAACTTTAAGTCAAAGAAGCGGCAGCCTCAGCAGGGCACTAAGAGGGGAGGTTTTGCTTGCTTTCTTGAAGTAGTCAAGTCTTAGAGCAGTTCTCACTGTCCCAATTAAATTGCAGACAGCTGGTTACTTTGCTGAGAAGAGAAAGGAGGCAGTTGCTGTGAAAGAAGGAGAGAAGCAGAATTTGAAGCATGAAAGTGGCAATGTGCTCGTTCAGGGGTCACCTGCATGGTGGGCAGCAGACACAGGAAATCTTCCACAGAGGATTTACTCTCTTTTGACAAGGGCGACTCAATACTGATGCTTCTGAAAACTTAATGGATATGGGAGAAAATATCATTGGCAGGGGTTGTTAAAGAGGTTGCATTCTTACGGGATCCTAATTACCCTTTGTTAAAGTTTACACTTTGCTAGAGCTGGTCGAGGTCAGCACATGCCTCCTCTGTGTTGGGAAGGACTGCCTGGGCTCCACGATGTAGAATAATGCTTGCTAGAGCCAAAGGACCACAGGCATAACTAAAGCTGTCCTTTTGCTTCAGTGTGTACTCTGCTGGGCCCTGGCCTCTGCTGTTTTGAGTCCCAGGCTGAGTTCATTTCTCATGGGGAGCTGCTAACAGCAAATGTCTAGTATAAATTGACCCAGAGTTTCACAATGTTCCTTACATTTTAACCTGTCTCAGATTTAAGGACCGAGAGTGAGGTTTGATTTCATTCTTCTGCATGGGGTTTTGATTCATGGTCCAAATTCATTCTGACTAAGAGTCCCTGTAGTGGAAGACTATAGCCCCTAACACCCGTAGAGTCAGTGAGAAGAAACCAAAGGCCATTTTTCCATCTAAAATATGTACTTCTTTCTAGAGAGTACTGTCTTTTCCTTATAGGTTATAGACCTACACAGATTTTGTTTTCATTCAGTACCTGCTCTACTGAGTATATTATTTTTTGATTTACTGAAAGAGCAGATGGTGGAAGTTTTTACATTAGTGACTGTATACCAGCTATGCTATGAAGAAGATTCTCATGGAAGATTTACCAATTTTCATAGAGGCCTAAAGAAGGCAGTCTTCTAACTCTAAAAGTTCATCTATAGAGCTTGAAGTTAAATACAGTGGATGACCACCTGAAGGGCTGCATGGGGGCATCTCAGGTGTGGAAGGTGGTGGTGAAAGTGAAAATTATTAGCTTAGAGTCTTAAGTAAGTTTCAAAAACACAAGCTAACTGGACTGTACCTCTTAATTAGCCACAGACCACTTTCGAGAATGGGTTCCTAGTTTTTGTAAGGTCTGAGTTCAGAAGATTTGAAGTAGATGCTTAAACCTATCTTGCCCACTTGCTCGTTGGACTGCCTGAATAAGTAGGCTATCATACATGCCGTGGGCAAGCTCTCCTCATCTCTCCTCTTGCATATGTTTCACTTTACCTCAGTAATTAAACATTCATTGGACAAGAAAGAGGTTAGGGAAGTCAAGCATGAGAGAGAAAAGCCAGGTTACTGCTCCAGTGGTTATTTAATTAGTTAAACAAAGTTGGACAGTTTCAGAGGACACAGCTGAACAGTTTCAGAGGACACAGCTGAGGAGATATAATAAGCTTTTTGACTCAGATACTCTGCTTGAGAGACAGAAAACTTGTGTTGGAATCTCTTGTCCACATTAAGCAGCTTGAGGACAGAGAGTGCGTCCTTTGCGAATGAATATCCTAACCACTGTTATTTATGGAGACATAAATTGTGAGAAAAGGATTTCACTGGATTTGTGAAATCTAATCTACTAGAAGAGTTGGTTGGGAAGTGAAAGATATGTCAAATGCAGTTGCCAATAACTACATTCTGCATTCTCTTGGTAGGCTAAGATGAGATCCTCATGTGGAGGAAAATGGAGCCTATCAGCAGCATTTCACTTCAAATGCTAATTTGAAAATCATTTTGAAATTCAACACAGGTGTTGTTTAGCATGTGTTGATAAAATGCCTTGGGAAGACTGTATAGCAGTAATCTGATGAGGATTGTATTAGAAAGGGAAGAAAAGGACATCTTGTTGCTCTTTATAGCACATAATACTGTTTTTTTTATGGATTTAAAACCTCCTAATGGCTTTTTCCTCTAAGGGATTCATCACCTGTTCAATCATTTACACTCTGGTTAACAGTGCTGCGGTATCATCTAAATGCTATAAAAATTGCTCTAGTTTAGTAAAGTCTCTCACACTTTGATTTATCCTTGCAAGTCTCTTCTCACAGATATTTTTCCAGCCTACCAAGAAGGCGTGCAGAAAGGTTCCCAGAGTTGTTTCCAAGCACTAAATCACCAGCACTGGATATTCTGAGGCAACGGGCAAAAAATCTGTCACATTTAGACTGTGGGATCTGTGTGTTCATGAAAGTGAATGACATACAGAAGTGAGAAACGAGATTTTCTGCTGATGCAAAGATGAGGCATGGGACCATAAGAGGAAATAGGACTGTCGTTACTGTAGGGGTAGTAACCTCATGAAAGCTTAGTCATATTTTACCCAAGAGACAAAGTGATTTAAAGTAGGAGGTGGCCCAGTGCTGCAGAAATGTCTTAGACTTCCATCAGCCAGAACATTGTATTTCTTTAGCAATCAGCAGTTTTATTATGAGAATTTTTCTGATTTCTCTGCTCTTAAATATCTACCAGACTCAGTAGGATGCTGGAAATTGAATGACCAAAGTGATGAGAGAATAAAGCATGAAGGAGGGCTGAACAGTAGTAATGGTTTTGTGAGCTTTCCCCTTCTAGATCATTGATTCTGTTGCACCTTGGAAGAGACAAAAAATTATTACTGAACATTTAGTTGCTTTGGAGAGATGTCTTGAGCATTTTCAGTCTATTTCCTATTTATTAGAAAAGAGATGCCCCTTTGTCAAAACCAACATTGCAGCTTACACCATCTGCAGAAACTCTGATGCATCAGAATCGGATTCCTAGTCTTGGAGATGAGGCTTTTAGGAGACTGGGAAAGCAGCATTCAAAAAGCATTGGGGCATCTATTCCGTTAAAATGTGCAGTCTAATTCTCTGCTTTATCTAGGAACTGTTGTAAAAAAAATAAATAAAAATCAAATGCCTCTTTAAAAAATGGTGTAAAGCAAATCAGGGTTAAAATGATCATGAAGATCTGAGGAGCAGTTTGAATTATTCAGCTATTTTCTTCACACTTTTCCATTTCTTAATGTGCGTGCTTAAGGATAATTTTTCTTTTTTTTTTTTCATGAGACCACTGGGGATGAAAGGTGGTTGACACAGGGGAGTACATTCTGTGACAGAGTAAATTCCTCATATATAATGCAGAGGGCGAGTCTTTGAGGTAAGGACCAAACTGTGTAGTGATGAATAGGAACACTTACACTGTGTGGCTGAAATGGGATAATTTCAGTAATACTTCTACCAGCCATCTCAGGGCATTAGAAAAGCAGACAAGCACTTTTTGACTGAAGTAACTGGACAAGAAGTTTTCATTCCAGGAGGTTTGCATCTCCACTTCCACCACCATACATTAATGCACAAATATGTATAGCCTGTGAGATCGGTGTTGGATATGTCTGATCCCATTGCGTCCTGCTGTTTGACAGCACAAACCTGTGCCCTCTGCCCTCAGCTGCATCCAGCCGCTGTGAGCTGCTGACAGCTCCTCGGGCGCTGTGTGGGCTCTGCGGGGCGGCTGGGGAGACAGCTGAGACAGCGAGAGCCCGCGCGAATCACTGGAACGAAGCAATGGCCAGGCATTGAGAAAACAGTACCACAAGTCGCTGAGCTTTTCACATTTCCAGAAAGGCTGCTAAAGATTTTAACGTTCATCTCCCCACTGCCGTTGATTCCGTCTGCTGATTCATTCAGGCCTCCCTCCCCTTGACTTGAAAATCCGTCTGCTTTTCAAATTCATTTTTTTTCCCTGCTTCAGTGGTCACCCAGATGACTTATCTCCCATGTTTGTTGTTCTCTGTGAAATGCCCATTTGTTTCCTTTTTCCCCGTATTCCACATTTTTCAGGTTCAGGTATATATTTTGTTGTCAGTCTTTCTTAATATAATGCATATCCCTATTGCTTCATCATCATCATCAAGATCATTATTATTGCTGTTATTATTGTTATGAGTCAGCTAATTTTGTCCAATTTTGATAAGAAATAAGAACAAGACTCGTGCTTTTTCAGTCCTCTTCATTTTGTTTGAAGGAAAAATCTATATCTGGTATTTATTATTTCTCTATATAGCAGACACAGCTCTTAGGTATTTTATTTTTCTTCTCTCATTTTTCCCCCAGATGAAAACTTAGCCAAGTCAGCATCTCTGAACTGTATTTCAGTCTTTGAAGGGCCTTCAGGACCAGGCACCCTAAGGGAAAAGAAGAAATCCTGCAGTTTAGGCCTGTTATAAAATTCCTTCATCTCCACGCAATGCTCCTTTCTTGACTCCAGAGAAAGGGAGCTGTTTATTATTGCTCCTGGCTAAAAGGACTTCAAGGCCCACATTTATCCTTCATAATTTTAGGAAACTGACTGTGACAACTGTGTTGGAGGTGAAGTCCAGCTGGACTCCTTTTGCAGTCCTCATGAGGAGAGGGGTTAGCTGGGGGGATCCTGGCTGGCGTTGGGCTGAGCATCTTGTCGGGCCACAGCCCCCCCAGACCCAGCTGCACGCTGATAAAATCGGAGGTACCGCATGGTTAGTTTGAGATGGCGTTTTTAAGAGAAACCGTGGTACGTTGCAGAGTTAAGGAGCTCTGCTATACTGTGGAAGAGTCATGTTGAAGTATGGTCTTAATTTGATTTTGAGCTGACTCGAGAGATATTTTCTGTATCCCAGCAAAAGCCCTAATTACAGATTTTACAGAGTCTCTCTCTTGTCAAGCCCGTGCCACCACTTACAAAAAGGGGTCAATTTTTTAGTTGGATACTCAACAGAGCCTTGCTCCAGACTTGGCTGAAGGTCTTCCTCTGAACCCGGTAATACCCAAGAATAGTACCCCACACTCCTGAAAATGCTCTGGTTGGTTAGTCTGCTGGAAGCCTTGTGGGTAGAGGAAAGCCAGAATTTTCTGCCAGTGCAAAGCACAAAAAAGCCCCCCAAAATTCTTGTTCCAAACCTTAGTTTAATTTTGATTTCACTTTTTGTTTTGTATTGTTAAACAAAGAAAGGACATTTTCCAGCCAGCACCATGATTACTTCGTGAGGATTCTCTCCTAGGGCTTTTTGTTCAGGTACTCAGTCTTCAGCTATATTATGAAAACTCAGAGTTTCATAAGAAAAATGGGAAAGGATGAACCTGTTACTGAGAAGATGGGAGGACCCCAGGGATTTAGCTTCAGGCACAATGAGAAATAGATACTGGGAAAGCTGTGAAATGTACCCAATTAACTGGTCTGTAAGAAATCCTGTTCTCTTGCCTTTTAAAGAAGAAGCAATTGCATCTGTGGCAAGAGATCTATTTCCTCTTAATGCAAGTGTGGCTTTTAAATTCTCCTCCCATGATTCATATCCCTTCACCTCGGCTTCTGGGCAACGTTACTGGAGAAGACTTTGTGTATCCTGTGAGCTTAAAAAAAAAAGGAAAAACCTTCTTCATTCTTCTAAATGCTGTTTATAGAAAAAGATAAATAGATTGTTATCCCAGCTGTTTTAGCTTTATGCTTGCATAGCTGTCCAAACAGAAAATAAAGAGTATTAGAGTGCAATAACAATGGGAAGGAGTTTTATTCCATGCGAGGTAATGGTATAAAGATTTGGAAAAGTTAGGGCTGAAGTATAGGGTAGAAAAGTAAAGAAGCTCAATAGTGTGGGAGATGGTGGTAAATAGACATTTGGAGGTGGCAGGTGATGTAAAAATGACTTGTTACATGGAAAAACGTCATACTTTCAAAAACTTTTAATCCTTCTGTGAAACATTATTAAGAAGTCTTGAAGCTTAAAAGAAGTGAGAAGGAATAGATCCTAGAAGCGCTAAAAATAATTTTTTAGGAACTATAAGAGTAGAAAAGTAAATTGTATCTTTTCAAAGAAAATAATTCTGGAATGTCATCCTGACAGTAAAGATATTTTAAAATGAAATCTACATTCATAGACTTCTAGCTATTATCCTGTAAACATAAAGATGAGTCTCAACCCAGCTCCTATTGCATCTTTAACTCCCCAAAGCTTTTGTGCCTTGTTAATTACCTTGGCATCTTTGTATGCCTTTGGAATACAGCACTTAATGAGCAGATCATATGAGCAGCTGCCTTTTATTTAAGGCATGTGGTCACAGATCAGATCTTAATTATGTTCCTATATGAAAGAACAAACTACAAACAAGGTTATACTTAACTAGCTTCTATGGGGGAAGAAAAAAGGGGGTAGAGGAGGAATTCTGCAACCATTTTTAATGGAATTTCAGGTGATGCTGCAAACTCTTTTTGTTACTGTTTTCAGAATATGTGCATGTTTTCCTAAGGCCCAAGCTCCTGGCGTCAGGTGAGAATATACACTTTTCATTTCTAAGTATAGAATGTAGATCTTGCTAGGCTTGAATTGGCATGTACAGTTCCTGTTTGCTGTGAAAGGTCTCTGTTTTCTTTTAATTACATTTCCTAAGTGAAAGTGCAATCTTAATTGGTTTATAGGAGTTTGATAAAATATATAGGAGTGCTTTGGATATAAGCAGCACTTGTTGGGTGGTTATAATCAGGCTGTTTATCATCAATAGTTTAGACTATGCTAGCTACTGAAATACATACTAAGTGTTCAGCACCCTCACTAATCAGTGACTTAATAAAAAGTGTGATTGTTCTAATGGCTATTTGTTTTTCAATAAATGAAGATATGTGTTTTTTCAGTAACTTTTTAAAGTTGACATTTAGAAATAAAGACTCTGAGAGGATTGGATCAACAAAGGAGAGAAAAATGGATGAGTGATAATCAGTTGGCAGATGATTATTCCCCACCCCCAGGGAGTCTGTGATCTATGTGAAAGTCTTTGACTCTCAAATACAGAATAACAATTAAATTTAACTAAATAAAACCAAACTAACTAAAAATGATTGAAATACTTTCCCTCCCAAATGCTAATGTTCCTCAGTCATTCTGTAGTTGGCACTCAAGTCAAGTGACAGACAATGTGGCTTTTACAGAGGATGTAACTCTCAGTGCTGTATCACTGCAGATAGACTTTTCTCACCTCTCCTATTTTATGTTTGTGCTGTTGAGATGTTATGTTTTCAGGACAAAAGTTCCCTATGGTAGCTATGGGCAACACCCACATGCAAGGGATATACTGAGGCTGGAATGTGAAGGTGCAGTAGGTCCAGTGGCAACTTCTCTTGCTAGTTTAGAAAGATGTTTTCTCCTCCCACTCACAAATGCACCTTTCCTTATTTTCTGCATTTCTGGGAGGCAGATTGCAGCTGTTCTCTTTAAACTGGGAGACCTTTGCCAAATTTCATCAGCTGAGGATCTGGCTACTTTTCTATCAGTGTCTTTGGCTGGAGGAGACACCTTTATGCTCTCTCTGTAAGGTGGGAGGTATGGCTGGAACCAGCTCTCAGTGGTGCAATGTCAAATTCTCAAAAATGTCAGATTTATTTGTGCATGTGATGGTGTAATTTGGCTTCCTGCTGTGCAAATGAGAGGATTAATTTCCATAATATAGAAATTAACAGTGTGGTTGATATTTCTCCATCTCTCAGCACAAATTAGCAGCTGTGGGTGACAGCAGCCAGTTTAGCCTCCTTTTTGTCCTCCCTCCAAATAGCCATAAACGAAGTCACTTGCCCCAATTAAATAATACTGGATGCCAAACTGGTGTTATCTCCTCCTGCTCCATTTCCCTCCTTGTTTGTCTGGCTTTGAAGCTCTAACTGCCCTTCCCTAAGTAAAAACAGGGAGGGGGGGCAGGGTTGTTCCACCTCAGGCTGTGAATCCTGTGTGTGGTACACACACAGCACAGTGAACACAAAGTGCTGAAGCAGAGGTGCACAGTCCCCTCTGCAAACTCTGCTCTGGAGATGCCTTGTTCCTCAGAGAGGAAATATCAAACAATTGGGGTTAGTCACACTTAAAGCCACCTGGAAAAAGTTTTGCAAGCCTGTCTGTTAGAGCCCTTGCAATTCTGGTGGGTTTACAAGTGATTCAACAATATGATAGACTTAGCTGAAGACATAACAAATACATTGAGCCCCTGTAGGCTGTGAGCTGAGATCATCTTGTTTTCATGCACCAGGTCTTAGAATCACAGCTGGAAACTCTTGAGCCAGTCCACTGATGGGTCTTTTAGAAAAGCCTGAAATCTTGGCTGTAAGCTGGTAGATGTGAAGAGCTTTGTTTGTGCCTAGGGTTGGGAAAAAAATATACAGCTTGGTTTGGAAACACAGCAGGAGGGCTGCGGAAAGAAGGGAGACTTGCTCTCTCTTTTTTTTGTTCCTTCAGCTACATCTGCTGTGGAATTTTACTCAACTGAGAAACTGAAGGTTTCTGCTGAAGTTAATCGTAGTGACTGGCACACGTGTTTACTCACATAAAGCAACCTACAGGATCAGGGCCATGATTTTTAAACTGACGAAGGTACATAAATGGATTGCCGGAGCTTGTGTATGAGAGTAATTCCTCAAGGGCATGGATAATCAATAACATGGCTTTAGAACACGAGGGTGTGTTTGGGCATTAATATCAACACACTGAGTTGATTTAACTATTTAGGTTTCTCCACTGAACTAGAGAGATTTTCCTCAGAAGTTTCACAAAGTGCAAGAAAGGTCTGAATTTGGCTTTTTTCTCTTAATTGTTCCATAAAGTATCATAGGCTCTGCTTTATGTCCGTCTACAAATAATCAAACCCAAAAGAGGGCTGAGAATTAAGTCAGTGTCACCTATCCTGATAGTGAAGCCACCTAGGATTCAATCCTGTTTGATGAAATAATAACTAAATGCATCAGATTAAAGAAAATGCCCTTGTGATTTTGATTTCTTACTTGGCTAAGTGTATCTATGATGATGTATAAATAAAAAGGACAGTGCAATTTCAAACTCAACTATCTCATAGAATAACACACTTATGAGCAAGCACTTATGTTGATCTGTCAGACTCTTTTCTTTTCCAGCTAAGAGTTAAGCGAGGTGTTATAAACTTGGTAGCAGAAGGAAAACATTGACTCTTAATGAGGACAAAGATCCCAGCCCCTTCTGACTTTGTAACTCAGTGGAGGCAGGAACTTGGACCCTCATCCTTTTGCAGATGCTCTCCTAGTCCAAATTGTGACTCCCGTCTTCCATTTGCCCTCTGCAATGTTAAAAATCTGCACAAGTGCAGCTGTAGGCAGTTGTCCCATAAGCTTCTCCCCTGTAATTAAAAACAAAAAAAAGGTTTTCTGTTCAAAACCTGAGATGTGTTCTCACAGTGTGCATAGTTCACTAGAGGAACTCACTGCTTCAGTGACACTGCTTATGCCAAGTAAATAAAATAACAGATTGTTGGGGATTTTTTAAATAGGATTGAAAAACGTATATAGTGTAATAACTACCCCGTAGTAGATGATATGTTTCTAGAGTTTCTATACTTTTATGAATAAAAAGATATTTACCAGTAGGAGTTCAGACATTAAGCTATCCTTTAACAGTATTTTCAAAGGCTTCTGGCAACTTACTGTAAAGCCTTCAGTGCTGGTCACTGAAAAGCTACAGGACGATGTTGACCATGGGTCAGACTCAGGTGGGAGATGGCTGTTCCTCTGAAATCACAGCCATTTGCAGAGCTATTAGTGACTAATTGATAACAATATCAGGTTCAATACAGTTTCTAGTGCTGAGGAGTGATATTGCCCACTTGGGACTGGGAGTTCCCTATTTCCTCCTGCTGGGCTTGCTGAAGTGTAGGAGCAAAGAAGGGACAGGATACTATGGATGTGTGTAGGTTTTTCTATCTCTAACAATATAACATGTCGCTATCTCCACCTTGGAATACAAAGTTCTTCAGTACACATACTTTGTCACTGAATGCTTTCCATGGGCTGTTATAGCTGATACTACTGAAGGACATCGTGAGTTTTTTTCTTCTGACTTTTAAAAATAAGCAAATATTTGGAATAATTTGTTAACTACAGAAAATGTCAGATTTTCATGCTTGATATAATGATATTGCATGCAATTTCCATCTTTTTATGAACTCATTCTGGACTTGTTGCAAGCAATAAAAACAAATGTGCTTACATCTGCCTTAATACACGTGTATGATATTTCTACAGTAATGTCTCCAGGAGCTACAGCCTTGAAAAGTGTCACAATGCTCAGGACTGCTATTACTTACTGAATTCTTTATTGTATGGTGATTCTTGATGGATAGAACTTGTAGAATGATTCAGAAATACTTTTTTGAATGAAAGGGTCACATTTACTGTTATTCAGTGGGGTCATATTATTCATTGGACAGTATCTGGGCAACTGCCAATTTCTTCGTGAATATATCTTCACTTTGAGAAGTTAAGTGCTCCAAACAGTCATGATGAAGTTGTGATATCTGTTAGTAATTATTTTTTTTTAATCTATTTGTTTTAAACGCATGGATCATCTGCAGAACAACTATCTTAAACCAACAAATAGCTGTGTAGTCTACACTGTCAGATCACTCTTCCTGTGCCATTGGTGGAAAGAAGGAAGCAGAGTCAGTCCATCCTAAGATATGTCTCTGACACGAATCGGTCTCTAGAGGCTCCTATCTCTTTTCATTGATTGTGAACCATTAAACTGCTACACTTTCTCTAGGCAGCTAAACTTAACTGAGACAAATCTGCCGGTGGAGGAGCAGAAGTACTAACAAGTGGCTTTGATAGGGGGAAAAAATGAGCATTGGTATTCACAAGTAAAGTAAATCAGTTACAAAGAACCCATTGCAGGAAAATAGTACATCAGACTAAGGTGGGCAACAGTTCTGAATGAGGAGTTACTGAACCCAGAATGCCCTGTACCCCAAAGTCTGTTCATAAACAATTTACTGAGTAACTATAGGTGTGTATACCCATGGCTGTGCCCATTCAGAGTCCTGCACAGTGATTACTGTGTGCATTGTCACTCTGTGTTAGTGTCTGATCATGGCTTTGTGCAGTAACAGCAAAATGCTGCGTGTAGCTTGGAAACAGTATAGCCACATTAGGGAATGGGCCAGGGCAGTGCTGCTGCATAAATATTAATGATTCAGTGTCTCTGCACAGCTCTATATTGCAAAGCACTATTCTGTCTACTCCTCTGACTTCTGGGTGATTTGGGATGAAGCATGCTCTGGCTTTTCCTTTCTGATTCAAGTATGGTATTAAGGAAAAGAAATAATTTTGTGGAAGAACCATTTCAACTAGCTTTATTTTCCTTTGATTACTTCACAGCAGTATAGACATGGTTCTAAGAGGCACACATCTGCTGCACTTCCATCTGCTTCAGAGATCTGTGCTTTGCATCTCCTATAGATACATTTAAAAAAATAAGGAGAAAAAAAAAAAAGCACTTTAGCTACCTAGCTTAAGCTAGCTGTTCAGCTTTGTGACTAGATTTTGTTCATGCTTTAACATTTTGATGTAGGCACAATACAAGGTGGGGGGTATCTTCTAAACATGTTTGTGTTGATATGCCCAGATAGTCCTTGCCATAAAAAATATACAGTTCAGGTAGATACAGAAATGGCTTTACCATCTAGAGGAACAGGACTGGCACCTATAACATGAGGAGATTACATGGATTTGCTTAGTGCTTCAATAAGAAACTTAATCAACCCTCGCCTACTACCTCCACCTTCCCCAACAAATACACTACATCATTAAAACTATTTCTGGGGATCCTACAGCATGTCAGATGAGTTTTTGTTTGGTTGTTGGGTTTTGGGGGGAGGGGAGTTTAGTTTTTTTCCTTCCCTTAGAAGAGGGTTTTTATACAGAATTTCATCACACTGTGATTCAGCTCAACTACCTGTGCAGATTCAATCAACCACCATGAGTGACAAATAGAACAGAAACCTGAATTTGCTGAAGTAGAACATCTCTTCCTCCCCATATAACCAGCTTTACACTTCCCTAGCCAGTTAGTATGCAAGTTCCCCGTAGTTATGCCAAGCTCCTGCTTGTGCCCATATAACATTCAGATACCCCAGAGTATTTGTCTGTTGCTCTGTCATAAAGAAGCAGTGACCTGCCCCAGCTCTTATTTTAAGATTGTTTTGCAAAGTGTTGCTCTGTTTTCCAGAGGACAGGGTGGACTTTCAAACTGACTTGTTCCTGCACTTGATGCAATATGAAAAAACAGCCTTCTGAGGCAGTAGACCTTACTCCAGGGCAAGGTCTTTCACTTCATGAAGGTAAATCTAGAGCAACGCAACTGGATTTTTCCACTCACACAGCCACAGAGTTGAGCAAAACCTCCTTCTGTAACTTTATCAATTTAATGACAAACACACTCCACAGGAGTCCTGCCCCTTTCTTCTGCCTCCAGTTAGCAGGCAAAATCAGGTGTTGTTTACCTCGCATCTCAGTAGGGATAGAGTATTTATCCAGTGATCATTTACTGATGATTTACATTTTCAGTTCTATGCCAGTGCTCTCTGAAGTATGATCTAATTAGTAAAAGGTGTTTGAGATTCTTTTTTCCAAAGTCAGATGATTTTCCTACTCAAAAAACCTTCTACTGATGTTTTCTGCAAATCAATAAGGAAAAAAATACTGTCTGAACTGAAGAAAATATTTTGAAATCCTTGTTTTAATTCAAGCGGGTTTTACCTTTATTGTATTTATTTTATGATATGCTCATAGTTGAGATTTTTCATGTGTTATATCAAGGCTTGTTATAATTGCTGACAAGAGTATGACAGTGGCACTTACCAACAGGCTGAGAAATCTCACTAGCAGTACCTGTAGGAAATGAAGTCTCAAATACATGTATGTCAATGTGCATGCGCAAACAATTTTTGTCCCGTTCTGATTAAAGCTAGAAACTTTGTCAATATACTGTAAAGAATTATATCTATCTTTGTCAAATTGTCTGACTTGAGGATCTATGCAGGTTTTGGAAAACTTTTACATTAACCATATGGTGTGAGAGGCAAGAAAACTTAGCTCAGTACCTCTCATTTTAGTCTGAAAGGCGTGAGAAATCCTATTGTTACAGCTATAGGATAACAATACACTCCCTTTCAATCCACAATAGTCTGCAGTTCTATATCAAAAATCAATTTCCTCTGGAGGACCAGTTTGGACAGTCCTTGGACTCGATGCTTTAAAGGTAGGGGGTTTTGGTCTATCTGCTTCTCAGCTTTGCATTTTGAATGTCAGCTGCACAGTTATTTTCCATTTCTGGAAAATGAAGAATGAGTTATGAAAGAGGTGGTGATGCTTTTTATATTCTACCTATGAATATGATAATTTAAATTTAGAATTTATTTTAATAAGTGTTCAACAATCTCCTGTGGGATGTACACAGTTCCTACTATCGTACCAAACCCTTGATATATATTCTGAGTGCAGGATGGGTACTACATTCCAATTCATACATGTTTTAAGTCTGAAATGCGATCTACAGGTCAAGCCAAAGAAAGGCTAACAACAAAGCATAGGGCTTATTATACGCAGCGCTATGCTGCTTACGTTACAAATTAGGCCTTTACTTTGTATAACATCTATGCTTCCCTGTTTCTCATAAGAGACAGCTTTAAGCCTGACAATATCATGTTGAGAATCACCAGGTGGAGTTATTGCACACATTTTAGAGATTATTTTTCTGACTACATAAGCACTGTTAAAGACATAGTTACATTAGTTTTCATTTTGTGAAATAATTTTTGACTGTAGGGTGTATCATAAGTCATGAGGGACGCTATTTTCCATTCTTAAACTACCTATCTAAAGTCTTTTCTGTAGCCCCGGGAAGTAAGCAGTTATATCTGCTCCTAGTGTCTTAAGACAACTGTCTGCATGTTGTTTGCAATCTTCTCTGCTTTAGGATTGTGTATATGGTGTAAGTAAACACGATGCACAATATATAAGCCTGAACTGCACATCAGACAAGTTTGTAAAGGTGAGGAAATATGCAGGTAAAGGATGAGATGTGTTACTGATGGGTAAGTTTGGGTCGTTGCTGTTCAGTGTGGAAAAGGAGTCAAAATCAACAGGGATCATGGGAAGAGGGAAGCTTTCTGGTTGAAAGATGCTGCAGGAGGAGAGATGAGGAGTATTGCGCAGGGTCCTTGAAGAGAAAGGAGAATAAGGGTAGGTGGAAGTGGGGGATGAAGGCAAATGCTGTAGGGAATATCTGGAGGACAGTGTGGAAGGAGATAAGGAAATAGAAGGAAAGGCATGGGAAGGATGGATGATGTAATGCAGATGAGAAACACACTGAGGACCTTGGGGTATCGGCAGACAGGCAGGTACCAAATAAATTTGGAAAATGTTGCAGGGAGAGTTCTGACCTGGCTCGGGCTCACTCTGGCTGCCAGCAGCAGCAGCACAGGATGGTTGACAATATGACAGGTGTCTGTCACCATCAGGGTCCCTGCTGGGGGGACGCAGGAGCTATATCTATACCAATCTAACGAAGGCGTATTGACTAATTGAGAATCTGCATGTGCAGTTATAACTATTCTGTCTGAATGTCAGTAAGATGATGTGAATGCCTACTTTAAATGTTAAAATATTCTTTAGATTGTAATCACATGTGTTTCTTTTGCTTTTTGGAGTCAATCCACTGAGATCTCTGATTCACAGACAGAGTGATCTTTCAAAGTCAAGTTGGTATTTGAACAGCACTTAGTATCTGCCCCAAAAAATCTAGACTAAATATCCATTAAATGAAGGCACTCCACATCACAATCTAAACTGGGGTAACAACTATAAATACTTAAATAGTAATTTAAGAATTAAGGAATAGTTAATAGGAATTAACTGATTGCTTGCTGTGGTTTTGTGGGGCAATTATGATGTCTGTCCTCCTTGCAAATAAAAGCATAACAAATTAACAGTCAAATCAAGGAAAAATTCAAACTGTAAATAACTTTCACTAAAGAGCTTAGCACTATAGATGCTTTCTCTGTCACTTCAAATCACTGTGGAGGATAGGGTGCTTAGGGATTAGTATAGATTTCCTGAGAGAAACTGCTATGTGATATGCAAGAAGTCAGTCTCGAGGATCACATTGATCTTCTCTTTCAGTTTATAAAGCCATTAAACACCCTGTGGGACAAACGAATCCACCATTTCTATAAAATAAAACCTCTTTGTTTGGAAAGGTTGGTTCAAGCACAAGTACTATCCTGTATTAAGATACTGAACTCTATAGCAAACTGAATCAAAGTCCTGCATACAGACTTCTCAGAGATACATGGAAGTGCATAACCTGTGTAATGTGCAGTTGTTTAGTCCACAGAAAGTTGACTTTTACACGGTGAGCAGCAGAGGCAGAAACCAAATAGTGGGTCAACCACCCCAGTATTTACACTGTCACTTGATAATAGGCAGGCAATTTTGGAAATGATGCCTCTAATATTTGTGTGCGCTTTGCTCTACACCAGACAGAATGCCCTGTATCTTACTGAAATAAAATAAGAAATGCTCATTTTCCCTATAGCATATTGAGTTAGAGACATCCTAGATGCTCCCATTTTTGAAACACAAGCTCATTACTGAACTTTAAACTGCAGGACCTAAGAGAGGGAAGTAATTCCATATGGCACTCTTATACTACTGGGTTGATGGATACAGAAAAGAGGAGAAAATGCCCTAAGAAACACTTGAGAACTTGATTCCCACCCCCCTTCTTAGGTCTGAGGAAGAATAAATTCTGTTTGTGTGTCTTTTTCTTCTTCTCTTTGTGCTTTTCTCAGATGATGTTTTATTGTCCTCCTGTTGCTAAACTGAAATTGCAAGAGATTACCTATTGTGAAGCTGGAGAAAGAAATATTGCCACTGGCTTCTGCCACTTACCTTTCTAGGAGTTAAGGTTACCAAAACGAAGATGAAGGGCAGGAGGAGAAGCGGGGGAACAGGGCAGAGGAAACAACTAAGTGGAAAAAATTACAACTCTGTCTAGGAGGATTCTCTGTGAATCCAAGGAAGGTGACAATCAAATAAGTGATTATCGTCCCTTTTGCAACATGAGTATCTGCACATAATTAGGCATGCAAGCTGGCAAATCTCTTCTAAGAAGACATGCCGTGGGGTCTGAATATTCACTAATGATCTTTCACATTATTGGTATGAATACAAGGAATGTTAATATCCCTGCCTATTTATGTTCCAAAAGATGTACATTTTCTAGGAGCAACTTGTCATAGAAGGATGTGGAAAAGAGGAGAAATATCTGTTAATTCCACTGAAGGCTTCACTGTGCTGTTATAATTTTGCTAGGAAATTCTTTGATTCCTCACTGGGATGTAGAAGTGCAATAGAATGTCCTTGGTATCCCTGCATTTTATTAGAGGCTTTTGTTATAATTATTTTTCACTTCTAAGGGAGAAAAAGGTTGTGCTATAACCATCAGATTAGTTACCCTACATGACTGTATTCTGGTTTCAGACATTCCCTGGATGGGAGAGGTGCATTGCTAAACAGTAGAGGGACATGTGATGTATTTGCATTTCTTGAGCACTCTTCATACAAGTCTTTCCAAGGATTTCATAGTTTAAAACTTTGGTTGTCTTTATTGACACTAGTTATCTGTATTGTAACCAATGAGGTCATTTATTTGACCTTTGGTGTTGCCATTGTTTGCTAGTTAATAAGTGCCCACTCCATGCAGTGTTCATCGGGGTGGATATAGTTAGGTACTGTCAGACTAGATCAGACCCAAGGTCTCTAGCATCCATATTCTGGATCCAACAGTGATAGGCATAATGATTTTTAGAAGGTATAAAAGTTACCATCATGAATATTTCTCATTTGTGCCTATTAAAAATCCCACTCAGTCCCCAGGTAAATAAAGACTGGTTTCAGCCTAGGTGTTTCAGGTTTTCTCTCTCTCCTAAGAATGTTTTTCTTTTCACCATTAATAATTTGAAGTCTTACAAGCTTTTATCTCTATGAATGTGCAGCCACTCTAGGAATCTTTCCAGCCTCTTTTGCCCACTGATATCCTGTGGTGGTGAGGTTTACAGTCTTTTGGAAATTTTTAACTGCATCTCAAGCACCATGATCATACCTATCTCCATATTATGAGAAAAGGAGAATAGAATTCCAAATCTAAGTTTGAGGTGACTGATTATTCTTTCATGTTTTTAGCTTACGCCTTGTCTTATCTGTCTCTTTTCTAGAATAAACTTCCCCAGCACTTAAAATCTCTGTTCATGAAAGGGTGCTTCCCAGGCTGCTGTTTTCTTTCCTTTTCAAATCCTTTCTAATGCTGCAGTGTCACTTGGGAATGGAGCGAATGGAACAGTGCAGATATAATAGATGAGGTGATACAATTTATTTATTCAATCATTCCTTATTCTTCATTGCATCCAACATACCGCCTAATATTGTACTCCACTCACTTTAGTTTGTGTTAACTTCAGGTTAAGACAAGGTTAAAGTAATGAAATACCATAAAAGAAACACAGTTTGTAAAAGGATCACATGTGGGGATTATTTGCAGTAAGAAAAGTTATAGTAAAATGGCATAAGCCCCGCTCCCTCTGTGTACTCCTAGGAGGTGTGTGAAATATCATCATCAGGTCTGTTCTTGTGGGCTTTTCTACTTTTGGAGGGTGGCAAATTAGGCAGGTTTGGATTCCTGATTTGGGATTATGATTTCAACGGATATGGGGCACCCCTAACAATTGCCTCTAATCCCTGAATAGTTTGGGGCTCTGCAGTTGCTTTCAAAGCTTGAAGCGTTCTGTTCATGTGCGATACCAGCTCGTGTGTACCATGTAAGAATGCGTAATTGTGGGAGATTTGGTACAATGAGCACAACCAATTATTTGTGAGGTCAGAATGATCTCAGAAAAGTGTCACCAGTTGGCACAAACCTCACTATGAATTACAGTGTCATATCTGACCCATTTCACCTGAACTCAGGCATCAAACCTCAGGCCAACTGAATGTTGCTATTTTGTTTTACTGGGAGCAAGATGAGGTAACCTGTTTCCCTCCACAACTTCTTGAAACCCTGTGTTTTCAGCTAAGCTCAAATTTCATATTTAGTATTATGAGAAATACAGTGTTGTTGTGGGACACTACTTTCTACCTGGGACCCAATGGCTAGTTCTAGGGGTCTGTGGTAACAAATCAAGTTAAGCCTGTTGCCAGTAAGGTTAAATTAACAATGTGATAGTCTGTGCAGATGTTGTAAATTAAATTAAAAACTGTTGAAAACCACTTCAGTCTAGTCAACAACTACTGGCAAGCTCCACACTTGGATTTTGTGATGTGGAAGTAATCTTCACACAGAAACTACTTCTAGTTTCTCTGAATGGTTTGAGGAGGTTTTCTTTTGTTGTCTTGTTATAGTTGTAGAGTGAAGCAACCTTGGGAAACTGTAGGGGGAATATTAAAATACAATGAAATGCCTTTATTTCTGTGCTGTGCTCTCATGTTTTAAAGAGATAGGAAGTCTCTGCTGGAAGAAAGGAAAAAAAACCTGCTAGATCATTAAACTCAAGGCCAAAATTGAGTAATCAGTAAATTTGGGCTGCCATTTCATATGCCTTTGCATGTTAACAGGGAACAAGGAATTTCAGCCTGGAATCTTGAATTTTGTGGAAGGGAGTCTGCCCACTTTTCAGAGGGTGGGTAGGATAGCACAAAAGGCAATAACTGTGGAAACTGTTTTAGGCTTTCCCACATTAAGAGGAAAAATTTTTCGTTCTTCTGAGGAGAGGAAAGGTTGGTACCTTAACAAAATGTTAATGACCCCAAATTGCCATAATCTTAGAGTAAAAATTACATAAAGAAAGTGAGTAGTTTGTTAAATTAAGAAGTAGGTATATCAGTGATGTTTAAGAGCAATAAGATAGTTCTTGGAATCAGAATTAATCTATTTCATCTTATTATATTCTGCTCTTTTCCGTTAAGAAGGAAAAGCATGCATCTGGTTGCTGAAAGCCCAAATATGAGGAAGTGTTGACATTCCCTACATACAGTGGAATGGGAAGCAGGCCACCTATAGGAGGACTCTGTAGAGTTCCTCTACAGCCCTTTCTGTAATCTGTGTCTTCTCTTCTCCGCTTGCCCTGCAAAAATACAGAAGTCTGACTCCTTTTACAATGCAAGCTGAATCATCTTGGACCAGCAAATGGAAACCAGCAGCTAAGAAACAGGGGCACATGGTGTGGGGACTCTGTTGTGATCTTAAAAATCTCTTCTCTGAAGAGGAACTGCTGCTCAGAAAATGGTAAGCCATGCCCTTATACTGGCAGGAATATATTGCCCAGAATGACAGTGACATTCAGTGGCTTCTGTCACAGCATACGCTCTTTATGTGGCATTTGTCAACATAAGCAATGCGGACTCAGTGCCGAGAAGCATGTGGCTTATATCATGCAAACAATAATGTAGTTTTTCATGCTTGAGTTGTCCATTAGTTCAGTGGATCTTATTTTTACCTAAGAATCTGCAGGATCTGGCCTATGAACTGTGAGTTCTGATTTAGGATGTCTTGTGCATCACCTCACCTAACCTGATAGACCTCAGCTTGGTGTGAGCTAGCTGCCCCTCTGGATAGGGAAAATGATACATCATTCATTTGAGCTCCATTCTTACAACATGGATGCATCTGGTTTGGGTCCCTTGGGTCTGTAAACTCAGTCCTGAATGACTGAAATTGATGATAGTGGGGGGAAAATACACTAGCAGAAACAATAATGGCAATGAAAATGTGCTCAAGAGAAAGCTTAAATGGCCTTCTTCTAATTTAATGTTTTGTCACTAAATAAACAACAAATGCCAAACCAGCTGGACCCATTTAACGACACCCCCCAGCTAGAATCACTAAGGCATATGGTTGATAGGCAGCCAAGCTAATTGCCTCTGGTTCTGTTCATATTCAGATTCTGGCAAGTCCCATTCATGTAGTGCTTGCCTCAAGCTATTTAGCCCTGGGCCAAATTGCCCTATACCCATCTGATCAATCTGCAGATCTTTGGACTTCGTAGTAGACTCAAGGTTCATAGGATTGGGGATGTCTGTGTGACACTCCATTGCACTATGTAGATGGATATCTGCATCATGAGCCAGCACTTTTCCCCTCTGTTATCCAGCTCCTATCCAGAGCATAGACAACCTCACTTATGAAACCAATGGGGCTCCGGGGACAGCTATTCACGGATGCAGTGGCAATGGCCTCAGCATGCAAACTATACTGCAAATATATTACAAAGTGTATGGCCTCCAAAAGCCACTGTCCAAAACACTGATGGGGAGTGAGTAAATGCTCCCTGCAGATTTATTCCATTATTTACTAGGCGAAGACAAAGCTGTCAACAATGATATCTCCTTCCCAATTAAGCTCACTATTACAGTCCATAAATCACAGCATGCCTTCCCTGTGGGGAAAGAAAACCTGTACAATTTCTGAAAATGCTCATAAACACAGTGTGTAGGAAATAGCTATGTTTTTTTAACCAAGCACATTCCATCATGTTGCCTTAATATCGAATCATGACTAAGGCTATTAAAGATACCAGGCAGTTGTGTTATACTTTAATGCCAGGTGAAAGTCTGCTAAAGTTGTTTTTTTTTTCTCACAGGAGACTGCTGGTCATTTTGATTAGTATTGTCTTGTAGCCCTTTCTCACCAAATCATAGAGAATAGGACTACAGGGATTTCTATTCCCTTGTCCCAATGCAGGATCAACTCTACCTATGTCTGTCTTCATAAAAACATCCAGTGACAGAGCTGCCAACAACTTTCTCAGGGACCTGATTCTGGTGCTTTGATACTTTAATTCAGGAAGTTTCTATTTCTGACCAGCTTGATTCCTCCATGCTAGAATATGAGCCTTTTGCTTCTTATTTTGGACTTTCTCACTTGCACTTAGACTCCAAATTCATCATAGGAGTTTGGGGTTGTTTGGTTTTTTGTTTTGCTTTGGCTTTTTCTTTTTCCCTAGAAGATGCTGTAAGAAAATAACGTGAGTACTCTGGGACTGCTAGTCCTTTACACATTGGTACAAAACAGGATGGGATTACAGAGGGTGCTCATAACGTGACAGGTCAGATGTCCTGTGAGAAAACAGTCCCAAATTCTTTAAGAAATCTTCCCTCCTCTGAAAATGTGAATGAAAGTCATAATGAAATGTGAGATACTACTGTGGCAAAGCTCATTAGCATGTTGGCTGCAGGGAGTGATGTGGCTCTTCCTGTAACTTAAGTGACTGTCTTTGGGTAAGGAGGGTAATAATCCTGGGAAATATGCAGCATGAAGTTTCATAAACTCCTGCCTTTAAGGAATTTTGTTAATAAATCTCTCCTTTTAAACATGGAGAAAACCCAAGCCTAAGTAAGAGATAGTGCACAGGACTAAATATTAGCAGGAAGGGTAGAAGTTAGTTACAGCTCTCTCTGAGTCTTCTCCATCCAGGCTGTGGGTATCTGAGGCTGAATGTGCTAGGTGGGATGAAGTGCATACCTTTCCCCCGTGAAGGAACATAAGCCACTATTTTGGGTTAGTGATCGTTTCCTGCAGCCATGATGGTCAAAGTATATTGTATTAACTCGATCTAGTAACCTGATTTCATGGGCTTGACCTGCCTTTTTTTGCAGACTAAGTATATGGGGTGCTGTTTGTTTGTTTGTTTTGGGCTTTTTGGTTTTTTTTGGCTTGGAAGGCTGAAAAGTTGCTAATCAATAAGCAGTTCAGCACAATTATCTCTTTATTCATGGTGCGCCTGCCTGGCCGCCCAGCTGTCTGGAAAGAACTGTAGTTCCTGTGTCTCATGGTCCATTGAACAATAAAACTGAGTATGTCATGTCATGTAATAATAAAGTGCAGTGTACTTTCCATGGGACTGATGGAAGAGAGGCTGAAATGTGTCTATACACAGTGTTGTGTTTTAGCTGTTATGCATATTCTGTGACCCTATAGAAAAAATTTGTAACTTATTTTGTGGACTTAGCAGGGTTAGGTTTACAGTTGGACTTGATAATCTTAAAGGTCTTTTCCAACCTAAATGATTCTATGATTATATGATTATTAATCCAAAGAGCTGACGATATATTGTGCATGAACACAACTTATGTATATTCTGATTTACATAGTACTGAAAATGGCTGTGCACATTTCCTGGCTACAAACTGGTTTATTTGTCCTAGTGGCTATGCACGCAAGCATGTGCACACATAGCTCACTTTGTATACTGCTTACTTACTTAGAAATGAGGTAGGGTAGAGTAGATGGATGTAATGATCAATGAAGAGGGTTAGGAGAAAAAGGATAAAGCATTTGGATAAAGCACTTGGTTTGTGCTGGGTCCGTACTGCTGCTGAAGGATGCCCTATGGGACCTAGCTGCTATAGGGATAGAGAAGCACAATGCGTACTGGACAAGCTCCTGCCTCCCTGCTCTCTGACAAGGTCCGGTATAGGCGCCCCACTCAAGCAGTTGGAGACTCCTGTCATCCTCACCTCCTCCCTCTTTTCCACTCTTACAGAGGTCAAAGGTTCTCCCATACCCAGATTTCTTCTGGGTGGTGGTGCGAAATAGAGTTTAGGAAACCTAATAGCAGAAATGGAAAGTCTGCGCTGCCTAATGTGACAATGTCAACCTCTCTGTAGACCCAGATACAGGTAACTGAACCAGCGCTGGTCAAACCAAGTCTTCAAGTTTGCAAATGAAATAACTATGATGACATTTCAGTTTTTTAGGAGACCAGGCTTATAGTTTCTGTGTATTAGCTTTAAAGGGAACCATGGAATTTTGCTCAGATAGAGGAAAAAAGTAAGGATTTAAAATTCTCGTTCCAGGTAGAATAAAAGTGCTGAAGGAATTGGAAAAGTCTAGAAAGTAAACTAGAAGTATGAGATTTTGAAACCTCATGAGGGATTACACATTCCATTTAAACTAATAAAACAGACATCCTTAATCTCAGGGGAACATATGACTAGAAAATACTTCCTGGCTAATGGAGTCCAATCTCTTATTATTATATACAGTGCTGTTCATAAACTGATCAAACTCAGTTTTAAAAATAAAAGGGTGATGAGGGGTGCCTTTCCTTCACTATTGGGAGACTTTTCTAAAATTTCAGTACTGTGAGTGTTATAAATTTTTCTCTGCTTTCCAGTATGAATGTGTTTATGGCCAGTTTGCTGTAGCGTAGGATGCTTTACTTGTATGCCCTTTACATGCCTAGCGCTCCTGATAACATTACAGGTTGTCCTTGCTCAGGCAAGCAGGTGCTTTACTGATCAGCAGAGTTTGGATACTTTGGATACTTGGCATGAGAAGTGTAGTGCTTGTGCAAAAGAAACCAACACTTGAGATAAGGGTGGCTGCAGTCACTAGAAAGAGAGAAGTTCACATGTACTAGGCCTAACAACTGCAATGTATATAAATAAATCCTTTAAATTTGTTCCCCTGGACGTTTTTTGAATACCTCTTTTGTCCCTGCAATTCTGAATCACCTAAATTGCTTACACAGGATGTGATGGCACCAGGTGTAATGGGGGGGTGTCATCGAGCGAGATGGAGCACTGTAGCCTCAACACTTGCTGAAGCATTTCCATCTGAAACATAACAACTGGATTGAGAGTTGGCGATACCATGGCATTTATGACTTGGTCAATGGATAACGCATATTTCATTATTTATACTGCAGATCCACTCTGAGCTTTCAAACCTAAACTGGAAACAATATTTACAAAAAATAAAGGCTTTTCTGAAGGAGAAGCTGCTGTCCTTAGGCCTCTTCTGAAGGAAAAGTACATAAAATAGCCATTGTGGAGTTGGACACATAATAGTAGCAATAGAAAGAGGATATTAATAGAGGAAAACCAGTGACGAGACAGCACACAGATTGCCTGAGGTGAGAGATTATCCTGCATCATAAACACATACTGTTGTTATTTCTAAACTGGAAGATGGAGAGACCCTGGAAATACTCAGAAAGATGACACTGTGCAAGGTGCTGAATGGTCATTTGTTTTATTTTAACCAGTATCTTGTGTCCACTAGTGCTCCCAAAACTGTAATTCCAAATGACATTGAACTTCTTTCTTTGCCTGAAAATCCATGTTACTATATTTCATTTTAAATGATGCATTTAGCATGCTACAGACAAATGCTAGAAACCTTCGAAGGAATCTGGTCTAGTGGAGGGTGAACTGAAACCCACGGGCTGTGCCACACTGTGAGAGTGATTTAAAATGATAAATAGCAGTAATTAAGTTTCCTGTACATGTATGTATTTTTGCACACAAATTCCAGTAGCGAGCTTTCCCTATGTGCTCTAAAGTAGGCTCCCTTTTCCATGAAAGATTGGACCAGATGATCTTTCGAGGTCCCTTCCAACTTGGGCTATTCTATGAGGATGAACTGTTAATTGTTCAGTGTCTTTGGTGCAGTTTGAAGGTAAGCGTAAGCATCCCTGGACTGGGTGTGGAATGGATGGAGTCCAGATTTGCTTTGCTGTGGCCCTCAGAAGGGAAGAGTAATCCTGTTAATTAACAGCTGAAGACTGCTTCCCAGAGACCCAGTAGAAGAAAAGGAGAAACATACTGTCTCTAGGAGTGGTCTGCTTATGAGGTTTCATTTGCTTTCATGCTGCTCAAGCACAAAGGAAAGAACAGAACCTGGCCTGTAGTGATGAACACTGGAAATCCGTTGTGGACCCCACAAGGATAGAGCACATCGGTATTAATGACAGTGACTTCGTACATAGACAGAATAAAGACATTCTTCTGTGAAACACAAGCCTGTCTACAAATGACCCCCCAAAACTCTTTAAAAGAAAGAATCCTTTATGAAGCAGTCATCCTTCAGGGAATCAATGCTCAACTATCAGAGGCTCCAACCTCTAAAAATATCCTCTAAAGAATGAAATCAGCGACTGTGAGGGTAGGATTTTATCTTCTGATCTACGTGTGTGATACGTTGTCTTGCTTAGATACACAGGCTTTAGGCATCAAATTAAATGCTACAGTCATCAAAGACTTAGGACAGGGATGAGTTTTGGCCCTTTAAAAGCGACACTGAGACACGGATTGTTGTTCACTAGTGGAGAACAAAGTTTTGAAGAAAATAGATCAACATCTTTGTGTTAACCTCATGCTCTGGCACGTTTCATGGAAGCAGGTCTGAAATGTGATGTGACAACTGAGACTGGTTTCCAGAAAGTTGTTACACCTTCTCTGTATAAATACTATCTTTCTGACCTATTGTATTGTTCTTTTTTTAGTATTTTACCCTTTTGAAAATTAATTTTGAGCACTGGCTATGCAAATAGTCTGACACAATTGAAAGGGCTGTGAGGAACAAGCAGATGTTGTCAAAGGCAAGAATGATAAACTGAATCTGTTGCAATGAAGAATTATGCTCTGATTAAAAAATGCATGGCTGCTCAGAGGGAGTTCTGATAATCATCAGTACTTAAGTTTGAATGTATTCAACCCATATTGTTGCTGGACCTGTGTCAGATATTGCTTGGTTTGAACACTTTTTCTTACTCCTTTCTCTTGTTTCTGCTCTTCCTTCCTTTCAGTGATAGATAGGCTCATCTATTGTTTCTTTGCTAGCCCAAAAACATACTGTTTGGAACTTGACTCCCTCTGTTCCAGTGTATTGAGATTGTGTTTTCCAGCTGGAGCCTGCCTGCTAGCTCCAGGCATTTCTCTAGGCTGTTCCTGTTGTTATTGCTTGTCTCCCAGTCTTATGGCAGCATTCACATATCCCAAACTGTTGGGATGCTACTGTGCTGGGTGCTATGCATGCAAGCAGAACAGGGAGGAGAGGAATCCTGGCACGGTTAGTCCAAATAAAATACTGAATGAAAGCATGGCAGGGAATATCCTGACAAAGATTTCAAATAATAGTGCTCAGACGGCATTGAGAAGAACAAGGTTAGTTATGGTTACTGACAGTCTCAATAGAGTCAGGACTATCCTGACTGATCATGATTTTGTTCTGATTGCCTAATAAAAATGGTGAAGTTCCATGTTTCACTGCAAATCTGCTAGCAACCCTAGCTCAGCTATGTATCCATCCCAGTTGCTTCATGGGAAACATGGCTGAGAGCTGCTAATTGCTGCAGCTGTCTAGGATCATTTGAGGATCTTAAAGGAGTTGTGCACTCCTGGAGATGATTTAAAACCAATGAAGAAATAAACAATTAGCCAAATTAAGCACAACAAAGAAAAAACAATTAAAGTGGTGTAGAGAGAGGCTGTTCAGTAGGGCATCTTGATTTTTGTGTGTATTACTAGTTAGTGTCCTAATTACTTATGTCCTTAACCTTGTCCTTAACATGAGAAAATGTCAATAGCTACTAGAAGATTGCTAGCAGCAAAGAAAGTCCACATTTCAGCTTAAGTCCCTGCAAAGTGTTTCATTTAAAAAGGGGGGGGAGAAACAAAAGGGATATTCTAGGCAAAAAGTATAAGATGAGAACAGTCTCTTCCTCCAGCTGGAAAAGAGAATATATGTATACAGCTATAATTTGCAGCTCCTAACTAGGTAGTTCGGAGCAGAACATAGAAGTTTTAGCAGAAAGTCAAGGACTTTGCTGTGGCTTATACAGCAAATTCATGACTGTGGTGTGGCACAAAGGATACTGGCACAGGTTCATATGTGTGAAGATTATTGGTTTTTTTAGTGGGGTCTGTAGCTGATTGACTATAAGGGCAAAACAACTTTTGGGGTAAAATGCAAGACAAAATGGGAGAGAGGGTGAAGAAGAAGAGAGGGAACTCTGCAGCCCTTCCAGTGAGGGATTATTTAGTAATCGCCAGCCATATGGTTTTACTATCAGCAGTCAAAGGATCAATCCTTTTCAAATTTTAATGAAACAAACGTGGTTTGATGCTTTTCCTTTCCTCATTCTGAAACTGCAGCTGAATGTGACTGTTGGTAGTGAAAATACCTTAAGGTGCTGAAATGAGTTCTGTCAAGCATTGTTTTACACCTGGTAATATTCACCAGAAGTGGATCTGAATTTCAGTGGGTTTTCAGAGGAACTGTTGATCAATTTGCTTTAATGCTGCCTCCAGAATTTGATGGTAGATCAGTACAAATATGGGTTGGAGGATGCTATGGAAGATTGAAGGAGATATGTTCAGATTTGTAATTTTGAACCTTGTCTTTAGACAGTGGCATTCATAAGCAAAGATCTAAGCTTCTGAAAAGGTATTTGGGATTATTTTAAGCAACTTCTGTGGCCATGAGCATTATTGGGGGGGGTTTGTTTGACGTCTTTAACATTGAGTGTAATGTTAAACTGAATAGATTTAATATGTGTTCTTTGTGGAATAAAGCTTCAGTGTTATAAAGCATAGGAAGAGTTGGTTGCTTTTGTTTGCAAAAGAACAGATTTTGTCTGGTTTCCATCACTGAAAGGAAATTTGGTTGAGGGTTTTTCGTCTCTGAGGAAGCAAAAAAGAGCCTTAAGAATAGGAACAACAGACAGAGCACTTTGGATGTAGCCTTAAAAACAACATTTGAAACAAAGAATGACATTATTTGCACACCTGCATCAGCACTGAAGAAAGGTCACAATCTGTAAATGTACTGAGGACTATAATTCTTTATAGTTTAAAATGATGTTTGTCTTGAAGTATTTTATAATTAAGAGAGCATGAAATGCAGCTGTCTTTCCAAAGATAGATGGTAGCTGACCAAAAAAATTGGTGTTCAGCAGCAAAAGGGAGAGGCATGGTGGCCAGAGAGATGAAGTTACACCAACATTCAAGCCAGTTTCTCAGAGCATGTTGTGTGTAACCTTGTCAAGCCTACTGAGCATCATTTATGCAGGTTGTGTAACCCCTGGGGAATACAAAGGACATGCATCACATTTCTAGAATTAGGCTTGGGGCTGAATAAGCAGAGAAGTCGATCAGGGTCCCAGTAAAATGGGGAGAACCTTGTAGAAACCAATTTCAGTTTGGGGCCTCTGTGTGCCTCAGAAAAGGAGGAATGATCCTCAACATGAAGTGTGTTCATAAAAGCTGTCCAGAAAAAAGGCTTTTAAAGTAACAAATTAATTCCTAACTATCAGGATCGTATTGGAAACTGGGACACGTATTCCATAAATATCACAGACTACAAATATTCTGACCACCTCTCTTAGTAGCTAAGAAAATAAGATCCCATTAAATCTCTTTATTAGACATTGAAGATGATGCCATATGTCAGCATCTATGTAACTTCCCCAAGATTTGCAATGAAGGCATTTGATCAGTGATTTGGAGATGGACTTTCTTTATAAATGTCTTCCTCAATTACCAGAAGCAGTATATAACTCTTGATGCAGTACATGCCTGCTTAATGACTAGCTAGACTGTTAATTGCTATTACTTATTACCAAAGGCTGATAGCTATGTGCTATGTTAAGAAGATTTTAAATATGTGGAACCTGTCTATTGCCTCACTCTTCTTTCACCAGCTCAAAGTAATCACAAAATGCAACCATTCTAAGGTAAAACTGTGTATTCTACCATGAAGGGACAAAGGATCCAAAATAAGGCAGAACAGAAAAAGATGCTGAGGGAAAGCACAGGGCCCAGTTTAGCAGCTAAAAGTGTTGTGTTGACCGGAGAATCAAACATTTCCTAGAAGTAAGGAATAGGGCTTTTCTCTGTTCCTAGACTCTGGAAGGCTGTGCTCTGATCTGATATCTATGCTTGAAAAAAGATGTAGAAATACAATGTACTATAAAAACACATCCATCTATGTGAATTTTGAATGCACCCAATCCTGAGGTTTTCATCCTTCATCAATATGTTTTCCCAACCTGCTTGCTGCAGGAATCAGTGCTCTCTGCAGCAGTGTTATAACATACTGCTCTTTGGCAAAAGAATGAAAAATCTCAGATGGGATCAATTTTGCAAATGACTGACTTCTAAAAAACACCACAGAGCGTAGTTCACAGAAACAAAATAACAATGAGAAGTCAAAACCAAGAACAGAGTCCTGGAGGCTCTGATGTGTCATCGATGCAAATGACTAGAAGATCCAAGGCTTAAGGAAATTAAAATGTCATGCTTCAGTTCAGTTGTAGTGCTTAAAGTTATGTTTATTTCCTGCTACTTATTCATGCAATCTTTAATATGCTCGCAAATGTCAAGGTAAGTGCTATTCTTGTTCATTAAAACATTTTGTGGATCGATGCTTTCATGATATTCAAGGAGAAAACAATCTTCTCCATTATTTTCTATTTTGACTGACAAATTAACTTGCCTACACCTTCAAAGAGATCTGGTGATAACAGAAACATATCTCTTTTACCATATACTGTAAATATTCATTAGAAGACCTGAGCACCCAGTGGTTGCTCATGAGGCAAACCTTTATTAGAGCAATAATTGCAGTGAGAAATACCAGTTACCCAATTAGTTCATCTGTCGTTTCAACCTGTTACACTCAGACTTTGATAGCTCTATGGCAGACCTTCTTCATTACTTTCTTTTCCTTTACTAGCTGAGCAAAGACCAGGTCCTTCACAGGATAAATCAGTGTTCAGGTGTCTTCCTTCCAAGTTAGAGTCCACATGAAAGTCACTTCTTTTATTTAGGTCTCAGTTTGGCTAGCAAAAACTGTATTTTGGCAAAAACAAAGAAAGAAACCATCCCAAGCCCCACCAAGAAAATGGTTTATTTCTTGGCTTGCATGAAGTTTTTGGTATCAATTGCAGTGCATGAAGACTTGGTATGGTTAGCAGTACTGATGAATATTGCTGGTACCAAGTTTTGAACACTTCTGCAAAAAGCTTTATTGAAGTAAATTATTTGTATGCAATTAATTGGGATTTTTGCATCATTATGCTAGTAGTCGACTGAGCCACCTAAGGAATATATACTGATATCTAACAGTATATCACCATTACCAGAAGAACTATCACAACTGTTATGACAAAGCTTTTTGCTTGTATAATACCTACCAATCAACACTAACAAATGAATCTTCACAATAGCCTTGAGGTAGAGGCTTTCTAATGCAGTTGGGGAAGTTGAGGTACAGACCTATAGTTTTGCCTGAGGCCACATATGTAACTGTTGCATGCTGGAATCAGAATTTTTCTCTGTATGCTTCCAACAACTGATTTACCCACAAAACGATCCTTCCTTTCATGCATCGCCGAGAGCGCAATCAAAGCACCAAGATGCTCTGATCAGCTGCTTCTGTGATGCGCAGGTAAGGTATTCAAGGGGCAGGAAAAAAGCCAGACAGATGATGATCTTCGAAGAGATGTGTCTTCAGATGCAATATCCTCTTAGAACAGTTACTATTTGCCACAGTTAAAGCAGTTACTCTGGTAAAAAGTGAGTGAAAGAATGAGGTCTCTGACTCATCGTGTGATTATTGGCTTGTTCCTGGGGAAAAAATAAATAAATCTGTGACTGATAAATCTTAGTTGGATAGCTATACGCTTCCTAAATGTTGAACTATTCTCATGTTTTTTTTCTAAAGACCATGCTAGAAAATGAGATGAGAGAAAAAATAAATAAGCAAATGGAGCTACTTTTAATTAAATTATGGTTAATGTTTGAGGCCTTATACAAAGACTACTAAATTCTACAAAATCCATTGGCTTATCTGGTCTTCAGCTCAGGTTTTTATTGTGGTTAGAAGTAAAATTTTCGTGGAAAGTCTCAGATAAGTTCTTCTTTAAATGCTCATTGACTGAGACTCTCCTCATCTGTCAAAGGCTTGATCTGAACGCAATATTTCTTAGTTAAGACAAAAGAGCTTACTTAGTCTCACAGTTCATTATTTCATGTTGGGAAAATATATGATAAACTGGCAAAACAAAGGCAGCCCAAAGGAAACTTCCAACACAAGCTACTGTATTGATTTAGACAGGGACCAAAGCACACAAGGTCAATATTATGACTATGGTATAATGCTGAAAGGCTGATACTGTGCAAAACGGCACCTTTTTTATCTATACATTTAACCCATTGTGGTACCTGAGACCACTGCAATTTCTCTAATGATCTGATGCCAGAATTTTGCTTGAAAGGTTATAAGAGTATGATAGCAACATCTGTTTTTAGACCTCCTGGCAAGAGAACCATTTGGAGGAAAAGAAGTCTAAGGACAGCAGTCTGAGTTCAGCCATGATATGTATCAATGACAGCTGTACTTTGGAAACTAGAGATTTATTTAAATAAATTGCAAAGATTTCAAGTGGTCAAGTATCATGACCATCTCAAACTACCCCTCATTTCTTTGTCAGACTCATCTTTTGTATTTTAGTTAACTATTTACCCTAACATCTCCTATGTCCCACTCTCTTTACTAACTCATCCCTTTTTCCCCCTAATTTACTCCTGACTTGATGTATAGTACTATATTTTTCCCTTCTTGCCAGTTCTATCTCTAGTTCACCTCTCTCTTCTCTGGATCCACTGAGATATCTTATTCTTTCCCTTATTTCAGTGCTGGAGTTTTGAAAATTATTCCATGGATAAGGATATTGAGCTCTATTGAGATATATTAGCAATTCTGAGTATGTGGTTGTGAAATTTTAGCTTTAATCTATAGCAGTCTAGGTATTATTTTATTATAATATGGACAAAGCTTTTTTTAGATATAGTGGATTTGTTGTGTATAATTCACTGGAAACCTCAGCTCAGATCTCAAAAGCTAATGAATTGTGAAATTAAATATTGCAAGTTATTAGCAAAGGATTAGATGATAACGAAAAAGAACATCATTGTGCCATTGTCTAAGCCTATGACATGTCTTGAATACTGAACACAGTTCTGGCCATCTCATCTCAAAGGATTTAACAGCATGAGGAAAAGTACAGAGAAGGGCAAAAAGGCAGATCAAAAAGATTGAATGACTTACACATGTAGACAGACCAAACAAGTATTGAGTAGAATAAGTAGAAAAGAATTACAGAAGTTATGGTAGAAATTCATGAAATATAATGGAAAAGATGTATACAGGATGAGTACTCACTGTCTTACAACACAGAAACTAGGAACCAATGCAATCATAAGGTAACCAGGTTAAGCAAACAAAGATTACCTTTCCACCAAAGAGACTAATTCAATTCTAGAACTCACTGGCACAGCATGTCTGGAGGACAAAGGTAAAAATGGATTTGAAAGCAGACAAAAGTATCTCATGGAACAAAACTCTTTGGAATGTATTTTCACTTAACTGTTGTGACACAGGACAGGGGTGACTCCCAAAAGGTGCTGTGCCTCTAATAGGGAAATAATTCCTGCAGTGTTTTGAATTTTTATTCCTGGTCCTCACTGTTGGGACAAACAAGAGGCAAACATGGAACTCAAGGTCAATGGCAAAGTTAACAAGACTGCAGGGATAACAGGGAACAAAACTAGAAATGGCTTTTAAAGGTATTTTTATTAAATCTTTAATGCAGACCAACAATTTAAAAAAAAAAAACAAAAAACAAAACAAGTTTCTGAAGCATGAGCTCACTTAATCTTCAAAATCAAACCTGACTGACTTTCTTAACATTACTTTTGCTGCTTTCTCAGATCATCAAGCTCTCCAGCATTTTTCAGTACTGTGATCCATATTGATTTCTCTCCATTTTTAATAAGGTCACTAAAAGTGAATATCACAATATCATAGCCTCCATGCATAATTCAGCATTTGTTGACACTGAAGGCAGCTAATAAAGAAAATTTGATTGCTTTTAGAAGAAATTCACAGAGACCTTATTTATAGAGTTGGTGGATAAAATTCCCCTTCTTATTGCCTTAGATTGACAAAAAAAAAAAGGAAGATTCTTTTAAGCCAGTTTATCTACTTGAACTATTGCACTTGCACCATAGTCTTTACTTTTCTGTCTTTTCCCAAAGTCTTGCTTGAAGATGATCATATATTTCTTGAAGTATTTATTTGCCAAGGGAAAAAGTCCTTCATATTCATCAGTCTAGCACAAAAAGAACAAAATGACCCATACTTTTTAATTTTTTTCTTGCTAAAGGCGGAGTTCCTGGCTGTTGTGGAGTTTCCTTCTTTAAATAGCTATTGTGAGTGGGAAAACCCTGGAAAAAAAATATAATTCTCTTTCAAAACAGAGAAAGGAACAACCTGAGAAATCTGCTTATCATCTAGAGCAACTCCTTCATGGTGTATATCAAATCATGAAATAGTTCTACTCCACAGCCTTAAGTAATTTGGTCCTCTGTCAGCTGCATCTCTACTGCTAAATAAACTGTTTCATTTGGGCACTGAAGGCCTCTAGTTGCAGAGCATGTTGGTCTCCAAAACTGGGGTCTTCATACAAACTGCCTGTTAAGGATCCCAAAAAACCTGAGCTGCCACAGTGTGCCGAGGAATTGTTTGCAGCATGTGTTGGTTACAGCAACCCAAACACACAGGCATGTTCTCACCCTTTAGTGGCATAGACAGTCACATTCCAGTAGCCAACAACTTTCCAGGTCATGCTTGCATTTACTATTAAAGAAGCAGCTTATGTTTTGACAGAGGAGGCTATGATAATGGAAGCATGCTACAGTTAAAAACATTTCATTAGAGACTCATTAAGCTTTCTGAATTAACACCATAAATAGTTCTAAAAGGGCTACAGTTCGGATGATAATCAACTTTGGGCTGGAGACCCTAATCATAAATCATCTATGGCCTAGTCCTGTTGTGGTACTGGAAAGAATCCCTGTAAAAGGGCCATAAGATTGCAAGATATGAAGATATGCTGGGGAAATGGTGATTTCCCATGCTCCCTCCCACAGAAATCATCAGAGTCTTGTTTTACTTTGTGATACTAAGCCTTTAGTAGAGTAGCACTGTTTTGTTTTCCTTCAAACCTGTCTTTTCAGCCCTTACTTTGAACTCTGGCTAAAAGAAATTTGAAGAATTCACAGTATCCTGCAGCATAGATGCAAGGAAACAGCTCCTTTTATTTTCCTGAAACCTGTGAAACAAGACAACAATTTTTGGTGCACTTGGAAGGGAAGCTGAGAACTTTGCTCCTCAGTATTTATCTTTTTTCTTCATATTTCTTTCTAGCCAATATTATTAATTAGCTATTGCCTGGGCCCCTTGGGAATTCCGATTAAGCCAACCACTTATGCAAAAATCAATCTTTCAATGGCAGGCTTTGTTAATCTTCCAAATCCAATTTCCATTTCTCACATTCCAGGTTTATTGATTATACTTCAAAATTCTCAGATCATCTGTCAGGCTTATTGAATTAATCTGTATCTAATAACTTAATTGTCTTGAAAAACAGATGTGCTACTTCCACTGAACACTAAAATTTGGTTACAGACAGCTAAAGAAATGACTGCACACACACACACAGAGTTATTTAAAAGCATTTAATTACCTAAACTTTCACACTGAACTGCAGTGGGATAGTGAGTATGAAGGGACAAAAGGGTAAGCAGTCTACATGGTGTAAATGAGCCAAGTAAGGTCCTGTTTCTGCTACTTTGCCACAGGGAACTTTTAGGTCCGGTCAGATTTTGAGGTGAGCAACAGATACTTTCTTATGAAGAAACTTTGCAATAGCCCTAAGTGGAGTTAGGATGCTGTCATAGTTGGCGTTAGGTAGCCATTCCAAAAGTTAATATCTTCTCTGAAAACCCTAGTATTTAAATGGATAAGAAAGGCAGAAGTACAGAAGAAAAGAGAGGGAAAGTGGCTTGCCTATGATTATATAAGGAAAACTATTGGAATCGGAATCCCTATTTATTAGGAAGGGATGAAGAGACTAGTGAGCTGGTCTATTGGATGTCAAAACTCTCCATAAATTAATAAAGGACCTGGAATTCCTTATACATAACCAAAAGGATTATTTGATTTAATTAATTTAAATGAAATAAGCTGCGACTTACTGGAATAATTGAAGTTACTGGCATAGTTAATATAAGTGGATAGAACTTATTCAGGAAGGAGAAGAATGAGGGAGTGTGTGCAGCTGTGTGTGTCAAGCAACCATGTGAAGATACTTACTGTACAGTCATCTTTCTGGTTCAAGGTAGACCTGATGAAAAACTCTGGGTGGTAAGGAACCAGAGAAACCCTGTGAGTGTTATTATGGTGGGCATTTACTTTGAATCATCAAAATGAGGAGATCAGGTAAAAGACATCTTTGTGAACAGCTGAAAAATAATCAGAGTTCAGGACTTCATGTTGGCAAGGGTTTTTGACTATCTAGATATCTGCTGGGAATGGAGTAAGTCAACACTCGGGTAATTTTTATATAGAAGATAGATGAAATTATTAGAGGAAGACTCTGTAGGTATTATTCTAATCAAGTGATAATAACTCATTGAGGATGTCAAGGGAGAAGATAATTTGACTGAGAGGAACCACAGAGTATACACAGGGTTCACCGTGCTGGGAATAGGGAAGAGGAATAGCAAGGCCCAGTTCCATTAACCTCAGTTACTCTGTAGGTAAGATTTTCCTAGTAGCTGGTACCTGAAAAAAATACATGCTGTAATTTATTTTGACTGTAGGAAACCTTCTGATATTTTGTCACATCACTTTCTCAAAAGCAAGATAAGGAATGGTTTTCTGATGAAAGTACTACAAGGTGGATGCAAAGGTGATTGAAAAAAATGTACTTTCTTGTTGAATAGCTATCAAGGACTCTGCTGTTCTCTTAGAAGTATAGGAATTAAATTGCAGGAAAGGAGACAGAAATTGCAGTCTGGAAAAATATGTGGCAGTAGCTATTGTGAAGGACTAGAAGAGCTTACAGAGAGATGTGGAGTGTTGTTTATTGTTAGAAGTCCTTAAGAATTGCATAGAGAAATATGGCAGAAATGACTTGGGTAAGGATGATCTCGCCATGATTTACCAGAAGGGACAGAATGAGCACTTGAGGTGCTTTCCAAGCCTACAGTTGTGTGATCCACTGATTTTTCAGGAGCATACAATAGTCTGTTATTAGGTACTTTTCCCATGGTTCCCCATCATCATCCCGAGGGAATTGGGGTTGTTCAGTCTGGAGGAGAGGAGGCTGAAGGGAGACCTTATCGCTCCCTACAATTACCTGAAAGGGGGTTGCAGAGAGGTGGGTGCTCGTCTCTTCTCCCAAGTGACTAGTGACAGGACAAGAGGAAATGGCCTTAAGTTGCACCAGGGGAGGTTCAGGCTGGATATTAGGAAAAATTTCTTTACTGAGAGAGTGGTGAAGCGCTGGAATAAACTGCCCAGGGAGGTGGTGGAGTCACCGTCACTGGAGGTGTTCGAGGAACGTGTGGACGTGGCGTTGCGGGAGATGGTTTAATGGGCATGGTGGTATTGGGTTGATGGTTGGCCTTGATGATCTCACAGGTCTTTTCCAACCTTAATGATTCTCTGATTTTGTGATCGTAAAATTTGGGGGTTTGCACATTTTCACATACTCACATTTCACATTAATTGATCTAAATGGTAATATTACATTCCTGTTTCTAGGTATTTTTTGAATGACTGTGTGCAAACAGGAGTACGAGACGAAAAAATACAAAATAGTAAATAGTAAACAGAGCATGTAATCAATTATTCCAGTCAGAAAGGGGTCGGTATTCATAACCCTGTTCAATAATTCACAAATCAATTAAAATAACATTATTATTCTCTTTTTCCACTTAGCAGTAACAATATGTAAAGGTCACTTGCCATCTAGTTAGGGAGAAGAAGGCAATTAACATCAGAGTAAAACCAGAATATTCATTTTCTGTTACACAATGTAAGCGTGACATGATTTCCTACTAAGATGGAGTCTTCAGTAATAGCAGGGTTGAGTTTTCACCTCAGTCGAAATTAAGAAAGAATTTCTAAAATATTGCACTGACCCTAGAAAACTTGTAATTTTATGTATAAACAGTGGGAGCTGTAGATGTCAGAGGTGATTGGAAGCCTGATTTCTGTTATATTAAATGTCAGCAAAAATACTTCCAGGAATAGATCTAAAATATGAAAGGAGATTTTTTTTTCTACTTGGTTCACTTAGGCACCTGTAAGTGAGCATTCATGTCAGCACTTCGCTAGGATTTTCAGGTGTGACTAATGCTTTGCTTCTGAAATGGGGATTCTCCCCTCCTATTGTTCTTTCTTTTCTTTTCTTTTTCTCCTGATAAGGCTCTCTTAGCCAAACTTCTCTTACTCTTTTCATGCTGGCCTCACAACCAGAAGGCAGTGAGGGAGGGGAAAGCTGAATGCACTGACTACAGGCCATCTCATGCTGTGGAGCGTGGAGTTGCCTTTAAATTAATAAATCCTAGCAGCAGACTTGAGACAGCCTTGGGCTAGCATGACTGCATTGCATTCAGATGTGAGCCAGTAAGCCAGGGTAGTGTTGAGCTGCACCTTTTGTTCTTGCTGGCTTGGATTCTTGACACCTCTACATTATGCGTCCTCTAACTGTGTTACTGTGCTCCATTTCCCAGTGTTCATTCTGAGTTTTTCAGCAGTTTCTGACAAGTTTATGCCAAATATTCACTGGCTTTTTGTGGCTCCAGATAAATCTCAAATAATGAAAGGAATAGCTATTTTGTTTTTCCTAGTTATAAAAATTCTTTTCAACAAACCATAATATTAATGTTTATGCTTTGAAGTATCATGAAGTTGTTAATGCTGTGTCAAAAGCAAAGGATAAATTTGATCTTTGTTTCCTAAAAATACGGCATTTAGGGAGTTGTCAGTTTCAGTCTTCCATTTTTCCTAGTTTACATTTGCTAACACAAAATGTTTTGAAAGCTCTTAACCAATTTGTATTGTTACATTTGGCCTCAAAGATATTAAGTTCCTTCTTATTTTAAGGAAATAAGGGAGGGTAAAGAAAGGGTAATATTTATTAGTGCTGCTAGCAAGGAAAACACTGAGGCATGACCTCAACTTTATTAACTGGTGCCAAGGAATCCACATGGGTAAATCCATATAAATGACCACCAAAACCTTGTCTTCGAGTTCTACTAGAAAGTCTTTAGAGTCCAGTCCCTGTGGAACTGCAAAATGTCGGGTTTTTTCAATCCTTATTGTTTGGGTCCTGGGCATAAATTGTAATTTAGACTTTTTTTTCCCCTCACTGTAAGAAAGCAGACACGCAAAGAATCAGATGCCAGGCAAGAGTCCCTTCCTGAATCTTTGACAAGATTTCTTTCAAAAGCAAACCAGCAAGTGCTTTCTATATGAACGCCATCATTTTCCAAATACAATAGGATACAGAGCATCTTTGTTGAGTTACTATTTCACTGAAAACAGAGCTTTGAGACACTAAAATCTTCTGAAAATCTAGGGTCACATTTGTCTTTTTCTTTCCATTGACAGAGTTAACAAATGTTAAGCATTTCTGTCTTTATCATGCTAGCATTTGAAGAGTGAAAATTAATTTTACTTGCTAATTGAAAGATAATTGGTTTGGGGTAGGAACTGTCACTCCTTCAGGGAGGTGAAAAAAAAAAAAAAGAAAAGTCTACTGCAAGCCTACAGGAAGAGGTAGCATAGACCTTGTTTGGAAAAATCCATCTGTAAATTAGCAGAAAAGGAGGTGTAAGATGAATCTTATGAACCAACTAGTTGAAGTCAATGAAGGAGAGCAACATGTACTTTCTTCTAAAAACCATTCCTCTTCTAGGAAGAGATTAATGACTCTATTAATGTACATTGTTATAGCAGAAAATAACCTTAACAGTTAACTAGTATCCATAGTGGATAGGACATCCACAAAGTGAGCATGAACAGTGTTGCTAAACCAAGATCTGTCCTTCTCTTACCTACCACTGAAAGAAATATGTGGGTAAAGTGCAAGGAAGAACGTGAGTTATCAAGAATATTATAAAGCTTTTCTGCAATCTATCATCCCTAACATTTCATACTTTGCTCATTACTGAGATGTCAGCCCTTTCATTTGATTATTTCATCAAATTGATCTCGGTTGTGCACTGTTAACTTCCTGGAAAACAAAAGTAACAAACCCTTGAGCTTTCTGCCATGCTGCTTCACACACTGAGATAGGGAGAGCTATCTTACTATTCTTCTTGAGATAGATCTTCATAGCCCTCCTCTGCTGCAATGCTTGCAAAAACATAATCTTCAGGGTTGTAGATGGGCTAAAACTATTTTCTGCTACAATGCCTTGTACCCTTTTACTGTTTACTTGCTGCTTCTTCATATCCATCTTTCCTGCATTTACACTGCAAAGTATGTGGGGTAAAGATCACCCTTCTATTCTCAATTTTCATACCACCTAGTACAGTGGCAGTCTGGACCAAAAGTAGGAGTAATACAAAATGTAACAAAACATTTTATATGTGCAGTGTTGTAAGTTGTTGGAAGGTCCAACTCTTAGTAGATTATATGGAAGAAATGATACAAAGCAAGAAAACAGAGATGAGTGAGGCAAAGGGGGGACTCTAGGAAATTAATGTAACAACTTTTTAGATAAACTTCTCTGAGCTTTAAAGAGAGTGTAAATGATTAAAATTCGCAGGACAGGAGAAATACAGCTAGGTCTTTTAAATTGATTAACGTGCTGATGATGGGCTCAGACCAACTTTCACTAAAGGCACAAAGGCATCTTTCTGTTATCTTTGGATCTAGGTCTAATCTTACATAGCTCCAACAAAGAGTGCTAAATACGCTTCATCATATAAATCTCAGGTAAACCGAGCCATCTGTAACTGAAGGTTGTATTATTTTCCTGAACTGAAATCCTGAGGAGGAGGAATTCTGTCCTCACTGTAATCCATGTTGATTTTATAATTTAGTTCAGTTGGGCCCATATTTCACCCCTAGTATCATTATAACTCCCTGAATCTTATTTTTTTTGTCTTTCAGGGCCACCAACACAGGGTGACCCAACTTTTCTGTACAAGGAAAGCTCCTCTCCTGAATTTTTTTTTTTTTTTTTTAAATGGCCTGGTTATTTCACAGTGTCTACAGCTTAGACTGGTTTCAGTGACAATCCTAGCTGCTCAACAGTTCTGAAAATCAGCCCAGTGGCTTTTATCCCCTTTTTATATCTATACAGATAAAAGTTAAGCATTTTGCTATGGCTAACAACATGGTAGTAAGAATAAAAGCTTTATTGATCATTGTAAGAGCATTAAAAAGGCTTTGTAGAGTCACTAAGTTCAGTTATAACGTCCAAAGCTAAACAACAATGAAGATCCTTGAACTAAACGTTAAGAGCATTACTGAAATACAGAACTATTTGGTTTGTTAGCTACATCCAGTCATGAAAAACGGAGGACAACAGCAGGCAGAGGTATCAAAGTGATCAGAAAGGAAAAGCATATAAATACATATTCACACACACACACATATATATATATATTTAATATTATGTAAAAGCTACTGGACCTGGCCATAATAGTGCTGAAAATCAATTTGTTTAGAAAAGAATATACTGGGCTGATTATGCATCCCTTGACACGATTAACAACGTTTTAGATGAAATACTGGTTCATTTGCTTATAGACTATGTTTTAAGGGGAAAACTTTCTGTTGGAAAAATAAATATGCAAAAATACATAGACCAGTAGGCAGTAATCAGCACAATAAATTCTCTGTTTTTAACCTTCCTCTTCACATGTAAATCTTTGTTTTTTCCATGATATTTACTACAAAAGGTATGAAAAGAATACTTATCCATTCTTATCAATGCACTTAAAACATAGCATTACTTACAGAATAAAAAACACAGTCTATATTCATCAGGTTCATAAACTCACAGGCAGGCTAATAATTTATTACCAATCATCTGCTTGGTTTTTTACACAACTGATTAGAAGACTTAATCAGGGACTGACCAAGCGAAATATCCTTGGAACATGTTACAAACCCAAGAAGTTTGCCAGAAGAAACTACAGCTGAAATAGGCACAGAAGATAAAAGGTGAGAGGGAATTCAGAAAGACAGGGACATAAATGACTTCATGAGACATGAATAGAATCAAAAATTCCCAACTGTCCCCTCCAAAGTGCTGTCCATTAAATTGCATTAGTATAATTGCACTAGGGTCAGGTCTCGAACTTTCAGTTATTTCATATCTGTGTCCAATATAACAGACACAGCCTTTTTCAAAGTACTTGAAGTCAAAATGCAATTTGTTTGGGCTTTTTATAGAATGAAAGATAGTTGTTTAAAAGAAAAAAGAAAAAGAAAAAAATCAATGCGGTTCAGTAAGTAAGCAGAGACATCAGACTAACCAAAAGGACATTTTTGCCAATCTGGTAGAATATACTCATCTTTTGCAACCAGGAGAGTTTTTCTACTAATAATGAAGATGTGAGCTTGAGTCCAAGTTGCTTTTCTGAGGTGTATTCAAGGTACAGTACAGTTGTCATGTAGCAAGCCCCTAACGCACTTGGAAATCTCAAGATAAATTTCAACAGGCAGAGGTTTGTTTGAGGACATTGGGAATAATCTAATCTACTATTTCAAATTTAATTTAGTTTTAAAAAGGGTTTTTTTTACACTTACACTGCATCCCTGCCACAGTTGCATGCTGAGACTATTGCACATCACATTAGATTAAGGTCAATTAGCAGTCTTATAAGGCCTTTTTTTTTCCTTCCTCTATCTCTTACCCTCTCTTTTTTAAATGACGCAGCACTGCAATTTTATGATTAAAACCCTGTGTCTTGAAGCATATCAGATGAGAGACCTTGGCTGGCCTCCAAATGTGATTAAGGCTATGATTTTTGGCCTAAAGGGTCATGAAGAATCGGAACTTCACTGACCCTTTAATCAGAACTGATTAAGAAGCAGTGGCTTGCTCTCTGTTTGGTACTCCATTACCTACCATGTGGAGCTTATAATAAGGAGATATTGCTCTGTCAGCAGCCCTAGGAAAATTTAACATTTGAAAATCTTTGTGGGCAAGATTCTTCAAAATAATAGGAGATTTGGAGTTTTTTATCTTTCAGCTAAACAATTTGAGAAAAGACTGAGTTTTAGAACGTCCTTAAAATCCTATTGATGGAAAGGTGGATATTTCCAAGACATCTTTAAGACATAAGGACCTGAGATGACGTAAAATTATTGAGATGTCTGGTGTGGCTTGCTCAACTCTCTCCAAAGTACTGCACAGGCAGAAGAGGAGAGAGGGGAGCAATGGCAACAGGTTAGAATTCACTGTTGTACAAGTAGTTTTAAGGGGCAATGCAAAGAATGGAAAACATGGACAAAGAAGTGGTAACAAAGAAATACCCAACTCATCAGTTTGTGTTGCACATGCCTTCATATGTCTGCTGATGCCTCTTGGATGAAAGGCTATTGAAATCTCACCTGGAGAGCCCACTCATTCAATTGGTGAGCAGATTTATGGAGATGCTTGATAGTTCAGCTAAGAAGTCAGTTAACACAGGCCACAGAGCTCACAGGAAGAGTTTCAAATTATCTGGAGTGGTAATGTTTCCACTGAAACAGGAAAATAACTCCCCATTTTTTTTCAGATTCATAGCAGAAGCTATATTTTCTAGTTATTGAAGACTTCTGAGAGTCTTAGTCTGGTTCCTAACTAGAACAGAAACATCAAAATTTGAACACCTCTGCCTCTAAAAACCATTTTGCTTACTTTTCTGTAACTTTGGTTGGGGCATTGGGAGAGCATAGATTGTGAGCAAGGAACACCTTTGTCCATGTTAGTGGACAAAGCTCTGTGAAATTTTACAGCCCAGAATACCAGGTGTGAAAGTGATGGGGTTTTGTCTATTCCTGTGGTCAAATCAGTGACCATCATTAGCCAAATGAACTGAGTAGAGAGATTCCCATCTGCTTTATTTGGTGTAGGCCAATGGTAATCTGATGGTGTGTCAAAAGAAGCAAAGAAATATGCGCTTTTAATGGACTTCATAATCTTCTATTGGACAGTCATTAGAGAACCATTTTTATAACATACATACTCCTGGGCTATCTCGTCTTGCTTTAAATGTCATACAGACTGGGATATGCATTATTATGCTTAATAATGTATATTATAACCAGTGATGTTAATAGCCTTAATATACTGGACAATGTTTCTACAGATTAGTGAGTCTATGACTTAAGAGCTTACAGTTTAAATAGAACAGACAATGAGCCAGAAATATGTAAATATTCTATGAAAACATTAGAACTAATAAGACCACCAAAGAATGACTTGCCTGGCTATTCTGCGTAGCAGCGTGTTGGCAAACCCAGGAAGGCCTGGAAAACAGGAAATCTAATTACGGTAGCCATGCAGCTGGAATAATGCAAAGCTGGTAACTGTGCCCAAAATGTGGCAAGATAGTAAATTAACAAGCAGGATATCTGTAGAAGATTAAGGGACTAATGAGAGTCTACGCAAGGGGTTTTTGGCCTTTAAGATGGTAAACATACAGATGAGGAAATTACAATATTTGAAAAATTATTAGAGGACCTGAACACCTAATGCAGATAATGATTGGGACTTGCATGCATGGTCAGTTACAGGTAAAGTAGTTTAAAAGCACAAAATAAGAGTCTAGGTGGAAGGTGATAACCCACTGTGCATTGCACATTGTATAAGGAAGTTATTCTAGAAAAAAAAAGAAAAGCTCAGCTTATATCCTTTGTTTTTATTCTGGTGGACAGTTATGACCTTCGTCACGCCTGTGTGATCGCCTCCTTATAATGTTGGGTTTGCTATGCACTGTGCAGTCCTGAAGAGAGAAATAGGGATGGCAAATCCAGCAATGCAGAGTTGTGTGTCAGGACAAGGCTGAGTGCGTCACACTATTAGAAGAAGGGTTCAAAATAAGCTCTAGAAAACCAACGATGGCCAGTGGGTGAGCAACCATCCCTTGGATTTCCAATAGTGAGCTGAGAATCACTGAAGTTTCTAGGGAATCAGTGGTCCTCAGAGAGTTGAGAATAGTTAATATGGTAGTTCAGTAGAAAGGCAGACCCTGGAAAGTGCAAATGGTACACAAACTTTCGGCCAGTTAAACCAAGAAAGCAAATATACTAATGGCTTTCTTGTTTTTCTGAAAATGTTGGCTATGACTGAAAGCTAATGCAGGTAGAACCAGTGACGAATTCTACAGGTTACTTGGATAACATTATAGATTAATCACATAGTTTAGATGTTTTTAAACAATCTGGCCTCTTGAGCTTTAATATAGATTAGTTTAGGAGAAATATGCAATTTAACTACGGGTTTCTTCAGATAGCTTAGGGAAGACAGGTGAGCAATAGTAGACTGGAACGAGATATATATTATATTTCTCTTTAAAAGCAAGGAGAAAAAAATGGAGACAGAATTTTATAGACCTCCAGTTTAAACTCAATCCTTATGAAAAAAAATATTAAAACCACCACCACAACAACATCCTCCAAACTGAAACATACATTCAAACAAATCATTTTTAAGCATATAAAACTTAACAAGGAGATGAGTAGCAGTCAGCATGGATGCATCAGGAAAAAATCATGTCAGATAAACATAATTGTATTCTATGACAGGCCATGTGGATAGGAGAAAGTGGTAAATGTCACATGTTTTGACTGCAGTAAGACTTCTGAGTGTCTTACATGATATTGTAATACCCAAACCAGAGAAACATAGACTAAATAAAAATACTCTTAGATGGGTGAATGTGATACAGTTGGAATACCATGTGTAAAGAGTAGGTATCCATAGTTAAGTCTCAGTGGCTATATTAGGTCTGCAGGGGTGAGCCCTGGATATAGGATTGGTTGATATTATATTTTCAGATGATGTCTAACAGAAAGGACATTCAAAAATGTTGGGAAAAACCCATTCAGAACGTTCAAATGTATTTTGAAGTTTTTAAGCTGACCAAGTAAATTGAATTAAATGACCAAATGTATTGTAAAATTTCCAGAGGGTCTGTTTCCTATTATTTCCTCAAAAAGGAGGAATATTATGGGTCTTTCGTATAGACACAGCTAATGGGGCTCACACTATTGAAATCAGTGGGAGCCTTATTGCTAAATGTCAAGCCCACAGGGACTTCACATGGACTATGTATGAAGACAGGGTCAAAGCTAAAAGTCAAGCCAGCTGTTTTTGATTTCAGAGTCCATATCTTTCTTAGAAGTCCATATACCTTTTCTCATATTCAGCATGATTTTTATTCCTTGGACAACTTTCCATAGCTTGATAATTCTCTTCATCGAGAAATTTCTCCTTAGAGTAGTCTTAGTTTATTCATTTTTTGCTCATTCTTCCTCGTTATTGGGGCTAACTGAACACTAAGACTGATTTCCCACAAAGGTACATGAGGTCATGGGATGTTCCCAGGACAGTGTGGGACAGTGGGAAGGTAAGAAAGTTTCTATGCTGCTTTTAAATTCCATTCTCTGGGTAATGCGAGGAGGAATATTTATAGGGCTTAGTGCTGACATCAGGATGTTTCCAACAGATTCAGCTTTTCTCCAGCATTACTTTTGCTGTAACATGATAAAGTACATTATGCTGAAGGGGACTTAACCAGCAAATCTACTTATGACAGAAGTAAAGCTTAACTAATAAAAAAGCAAATAACAGAAATGTCTTTGTGTTTAAAAGCTGGAAATTAACTCCATGAAATAATTCCAATCACATGCAGAATGCAGACCATCTGTAATGGTATTAATTTTTTTTCTTAAATGTTATTGGGAATAAAGGCAAGTATGACAGTGTCTTTTAAAGTTCTTCACAATAATTTCCGGATAACAGTATTCAGTCTTTCTTTCTTTACAGCTGGTTTTACCCCAGTGTAATTCCATTGACTTCATACGTATTAATGCTGATGGGAAGCAACGTATATTTGACCTTTGTTGGGGTGGATATTTTCACAGATATTCTCTTCTTTCTGCATGCAGAAGACCACTGTCATTCATCCTACTTTGGTGCTGAATGAAGGTGTTTTAACTGCAAACAAATATTACTTGAGCTTATTGTTCTGAAGATTAACTTTAATGAATGGATTCCTTAAATTCTAGAGGCTGGATGAAATCTAGAGGCTTTCTGATACATCTTCATCAAAATTTGTTCACTGGAAGAGAATGGTGGTCTTAATGTATGCCACTGTATGCTGTTAGTGTTCTCAGATCATTTGCAGTGTCCCAGGTCTTGTAGTTGTTACCTAAGCCTTGTTATGGCTTCAATACATTTGAATGGAAGGTGCAAATTATTCATACGGGGGAGTGTAAGAGGAGTGATAGCACAAAGCCCACCAAAATTGAGCTAACTAGTCGTCTCAGCTTTTGTGTGTTTGTTTTTTAGTTTCTCATCCCTTTCAGTTTTTTTACATAAGTAAGCCTCAAGGATCCAACATTACCTTTTTTTTTTGCCTTTATGTGCAGTTTTATCAGTATTTTGTTTAATAACAGACTCACTATGTAAAGATTTGTGACTACTTCGATAGGAGTAATTTTCTGGTTTTTATTGTATTATCTCTACTACATTTTCAGGCACATTTCAGCTTGACAAAATGGCATTCAACTGATCATGAGGTATTTATCTTCAGTTGTAGGTGCAGAGCTTTCTGACTTTTAAAGACATTCAGGAAATTATTCTATGCTATGACAAGGAATGTGTTCTAAGTAAGATATTTTGGATGGATTCTTATAGCTTTATAAATTAAATTTAGTGGCATTAAAGTAAAGGATGCTGTGTAAGTGTGACTCAATGGCATTGTAAGTGATAAACATTAATTTTGGTTCCAAAAATTGGCCAGAGAATGTTCATTTATTTCTTCCTGCAGACATGCAGCCTAAAAAGACAATCAACTCTATTGAGTTAAAGGTAAAATTAATAAAAGATTGAAAAAAAAAGTTTAAGAACTTCAAGAACTGTGTAATTCTAAAATCATAGACATGGTGCAAAAACCTTCCCAAACACATAAGAAGCAGAAGCACTTACTGGACCCCAGGGAAATCCAGTAAATTTTCAAAGGTTAAATGAAGTATCAAAAAGTATGACAGTACAGCTGAGTAGCTGAATGAATTTGTTGCATTGCTGTTTGCAATGCAAAATAGTTGGTAAAAGGAGTGGCTATTTAAAGGAAAAAGAGGTTGGAGGCATCTTTTAAAACTGATTTGTGATCTGAAGAGGTCTTGAAATAGTTGAACACTAACAATTGCAAAGATAATGTTCTTTGCACTTGTGAGATTTCTGAACTTAACTATGGTTTGTAAGCTCTCACTAAAATGGCCTAAGAGAAAGGAATGGAAAGTGGTGTCTAAATTTTAAAAATTACTCCAGGAAATAACCAGCTGGTAAATGTGACTCTTATTCTGTGTTAAGTGGTAGAAACTACAGCAAACAATAAAATTATTAGAAATAATGTATTTTCAACTGGGAAAGAGTCAAAGCAATTTCTGTGTAAAAGTTGAAGTTTTTTGAAAAGTTCAAAACTTACTGGAATTTTTCAAAGAGAGCAAACGAATGAGTAATACATGTAAGGAATATAAAGGGTCTTAATGAAACTAATCTGTTGTGAAATAGAAAGAATGAATAAGGAATAAAAAGGAATAACAAATTTTGTCACACCTAAATAACTAATTAAAATATAAGGAAGGATGGGGGCAAAAAAAGTAAGTTTTCACACTGAATAGTTAGTCTTATGGTTTGCCACAATGATCCATACTAAAACCCAAGTTTATAATTTTCTTAGATTGTATAGTAGAGAGATGAATAAAGGTAGAGAAAAGTGACACAAATTTATTCATGACAATTCATTTTAATGAAGAGGTGACAAGGAAGATTGCAGATATATCTCACTTAGTGACCGGGCCACAAAAATTACTGGTGGAATTCAGTGCAGATAAATGCAAAAGCCTACAGCCACAAAGTGAATTACTCTAGCTACACGTACATTAATGTGTTATGAATGACCTTTTACAATTCAGAAAGGAGGTCCTAGAATTGTTATGATGATTTTTCTGAAAACATCAGCTTCTTAAGTTGGGAACTGAAAGCAGAAAATAGTTACAATATTGTATATTCCACCTTGTGACCATTATTTGAAAACTGAGGCTGTATTTACATAAGCATTTTAGTTCCTGTCAGCAGCGCACTTCTGATCCTCCTGATCATTCCCACTCACTGTACTTTGATTTATCCCACAGGGCAGTCTCAGAGCACAGAAAATTACTTCCTATTGGT